>NW_008825614.1:15612204-15623346 GCF_000699105.1 Pygoscelis adeliae | reverse complement strand
TGGGCTGGGCAAAAAGACAGTTCATACATTCATTGTAAATAAGTAGGGTCGCTTCAAAGATATTTGGATCCTAGCTCTAAGCCAAACAACCCAAAGACCCTGAAATTTTGGCTGGCTGCTCTGCTCAACACAGGTAATCAATGTAAACAGCCAACAAATTATGATACTGCACAAAAACTGACAAATGGTGGAATCTTTCTTGGTTGACAGTGTGGCCACATCCGCAGAGGTATGCCTTTCAGTACTGGAGCTCACTCACTCCTTTGGTGAGGGATCAAGCGTTCCCAGTTTGCATCCAAATTGTGCATTTTCTCTCACATTGAGCTTGCTCAGGCGACAGGCGGTATTTTAGGTAACAACCTACTACTTCTTGCTCCTCGTATCTCCATAGGAAATTGCTGGTTGTCATGACTTTCTTATTAAAGAAGGTATCAAACACATACAAATGTTTTAAAATAACAAGCTGTTGGGGGAAAAACTCACAACCTGTGACACTATCTGAAGACATGCATGCAACTGGTGTCAAGCTGTGCCACTTAAAAGCACTTCTGCGGCACCCACCTATGGTGCATATTTGTGAATTTCTCACAGGCAAGGACTAAAATGCTTTTAAACATCACCTTATTCCCCCCCACTTCTCCTCCCAGCAAGGATCTCTGCTGGCTGGTTTCTACCAGGCAGGTAGAGCAAGATCACTTTTAAATAACGATTTCTCCCACTACTTGATTTCCTCGCTCCAAAGCCTGGGGACACGTATCTGAGCACTGGGGTGCCAGCACCACAAAGTACCCGCAGCGCAAAGCCACATATGCTGGAGCGTGATGTGACACCCTGGGCCACCCCCGGGGCCTGGCAGAAAGTCAGCCGTGGGGTCACCACGTTCCAGAGACCTTGGCGGTGAAATCCAGGAAGTTTGAATATTTCCGGAGCGTCCACAGCAAGCAAAGCTGCTTGTGAAGACATAATCTTCAAGAGCGGAGGGCGACGGCACAAAGCTGGGAGAGTGCCATAATTTGACAAACCGCAAAGGGGTAGCTGGGCCCTCCTCCTTAGAAAAACAATGGAAAAACTCACCTTTGGGTGAAGGGGCATTCATACTGCCGGCAAATTGTGAAGTGAAATGCAAGTAAACCCTCACGACTACTCCTCCCCTCTCCCTTCACACTGAAACAACATCTGAGCTATCTGCCAGTGGTGCTTAAATGCTTGTGTTTTTCACATCACAGAGGCAGGAGTTTTGGACCCCCTGATTCCTATACTTACACACCTCTGGAAATTAGCATAAACATGTCAGCTGGCTACCAATGTGATTAAGATGTGCCTCCACTTGGCAATTTTTCCTTTGAAACAAAGCAAAGGCTTTCATTTGTTAAGTGAAAATTCCCCGGTGGAAACCCCTCTCGCTTTCCCTCCCATTTCTGACCCCATATTGGGCACTTTAATCTAATTTTGGTTTGAGGTTTTAGAATCTGAGGGCTGCCTCTGAAGATCACTGAGGGAAAAGAAATCACTGGGAGGAACACCACACTTTGAACTGAACGTCCCTGGCACAATGCATATTGGAAAAAACACTAAGAGCATTTCCCAATCAATGTAGCCGTATTTTTCACACCCAGTTAGAAGAAATGGAAACCTGTGGTAAATAATGCTGCTTTGCACAAGTCCAATTACCCTAAATGATAAATTGCCTAATTATTTCTGATCTAGAGTCTTTCGCAAGTTCTTTATCCTTTTCTTTGTAGTCACTGTCTGCAGAACAAGAGCGTTTGACTGTTACTAATTAGTGAGAGAGAAAGATGCAGGACACTTAGTAAATTCACTTCCCTTTAAATCCATCTTACAGTTATTTTTCCCCATCACAGAAAAAAAAAGTAATAATTTATTTAAAAGCTGCTCTGCTGGAAGAAATTTTTTCTCCATGACTACTCTATGATATTAAAACAGTCAGCTTTTGTTTTTTACATTCTCCAGAACGCCAAAAGATTAAAGGCACAGCAAGGTTAGATTAACACCTTGAAATTATCTGTAAGGTTCTCTACTTATCAGGCTATTAAATCTTCATTCCTGACTGCACAAAACCTTCTTCATATCGTATCCTGAGTGCACATGAACTTGACGCATCTTGAAAACAAATTCCAAAAAGCAAAAGCTCTTAAAAGTGTTTTGTTCCAGCTCACAATACAATGACTTTCTGACATCTTGTTACTTCCTTGTTCCTTCACGTAGATCAACAACAGCAGCAAGGGGCTGTGGATAATTGCCCAACGTTCAGAACTTTTTCACTTATTCTCAATTTTCTCCTTTAAATGTGAAGTGTGACTAGGAGTATTGAGAAAGATATTAAAAGTTTATTCAAAATTTCTATTGCACCAGAAGGTCAAGGTCATTTTAATGCATTCCTTCTTTTGACCTGAGGGTGTGTTAAGCATAAATAAATAAATAAATAATAAAAAGCATTATGGTTTTTTTTTCTCCATTTATTAACAGAAACTTTTCTGAAATTTGATTTTTGTTTAAGATGCATGTAAAATCAAAACGTTTTACATATAAAATAATATGAATATTTTGTCCAATTCTGAAAGCACAGATTTCATACAGGTGGAAAGTATTGAGTGAACAGTACTAACGAATGAATTCTTCTGCTTGCACAATGTGCCTTAATGCACTATGCCTCAGTGGCAGCCAGGAAGGATAATTCCTAGGACTGAGAAAGTAACTGAGTTTTCAGTCTCATTACATCTGAGACCTGACTAAAGAAATCACAGAATTTGGTACCAGTTATTAAATGAGTCTTCATTCAAGCACCTATTTATCCACTCGGTCCATACAAGCTATTGGCGTTTCTAGTGTATATGAGTTCTCAGTCTCCCCTGATCGAGGCCCCAAATGCCTATCTCAGCGGCTGCTACAGCGGTGAAATTCCACTTCTGACCAGCCCACTTCCATAGAAAGCATTTTGGGGCACTGACCAAAACATTCACAACGTGACTAGTTACACTGAGGTGCAAGTTTTTTGGTTGCTTTAAAGGATTTGATTTTGGAAAAGACCCGCAACCTGTCTTTTGAAAACCAGACATCAAATTAGTTGGCAGTACTACTGAAAAATTGGTATCATCCAGTTCTCTAAGACAGTAAAATCTATTAACTGGCGTGAAATGGAACAGTCCTCAAATAGGATGTGTTTCCTACTTTTCTTTGTGTTTTCCTGACTACTCCCTCTGCAGTAGTCTTGCTAGCTGGTTAAGTAAAGAAATGTTCACTCATATCACTGGAAGACCACTACCTTTCTACAGCAAGGGCACACCCAGAAATACCACTTTTTCTTTCTTTCCATATTAAAAGGGAAGCATAAGATGAAGCAGGACAAACAATACAAAAGCTATCTCATGCTGATTAAAAGTAACACACAAACACACTGTTAGAACTGAAAATTATTTAAATACGTATGTGCTGCCAGGGTGGTAGAGAAAGAAAAAAAAAAGAGGGGGGGAGGAGGTCACAAGAAGTTCATTCTACCAAGAACTGCTTTACATAATCATGAAATGCAAACTAGTTTCCATTCCTTCTGGCACAGGCTCATTCAGCCTTCACTTTGAATGCTTATTGACAAATAAATGGACTGGTTACTTCCTATTAATGCTACCTAATTTATGTACATACCTGGAGGAAAAATTCCATTTTGACCTCACATTCATACAAGCTAAGATCATTTTTAAGCTATGAATATGTTGAATACAAGTTTAATTTCTTCTTGGTTGCTGCTGGGGATTTGCTGTTTCTTAACAAATTAGGCATGTGTTCTCCTCAGCTCAGCTTTCGCACCTTATGCATATAATATGTGCAGTTCAGGAATCTGTGCTGAACTTGCAGATGAAAGACCTTCTTTTCTTCAGCCATGATTCATTCTCTCCCTCCTCCTCTCTCTCATATGCAGGCATGTGCGCACACACACAACTTGTTAATTGTTTTTGCTTTATGAGCTGTTCCCCAATACCTCTCCTTCTCTTCCTCTGCCCATGAAAAGCCCTTACCAAGAAAGTGATATTTGTTTTCACAAATCTCAGGAGTCGCTATTGTCCTGACCAGGGAAAGTGCTACTGAAGTAAGATTTTATCCCCGAGTCTTGAAGGCATCTCAGTAGACAGGTCAGTGGAGATCCCTGCAGCAGACAAGGATGCCAGGGCTGGACCAACGTCTTCATCCCCTGAAGAATCTGCCTGTCAATCTGGGGACACGGAGGGATCTCATTCCAAATGGATGCTAACTAACATAGAGCTTGAAAATGCTTCTTTGTTTAGTTTAGTGTTTAATATTGCCTGGGAGACAAGTTCCTGCCTGATGAATGTGATTGGCTGCTAATGCTGAGACACAGTGTGGGGTCCTGACACAGATGTCCAAGGCCACCCTCTCTCATTTGTAAGTTCTTTCAGGGCCAGATGGTTTGGTTTCTCTGACTTGCATCTGAGGTTGTGCCTATGGCTGGCTGTCCTCCCTTTCATTACTAGGTTTTTACAATTCAGCAGCACATACCTTATGGAAAACCTTTTAGTTCCTAACTTCCATGGGGAAAAAAAAAAAAAAAATTAGTGTAATATCTTTCTGGACTTGACCCCTGCTTCACACAGAAAAAAACTCCTGAGTGCTAGACAGACTGCCATCCAAAGATCAGGCACTTATACCCATGAAGGACATCCCCATTCCTGAGAAGTCATGCCATGCACACCTTTCTTCCTGCCATACATAACTCCTCTGACAAGACTGGTGAGAATATGTCCCTCCCAAAGTCGTGGAGTGGGGTGATGCTATTTACTGTGGTTTGAGCTTATTTCCTTACTCACTTCTGCAAGGCTCAACTGCCCAGTGCAAAATCTGATCTACCAATTCTACCTGGAACTGTGCTCCACCCTGCAAATAACGTTACCTATCTGTACCTAAAAAGTTAACACTGATACTGGTAGTTAGCACTGATTAAACATTGATATTGGTATGAATTTGGTTTTCTCTGTCATAGAATCATAGAATCATTAAGGTTGGAAAAGAACTCCAAGATCATCGAGTCCAACCATCAACCCAACAACACCATGCCCACTAAACCATGTCCCTAAGCGCCTCATCTACATGTCTTTTAAATACTTCTAGGGATGGTGACTCAACCACTTCCCTGGGCAGCCTCTTCCAATGTTTAACCACTCTTTCAGTAAAGAAATTTTTCCTCACATCCAATCTAAACCTCCCCTGGCGCAACTTGAGGCCATTTCCTCTCATCCTATCGCTTGTTACTTGGGAGAAGAGACCAACACCCACCTCGCTACAACCTCCTTTCAGGTAGTTGTAGAGAGCAATGAGGTCTCCCCTGAGCCTCCTTTTCTCCAGGCTAAACAACCCCAGTTCCCTCAGCCACTCCTCATAAGACTTGTTCTCCAGACCCCTCACCAGCCTCGTTGCCCTTCTCTGGACACGCTTCAGCACCTCGACGTCCTTCTTGTAGTGAGGGGCCCAAAACTGAACACAGTATTCGAGGTGCAGCCTCACCAGTGCCGAGTACAGGGGCACGATCACTTCCCTACTCCTGCTGGCCACGCTATTTCTGATACAGGCCAGGATGCCATTGGCCTTCTTGGCCACCTGGGCACACTGCTGGCTCATGTTCAGCCGGCTGTCGACCAGCACCCCCAGGTCCTTTTCCGCCAGGCAGCTTTCCAGCCACTCTTCCCCAAGCCTGTAGCGCTGCATGAGGTTGTTGTGGCCGAAGTGCAGGACCCGGCACTTGGCCTTGTTGAACCTCATACAATTGGCCTTGGCCCATCGATCCAGCCTGTCCAGGTCCCTCTGCAGAGCCTTCCTACCCTCGAGCAGATCAACACTCCCGCCCAACTTGGTGTCGTCTGCAAACTTACTGAGGGTGCACTCGATCCCCTCGTCCAGATCATTGATAAAGATATTGAACAAGACCAGCCCCAAAACTGAGCCCTGGGGAACACCGCTCGTGACCGGCCGCCAACTGGATTTAACTCCATTCCCCCATGTCCCTGCGGGAAGCATGTTGATTGTCATATAATGTCCAGAGTGGTACACAGGAACAGTTGGGATACGAATCCTGAAGAGAACTGTAACCAGTTTCTTACTCAGCAGTGATGTTTTTCCTTAGGTTAAAAGCAAATATGCTCTTTCCTCCATAAAAGCCTCAGGTGGAGGTGGGGCAGAAGGAATAGAAAGACAGGGAAGATGCATCCTTCCCTTTATTTCCTCTTTAAACAAATTTGTCTAATCGCATTTAAAGTACTGTATTATTAACATCTCCACCATTAAATGTTCCATGTCACTAGAAAAATTTATTCTTTAACATGAACCCTGTAGCAGTGATAGTGGGTCAATTATTATGAGGATGGCAAAATACCAGGAAAAATCAGGGGTGAAAATGAGTATCTTTCTAGCATACATTACCTGAGACTCAGTTTTGCTCAAGAATACCAATAAGGCAGAGTCACTGAGCAACATGTGACACTGCAAGCAAAAGACAAATTAGTCTTTATAGACAAGAGACTGATAAGCTTGAACTGAACAAATGGAAAAATAAGTCTTTTTTCTTTTTTTTTTTTTGCTTTGGTGAAGAGAGGTAAATGAACCCTGCAATGTCAACAACACCACCAAAAAGTTCCTTGATATATGGGCACATTAATCATCTCGACAACACCTCATTCCAGGCCACATAGAATCATCAGGTCTCAGCTGTCGAAAGGATTTCCCCAGGAAAGAAATAAGTGTTTTTCATACCCAGGTTGTCTTTTTGGTAGGGTTCTTGGAAAAGTCAAGGAAGGGGGACAATGCCAAGATACCACTGGGGTTTAAGCTTGTCCCTGTAAGCTAACAGTAGACTTTTCAAAAAAGCAAAGCCAAAACATTCCTAAAAGACACCCTGGACTTACCAGCTGATCGGCTCAACTCTTTCCGTATTATAAATAACCTGACTCTCCAGGAAGTACTTATCTTTTTAAGAGGCACCTGTGGAGAGCAGAGACCTGTAGATACAGTGTAATAACTAAAAATACATGGTAAGCAAAAAGAATTGCTCTCGTGTGGCTCCTGTCTGGTCACACTCTTCCTGCTTGCCCGTGCTTCTTGCCAAAGGATGACTGTGGCTGCCTACAAACCACAGCTTCTGTAAAGCAGGAGCAAGCAACAGGGATCTTCCAGAAAGGCCTCGAGGACAACTTTTCTGGCTGGCTCTGTGAGAGTGCCTGGGACAGAAGGCAACCCGTGCAAAGAGATACCTGCTAAGGATTGCACAGTGAACAAACTGAGCCCAAGCTTTCCACCTAGGTGCTTCCCCTCAGTGTTTGAGTCTAGGAACAGGCTTGTGGCAAAGTGGGCGAACACAAGGCAGGCTTGGGCTCAAGAGCTTTCTCAGGCTACCCCTCCTTATACAGCAGACACACAAATTGGTAAAGAGGTCAAAGCCCCAAGTCTCAGAGGTCCTTAGGTGCTTGACAGTTAGGAAGAGTTAGGAACCAAAACAACCTCTGCCCAGGAAAAGTGACTTTGGGTGTCTTGAGTCCAAAGCCTGCATTCAAATTAGTAAATTCTAGATACTAAGAGAAGGGGGGAAATGCAGGGAAGGGCTTATTGTCTTCTCCTAACTTAGCAATCTTCAACCTGTATATACAGAAGCACCAGGAGACAAAGAGAACTGATTTCAGACACTGAGCAATTGTATGAAGAACTGCAGAAATATAACGTAACGGCATTCAGTCTCTACATGTTTAAAAGCATCTTTTTATTTGTTAACAACAAAACTGATTGCTGACAGCTGACACTTGTGAATGATGTGAGGCTCTGCAGCATCTTCTTAAACAAATAAAGAAATCAAAAAGGATCATTTCCTTCAACAGAATAAAGAGCAACACCATACAATATTGCTTGTGCTTACTGGTTTTGTATGTTTTGTGCGTGTATGTGTATGCATGTGTAACAGTGACTCTCTTCTGTGGACTTTTTTCTGCAAACTATTTACAGTTCAGTCTCCCTTGATAAATGCAAGCCTCCACCGTCAGCAATATTTGCTTAGTAAAGCTTAGTCTCTGTAGTTGCAAGCTTCTGAGAGCATAGTGCCTTGAGATACTGCATGAAAGGCACCAAACTCATGCAAATTGTTGTGGTAATTCCCTGACAGTGCCATCTCTCTGACTTTCACCTCTCATTTTTACTATGCTCAGAGGAAGCAGTCTGTGCTACCAAGGAGATTCTCTGCATAAGCAGCTTAAAAATCTAAAGTACTCAATCAGGCACAGAGACACCATAAAAATGGTCCTATCTCTCACTGCTCTCTGGGAATTTTATGGCAAGGGAAAACTTTGAAATGGCAAAATCTCTTCACAATAAGACATCTCCGTTAGACTGCAGAGATATTAGTGAAGGAGCTCTTCAATGCGAAGAACAGAATCATAAGCCAGTGTAAAATAGTATGACTCCACTCAAGTCAATGATGACATGCCAAGTTACCCGAGATGAGCAACTGCCACACCCAGTATGTTTGATAAATTACAGTGCCAAAGTCATAAATCATAAAGGAGGAGCTCATGTATCAGTCCAGTTCAACCCGGCCCATTCACAACTGATAACTCACAGCTGTTGAAATGGAATTAAACTGTACCTTTTCATAAATGAAACTATGGATTGCAATGACTTTGGGCTGGCATCATTCAATATCATTGACATGAAGGAATACAGTTGAAACATAGTCTGGTCAACTTTTTCAATTAGAGATATTGAAAATATTCCTGGGCCACAGAACAATAGAAAAGCAAATATTTATGGGAACAGGAAGATTTCTTTCCATTAAAGAAAAACCTCCAAATCTCCATTTAAATAGTGAGAGAGTATGGCAGGACTTTGAAGTTTCTTTAAACTTTACGGGCTCTAGCCAGTGGTGAAAATGTTGGTAAGTCACACCAGCACTGAAGTTACGCTAGGGCTTTGTGTGGATATGAAATTGGATGGAGTAGAGACATGCTGGGGCTTATCCTGCTCTTCATTCCTCTCCACACTGATGTTTCTAAGTATCATATCAGCAGTGATAAATAAGAGCTGTACACAGCATTTTAAAAATAGAATAGAAAACCCAGTTGGTCTTGCAGTCTCCAATGAATGTTTTACAGTAATAGCTGCCCTTCATCTATTTACTTTTATTTACTACTCCTGACTCCTGTGCTCTCTTTCACCTTTGCCAGGGGTCCTGAAAGTATTCCTAGGCATTAGCAGCAAGGAAGAGCGAGCTGCTCCTCTGTCCTTCACCAGATCTCTTCTGGTTAGCCCAGAGCCCCTGCAGCCTTGCGTAGCAGTGCAGCAACACGTCTCAGGTTCTGTAACTAGCACAAGGCCTTTAATGCAACTTTTTCTTGTGGTGCTTTAAGTAATGAGAGGTTTATGCAGATACAAGCTAAACCCCAAAACTTCTAAGTACCAAGTCTTCCCATTTGTTAATGCAAGACACGGTTGTCTGTCACTGAGAATGTGCAGTAAATTATTCCTGGAGCTGAGATTAGAATTCAGGGTGCTCCTTGCTCCAGATTTCTCTACGCTCGGCACCTTCAAGTATGTATTTATTACCTGGAGGCAGAGCAGTTCATTCTTATACCTCTTTTGCCCTCCTTAGCTGCCCCAAAGAAAATTACCTCATTTCAGTGGTTTAACCTGATCTGTTTACTTTGCAACAGATCAGGAGCACATACATAGCCCCTCACCACATTTCACCTAAGGGCAACAAATAACTTATGAAAAGTTAACTTCAACACCTATGTTTTTGCAACCTATTTTGTGCCACTACTCTTCCTGTCTAAAATTGTGCAGTCCAGTAAAACAAGAACAAGAACAACAACAACAACAAATTTATAATTGTGAATGACTCAAGCTTGAGAGGAGGGAGAAGGGAGGGAGGGAGACAGACATTTAAATGATAAAATGGGAAAAGAGGTAAGAAAGAGAGACTTCATATTAAGGGAATCCCCAGCGTGGAAGATGCAGCAATTTCTCATGCCCTAAGCACTGTAGCTTAGGACAAAACACACAGAGCAGCTCAGAGTGCAGTGCGGCTCAGAAGCAAGTGTCCATCTGCTCAGAACGAATGCGTGCTGCAGGTTTGCTACGCTTCTGCTAAGCACACACACAAAAAAATAAATAGAAATCAACTTGCTTTTACAACAAAATAATCAGTCACAAGTGCAAAAACTGTTCATAAATACATGTCTTCTGAAGGGCTCTTAACAACTCCGCACAGCAATCGTTTTTGACTGTAAAGGAGAGAATGAAGACCATGGGTGTATTCCTTCTCACTTGGTTAATGTGGATAAAAACATGTCTTTCAAACTATATAGCCTCTAACAGTTTAGGGATGGTTAGCCACAAACCCTATAAAAATAATCTGGTCTTGAAATAGCAACCTTTCCCCGCCTCTCCCCCCCCCATCCTCTTTTACTGGTATATACCAGGCTAGCTTCTCAACTGATGCATATCATCATACCTGTACTAATACCAAACGTGCCAGTTTACAACCTTCTGAAGATCTGACCCCTCTCTGCTGTCCTGGAAACAGATCTGTGGTCTCTGCAGAAAGTAATATCCTTTTATACACACACAGATGTAGGCGTCCTGCCCCCACTAGCTCATATTTAATTCTCTTTTCATCTTGTTTATTTTGTCTTCACAGTATCAAAGCAAGCTGCACACCCAGCAACAAGCTTGCAGCAAATAGGTGCATCTTATTTTCAGTGGATGGCTCTTCACAGGGCACACACTACACCCCCAAGGGATTAATGAAGAGGGCCAGGTCAGAGTCTCTACAATTTTAATTTCAGTTTGTCTGTTAGAGGAATTATGCTCAAACTTGTCTTTCCCAGTGCAGCTGGAGCAGACACAGGGATTCACAGGTAGAATGGGAAGATGCAGTGTGTGGTGACAGTAGTCACCACTCAGTACCCTGTCTCTCTGCTTCCCCAGAGATGTTGAAAAGCTGTGCACTCCCTTTCCCCACACCCCAAAGATCCAGACAGACGTGAAGAGGGCAATAGTCTGCGTGTCCTGCCCTCTACAATAACCGAGGATAGAGGTTTCTTCTGCTTGCCAGACTCTGAAATGGGCCAGATGCCT
>NW_008825614.1:15592439-15612192 GCF_000699105.1 Pygoscelis adeliae | reverse complement strand
GGAAAGAGACATTATCAAGCCTCCACACTGAGCTATCAGCCAAGAGAAGACCTAAAAAGTCCTTTAGCAAACAGATGAGGAAGGTCCTGGAGGTAAAAAAAGAGGTGACAACCCATGACTCGCTCCAGGCAGTTTTCTGAGGACACTTGCCTGGAAGTGCCATTTCTACAGTGTATTCAGGCAATGTGGTGGAGAGAGGCAGAGAGGTCTCCGAAGACAGCTCTGAGGCGAACTTGGCCAGACAAAACACAGCAGTACCACATGGTCAGTTGGACCTGCCTCTCCTCTGGGCTCCTGACTCCCAGCACAGAGCTGGGGCTAGACCACTTTTAGTACCTAACCTCCTGTTTCTGCACCACACCGCAGCAGCTTGCACCAAGCTATCCCAGGGATTTCTAACACAGCAGTGCCTTGGCTTTCTCCTGCCCCTTCACGCTGTCCCATTCTGCTAAGGTCACCACTGTGCAAGCAAGACAGATGAAGATCAGAGCAAACTCAGGGGTATCCTCAAGTGCAACACCCAGAGCCACCAAAATACTGCTGTACGCCCAGACGGACCGACCTTGCTCTCCTTACTGGCTGTCACAAGGTCACTGTGCTTTGAGTTTTTGACTGGTGTGCCAAAAAAACTGGAACTGCGCCTGTCATTTATAGCACCTTTTCTCAGATGGCTCTAACATGTCTTTATAAACTTTAGTAAATGAGTGTATAAATCACTCTGTCCACTGCCAAAGTACAGCCATCTCTGGGATGATACACAGCAGCTGCTGTAAAATCAGAGCGCAGCTCTACACCACAGGTTAGGGCAATAAAACATGCTGCATGAGGCAACTGAAATGGTTGGAGCAAGGAAGGGGGACGTGGTGGAGAGCATTTTGTAGTTATAATTACCTGAGTATAAATTTGGCTGAGGGTACTGTGTTTAACACTTGCATATCTGCAAATCAAAGCAGTCTTCCACCACCTGTCAAAACAACCTGACTGTACCATTCTCCATGTTTTGGCCTTCTAAAGCCCTTCGTTTCCAAAAATTGCGAAGCACCTTGATAAGAGCAAAGCTGATGTGCTGAGCACAAGCAATAACCTAATCAAATTTCTTAGCAACTGACTTGATAACTAACTGTGAGCCTGTAGCTGCTATGCCCCCTCCCTTCCTCTCCCTTGCATGACAACTGAACATAACATCTATATATTCCCAGTTTTAAAATAGCTTCTCCTTCCGTAACTTGCAAACCATTCACATAGATCTTATTTTCTAGGCTAAAAGTAGTTAATTACAGTCACTAAGGGGACTGAACTGCTGCATTCTTTTCATTATTCTGGGATGGGCTCCTTGAGCAGTGCATTGCCCCCCCTCAAATCATGAACTGTTTATAACAGGAAATCTTTTGAAGGATGGGGCTGCACAGATTAGATCTATGAATTTCCTGGTATCAAGGACAGCAGATTAATAGTTATCCTTCTCTCCCTCTTCTCCTTGGCCATACAGCCATATATGCATCATCTAAAGCTAAACCTGAAAACTAGTAAAGTACGGGGAAGTGATTTGAAAGGTACTTCCAATCAATATATGACACGAGACAGCATGGTTTGGGATGAGGCCACCAGTTTGGGTTGAGGCACCACCAAGGCACTGAGGTACAGTGCTGACCTGCAAAAATCATTCATTTAATTTGAGTGCCATCTCTCTACACCAAGTTTTAACTTCTCTGCCACAAGCGTCCTTAGCTCTACAACTTCTCCTAGATACTGCAAAAATCGAAATTATTAGCAAAATGTTCCTGTTAGAGAACCAAGAGAGTCAAGCATTATGTGTTTGAATTGGATTATTATTGAAATACTACTAACAGTGAGTGAAAGCTCAGACAGACCATATACAACATAGGGTCCATTTAGTTCTCTAGCTTGGATCAGGAGCATGCTCACATGCAAGTCTCTTGCACTGGTTCACACTGCAGTCTCCAAGTGCACAGCAAGGGCTCCTTTAACTGGAACTAAACCAGAAGATCAGTCCAATTGCTAAGCGGAATTTGGTACGCAGGGCCAGACTCGAACTAACCCAAAATAAACTCCTGAGGTGTGTACAGTGTGCACCCAACAGTCCTCACTACCAACTGTGCTAGATGATGAACCTGTGTCTACAGGAGCACACTACTTGTTAATGTAGACATAGCCATATACATGGTCTCCCTGTGTGAAATATCTGTAAGCAATCGGCCAGTTAATGACTGCTTGCAGTCAGCTTTCTATGCACTTACATGGAAAAGTTTACTAATTCATATCCCCATCTACAGACAGATATGAATGACATCGCATATCTACCATATTGGATACCTCTCCCAGCGATTTCACTTCAGTTTCTTAGGCTGTCAGTTTTCAGGAACTGGTGAGGAGATGAACCGTATCTTCCTTGGGGCTGCATAACAGGAGTTTCTTTGTGCAACTCTGCCACCAGTATTAACCAGTAAACTGCACATACTCCAGGCCAAGTTGCACCTTCACACCTTTGCAGGCCTTAAGAAAGTCAGTTGAACTGACCGGACACAAGGGCATAATTAGGTCTGCCGTATTTGAATGAAACAAGTAAATACGCTCCAGTTGAAGTGTTGTAGAGCTAATAACCTAAGAATATAACCCAAGCTCTATAGGTTAGAACATAACACATCAACGGTTTCATTGTAATGAGTTAACTCACACCAGCGGTATGAAGTATGCACCGAGAAAAAGCTCTGTGGATCAGAGTGCGCAGTCCTAACCTCCACTGCTGACATCCAGCTGCACCCTGAGAGCAAAAGCAATCTTAGACGGAGAACCACCACGCTCAGAACCTCGTCATGCAAGACAAAAGAAGACATTTTCTGTGTACACAAATCCTGGCTTTTCTGTTTGCACAAGCAAAAGGAGGGAAATGGTAGCTTTTGAATGGGCACACTTTGCATAGTCAAGAATTTTCTATTACCAGCAAAGAAAATTATACAACTCTTTTCTTGTTCTGTAAGTACAACACAGAGGATGGAATGCATAAAAAGTATGAAACTCCCAAAACCGTATAGTTAAGGATTTCAGCATGGAAATCCAGCAGCTAAAATCCTGCAAGACAGCCATGCCTGGTGTCATTTTATTCCTGTTAGCCTCACGATCCATTATAAAAGCGTTCATGAAAAGAAAAAGACTCTCAAATCTGAGTTCTCATAACTAACAACTTGTGCAGAGTGTAGAGTGGAAGAATGGCTGCTGCATGGTCTGCTACATATACAAAATACTGTCAATGGTTATCCAGGAAACATAAATGCCCTTGGTAAATACAGATAGTGAAGGAGAAGTAATTTGAACACAATATAAGAGAATTAGATATTGCGATTTTTTTCGAAGCGTACACATATATTCTGCTGCTGAAGAAAAAAAAGTGAAGTATGAACATTTAAAGCAAAACTTTGCAGTTTATGGTTTGTAAGAACGCTGTTTATGTCCTTACAAAGATCAGTAAATAAAATTCACCACAAAAACAATAGAAGTATCTGGACAAGAGGAAAAAAATAGAAATGTGTAGTTTTAGAGTCTGGCGACAGCTAGTTTATTTCAATAATGTACAATATTTGTAAAGGTTAAGCTTTCACTACGACACAAAGTTTCTGGACCATCTCTTCAGTTGCTGTAAAGTGACATTATTTAATAGTCTCCAAAAAAACCTAAACAATACAGATTAATTTTGAATTTTTGGCTGAAAATATCAATAAAATGTTAATATATGCATACCTAACTGAGACAAATAGGGGTCATGCAGGTGCCACAGTGGCATGATGACAGCACGTTGCCTTGCTCCCTGCATGAAGCTCCACACCAGCACATCATACTCACATGTTTTGCTGAGAACTCATCAACCTCCTGAAGCACCTTCTTCTGGCACTCTGGGTTGGTGGCTAGCAAGTATGTGGCAAAGGACAGTGTGCTAGTGGTGGTCTCGTACCCAGCGATCAGGAACAGGAAAGCTTGGCCTGCTATCTCATCCTCTGTTAACGTCTTCTGAACCTTTTCAGATGGGGCCCTGGCAGCAAGAGGCACTTCGTTCTGTCTGGAAGCGGCAGATGGACCGATCACATCAAAACACCCAGCTGCCAGGGAGTCAGCTGAGTCGCGAGCGTCGAGCATCCACTGCAGAAAATCTCTGCGCCTCTGCAGAATACAGGATGAGAAGAAGCACAAAGAATGGGTCACAGAGCAATGCCTTTACCCATGGGGGGGTGGAAGGAGAGAGCTGTTTCCTATTTATACTGCCCACTTGGCTCCCACAGAATGGCCACCAGCCTTTCACCGAACGAGGAGACTTCTATAAATCATCTGGAAATGCCATCACTAAAAGCCAGTCACTGCTTTCTTCCCTGTGGGATGAGACTGATCTGCCCCCAATACATACCAGGTACATATTTTCACAGCAGATTGCTAATGGCCAGCTCCATACAGAGCTTCTTTCACCCTCAGGGTGAGTTTTTGGCACTTGCTGGAAGTAAGGGGATTGACATAGTCAATGCACAGTCCCATGTGCACCTGCCAAGTGGAAGTGGCACAACTCATGCTTGGAGGAGTCGGCCCACCTGCTTGGAGGCACCATCCTCATTTGTTCACACGGTCCAAAGCATGAAAGTCACCATCTAGGTTTAGGGTTGCATCTACAATAATTTCTGTGCCAGCTTAACAAGACGGGACTAGAAAGTGATCTCAGTAAACTGGTGCATCTTTTTATGAGAAAGTACAGGTATGAACATTTGTACCAACATTGCATTTCTTAATTATTTTTTTTTAAACATATTTGCAGAAATGAATTACAACAGTAAGCATTCCTCTACCATAAAACCTGTTTGGGCAGCTTGTCTTTGCAAAATGCCCACTGAATGATTCTACTGTTACGAAAACTGCTTTCTTTCATAGTAGTTTCTGACAGAAAAACTCTAATAAAGCCAAAAGTTGCAACTGCCCTGCCACAGTCATCCTCCTCTAGTGTGATAGGATACCTCTGCTCTTTTATGTTCCTCTAGACTGGAGGAAACAAAACTTCATGCATACTTCAGCTGTGCATAGCTAAAAATCTCATTTAACTTTTCCAGGAAGGGCTTGATTCACATTCTGGGAGTCCATGTACTGCACAGCTCAGAGTCCGACTCTTTGGCATAGCCTACACTTCAGGGATTTTCCTGGTACATATATTAGGGTTAGGCCATTTTTTAAATTAAAAAAAAACCACCACAGAACAGTCCAGTTCCAATGTGTTCATTAGTGTGTGGATAAACTAGTCCAGTATAGCAATGAACTGCATCTGTAGAGATACTCCCTTTTATCCATAAGACTAGTCAGCATCACCTAAACTACCTTTATAACATAAAAATGTATAATTACATTCATCTTCAGCGGAGTTGTAACACTGTAACATACTATAGTTCAAATGGTATAACATTTGGTATGGTTCTGCATTCATCCTTCTCTAGCTGTGAATTTTCTTGTAAACAAACCCATTGCTCTCTGAGGGTTTGCAGTTCCCAGTCATGAGCTGTTAGCTGAGTCTGGTCTTATATTTAGAACAATACACTCTCTGGAGACTCTATAAGATGTTTCTCCAGCCTTAGACAAAATCAGGTCCTGGCCTTATACAAAGCATCTGATTATTGCTGTGATAGTGAAGTAATAATCATAATGGCTAGTGAATAAAATTTCATTCATGAGAATTTTTGCTGAAAGCAAACTTAATGAATGCTAGCACAAGTGAATATTCCCAAGAATGTGCTCTGAAATGCCTCTGTGGCCATTTTGAGGAGCTCTTTTTATTACTCACATAATATATTTGGTTAGGAATTTAAAAGCTTGTCTTGTTGCAGAATCTGTTTATAAGGTCACCCTATCAAGAAACAACTAGATACCTTATCTGTGCCATGTAATTTGTTCACAGGTGAGCGGGGGTTGCTAAGAGCAATGGCTTCATAAACAATCCTTACAAAAACAACATTCATTTGTAAAAACTACTTGAATAACAGTGGGGGGAAAAAAGCATAAAATTAGGAAGATGCAAGCTTTTTTCAAGATAATTCTACACAGTGGAAGGAGCTATATTTTAGCAAAGCTTCTCTTCCTTATGGTTCATTCTATTTCACTTTAGGCATCAGTATAGAATGCAACATAAAAAATTGTCATCAACCCAAGCGAGAGAAAAGATTTCCAGGGTTATAACCAGTCATAACGAAACATATTTTTCTTCTGCACCATCAGGATAAAAAAATCACACTGACTCAAAAACCTAACAATGGCAATAGAAGCAAACACTAGCATAAAACCAAATATAATTGGATTGTTAAGTGCTGGAAATGAGGAAAAGGTATATCATGAAAATTCAAAGGGGTTTTCTCCACTTCGGTTGACAGAAGGAAAAAAAAAAAAAAAGGCAGTTTTTTCAGTTTGACAACAGACCAGGTACTGACAGTGTCACTGCACAAAAACATTCTCTGGTCATCACATACAGCTGCTAGCTTCCTTTTTCCATCGGGGACATTTGTTTGATTTTCCTCACAAACAGCAGAAGCCCATAACAGCCTCTATCCTGTCCTCTGACACTTGCATAGTTACGTTACAATGGCCTCAGTAACAAGTTCCCGCTTCAAAAGAACGGCGTGCCAATGCAACGGACTCTTGTTTTGCCCCTGTACAACACAGAGCCTATCATTAAGCCAATGAAAATTGAACAGAAAGCTACAATTTGAAAAAATCTAATTTGAATGCAGTACGGGACAGGGTGCATGTCTAACTCAGTGGTGACACAGACATCCCCTTTGAAATATATAATAAGACAAGCCCCGCTTTCAGCTTCCCCAAGACAGACACCTTGCAATATATTTCCTGACACCAGTGTTCTGGGCCGTATCATTTCTCTCATTAGTCTCCTTAAACATCACCTGGCTATGCAGAGAAATCATTCTGCACAGAACCGTAACGAGCTATGTGCTACACACTGGAAGAATAGAAGTGTGCTATACTGGCGAAGGCCAATCCGGCAGTATCTATCACCTCTCCTCAAATCACTGCTTTTAAGTTTTGCGACTGTCAGAAGAAGAGAGATGTATCGCTCACATGCGTGATGTATCATGACTTTTCTCACAGGAGGCAAGGGTCCTGGGGGGGGCGGGGGATGTCTCCAGCTCTTTCCATCCTAAACAGGGAACTGTGTTTTCATATCTAAGACTGACATACCAGCTGACCTGGCAAATTCGCCACTGCTTTGGGGATCCAGGGGACCCTTGCGTTATGCTTTTGGTAGAGAGATTGAGCCATTCAACTTCTCTGCAAGGTGAAGTCAAAAATTACTTAAGGAAAATTACCAAATGTGTATCAGCTGGAATTTTTGTTCCTAATGCTGTGATTTCCATTGTGTTTTCTGCAAACTATACTCAAATTTTATACCACTCTGATAGTTCAGCTCCCCATTTTGAGTTCAAAAGAACCCAGAACTACAAAAAGCAACTTAAAGATGAATCAAGGAATCAAACTAGATGACATGATCTGTTGGTATTCTGTAAAGCATTTGCTGTGGTGCAAAAGTCATACAAATGTGATGCTGCTAACATAATACCACTCACAATAAACTGTGCAGACGCTCCTAGCTTTTCTCAAATGCTCTGATGGCAACTCACAAAAAGCAGAAGCCAAGCTTCAGAATCCTTATCTAACAGGTAGAAAGCTCACACCTCATATTATTTCAGTTTCCTACAAACTTGTACAAACACTGCTATATTAGTTTATATCCAGGTCACTTTTTGTAAGTTTGATTTAGCAACCATCTTTTTAGGTGAGACAAACCTGTGTCACCCTGAAGTTATCAGTAAAGCACTGTGGTAGCTACCCAGATCCTTTTGAAAAAGAAGCACAAAATGCAGTCCCACTAAAACTACCATTTTGCCAAACTGCTTTGAAAGGATCAAATTCAACCTCTCCCTGACACTTGCAGGTTTCATTTGGTTTCTCAGTGAAATCATAAAAAAGCCAGTCTCTGCCAATAGATCCAGTCCCAAAACATTTCAGAGAGATCGTCCTTTTGCCTTGTGCTTGAACCCAGAAGCTGGAATTAACTGGGAGGCCAGAGCTGACAGCCCTCAAATTTGTGCGTCTGAAGGTTGAGGGCATGGTGCTTTCATGGGTGATGCTCAGCTCTGGAAGGACCTGGACTCTGTTGAACTGCAGGGTACAGCCATTGTTCGAGAGTAGCTGGGTGGCTTTCAGTCTGGCAGAAAAAACTCTTTTGTTTGCATTTGTCAACATCAGCTGGCGAAACAACTAATGTTTTTATTGTAAATGGGCTGAATGTCTGAGGGCAGGCACGTCTTACAAAGCTATATAACTTGCATTTAAAACCTGAGTAAATTTAAAGCAAAAAAAAATATTCACTGAGTGCCCTCTTGGAAAGTGGAGCAGCCTTTTGCTAGCCTGGCCTGATTGTAACATTTGTAGTGAAACCCCAGACTGAGATTTTGCATAACTTTGGACTTGTTCTGATATTTTCATATATTATCATCACTAAACTCCTATGCAAGTTTCTGGCAGTAGTTCACAGCAATGAGGGAGCACTGTGAGTCTTCAATGACACCGCATTTGATGTCAGAAGCCACAGCGATGCCTTTGCTTTCTACTTGAAAGAAAAAAGAAGTGTCCCTACAATAATGTTGCAAAAATGCTACATGAAATGCTGAGCAGGCCCAGAAGGGGCAGGTACGTCAGCAAATTGATGAAAGCACCTGAACATGGAAAGTATTAAACATCGTAACAAAACATATCTTCTATATGCAACCAATGTTCTTTTAAAAAATAAAAATAAAAATACAAAAGTAAGTGTAAATTCAGGTATGACATGGATTTTATTGGCTGAGTTTGCCATTAAATCTGCAGAGTGGCCAATGTGAATTACTGGTTAAAGCACTGATCTCCACAGAAGCTGGGATGCTTAAAGCTGCACTCCCTTCTTTGCCTTTAAAACACAGTTATAACTGGTGCAGCTTCTCTGTCTGTAAAATCGGTACAACATGCATCCAATCTTATAAAACCCCATGAGGAAAAGCTAATGATGATCTTAGAAAACCCTTTAAGACCTAGGATGAAAACAGATTTACACAGACTCAGAGTTTAAGGCAAAAGCACCATCACATGGGGGAAAGAGGCCTGGAAGGAACTCAACAAGTTATCTATTCCATCCCCTTGCCATGAGGCAGCATCAGCCAAACCAACACTGACAGCTATTTGTCTAATCTGTTCTTAAAAACTCAGCCAAACTCCAGTTTGCCACAGCCTCCCCAGGCAGTCCACCCCAGCACTGAACTATTTTCATCACTGGAGAGGTTTCCCCTCCTCCAGTGAGTCACTGCAGATATTGCAGATCATTAGATTTCACCCAGCTACACCCATAATGTCTGAGGCTCCACGACCTGTACTTGTGTATGTGTCTCTCTCTATATATATATATTACTTAGTAGGTCTTTAACAAAGGATGCTGATAACAGAAAAATCATACTGCTGAAAAATACAAAACTATTTTCATGTGGTAGTGCCTCCATTCATGAGGTGAGGGAGAAGAGTGCTCAGGTACTGCTGGTTTCTTCCTCAAAAATTTTGCATTTTTCTGACCTTCAAAATGCAAAGTTAAAGTAAGAGCATTAGTAATCTACAGAGGCATGGGCAAGCCTAATTCGACCTGAAAATAAAGCTGGGGGGAATTCTTAAAAACAAGATTTTGTCAGGGACCCATCTTCCTTCAGCTTAAACTGCTGCAAGTGGCACTAGAGGGCTCACATCTTGAAAGACAACAGCCTCCTTCTCGAGATGTTCCCACACAGTCCAGGGATGAAAATTTATAAATTTGAATTTCAGATCTAATTGTTAGTGAATGAAGAGAGAGCAAAGAACTGTTTCTAGTTGAGACAAGCTAACATAGCTCTTTATGCCTCTTGTAGAAAGAGGCTGTTTTTAATCTCAAGTGTGTGGACCTGTTGACTGTGAGCTGCAAAGATCCTAGCCAGAGGCCTAACTTGGCTGGAGTGGTATGTAGGATGAAGAGATACTACAATTACGGGAGAGAGAAAATAAGGCACACACCTATTTGATTGTTTCATTAATTATGTGGGCCCACAGAGAAACCTACAGCTTGCCTAGAGAGCTGCAAACCCTTCCAGTAGTTCTTCAGTGTAAAACCAAGGGATTGCCTGCAGCCTGGTCCATTCACACCCCTAATGAACTGACGGTTGTCTCTGACTCTGGGGAGTTTCCTTCCAGGCCGAGCAGAATGAGCTGAGTGTCTAAGAGAAGCACTAAGTTTCTCCATGAAATTCAGTCTAATGGCAAACGAGTGTCATGCATTTTGTGGCAGCTGGTTGGCATCTCTGCCGCGTTGGGCTGGCAGCCTCAGCCCAGAGCACAGCACAACCGTATAACCACCACAGCTCCCTCCATCGCATGCACGCGCGGGGAACGCTCAGAAAACAGCCCAAAATGCAATGGGTAGAGAGTCTCATCCAGCTTTCCCAATCCCTGCATCATGGTGAGCAAGAGACACTGACAGCAAATAACAGTAGACTGCAACCTCCTTATTCTGTATTTGCAAAACATTTAGCATAACAATACTCCGATAACGACTCCTGGCATTATCAGAGTACAAACAATAGACATTGGATTTGTGGTGCAGTAGCTGAGCTTCTCCTGCCCCACACATGTTTTGCTGCTTGGAGGTGAGATTATCAGAATACACAGTGGACAAATACAGCAAGAGAAGAAGTAACTGGGTGCTGGGGAAGAAGAACAGCTTGGGCCGGGCCCCCCCATGCACGCCAGTGTGTGGAACAGGCACCGACTCCCAAACCAGCAGCACGCTGACCACCCTGCTGCACACTGTATGCACGCATCCTCTCCCAAAGCTTATCTGGCCTCCCAGTAAACCATCCGACATTCCTCCCCTCCTCTATTTGCGGGAGGAAGGGAGGATGCAGGAAGGGAGTGTTTCAGGCTAAGTGTCTGACACCCAGAAGCTTGACCCTCTGCTGACACAAATTGCTGAATAAAGGCTGCTGTTGCTGGCAGCTCTCTGTTCCTTTTCTGTTTGCTACAGATTATAATTGTATTTGCTTAAATTTAATTCCTGATTAATAATCAGTTCTGTTTTTAGCAGTTGCCTGACATTGAAGAAAATAGACAGGAATCTCATTATTGCTTCTTTATCCTTTGTTCTTCCTGCCCCATATGCTCTCTTTAACATGCTTGCAAAGCCCCACCACTCACTTTGAAGAGCCATCAGGACGTTTTGGGGCCATCCTGGGAATTTACTGTTCACATCCTGTCCTCCTTCATCTCTCCCCATGGTTTGTTCAGGATCTTCTCTTTCTGCATCACATAACATATAGATTGTACACGTTTTGAGGGAAGGAAGACCTCATTATTTGGTTTTGTGATGGCCTTAAGTAATTCTGGGTAACTGAAAAAATACCTTTTTTTTTTTTAACTAAACTAAATATGGCTGTGAGATTGATATAAATGACGTACTGTTACAAAAAAGTACAGTTAATGTTATTTATGTTCTTTATTAACAATATGGAAAAAACACTTGTCTTTTCTATTACTTCTCTGAGCAACCGCTCTCCACTGCTGGTGGGCAATCCTACCGCTGGCTTATCCATTCACGATCACACCTGCACCCTACATTAGGATTTATCCTGGATCTTCAGCTATATTAAACTGGCTTTTACCTATAGTACATAAATTGCCTCCACATCTGACTCTCCGCTTGTGTGCATGAAGGGGTACAGGTTTCTAACGCTGTGGGTGAAAGCAGCATTGGGAAGGAAAGGATTATTTTCAGCTACCCAGTGACCAATAACAAATTGTGTTATCCTCCGCAGTTTCATGGATGCTCAGTTCAGTTATGGGTTTTATCCAATAGATGGCTCCTCGGTAGCAGGAAGGATTCTCCCCCTGCTCTCCTTTCGTTCACAGAGTTTCAGTACGACTTTCTAATATTTACACAGCTATTATCTTGCAAATATAGGCATTTTGTGCACACTGATAAACACACAGAAGAAGCATGTGTGCATGAATTAAAGAACAAAAGAAAAATTAGATGGCATTTTATATATTTCATGCCACTTTGTCCTCTGCCAGTACAGGGATGCATGAAAAATGACAGTCAGGCAGCCCTGTGGTCTGGAATGCTTCCTAAAGTCAAAGTAAAAAAAATACAACTTCAGAAACACATGAATATTAACAGCATGCCAGAATACCAGCTGTCTTTCTCCCCCAAAATATGAGGACATCTCCCATATCTTACATATCCCTGACTGAGCAATACTTAAGCAACTTACAGGCATCATTACTCCTCTGTCAATGGAAGATTTTTCACAAGAAAAAAAAAATCCTATGTGTAATTATTGATATAATGAACCAGGAGAGCTCTGTGTAATTGGCAGGGTGCAAGTTAACATCACTATGAGTAATGCTGCCATTTCTGAGACGGGGAAAGTGAATATGCTTTTGTTGTTTTCCAGAAAAACATAATCAGAATAATAATAGCAAAACCCAAGACATTAATTATATTCAGACAAATCATGTTTATCCAATACACGCGCTTGTGACTTCTCTGAATCAGAAGAGCAGTTCCCAGTCATTTCTGTCCTGAGATCTACCTTGCATCTCACTCAGATCTTGTCAAGATCTTGTCAAACACCTGGCAGTAACCCCACTTTGGGGATTGTGACCCTCCGGTCAGACCAGATGATCAAGTGAAAAGTGAAAACAGAACACCCACAATAAATAATAAATCTCATAGAAGCCAGATCGTGGCTATTTAAATCCCCACGGCTTAACACTTCAGTGGGGCACAACTATAAGCCCACTATACCTGCTGTTAGCATCTAAAATAATAACATTCCTAATAATAACCTTTATCCTTGAAATATTAAGCTGCTTTGAAAAGGGGGGGAAAGGTACCAGTTTACTATAAATATATATATAACTATATAGCATCTTAACATTAGCACAATTACAGCCGTAATAACTGTCAAGAAAAAAATCAATGTTTCGTCCCAGTTCAAAGCTGAGCACAATCACTGTTTACATTTCAGTGCTCCAAAAGGACTTGCCTAATTCCATACCTCAAATTAGCTTTTTGCTAGCTAAAACTTGGAAAATTCGAACCAGCTTGTGCTCTGCTTACTCCAAAACAAGCTCATCAGCATGCTTGATCGTGGGCTGTTACACTATTGCTTCCCTTTACTCCTGAGCAGACACCCCAAACAGCCCTCCAGCCTAATGGGTATTGTGCAGAGAAACAGCACGTGTAAAGGTAGCCCCCGTGCTCTGGTGACCCCTCAGCTGGCATAAGGGCCCTTTGCGTGCCCAAAGAACAGCTGTGACATTGCTCTTAAACTGTGCAAGGAGCCGATTTAACCCCTGGCCAGTCCCAACACTGGTGAAACACAAAAGCTCCATCTTTCCTCCCATCTCTCTCGGCATGCTGCAGCCAGCAGAACTTACCCAGACCCAAAGTCAAGCCTGCAGACTTTCACCCTCCTCCCCTTTTTAAGGGGCCAGGTTACAAACACGCTAAAATTCGGAGTTCGCAACTGACACACTGACAATAATTTTCACCGTGGAGGAGTTTAAAACAGGCAGCAGTGATATTCATTAAGCTGTTAATAATGGATTGTGGCACAAAGCAATTTATCAAGTTTCCATTGTAATTAAAATCACTGAATATTTGGGCACTTGCAATGCACCTAGCTCTCCCTGCTTCTGAAGCTTTACATTTTAATGTGAATTACGGCTCCTTCTCCCCAGAGACCTACTAAAAAGCTCATTTTAATTGGTATGTTTTTAATTGAGATTACATTGTTAAAAAGTGTACATTTCTGTTGAAGAGAGAAAGGAGGTGCTCGGCTCCCCTCTAGTCTCTGTCTCACTTAGATATAGCTTGCTTATCCCAGCGGGAGGGAAAAATGAAGGGTAGTCACTGCGAAGAAAGTGGAGAAAGCCCTGCACAGTCACAGGCTACGAAGCCAGGGCAAGGCTGCCACTGACTGCCGCAGATGCAGGATTTCCTAGGCGGATTTTCGGGGAGGGAGAGGAATTGCCACGATCGTTCAGGCTGCTCTTTAGCAAAAGGCAGACGGAAGAACGCCATGCAGGGATTCCTGCCTCGCAGCCAGCTGACATCGAGGGCACATTTTAGAAAGCCTCTCCTCAAGGTTTCCAGTGACAGACAATCTGTCGCTTTCCATAATAAGTAACTCTAATGTTAAATTATCCTCAAAATCCAGATACGGTCATGAGCGGATGGGGTCTAGCGAAGGCCTCCAGCTCTGCTGGCTCCAGCAGGCAGGGGGTGGAGAGGCAGCCCCCCCAGCTCTGCTGGCTCCAGCAGGCAGGGGGTGGAGAGGCAGCCCCCGGGGCAGCCTGGGCACGGTGGCAAGAAGAGAATTGCCCCGGCAAATAAAGTTGGTCACCTTTGTGCATTGAGATGGTCAGACTGACTTGCCACCAGGTTCAAAAGAAAAGCAACTTCATGCACTTGGCATCCAAATGCTGGCCACATAAAAGGTTCTCCTGTTGGCAAGATGGGCTGTCGGTGTCTCTTACAAGTAGGAGTATGGATCTGCTCAGGTAAGTAGACACAAGAGAAAAGGGAGAAATATCAAAGGAGTGCAAAGTAGATACCAACAGTTGAGATAGATAGATCAAGGGCAAAACCTCCAGAGATCAAAACATGCCAACAGATGGACAAGACGGTTGAACCAGAATGAAATATCGTGGAACGGCTTTTTCATAACTGCTTCTGAAAAGGTCATACTGTATATTGCAAAAAGAAGGCAGTGCATGGGGCTGAGAGAGGTCACTGTAGGCAAATAGAGACACAGAGAGACTAACAGACAGATTTGAAGATCACATACTAATACCGCAAGTGCTGCAACTCCCCTCCTACTTCTGGGAGTGACTCAGGGAGGAAGAATGGTGAACCAATAATAGCTAAAAGAAAAAAAAAAAGGATGAAATATGAAATACAGCACTGAAAATGTTAAAACTTACTGAGAAAGGGAAAGCTCTGTTATTGCAATTAGGTCAGTAAATCTGTGATTTTTTTCTAAATTAAGAATTTAGATGCTACGCTCTGGTTACATATGTCAGAAGAAAGTCTGTTTGTAGAGGAAAAGTACCCAAACATGCTATTGCTCTGAACGGCAAGGTAAAATAAATACATAAAACACCCAGTTTTATGATCTGTTGATCCCAGTCAACAGATCCCTTGCAGATTTAGATCAAGAGTAAGTAAAAGAAAAAAAAAAAGCTATGTAAATGAAGATTAGATCTTATATCCCACCTTGGCATTAAAGGCCACCACCCTGTTATGCAGAAAATTAATCTCCAGATGATTTCATTTTATGGCAAGATTCCCTTTGTTTGCTGATTTGAAAACCCCACGCCCTGGATGAAGACCAGATCACAGATTAAGCAGGAAAAAGGAAGGGCTTTCAGTGACCTAAAGTAGGATCTTCTGAGAAACTTGGGAGGGACAGACCGCAAGGGTAACATACAGAAGAGACGAGGAACTGTAAGAGAGAGAAGTTACAAAAGAAAGGGAATGTGCACAACTTCAGGGTGACATTTTTTCCTTTCAGCCAAAGGGATGAATACGGAGACCGTACCATGAAGGAAAGCAAAGGACAGGAAGTGGGAAAAGACAAGTTGGAGAAGATTTACTTTATGCTGAGGGAATCGCAGACAGAAACTGTGCTTCCAAGCCTATAGGAAAATGACCCTGAAAGACAGATGGAGCACTGCTTAGGCTGGATATTTTGCACAGATGAGAACATGCAACAGAAAGGCCAGATTACTTACTGATTTGGCATGTATCAACAGATATATGACTACATCAGATTCTGCCCCGAGTGCTAGAAAAGAAAGGCAGCTGGAGATGCTTTACTCTCTTCCCAGAAAACAGATACCTTTTTCTCAGCCCTGGACATAGCCAAGTCTCATTGGTATTGTGTAACTTCTGTGACCCAACACCCAGGAACATTTCCCCAAAGACACACAGTGACCCAACAGGTTGCAACAGCCTTGATTCAATTATTTTCTCTGATTGGAGTACCAGGAGAGATGCTAACTAACCAGGGGACAAACTTTATGTCTAAGGTCATGAAACAGCAGTATTTAGTACTAGGTATAAAAAGTATTAAAGCCTATGCCACATCCTCCTCAAACAGATGGCCTTTCAGAAAGGTTTAATCAGACATTGAAATGCATGCTGCGAATACTCATTACTAGCACAGGATCAGGCTGGGACAAGTGGCCAGCACTGACGTTATTGCCTACAGGGAATTACCACAGGCATAAACAGGATTTTCAATGTTTGAACTTCTCTCTGGATAACAAGCACAGGGTCCCCTTGCCATCATAAGGGAGGGTAAAGCAAAAAATTCACGACGGGATGGGCCAGGTCTAGGTTGCAGAGGAGAAGCAAGAGACCCAGGCCCTTAGGAGGAATAACCACCTTTTTTTTTGCTTCCTCATCCTCAGTTTTTCGTCTGTGCTGGTCAAGCCACCACAAAGCTCAGTGACACAGGCCAGTGTTTTCTGGATCCCACCTTCAAAGCACAATGAGCTCTTGCTCTTCTTATTTTTATGGACACATAAAACAGAGCTGTGACTACTCCCTCCCCTTCAGTATCAAGAACAGGAAAAACAGGGTATAGACACAACCACCAGGACCTAGAAGGAGGTGTAAGTAGGGCTGACCAAAAAAAAAAGAGGACTTTTGATCTCCCCTTCAAGGATGGGGCGGTTTCTTTGTAAAAGACAGTTTTGCCTTTTAATTCTTTCCTCCAGTTTTTCAGAGAAATTTTACTGCAAACATTATTTGAAAGAGTTCTTAAGCTATCTTTTGGCCTGGATTTTTGATAAACAATATTTTAAGTGAGTGATTTTACCATATAAACACAATTTTTAAGAGTCACTAAAGCCCTTAACATTACCAACAACTGAGCATGTGGGATTATTTCTTTTTACTCTGGATGAAAAAGCCTTTTTTCAACACTAAAAATCCCACCCTTCTCAATTAAAAGATGTTTCTCATATGCTGTAGATCAGCAAAGCCAAATGTCCATCTTCACTTCCTGCACCGGCTGGTGAAAACAGGAAGAAAATACATGCAAATCTTAATGACAGAAGCAGTTAAGTCCTTCCTCCCTGTAACTCTGAAGGCATCCTGTTGGCCTAATGCCTTCCTGTGGATTAATGCTGCTATAGGGAGCATCTGAACCTCCCCTGTTCTGCCCAGAAAGAGGCAAAACCACCATTTTTTGGAAGGCCCTCTGAAGGAGCTCCACCACACATCTCCTAGAAAGTAAGGTTAGCTTTTCCTGCATAGATACTCACATTTTCCCAGTACTATCTGCAAGATCATTCCTGGCAACTCCGAATACCCAAAAACTTCACCAGCTTTATCAGCATGAACACCCTGGTCCTTTGATTTAATTTCTGTCCTTTGGTACAAATCTATGTTCTTGCAATCTGAAGCATGTGAGTGGTGCTCCGAGAAGTCAATGAGATTGCTCACGTGCATGACGGCAGTTTGGACCCCAGATTGTAGCTGAGGTGGGACATGTGAAATATGAGATAGGGACTCCGCTCCTGTCACCCCCTGAGGAAGAAATAAAGATACACAGCAGTGGCTGAAAAAGACTAAAAGGGAGTGGGGAGAGATGGAGGTATTGGAGAAAGAGTCCTAGATGACAAGATTCTTTTGTTACGGTTGCTGCAGGGTTCGTTAGAGTGGGGCAGATAATATATACATGGTACCATCTGCCTGTTCCTTGTCTAGGATCCATAAAGTACTCTGATCCATAACCAAGGAGGCAGTAGAAATGGTGTGATAAGAGCAAAGGGTGAGCAACAGCAAGCAGACCTGGTATGTGCTTGCTGGCAGCAGGTAACCAAGCAGACGTTTGCTATCCTCTTGTGACTGCAGTGCTCATAAAGCGCCGGGCTCACAGGTGTGCTGGGCTGCAGAACTGGGACAGATGCAGCAGTAATGCAAAACTCTTCCTGCTTCTCCATCAACACGCCTCAGGGAGGTGAGAAAGTCACCGCTCTCGTTACTTATTCTGTCCTTGATCTCTTTTGAGCAGAGAGACTGCAGAACTGCATTTCATGATGAAAGCACCTCAGCCAGACACTTCAGCCCAGGCCTGAAACCAAATGATCACATTTCGTAGGCCTGCAATTCATCGTTGGAAAGATAACAACAGACTGATCATGAAATTTCAACGAGTGACCAAAAGTAATAGGGATTTCTAATTCATCTCCATTCGAGGTTTTGAAGCCTTGCTATGTTGAAATGCCCACTTAGGAAATCCTGAGGAAGTTATAAAATTCATTACATCTTCAAGAAAAAGAAAAAAAAAAAGAAAAAAAGGAAAAAAAGGATTTTCTTCAAACGTGGGAAGGAAGGAACACAATTTTAAAAGCAAGCAGTAATGGCTTGATTTTTAAAAGAAGGTGAATAACTAAAACGCCTTTTAACATAATGCCACTTTTTTTTCCCTCTTAGAATCACTGTATGCTGCCCAAGCACAGACACCAGATTTAATGTTCAAAAGATTTTTAGCATATACTAGAGAAATTATAACCTTCTGCTTAAAACAGCAGAGATGCAGGTTAAGATTTGGGTTCAAACCCCATATTTAGCACAAATTCCCTCTATATCTTTAAGACACTCATTTACCTTTCTGGAAAACCCACTTCACATTTCCTCCCAACAAAGGCAGTAGATAATGACATGATCAAACTGCGAGAACAGCCCAGTGGAACAGAATCGCAGCATCCCTCCTACAGACTTAGAAAAACAAAAGGACCAGATTGATCCTTTGCTTTACTGACTTTATTAATCAGTAAAAATGGATTATTTAATATTGCCATCCTTAAATGGACACCACCTTCTTTCAAATATAAACAAGTTTTGCTTGGTTTTCTACAAAGGCAGGAAAACTGCACACTATTAGAAGGTGTCTAATCCTCCCATCTGCTGTTTCCTTAGAAAAATATTTACTTTTTAACATCTGTACTGCATTTCCACAGTTCAAACACACACAGAGCTCCTGGAATGTACATAGTATTTAGCAAATTTTTAACTAAGTTTTCTTAGTAATTGTATAGTTTTCCCTTGATAAGGAGAGGATCAGACTTTTTCAGGAGGATTACCTCTGCTCAACTCATTTCAAGCAGCTCTTGAATAAAATAGTTCATTAGTTCATGAAAAGGAAAAACTCCAGGGAACTGCTGGGGAAGGAAGAGAAAAGAACAGAGTGCCACAGTAATTAGGTTTTCAGATTGTCCCTTATCCTCCAGAATGCAGATACACACACACACACATCCCTCTTCCCCTTAGGTAAAGCATTTAGGGGAGCTCATTGCACGTTTTTCCCTGGGAATCAGTGTTCCAGAGATTAAAGTTGTAACCAGGCCATCATTTCCCAGAAAGACATTAAAAGATACCACTTCCTTATAGTACATCACTACTGCTACCCAATAGTGAAAGGGCATCTCTCTCCCCTTTGCAAGCATTTAAAGAGCTTAGTTTCAGACTTCTTCAAAATTCAGTTTCACGACCTTTCTAGGCTCCCATGGCTGATGCTGGAAAACCAAAGGGTCTTCACACACCAGGAATCATTCGTGTCTGCCTGAGTGTGCA
>NW_008825614.1:15588138-15592418 GCF_000699105.1 Pygoscelis adeliae | reverse complement strand
CAGAGCTAGTGACTGTACTTACCAGGGATCAGGGAAAGAATTGGTAGGAATGAGGATGAGAAGTGGGGAAAACTGGAGGGGGTTGCAATTGTTCACCAGCGATTGCTGACCAGAGGAAAACCTCTTTTGATCTAGACCTAGCACAGTAGAGTACAGAGCTTCCCAGGGCCATACCAATTCATGGGAGGGCAGATCATCACCAGGACTGACAGCACCATACAGCTTCTTTGTGGCTTTGTACCACATGGCTCATGGGCAGCGTGGTTCACAGCAGCGCAACCTTCACACTCTTCTCCCGTTGTTCCTTCCGTCTGCTCTACACTTACACCAAAAGCATTCAGGTAGTCCATAGGTCTCCAACCGGATTGACTAAACTGCCAACCGAGATGCCAATGAATACAGTTCTGGTGGCACTTCTCTGTGCTTTGTCACCCTCTCATTTCAAATCTGCCTGAGACCACCAAGAAACAGCTGATCATCATCAGAAACATCATCAGGTCACTACCTGCCTGGCATGGATCAGTGACCTTGAATTACGCATTCACAGCAGACAGTACAACTGGAAAAATCAGGAGATGCCAGAAGAATATGTTGCAGCCTCTATGAGCTCTCTGATTCTCCTTGTTAAAGGGCGCATATTTTGAAAACTGGCTTTTCCCACAGATCTGTTGTGATTTTCCAAAAACAATGTTTTGCAATATTTTTAAATTGTTACATTCCAATTGTTGTTATTACTATGGATGACAAATGAAATTCTGGCCTTTCATCTGCTGAGGGGGCTTAGTTTCAACCCGCAGTTTTGGAAAGGAGTCTCAGTTTTGAGCACCATGAAAGACTCCTTCATCTAGATATCATCATTTAAAACAGACTGGTAGGTTAAGAACTGAGCTATAACATGATAGAAAAACAACCCTTACATGAATAATGATTTGCATATCAGATTATTAAATGAAAATCTATCAAACTATCATTTATTGAAGTAAACAAACAGTCTACCTGCCCTGTTTCTGGAAACGTTGCCTAAGGGAAAAATTTAAACCTGGGCAGATAATCAGGACAAGGTATTTGAACACTTAAATCCTGCTGGAGTCTTCAAAGTAGGTGTTAAGTGGTGCATTAAATTTGTGCTGTTTCTTCTGAGCAGGGTAAATTTGCTCTTCTGTAAATAGTGGGAAAAGCATTTTACAATAATTTGAATCCATGAATAAACGTAATATATTAAAATTTCTAAAGTACGACCAGTAAATGTTTTTGTACATAAGCCAAATGAGTGGAATATCCAGGACTGAAATTATTTGACTGACCAAGGAAAGATAATATATAATTAAAATGACATCTGCAGCACTAACTGATGGGATGAGAGAAAGTGACATCACAGATCTCATATAAGCTGCAAGCGTATTATTAGATCTAAACCTGGTTGTAAATTACTATCTGCCCATGGGATTATCTTTAGGCGTTCAGAACCATTGTTTCATTTACTGATAGAACAGGGATGATAACAGGCTGACTTTGCTTGTCACATTGTTTGTTGGCCTTTCTTTATTCTTTGTTCACGTTAGCTGCAGATGAGAGGAAGACAAGCTTCAGCTGAATCATTTTCACGGAGCTTTTCATGGTTTTACAGTTTGTTCCAAAGGCTTTTTTTTTTTTTGGCCTTTTTTTTTTTTCCCCAAAGAAAAAAAAAAACCCAAAAGCATTTTTAATGGTGATAAAATCAATGAGGAGTAAAAGATGCACACAATGTAACATCTAGGAATGTGGCAACTTAAGGAACACCCATTGGCCTAATGCAGCACAGGGAGACCATAAGACTTTGCTTATAGCTCCCATTATTAGCACAAAGAACCAGTAGCTACCAGTTATATCTTGGCCTCATTAAAATTCAGTGCCAAAACTCCAACTGATTTCAGTGGGTACATTTCATCATTCAAGACCTAAGACACAGGACATAATTCTCCTTCAATGCAGGGCTATCTGGGACACCTAATCTCTGCAGATTACATTTCTGCATTAAATTGGACACAGCTGCATTTTGATCTGTTTCACGCACCATTTTTATGTTCCTGGCAAATTATTAAGTTGCCTATACTTGTAACAAGACTTGTGTGACACCAACCTAAAGTAGTCACAATTCTAAGAGCGCATAAGGAGACAGGCAGTAAAAAAGGAAAAAAAAGGAAGCTCCAAACTTTCCGGTCGCTTTTGAAAGCCGTGCTAATGATCCTGAACTGCAAAGGGGACTTAATGCGCTCTCAGAAATCTGGTCCTAAGTGTCTAACTCCCAGCATTTGAAATAGTTCCCATATGCCAATTTTGCAAACTAGGCAAAAGTCCAGGAGCAGGCGGGACCACAGCCAGTCACGGACTTGTGCATACACTGTTACGGCAAACATGGACCTTGTACTTTCCTCCACGTGCCCTGATACTGGGCAGCTACTGCCATTTGTTATCTCTTACAGCATCTCCCAGCATCCCTTCCAATATAACCTTAAACCTCTGCTCCATCAACCACTGAAACCTGCAAACAGGCTGCATATGCAGGGACTGCTGCCTCCTGCTCTTGTCACTACCATCTTGCTTTTCTTTGTGTTTTCTCCTAACCGTACCCACCTGCTGTCCTTTATCTTAGTCTGCAATTTGAGAGAGTGACCATCTCTAGTATAGTGAAGGATTTAGCCCATGATAGATGCCCTCAGTGCTACTGCCACAGAAATACATTGCATTTTATTAACAGTAGTTAATACATTAACTACTTTTAATTCACATTAGATTGTTTCATTGTCCCTTTTATAATTGATACACAGAACAGACTTTTCATGCAGACCCCTTCGACATAAATTTTTGATTCAAAACTCTCCATACATACAGCCACAGCAGTATGCCATTAAAAGCTCACACTGGATCTGTGCACTAGAAATGAGGTGTCTGCAAGCAGCTTAGATACACCATCCCTGTTAGAAAATATTCCTCCACCACTCAGCCTGGGCCAGGAACCATGTTTATGAATCATGAATTGTTTGTGGCCGGTCAGTGGTGCTTACAACGTTTTGGATGTAAAGGACAGAGACAAAGACCTAACAGCTAGTGGGGGCAAAGACTCATAAAGGTGGGCTGGAGGAAAAGACAAGAAGTGTGGTAATAAAGTGCAGCAAATACAGAAGTGAGACTTCACTGCAGAGAAAGTCAAAGAAAAAGAGCAGCACACGACACAGCAAAGAGCAGCAATATCTTTGAAAATCAATTTGATTTTTAAATGTGTCCTGGACGTAATGTAGGGTAAACTAAAATCCATTTTTTCCTGAAAGGTGACAGCTGTGGGGCTAAGCTGTGAGAAAAAGTTGGGAGGATCCATTCTCACCTGTGCTGTTACCTCATCAGAATTGCTCTTCATCTCAAAGTGGTAAGAAACATCTCTTATATTTCAATATTAACAGTTTCTTAACGTGTATGTTATAGCATGTTTCATGTCAATTGATATGCAAAACTTGTCTCAGTTACCTTTAAAATGGAATTCTCATTGACATTCTTTGTTTCTTACTACACATTCATAATTAAGTGGTTAACTTATTTTTAGGGATATTTTGTGCAGTCTGCAGTAAAGAATGGTCCAAAAGGACAAGTAGACCTGAAGAACTTCTGTGTCACAGAACTGAAGCACATGCCTATGTTACAAATGCTTCATATATCAAAAATAGAGAGACTTTCATAAAAATGCATGTGTCTTCAGATACTTCATAAAGCAACAGCGATTAAAACAAAACAAAAAAACCCAGAACTGCCTTATGTCCAGATGAAAGAGAAATACAAAAGTAACAAACAATTTGCTAATAATACATACCCATTAATTTGCACACTTCAGGTAGAATTTACTACCTCTCTTTAGCCATCTCAATAGCAAGTGTCTGCTCTTAACCAGACATTCAGGTTCTTTCCATTTTCAAAAGCAGTAGGAACTGTCACAGGACTATATGAAACCTACCTCAGCTCCTAGGTAATGACTGGGTTGAAACACTCAGTGGGGGCTCCCCTTTCTCTGGTTGTTAAGGAAAAGTAGCATAGACAAAACCCCTGACTTTAAGATGAGAAAAAATTCTACAGGGTGAATCCTTCATAGCACAAAGGAACTCCAGCCAGTAAGACAGCTTCATCGGGGGCCCAACTTAAATGCCTCTATGCAAACACACGTAGCATGGGGAATAAACAAGAGGAGTTAGAGACGTGAGCATGCCTGCAGGGCTACAACCTTATTGGCATCACGGAGACATGGTGGGATGGCT
>NW_008825614.1:15574696-15585825 GCF_000699105.1 Pygoscelis adeliae | reverse complement strand
GAGGGGGCTCTGAGCAACCTGATCTAGTTGAAGATGTCCCTGCCCACGGCAGGGGGGTTGGACTAGATGACCTTTAAAGGTCCCTTCCAAGCCAAACTATTCTATGATTCTATGATTCTTCCTTCTCGGTCTAGAAAATGGGTTGGAAAGTCATCCCAGATGTAACATTTTCTCCATCCTTATTTGAACAGAAAAACTAAGAGAAGCAGTCTCTCTTGTAATGTGTTAACAATTCTGCATCAACACCAAGCCTGGTTGATGGTACATAAAGCTAAAAATGAATAAAATCTTCACTAAATTGCTTTGAATGTTCAAACAGACTGAGTTTGCTTTTTCAACTGAGGCTTATGCCACTTCCAGTTTTTCCTCAAAACATTTGCTTATTCATATATTTATCACAGAAATGGCCTTACCTCAGCTGCATCTTGCTGGTCTCTGAAGACAATTGCATTTTTTATGGATTGGATAAAAAATCCATTCAGTTCCTTTTGTTTCTTGTTTGGCAAAATCCGGAGCAATGGGATCATTATGAATGGGAAAGAAACTGTAAGAGGTTTTAAAGAAGAAAACACAGAATCAGACTGTAAAAGCATATAATATCCCCCTCCTTTCATTAATATTATAAAGCTCATCAAGTGGGATGTGTTACTTTTGTGAAACCTCTTTCTTCCCCTTTCTCTCTCCCTCTTCCTCTTTTTCTTCCACCCCCATAGCCTGGTAAAGGATCTTCTTTTAGAAATTCCATGTTGGCCGGGACTCCCCTGCCAGATAGATGCCTTCCAAGCTTGATTCCACAATGCTTCAGGATTTCAGTTCAGCTTCATGATGCCACAGAGCTACCACAAAGGGGAGAATTATTTTCCCTGTCTACTCAAACAATTGCATACAGAAGGTGGGGGATCTCGAACTAGCCTAGCAGCTTATGGCACTGATCCATGAAATTGTGTAGGAGTCATTCTCATTTACAGTTCTCCAATACTAGGATACTGGTTTGCTATTTTATTTTGGTTCTCTAAACAGGCCACAGACTCTGGAAGTGGGATGTTATCACAAGGATGGTCTCCAGTCCATGGCCTTTATAGTCAGGAACTAGAAACCTGAGTGAAGTCTTGCATCTTAATAAACCCCTCACTAACTTATGAACAACTTAAGACTAACGAGTCAGTCATCGGAAAACCCCTGTGCTGCCAACAGGGCAACACAGTGTGGAAATTCAGACCACGTAATGTACCAGCAGAAAGAGATCAACCAATGAATCCAACCCCAAACCCTACAGAAACTTTCTTTAATGAAGGACACGGTCTTTGACCTAAAGGGGCACATTTCCGTCCCTTCAGAAATTAATCACAAATCCCACTTTGCAATCAGGTTAAACATTAACCCGAGGACATTTTGGATACACAACTCCAGAAGGAAACAGTTCACGTGCTGCTAGTACAGGTGCAATCTGTAATGCCAGCAGGATCAGATGGGCACAGGAAACTTTGCCACTGTGCCGCCTGACACTATTGTGAGCAGGTCTAGCTAGGAAGATGGTAAAACCTCAACAACCTCGATTATGCTGTGGCTTCCTCAGCTATGATTCTTACTGCCTTTGCATTAACAATGCCACTGACACCGTGAAGCCTTCACTTTCATGCGCTAGAACTAAATGGCTTTATACCCCATTCTTGCATTCCCTATCCATTCACCTGAAAATAAATGCATTCTCTTAATGACAGCCTGTGCTGGCACTTATCATCTTTATCTTTTATAGCCACCAACTAGGCTGCTGCTGCTGTTCAAATAAGAATTTGGAGGACTTATACTATCTGCTTATGCTTCTCCACCTATTTTCTTTAGTGGGTTATTAGCCCACTGTTTTTTATGCATGGGGTTTCAATCTCTACCAAGCAAACCCAGTGCACAAAAACTTTACTCGCAGGCTCCGAAGGGCAGTTACTCTGTTTTAATGCAGAAGTATACTAAAAGAGATACCGTAGAAACTACGGGTCCCAGAAACCTTCCACTCAGATCAACCTGGAGCATTGCCTTCCCAGACTCAGTGTCTGGAGGAAGTTGCATTAATGGTGACAAGAGCTGTAGAGCATATGGTGGAAGTCTCGAGGGTATACTTGGCCTGTAGGTTTTATTCTGAACACCTCTGAAATAAAGTCTGCTATACATCTTCCTGCTCCTGCTTCAGCATGTTTTGCAATTTGAGAATGACTTTTAGAAAATGACCATAAAGAAGAAGACAAAGCTAGACTATACTCACGGATTAGAATGAGGAGAGGCTTAAACAAAGACATTTCAAAGAATGTTCTGCAATTCTTAACAAAGGGGTCGTCAGGATCCTTCTGAGAATCCACCTCAGTACCAAAAGCTACACTACCAACGACATCCAAGGTAAAGCAGTTGTAACACCTGCATTGAGTTGAAGAATGATAAATCATTAGCTACAAATTACATATCCATTAATATCTTGCTTCTACAAACATCACATAACATTAATTTTTGCCTCCAATTTTCTTTTTGCTTTTAGATTTGAGCTTTGCCAACAAGAGATGTTTCCATCATTCTGACAAATGCTGCTGCTTAATAACGATCACCTTCTCTCCATCTACAAAGTGAACATATTTTCATATAGCTCAATAATTCCACTAAAAATTTATAAAAAATAAACAATATTTCATTTGTTATTACCTAGAAATCAAATACAACCGATCGAAGATTCATAAGCGTTTTCTTAGTATGCATTCTAATAAAAGAGATCATTCCTTTCTCATTTTAAACTGCAGAAACCACATCTACTACCAGTCCAGTCTAAACTCTCAGTGACAAGATGTGCTTAAGTAAAATTTCCTGTTAAGGGTTTCCTTCATCTTCTTGATAGCTCCTTTGTAATGTAAAATCGTGGCCAAAACCAAGAGGAACTGACACCATGTGAAATCTGTGTCTCTGCAGAGGAGCAGCAAATGCTTTGAGAACTACAAATGACCTGTGGACCATGATCCAGAAACTTCAGAACTTACTGAATCTCTCCCTGCATATCTGACCATCTATCCAGTTCTCTCACCATCTTTATTTCTACTGGGCATTAGCAGCTGTATTTAGTTTTGAGATAAATGGACTGAGAATGTAAAATATCTTTGAAATTTGATTCTTCTGATCTGTGGTCAAGTCTGCAATGACTGTTCTTCTATGTTCCCTTACAAATGGCTAATATCAAATTCTCTGGTGTTTTAACCTGAGTGAGCATGTATTAAGAGAAGGACAGGACTCAGGCCCAGTATATCCTGTATAGATATTGTGAAGCAGCATTTCTAAACTATGATCTTTGGGCACTGTCATTCTGATGACACCAGAGCAGATTTGGAAGATAACAACAGTACTGCAAAGCTAAGTAACTTATTTGGGTTGTCAACTCTTACACACAAAACCCCCACATTGTTAGAAGTTGAAATGTTAAAAGAGGGGGCACTGCAATAAAACAATAATTGCAGAAGCACTTGATCATCTACCTCTCCAAGGTACTGAAAAAGCTTAAAAACTAAATTTTGCGTTGTTGGCAAAGCACAAAATGGCTAAAGACAACTAACATACAAGACAACAGGAGATTGCAGACAGGGTATTTACATCCAAAAAATAGCTCCCAAGGCAATTCTGGGAAACTGCAGTGCAATGATAATCACATTTATGTATGTCAAACCTGCTGAAATGGTAGTATGATAAAACAACTGGAAGATCATATTCTGAGATGATCAACATCATTCATTTATACTTTCAAAAGGTCTTTTCCAAAGTGCCTCTTGAGAGGTGAAACCCTCAAGGATCAATAGCTAAAAGACCAGGCAAAGAAAAAGGACAAATGGAAAAAAGGGAAAAGCCTGGAAGGACTCAAAAGGTCAATTTTCATCAGAGCACTAGGCTAAGTGTAATGTATCTCAAGGTTTCATGGCATCTCTTCAGATGTTTAATAAAGAGATCTCTGTGCACATGCATACACTTGCATATGTACTTGAAAAGAGATGGATGAATTATGGCTAAATATCTATTTCTTTAGATGAACCAAATTATTTGCACTGCTCCCGTTTCGGGGAAACCATGAAGAACTTCAGAGGGCACTGACCAGCCTAGCAAATGAAGTGTATGCAAAATAGTGCCTATTAGAAAGAATGCATTTGAACTACTCATATGCCGTACAGGGTCCTAGAAGAAATGCATCTGCTCAGAGAAGGGGCTAGACATTGTTGTGAACAGTTCAGTGAAGACCTCTGATGAAAGAGCAACAAAAAAGATAATAGGCTATTAAATGCACAAGAAACGGTAGAAAGCACAGTATGGAAAATATTAAAGTGTCATTTTATAAATCAATGGTGCATTCTCATCTGGACTACCGATCCCGTCATTTCACAAAAGGCTAGTGTGCCATTAGAGGGGGTTAGGAGGAATGTGGAAAGAATGATTAAGTGCTCAAAAAACCTCATATAAAAAAAGCAAGAGGATGATGGACTAGAGGGATTTGATACTAGATCAATTCCTATATCTGTACGTTATTGGCAGACTGTAGAGAGCAGACTGGACAGGGACTGATTCAGCTTTCCTTTCTGCTTCCAGCTGTTAAAACTTCATTAAACAACAGCTAGAAATACATTAGATGCTTTTCCAAAATTACTTTTCAAGTATGCAATGGCTGCCCCCAGGAAGAAAAGACATCTATCAGACACATCCTCTATTAAACTACGATCTCCACTTATAAAAACGAGGGAGGAAAAAAAATCTTCTTTTATACAGTAAGCGCATATTTAGAATAACTGCTGCTATTGACTTTTTTTTTAAATCTGCTACTAATTTCTGGCATGTTGAACATACCTCTGGATATCAAAAGCTTTGCCAGAATCTGCATAGACTTTCAAGTTACACAGCAGGATGTCACAGGCCTGGTTTATTAGCGGTATCATCTAGAAAGGAACACATTGTATTGTGAAAAACATTAAAATGTTAAAAAAAAACCAAAACAATTATTCTAAATTAGTTTTACCCAGTAGATGGGACAGAGCTCTCAGGATCCTCTGCAGGTGTGGTCAGGCACTTTTGCACAGGTAAGATGAAATGTTTGGACTGTCTGCTAAAAATAAACTTACACATTACAGGGATGCCCTTCTCCAGCTCTGGGCCTAAACACAAGAGGCCCTGTTGCTTACCTGACCTTTGGTTCTTGCTCACCTGTGGCTACATACGCAGAGAGCTATAAAGCAAAGACATCCCCCTCTCTTTTTAATCATTCCCTGTTCCAACTGATGATTTATCACGATCCATATTTACAGTACATTACATTTAGGCTACATATGCTCCAGGGCAGAAGGAATAATATTTTCCATAGTCCCAAAGTCCTGTAAAGATATTAGCATCAGTGGCCCAGCATTTCCATCCTGCTGTCCCTCAGTTTGAGGGATTTACCATGTACGTTGGAAAAGCACCATGTATACCACTACAAGTTGCTGAGGGCAAACTGCTGTTGCTACCTGAGGAAAGGGTTTTCTGGAGCGGTGACGCCATTAAGTGGACAATCACGTGAATTTATTCAGCTAATGGTTCTTTCCAGTCGCTGACACGTGATGGTCAGGTAGACTTACCCGCAGCCTGGCTGTAGCTAACAGTGCAATAGTCTCTTCTTTAGCGCTTTATGGAAACCATGACATAGGCAACCATCAAGACCTCATTAAAGTCTCTCTCTCTCTCTTTCTCTTTCACTTTTTACATATGAAAGGCATCAGACACTTGCCTTGATTACACCTGCTAGGGTGGTAGAGGAAGGGTGTAGCAACAATCCAGCCATGATCCTAAAGGCATTATCTGCTATGGCTCTTTCTCCATACAGACTGCTGAGAGATCCTTATAGCCTACAATTTAATACCACAGTCTTGCCTCAACAATTATGCCAAGCATCAGCAGACATACGCACAGAAACCTGCCTTTCCTTCCTGAACAACCTCCTTCAGCATACGGATATCAACAAACATGAGAACAGACTTGTCCTACTCCTCTGACATTCTTGTTGCCAAAAAAGACTTACTGCAGCCTCTCAGCACACTCCGAGAGCTATGCAGCCCGCCCAGCCAAGTCCATTTTGCTTGGCACTTCTACCTCTGCGAAACTGGCATAACACTTTGTGCACAGGCACACTGCCATCCTAACACATGGGCAAGACTATATGCAGTCAAAAGGCCAACGCGGGAGCATCCAACATGTTTTCCAAAGGCGGAAGTCTGAGTCAAGAATGTGTCTAGCTGCTCTCGAGGTCCCGTACCTATATGGGATGGAGCAGGTTGTCGCTATTTCAGTTCAAAGCCGGATTGATTTGGGCTTTGCCACAGTCTCACAAGACAATTCTGAAGCCAGATTAGTATTCGGTAAAAGTAGCTGGTATGTGTTTGGGGGGTGCACACCACGTTATGTGGCAGTTTTCTTCCCCTTTTGGCTTTCTAAAGAAGGTCCCCTGCAGTGAGCTCCTTCTCAAATGGTTCAACAAAATTAACACATTTCTGTTCAACAGATTGAACCAGGGTGAAATGCTTTATAATCTCTGGTCCGGCCTCTCCAATGAACTGAACCAGTCAAGGAGAACAAAATGAAAATCCATATTTTAACAGGTATGATGTTTCCTAAACAGATGGTGATCGTTTCAGATTTTCCTTTTATTGCCTTATTTTCTCTCTTATTCTTCACATCACCAGACCTGCAACCACCCAGCTGGTTGCTATTGCTTTCCAACAGCTGGCAGAGATGGCAGGGGTATGTACACCTGGCCAGGGCATCTCACAGCACCTCTGCACTTTCCACATTCCACCAGCCTTTCAAAATACTGTTGCAATTCATTTCTAGCCATAAGATATTTTTATTAGCAAATCTAACCAGGAAAATGGGGAAGGGGGCACATGGATTTGATTTATTCTTAGCATGATAGGACAGAGTCATATCAATGAGACAATTATTTGCATATGAAAGCTATGGGGGATATCTACTCGGGAATCCTGGGTTTGGGTTTTTATTCCCGTAAGGGACATAAATTAGTCCAAGATTGCTAACTACACAGACCACAGACTGAAACATTCTCAAGTCCCTTAACACTTTAAACTCTTTGTTCAATTGTCAAGAAAAATAAAGTAGTGTTTGGGGAGGTGAACAATACCAAACTTTGAAAACCGGCACAGAAACAGACATGCTGATCTGCACCGCCTTGGGTATCACTAACTTCCTATACATTATCATTTGCCAGTCAGAACATAAAAGCTGCATAACCTGCCTGAGATTCAGTTCTTGGTGGGTAAACAAACCCCAGCTGCTCTGTGTTCAGATTGGCTGAGAGTAACAGGATGAAGAAAAATCTAAACAATATGGTCCCTGTAAATATTTGATCTGCCAGTTATCTAATAGCAAGAGTAGCCCAGAGTCCAAATTTCTTTCTTTCTGCCAAAGAAGAGCATTTGGGGTTAGGGTTTTCATGATGCCAGGAGCTTTGCTGTATAAATCCTGCCAATATGCTATTTGGCACATAATAACAATTAGTTTCTGATTCTGCATACGCACAGTGCATGGGGATGTTTGCACTGTTCAAAGGCATCAGAGTCATGTTCCTCTAGTTAGATGTGGTCCTCAGTATTCACTATTATTATTCTCCTTATTATTAGCACCCAAACTATAAAGTAGAAGGCTGGGTCATATTCACTGTAGACAGACACACTGGAAACTTTACTGTTCAGATACAGTACACAGAGGTCACATTGGGCCTCTTGTCCCACAAATGGGATGAAATAGAAAGGAAAGAGAAGGAGAAAGGATATATCTCTAACATAAGAACTGCTTCTGTACCAGATTTCAAGTCCCTGACTAAAACCAGGAAAAGAGCGGAGCTTCAGGAAGATGTTTGTGAGAGGATTTGTTACCATCACCTCACAGTGAGGCCCTGCTATTCATGGGCACAACTTACCAAAATGAGCAACTCAACCGGACACTGACTTGTGGCTCAAGGATATGCACATTTCACATATCAGCTTTTACATTAGTGATTTGCTTTGTCTCAGGTGAGCACACTTGCTTTGCTGAGTAACAATAGCAATTTCCAGAGACCCTTTCAAAATGCCTCTGATGAATGTGCACCAGCAGAGTAAGAGCAAATCAAGGAAACCTCAATGGTTGGACTGTCAGATCTTATGTTCTAGTGGGACCTGGAAGATCTACATGCCTGAGAGTGACACTAGAGGATTTTCCTGCACTGTTCTGCCATGTTATCACAAGTTCTGCTTTGTGTCTCCCTTTGTTTGAAAGAAAATGCCTCAGCACAAACTCCACTTAGCAGGTTATTTAGGACAATGCTACACGATGCTGTGCTCTGTTCTTTAATTTCTGTGTTCTGTTTTGTTTTAATGGTTGGTTAATGGAGGAGAGGATTCCCGGCATACTGATAGGAGATGACAAGACTACTGCAGCAACATCAGAATAAATAAAAATCAATAGGTTTTCTGCTGGTGTTGGCTGTAAAAGAGAGCAAAGCTATTTATCAAGTCTGACAAGGGGTCCCGAACTGCAGGATCATCACAGGCACCACAGCAAAAAGAAGAGGAACAAAATAGGAAATACTAAATAGGGAATCAAGATCACTAACATATCAGCTTGTTTCAAGACATAATAGCTGAGGAGAGCATGACAGAAACACCGGGAAATGCATCTTTTACTTAAGGACCTCCAGGTATTTTACTTCACCAATTCCTCACGAATTACATCTTCGATCAACTTTCAGTGGTCGGTATTATTCCCATTTAACAGATGAAAGCCGTTTCATGCACAGAGAATTTAAGTAGCTTCTGCCAGATCACCCACAGGCAGTCAATGGCAGAGCTGGAAGTGAAACTTCTTGGGTCTCCTGCCTCCTATCTCTCATTTCTTGTTCTTAGTGCTCCCATAGCAATGGCACTATGGGAGTGCACTATGGGAGGTCCATTCAGAGGTCTCACTGGAAAGAGCTTATTATCAGATCTGCTACCAACTCCAGTGGCATCTCATGTGGGATGCTACCAAATCTTACTGCAGGATCAAGCTTAGAAGCCTATTGATTTATGCTATACTTACCACTATAGTATTTGCATTTAATGTTATCTGGAGCCAAACCTTCCTTCAGCTGGAGTGGACTGCTTTACTGATCTTTACATACTTGTTAGAAAAAGAAAACTAAAAAGGGAGAACACACAATATATAGAAATCCATAAAAGCAACAGTGAAACAGTGCATGGCTTTTAAAGAGGAATTGAGGAGACAGAGAAAGAAAGCTGGAGAAGATGCCAGAAAACCTTCGAAAATGTTAGGAAAACAACTCTCTGTGTACACGCAGCAATCGCTATGCTGGCTACCCAACAGCTCTATAACCTCTAGTTTCTAGTTAATTGCTCGTAACTTTGCAAACTTCAAAATTTCTGGGATCAACTTTTCCTCATTTGGTGACTGGCTTTGCCAAACTAAGGGGAAATTCCTCAAGCTTAGTGAACTTCTCAGTGACGCTACACCGCTTCTGTGGAGAGACGAGGGCAAAGTACGCCTCTGTCCCCAGCCACAGCACCTAGATGCCTCTGTGGGGCATTACGGGTCAAACCTTAGCAACATACATTAGCTCTGTCTTGGGCTTTGTCCTCCAGCAGCTAGGCCAAAGAGTGGATGACCAGCTTCTTGTTATTTCCAGTGCTGAAGCTGCCCTTTAGCCTAGTAGTAGATTCTTGTGTTTCTGAAATGGAGATATCAGGAACCTACACTCAACTCTGCGGCCCTCTGTGCATCTTTTATCTGAAGTGATTGCTATGGGGAGCACGAGGAGTCATTAACATTTATTGCTCCGTCACAGGCTAATAGCTCCCAGTTCTCTCAGACCATCCAGACAGACAAGTCTATGTTCAGAGTGGCACTAAGGGCTGCGGTGCTCAAGGGGAACCACTCTCCAAAGCTACTCAGGAGGTCTGCAGTCTCTCCAGCATCACTGGAGAGTCTGCATAGGGGAATGAAGGCAAGGCAGACATCCAGAGTGAACAGAGAGGAAGACTTTGGTGTGGGGTTTTGCCAGAGCTCAGATCTCTGTGGCAAAGGAATCAATGCCTTAGGAGAAGAAATGAGGAATGTGTCTAGCAGTATTTATAAATATGTATAAAACAACATATCGAGGTTGTTATGCAATAAATACCAAAACTAGCTTATTTGTAACTCCTTTGAGGTAGAGAGGAAGAGTTTATTATAAACAGGATGTCTTCTACATAACTCTGAATACTGTGTAGTATGGCCAATACTAGAACATGGTATTTTTATTTCCATGCTGCTGTAAAGGTTCTGAGAGAGTACTAAATATGGGAGAGTTAAAAAGTGAGATCATAATAAATGAGCATTAATTTCCTTTGAGAAGTGTTGGTATGGCTTCTAAATTAAGCAACAGCAAGAGAAGCACATGGGCGAGGACTTAAGTTGCATTAACTTCAAATCCCAGAACTGTTCATGTATTTGGGTAGAAAATGAAATGGAAGGCTGAGGCGCGCATCCATTCAAAAGAGGTTCTTAATCTCACATGGACTTACTGCAAGCATCTCTCTGTGTAGAGATGGACAGTCTTCTGGTGAAGACATGGGACAGAGGAACAAAGTTGGGCCTTTCAGAGAGACCTTCCCCACTCCTTGTTTTCCCACTTTCTGTAGACTGGGAGGAGAAAGTGACCATTTCCAGGTCACCCTGAGCCCACACACTATCATACCCAGGTAGTGTTTTCCTCAATACCTACAGTGGCAGGGAAGAATACTGAAAGGAACAGGAAAACACACCTGATCAACACGTGGCTCAGGGGCTGGTGCCATCAGAGGAATTTTAGCTTTTTTGATCATGGGGAGGTTTACACGGCACCGGGCCTGCTGGCGACAGATGGAGTTCAGCTGTCTCACAGGGGGAAAAGGATCATTGCTCATGAATTGGCAGAGCTCATTGAGAGGGCTTTAAACTAGGTTCGAAGGGGGAAGGGGATAAAACCAGGCTCACTAGAGATGAGCCTAGGGGTGGCATGCCAATGCCGGGGGCGAAATCGATAGCCCAGCTGAAGTGCATCTACACCAATGCACGCAGCA
>NW_008825614.1:15523553-15572090 GCF_000699105.1 Pygoscelis adeliae | reverse complement strand
AGGCTGCCCAGGGAAGTGGTTGAGTCACCATCCCTGGAAGTATTTAAAAGATGTGTAGATGAGGCGCTTAGGGACATGGTTTAGTGGGCATGGCGGTGTTGGCTTTGCGGGTGGACTCGATGATCTTAGAGGTCTTTTCCAACCTTAATGATTCTATGATTCCCCTTCCAGAGTTTGGAAGAGGCAGCACAGGGAAAGTTGATTATCAGGCTAAAAATAAAGATCTCAATTTTTGCACGTGAGACAGCTACCAGGCACTAGCCAGCCCTCCATGTTACCTCCTACCACTACCCTCCTCCTGCGTTGCAGCTCCACCACCAAGCAGTGCAAAGTGAGCACCGTGACTTCTCCTCCCACCCCGGTTTAATCAGTCAAACCCTGCAAACCCGTGACTGCCTGGTCCCAAAGCACGACGCCCAGGGCCTCCGCCTGCTTGCCCTCACCGCTCTCCTCCAAGTCTGCCCGGCTGGTGCCGGCAGAGGTTGCTCTCTGCAAATTGAGGGGAGTGCGGCTTTATCTTTTGTTAGTCCACCAGCAAAGAGCCGATGACCTGCAGTAAGGCAGATTAATTTCCGCTAGGAAAATGCAAAACTCTCCTCTCCCCACAACGCCATGAGCAACTAATCGCTTGCATATTTAAACATCCTCGCCTCACTAAAATTTCACGATGGAGCCGGTGACAGAGCAAATGTCGGGGTGCATAACCAATGGCATTGTCAGTCATGATTAATCAGCATCTCCGCCAGGCTGGCGGCCAATTAGAATTTACCATAATAAGGAGGTGACAGCCAGCGTTGCTAAGCGACCGCTGTCTATAGAGCTGGGAGAGCCAGACACATTTAGATGTTACTGTGGATTTCGACAGCGGCATGTCAAAACAACACAAGCGTCTGCCCAGTGGAAAATTTTACAACCCAGGACTGGGCACCAGAATGAGGCATGGTTCCCCTTCAGAATAAAATACATAAAGGAAGAGGTGTTTTTTTGTTGTGTGGGGTTTTTTTCCCCCCCCTTGAAAGAAGACTTTAACCAGTCAATCATTTATCTGCGTTTAATTAAGAGATATCGTGTCACTGGAATAGGACTTTGTTACCGGGTAATGGGTTCCCATGACTAAGTAAATGCTGAGACATTTATAGGAAATTAGCAGCAGGTCAGCACAGAGACATTTATTTTCAGTCAGAGGTATTTATCTGGCAATGACATTCTGTTCCAGTGACTTATTTTATTATATGAAAGGATTAAAGAATAAAAGGAGGAGGGGGGGGAAGGAGATGGAGAAATGAAAATAGACTGACAGCAGTTCCCGTGTTAACGTGAGAGCTGCTGACTCTGCAAATCACAAAAAGCTATGTTCCAACTGGGAGCAATAACCTTTCCTGTACTTTATCTTACTCCTAACAGGGCGGGGAGAGGAAGGTGTAAGGGTCCTTTTTGAGTTTGCTACACTTTTATGGACAAACTGACTTATATAGAGAAAGACAGAGGATCATATCCTCAGATGAGCTATTCTGATTTTCACCAGTCTATGACCTGGACCACACCGTACGTATGCTCTACTGCACATACTCTTCAGGTCTAAATAAGCTGGCACAAACTAATAGGTTTTACCTATCCTTAATACAGACCTATATAAAGTAGATGCCTGCACAAAAGAAAACAATTATGTCTTCTAAATTATGAAAGCAGCACTGTCTACAACTTACCTCTTTCAGTTTGGTATCGCTGAAGGCTGGGGTCAGGAGGCTCCGGACATACTTCCATCTGTCATCACGAAGACAAAGGATGCTGTCAAGCATTGGCTTGGAAATCAAGCTCGGCTTCTAAGTCAAAAGAAAACATGATTCAGTTTTAACACAAATGTAAATAGAGCTACTCGAGACTCTGGAACTTGGAAAGATTGGCCATGAATGGCGTTGAACTGCTGTCCCACAACGAGAGAGGTTCAAATCAGTCCCAAACACCAAGCTAAACATGGATGAGGCTGGAGAAAATTTCTCTTTTGCTGCACGCATTTCCTCTTGGACTTGTAAAAGTCCCAGTCCAGTCCAGTAACTCCTTGCTCAGATTGTTCTGGTTCTGCCATTCCTGGTGTTCTCCTACGATTGCCAGTTCTCCTTTGCTGAACCCTGGCTTCTTTCCTCCCTTTCTAAGGTGACTAGCAAGAGGACCTGTCAACACTCCCTCTTCATGTGACATGAGTGCCAACGCACCGCACGCGGGTGTCAGTGGGGGACAAGTTTTCTGGTGACAGCTGGTATGTCAGACTGTTACATGCATTTTAAAAGTCTTCAGAAAATATCTTGATTAGAAAGCAAGTCCCAGTCCTTACTCTGTCTATAAGGAACACTCTCACTAAGAAGTTGTGGCCTGGGACTCTTACAGCTTCAGCAATTGGTCAAACATAGCAGTTTAAAGCACTGCCCCATGAAGTTCTGTACCAAGATGACTGCTATAGATTTGCTAAATTTTAATCCCTCCCACCAACTAAGAAATCCCTATCCAGAGAATAGTGATATCCACCAAGGAGTAAAAGGATGAAAAAGGAAGCGTGTCAGAAAACAACGCAATTACACCTAGAAGAGGCATCAAGAGATGTCCAGCCCCATAGCAGAATCTGCTACAACTTATATTATTGCCAGAGGATGTTTCCTAATTGTTCTTGAAGGCCTCCAACAATGGAGATTCAATAACCTCCCCACACAAACTCTTCCAGTGCTGGACTACTCTTACCATGGTAGGACCATCTCTCTTGCTGGAACGTATGGTCTTTAGTCTTTGTGCTATCACAGGCATAGAAAACAGGTTATTCTCTCGCTCTTTGCAGCAGCCCATATATACAGAAGGCTATAATAACCACTAATCATATTGCTGCCATCTACCCCAAATAACACCAATTCGCTCAATACGTACTTATCAGTCATGTTATCTGGGACCGTTTGTTCAGTCTTGCTGTTGTCCCTCTGCCTAGTCTTGTTGATTTACATCTTTCTCAAGGTATAGTCCCTGTGACTTGACATGGTACTCCAGACAAGGAAGGATTTTTTTTCATACGTTCTGCAGGCTATATTCCTCTCTATTCACCCCGGAATACTACATGCCACAGCATGACAATGTCGACTCATGTACTGGCTTGTGGGTCCCTGTAACTCTCAGACTTTTTTCTGAATAATTGCTCCCTAGGAAGTTATTCCTCGGCCTTTATCATTAAAGTTGCTTACTCCTAAGAGTGGTATATAGAACATGTCCTTATTGAGCTGCGACCACTACTTCTCCAACTGATCAAGACCACTTTGAATCGTAGCCCTTTCTTTCATAGCGTCTTTCATCCTTACCAGCTTAGTGCCTTCTATATAAATTGTTATCGCACCCAGTGCCATCATCTAAACCATTAACAGAAGTACAGAATAGTACTTCCAAAGAAGCCACCTCTGGGATCCTCCCAGCTCATGCTTCCCTTCTGACAGTGGACTTTCCTAAACACTTTCCAAGTCATCTTCAATCAGTATTTCAGGCATCATACAGCAATGCCCTCCAGACAAACCATCCTAAAATTGGTAGGTGGAGGTGGAAGGTATACACCTCTGTAGATATCAGGCTGTACAGAGACAATCATTTATGCATGTGAGATCTTCAGGCACCCAGGCCCCTGCCTACCTGCCCAAGGTAGCAGTGGCAGTACAGTCCCTCATGTTTTCAGTAGCAGCAGTATCTACTTTACTGGGAAAGACCTAAACAAACCAAAGACACTTTGGCCTTCCCAATGCCATCTGTTGATCCCTTTCACTCTCTAACATTTTCTTTCAGGCCTTCTTTTATTACTAATGTACATGAAAAATGAGTTCTTACCACCTGTTACACACCCGGATACTTTGATCTCATTTTGTGCTTCAAGACTTCTGGTTTTATTGTCCCTACATGCTATTTTTTTATCCTTGTTCTTGGAAATCTGACCTATTTCTGACTTCGTAAAAAAAACTTCTTCTCTTCAGGGGCCATGAAGAGCTGACAATTTAGCTACACTGGTCTTCTACTGCATTTCCTTAACTCTCTTCCTTATTGGAAGAGTTTGCACTTAATATCTTCTCTTTAAGGAGCTGCCAGCTCTCCTTAACACCTTTTTCCTTTACACTTGCCAGAATCTTGCTACACTGCATAAGCTTGTAAAATGCAGAAGCCTGTTTTATATTGCAAACAGGCTAATGGGATTGTTTTACATTCTCAGCAACACCACCCAGTGTAGTAAACTAATGTCACTGAGCTGACACTACAGACCAGTTTTGAGCAAAGATGAGCTGTTTTCAAGTAGAAGAGTACGTAACAGGATATTAAGCTGAAGGAAGAGACTGACTCAGGTCAGTCTCAGGTCATCAGATGACTACTGTAAGATAAAATATGGGCACATTTTTAATGTATACATAGAATATCCTATTTCATGCAATAACAAGGAAAATTTGGGACAGGCTGTCAAAGCTGAAGGGGTTTGGACTGTTTTCTCTGAGTATCCTCTTTAAATAAATGATCTGTTTTCTAACTTGTCAGTAGGTATCTGTTCTGAGGATCAGAAGTGCAGCTAGGGAGACCATCACTCAATGGAGCACTGCCTCATTTGTTACAGATATTCAAAGGCATAGGAGAATCAGAAGAAAGAAACTCCGGACAACTGGAAATGAGCATCATCCTTGGAGAAAGTACTGTATGCTGGCCTCTGCTCCACAGTTCTTATGTGCTGCTAGGGAAGCCCTTTATACTAAATTTTGACTCAGCTGGTCACCAAATAAGTATTCCTTATTTCTTTCATCTTCAGTTTCAAGCCCAGAGGCCGACTGCAGAGCTCCTGAGCACTCACTAAGGCCACGGAAATCAACAACAGGGAATGTGCCTTGATCACACAAAATGCATTAGTCCAAGAAATCAGGTCATTGAATGGGGCCCCCAAACTAGAAAACACTCTTGGTCCTGTGCTTCAACCACCAGCCTTCACTCCTGATTTATAAAGTGGAGATATCACATCACCTCCTCAGAACTGCTAATGATACATTAACATTTCTGAGGCACTCAGAAACTACAGTGAAAGAGCAGAATAACAATTCCCACAAGGAAATGACTGATTTTGTCTTCCAAGCAAGGTCTGAATAGTGTACAGAAAAAAAAAAAAAGGAAAAAATTATAGGGCAACACTTGGAAAAGTATTTTGCATCCACTCCTAAATTGAAGGCTGCCCAATCTGTGCACTCTAGAAGACAAATCTCCTCTGGAAGACAAGGCTCCACTTAGATAATAACAAATGCGATATAAATCTGACTGCATTTGCCTTGAAAGCAAAACCCTTTCCTAAAACCAAACATTCACCCTAAAAAATGCTCCTAATTGCATAAAGACTGTATATAGCACATTCACAGAGAGGGGCCCAGTTACTGAACAAAAAGCCTGTTAACTATAATGTTATAACTACGACACTAACCATAGCATTGCCTTTTTAGCACTCTACTTTATGTCAGTAATGCTCCCTTAACTTATTTTTGGTGTGTATAGTATTATATACATATAAATGCTGCAAGGAAGGAAAGACAATTTTGGCCATAAATTATTTTACTCTGTCTCTTTAAGCTGGGTACACAAAAACATGTTTGTGTTTATTGGAATAGCATCAGTGTGACTGACAGTGTATAGCGGATTTCATTTATCAGGTTTTCCTTATCGTTTCTGCAAACACTTTCCTCCTAATTGCATAACCTATGTTACAGGTTCATATAGAAGGAATGAAAATGGATTTGGTAAGAGAATGAGCCTGAAGTGTCTTAGTGAAAGATGAAGTGTCACCTCTCTTTGAATGGACAAAGTACTAGCTGTATCTGAGAATTCTTGAGCCTATAAAAATCACTAAAAAAATTACCATGTGGGGCAGCTGTAATATTTCAGGGGTGGAATTTTGGATTTTAGGCAGGGAAGGAGGTTGCTTTTAAGTCAAATGCAATCAGACTCATATTCCATCTAGCATTACCTAAATACTCAACAACTGCTCTGCGCTTCCTTCTCCTGTGTAATCAACCATTTCTGACCGTGGTACAGTAACGCTGCTTGAAAACTACTGGCAGCATCGTAATCTGCTGCAGCATACCTGCACAGTGCTACCGAGTTCCCACAATCACAGACATGCCATCAGAAACAACAAAGAAAATTGGAGGGATTTGCTTCCAAACAAATCCTTTAAAACAGCAGAACTTTTAAAACAGAAAACAAAATAAAGTTTGCAGGTGAGCAGATCTTTGCAATTGATGCCGAAATTCCCTCCCTGTTAAGCTGTTCCTTAGGCTGACCCTTCAGACCCAGTTATTGGCTTGTTTGTCCCTGAGTCAATTTGGCTTGCTGTGTATTACTAAATAATTCAGGCAAGTGACTCTTCTCTGACTCTGAGGCCAAGCAGTACAGAACACCTCCTGTCCCCAAGGTTAAATCACGTTGGCCATATCTAAACTGCTTATGGTTGTGGTGCACGTTCACCTCCTGAAATGTGCCCAAACCATGCCTGGGGGACAACTAATTGATACAGGACAAAAACCATGCTAAGAAGCATGTCAATACGGACATCTGTAGGACCTACTCATGCACTAATACCCTGTCCCTGTTTTATTCTGGTATATAACTGTAGCCTTGTGTGATTCATAAATCATTTGCTCCTTTTCTGAGTTCGTCACTAGCAGGCTAGACTGAACCTCTGGCAGCCAGCAATGACTGCCTGGTGCAGGAATAACGGTAGCAGCAACACGATGTTCCCTCAGAAACCTTCTCTTCTTCCTTTGGTAGAAAAATTAGGGTTGAAGGTTTCCAACCAGCAGAAGAAAGTTAATGCAGCCATGCACTCTTAAAATATTCTGAAAAGGTGAATCTTCAAATAATCTAAAGGGCACCTCTAAAGACCTTCAAAAACCTACTAGCTCCAAAACCTACAATATAAATATTCACCTCCATAGAACCAGCTGCTAATCTACTCCACGTGCTTTGACAACACAGCAAGAAATGAAACTCTATAAAACAGGATCTCAGAAACTTTGTAATCTTAAACTTAGACTTAATCATAGCCTAGTGCTAACAAAACCAACCAAAAAAATTTACTTCCGCTGGAGCCAACCCTCAGCACTGAAAGCCTGGTGAGATTCAAACAAAGAACTAAGCTCTAGAGCACCCAAAATCCCAAATCCTAACAGTAACTCCAACACTAATTCTGGCGTTAGTCATACCTAGCAAACGCCATTTGCCTTCATGTAACTCCTCAGCTTTCTTCCAGCCCTGCAGGCTTTGCAGGATCCAGCTTTAACTGGAATCCCATGCCCATGCTCCCCTGAACTCTAGCCCTAGTCTCAACCCTACAACCCATGCTAACGAGAGCCATTCGCTCCTCTCACCTCCGGCCTTTCTTCTGTACCCATGGACATTGCAGTATCCAGGGTTAAGTCCAGCTCTGGGTTCCCCCCACCCCCACCCTTCTCCCTCTTTGGGGAAATTTTTGGGGTATGTTCCCAATGTGAGGGGTCATCCTTCTCCCAGCCCTCGGACATGCCATGCAGTATCTGTGATAGCTCTAGGGGGAACAAGTCTGGGCTTTCTCTCCCTGGGTGAGCTCCAGAAGTGGTGAGGAGGCAGCAGTGCTGGCACATCAGTGGGTTAATTTGGTCATCATCTTATTTTCAAAGAAGGTTGCCGTCCTTGTCTTGCTAAAAGTGCACTTGTGATTAGGTATTGCCATCCTGCTTAAGAAATTGCATTTTAAAATTCAATTTAATTAAATGAAATTTAATGAAAAACCAGAGAGAAAGTTTGTAGCCCAAAGTCAAGACTCTATCCCCATCCCTCAGACAGGAATTATTTGTAAAATCTTTTCATAAGATTACTTGTTAAACCCTGCTTGTACCACTTGATTAACAGGTCATCACCACCAGTTCAGCCAGCAGGTGGAACCAATACCCCCATGAACTTCTCAGATGGTATTTTATCCAGCCAGTGTCATGACACTTACAGATCAACATAACACTTCCTATTAAAAAAAGTAACAGAAAAAAACCCTGAGATATCTCCAGGAATACATCTTACCAAGCCTGCAATAAGTGGATCTTGAAATTGGGAAGGCAGAAGATGCCTCCATGTATTAGGAGTTTTTAAAAATTCCCTGTTGGTAAACCGATATAGTATATTCCTTCAAACTTGCTTGGTGTTTTTTAAGAGGAAAAGTCATGCTCAGCTCTCCCCACATTCATGACATTCAAAGACACATTGTGTAGTGGCTTCTGGTTGAAGCAGGAGAGCACTCTGTTGCATGTTATTAAAAACAAAACAGAGTTGGTTTATGTCATATACCTTGAGTTCATTATCATTTCCATCTAGCAGGTTCCTGCTTACACAGACGTTACAGCCACGTCTCTTCAAAACATAGAATCATAGAATCATAGAATCATAGAATCATTAAGGTTGGAAGAGACCTCCAAGATCATCGAGTCCAACCATCAACCCAAAAACACCAGGCCCACTAAACCATGTCCCTAAGCGCCTCATCTACCCGTCTTTTAAATACTTCTAGGGATGGTGACTCAACCACTTCCCTGGGCAGCCTGTTCCAATGTTTAACTACTCTTTCAGTAAAGAAATTTTTCCTTACATCCAATCTAAACCTCCCCTGGCGCAACTTGAGGCCATTTCCTCTCGTCCTTTCGCCAGTTACTTGGGAGAAGAGACCGACACCCACCTCGCTACAACCTCCTTTCAGGTAGTTGTAGAGAGCAATGAGGTCTCCCCTCAGCCTCCTTTTCTCCAGGCTAAACAACCCCAGCTCCCTCAGCCGCTCCTCATAAGGCTTGTTCTCCAGACCCCTCACCAGCCTCGTTGCCCTTCTCTGGACACGTTCCAACATCTCAACATCCTTCTTGTAGTGAGGGGCCCAAAACTGAACACAGTATTCGAGGTGCGGCCGCACCAGTGCTGAGTACAGGGGCACTATCACTTCCCTGCTCCTGCTGGCCACACTATTTCTGATACAGGCCAGGATGCCGTTGGCCTTCTTGGCCGCCTGGGCACACTGTCGGCTCATGTTCAGCCGGCTGTCGACCAACACCCCCAGGTCCTTTTCCGCCAGGCAGCTTTCCAGCCACTCTTCCCCAAGCCTGTAGCGCTGCATGGGGTTATTGTGGCCGAAGTGCAGGACCCGGCACTTGGCCTTGTTGAATCTCATACAGTTGGCCTGGGCCCATCGATCCAGCCTGTCCAGGTCCCTCTGCAGAGCCTTCCTACCCTCGAGCAGATCAACACTCCCGCCCAACTTGGTGTCGTCTGCAAACTTACTGAGGGTGCACTCGATCCCCTCATCCAGATCATTGATAAAGATATTAAACAGAACTGGCCCCAATACTGAGCCCTGGGGAACACCGCTCGTGACCGGCCACCAACTGGATTGAACTCCATTTACCACAACTCTCTGGGCCCGGCCGTCCAGCCACATGTATCACTTTCCTCTTCACAAATCATTATATTGGAGCAAGACTCAACTCTGTACCCAAAGATCACAGCCTTCACGGAGGGCAAAGGCCTGGCATTGCCCACTGAGCACCCTGCCCCAGTGTGGGAAACTACTGGGCCTGTCCCACCTCTCTGCTCCACCTGCGAGGGGCCCCCCACCCATATAACACCAGAGGCGATCGCTACACACAGGTGTTGCCTCTCCCAGAGTAGGCTCATTCTTCATTTGCCTTTCCAGAACTCCATATCCAAATCCTCAGATGCCACACACCCCACGCTGCTGCTCCCAGGTGACTGAAGTCAGTCCTTCCTTGACCATGAAAACTGTGCACACACATTTCTTCACAAACACTTTCCCAAAAACCCTCCCAGGTCATCATTAACGCTGCTGATAGTCTATTACACTTTTTCCCCCTCTACAAAAGGCCACTTAAAACAAGTTTGATTTTAGTATCTATGATTCAGGAGGTGTTCTAATGGCTGCAGAGGGAGAAAGAAAATCACCAAACTAACTCCAAAAAGCTTATGTTGCTTTGCAATTTCATAAAAGTGTCTAGTAAAAGCTTTTAGCTTAATTTGAAACCAACATGCTTGCGGAGAAGGGGAGAAAATATCCATGCATTATCTATTTCATTAAGCTTTTAGGTTCTCCTTGGTCATTCAGACACTTCAAAAGTGTGTTACTGGTTTCAGTGATTACAGCAATTGTCTTCCACTCTACTGTATAGATCAGATTATAGAAAAAGGCATCTCCAAGCCCATTCCTTTGCTGTCAAGTCAGGATCTTCAGCAACTGACTAATGGCTACTGTTCATCATTACTCATTGGAAAAATGGCACAGACAACACCAGCTTACACATAAATACTGGGTTTTTCCTCTCTGTGGCAAGCAGCCTGGAAACATCTGTTCTTGTCTTCGCAAATATTCTCTTAAGTCATGGTTTTGTCAATAGAAACCAAAGCGAGTCATTGCAATGAGGTAAATATAACCATTCATAAATGCTAAAATAAACACATATGGCCTCCTGCAGCCTGACCCAGACTGATGCAAGTCACACATCATCCATTTGTTGGTGTAAGCAAGATCAAAATTAAGTCCATACCTTCATGAGTTTGCATATGGTGGTCAGTTTGCGTATTTGGGGTCAAAACCATCAAACCAAAGAAAAAAGTATTTACTGTTAATTAATTAGGAGTTTTGGTATTACAAACAAATTCAGGTTGTACTAGAGAACCTGTGCTCTATACACAGTTTCTGCTGTGCTGAGAAGCAGTTTTTAAACACAGTGTTTAAATCTACTTTCTAGCTGATGTAACTGGACTTTTTAATGTTGGATAAAGTCACTATTAAAAGCCTCTCTGTTTATGCACGCTTCTCCTAGAGAAAAGCTTGAGGACCAGAAGGTTCCTTCTACAGATTGTAAGGAGAATTTGGAGAAAAACGGTTCCAAATAACTTTTGCTGCAGATATATTCCCATGCTTTCAATCATTGGTGTACATAGGAATGGCAGGCAACGCCCATAAGAACTTGGGCTTATCTTTCCATTACATAGGAACATCATATTCCATAGTCTGCTCATTCAGAGACATTGCTGCAGCACCCCTGGAGATTCTGGAGAATACCAAGAGACACTGTAAGCACTACCCAGCATCTCACTGCCTGTACTCTAGGCTCCTGACCCAAATGCCTTGGGTCTTCAGTTAGATACCTTAGAAGAGGATTCACCAAAGCTGAGAATGGAGTTGTCCAAGCTGCCATGACAGCAATGCAGGAAGAGTCCCACACCTCCCTAGGGCCCCACCACCTCCCTTCTCATAGACATCGTAACACAATGCGCTCCAGAAGAGAGGCCACTACAGCTGTGATCGGGGATTACTCCCTTTATTTCAACTGAAAAGTGAAGGAAGTCATGGTGGTGTCTCCCTTTCATAACGTCACTGAGGGAACCGAACTCACACATAGGAGAAAAAGCTGTAATTCCTTCCTGGGGAGAAGGATGGGAAGAAGAGTAAGGAAATAAGAACAATGAAGAAGGAAAGAACTATCACAGCAGGAGTACAGGCTAGGGAAAGGTGCAGGGAGGGGTAGTCCCAAGCCCTCCTGTCCTTGCCAGGGAGTACTTAGGAGTGAACTGAGACTGGACTTAGAGCATTCATTCCCCTTGTGAAATGGGCTACAGTCCCAGTCCCTCTCCAAGGTCTCTTTATATAAAACTATCATTAGATAAAGATACATAAGTAATATTTTGCAGTAGTAACTGAAACCTTGGCCTCCGTGATCAGCAATATTTTGTAGTAGTATCTGAAAACTTGGCCTCCCTGATCCAGATGACTACCGCAGCAGAGATTCACTAACTTCTCTACCATGAATGCCAAGGACCACATGGAATGTGGAGTAGCTTCAACACATAAGGCTGCAAGTGCATCTTCCCCAAGAATCACCTGTAGGTGGCTAGGTAGGGCACTTCCCAGAGAGATGAGATGAGCACCTTGGAACAATTGCCAGGAGAAAAATGTATGAAAGCCTTTTTCGTGCACTCGGGGCAGCTAGCTCCCCTTGTCACTGGGGACTGTATTGAAGAGGCCCAGTTCCATCACCTTCTCTTGTGACTCAAAGGAATGTGTTTGCTGCTGCTACTTTTTCTTCAGAGCCTGAACCACCAGCCAGTTTCGAAGGTACCTGTGAGGTCCATCTCCCTTGAAACATCATATGCATAGGTCTCCTAGGCTGAACACGAGGTAGGTCTCAAAATTGCTAAGCACTTTGGCACCAAAGTGCTTTTGACTATGCTTAGAAAAAGAATTGCAGCTGCCTGAGAAACATCAGTGTTGAAACCATCAGCTCCAAGGGACTCAAGACACTTCCAAGCACTAGGTATGGCTGAGCAAAGGTTTTTAATCTGTATTTTCCAATTAAGCTCCTCAAATGGGGGTTAAATGCTTAAGACTTTCTGATTACTAACAGAGGCAAACTAGTCAGGTGAAGGGGAGACTTACCAATGGCTTAGTTTAAAAATATTACTTGTATGCAAAACTTTTCTTCAGAGTAGAGTATATATAAAAAAATGTCACTTTTTCATGTATTTCATATTTTATTGACAATTTTGGTTTGAGCTCTTTCACTCAGATGTTGTAATATAGAAACAAAATTATAAACAGGCCAGTCTAGCTTAAAATCTCAAAGCACTGAGAAACACTAAAAGTAAACAAGTGAGTAAGTAGTAAACATGACCAAAAGCTGAGAGTCTTCTCAAAGGGTTTCTATCAGTCTTCCAAGTTCCCATGCAGCAACCTAAAAGTTGTTGCCTAATATCCCATTTCCTGCGTGACAACATCCTGGTAAACAAAATGTATTTCAAACTGTCATTTATCTAATTTGAAACAGAACATTTGCAATCAGTACTTCAGACCAATGATCTCCAGTACGTGCAAAACAACTCAAGGAAAAAGTATTTCACCTTTTTTCTCTCCAATGCCAAAATGGAAATTTGAAAACAACGTCAAACAAAGAAAATAAAAGTTTGCTTGTGAAGACTCCTCATGGTTTTCAAAAATACAAATGGGTTCAAGATGCTATTTAAATCAAACTACTGGAAAAAAAGGCTATTAAAAATTAAAACCACGGATGCAACCTCAAGCTCAGGAAGTCCAAAAGCCATGGACAGTCAGATGCTAGGGGGCTATTCTATAGGAAATACCACTCTGCACTTGCCCTGTTCTGCTCTTTCTCTAAGCATCTGCTGCTAGTCAGAGACAGAGCACTCCCTGGCCAAATATGTCTCTTTTTATGTTAGTTTTCCTTTGAACAGTCGTTCAGAAAGAAAACTCCAGGTCAGCTGTAATGGCAGCACGACAAGCTGTCAACAAATCACATTTGCAATATCCGCTTAACTGAAGAATTTGAATTCCCTGCCTGCTATTTCACAATTGTTTCTAATTACATTAAGTGCATATTTACACATCAGGGAAAAAAACAAACTTTGTGTATTAAGATCTCCACATCTATCTGTCAAAACACTAATGCATTTTCCTGATAGTAGTAGCTGCTTTCGTTCCTCATTTATTTGTCCCTCAAGAAGAGCTAGGCTATAAAACTTTGTAAGTAGTTGCATAGCACACTTTCAGGATTTTATCTTCCAAGATTTCGTATTTGTGGTTATTTGTCTGGTTTCAATCAAGTAAAAAAAAAAAAATCCTAATTTATCAAAGCATGTCAAAACGTGCTTATAATGCTTATATGAAATAGCATTTGTTCATTTGACACTCAGAAATTAATTTGAGCACATCGAGAATTAAGTGTTTGTCATAAGATAATTTCAACAATAATAAAGTCCTATTGCGTACAGATAATATTACAGGACTTATCATGAGTTCCCTGGAGCTCGCAATTTCAGTAAAACAGCCTCACTTCCCAAACAACCTGTAACCAGACTGTTCCTCACATCGCTCTTATTTGATTTCTTCCAGGAGAGCTGCTAAAATGCTCCTCTGAGTATCAGCAAGTACCTTGTTCAAAATATATTAACAGTATCAGCTACTTTTGCATTCTCAAACATATTAGGCTTGTAATAGCAAGCAGTGTGGATTATGAAGCGTGAAGCACATCACCATGTCCTGTCATCTTAAGAGTTCTAGGATAAGATAAAATTTTAAAGCAACCAAAAACCCCACAGATTGGAGCCCACACCCCAGAGCTCACTGATCCCTTTCTTGCAAAACAGGCCTCCTTCAGGCGACACAGCATTTGGAGGGCCTGTTTCACCACCCCATCGCTTGAGTTTTACTGCGTTGTCACCATGACATGCAACTAGAGGGGTGGGTCAGATCCTGAATTCTCTCCCCCTTATCTCGCCCAGAAAGCCATCACTAGCATTTCAGGCATAGACAAGCTGGAAGCTCAGCCAACGCACACTAGGACAGAGCAGTATTTGGGATTTAGATTCCCTTTTATCGAGTGCCCAGGGAAGGAGCATGTGCCAGCTGTGAGAATGAAACACCTGCAACCTTTCACTGAGTATTAACCCCACAACAGCCAGGCACACGCGGAAAGACAACAGGGAACTCGAGCGAAGGTTGCCATAGTCCTGCCTGCTGGGACTTCCCATTTGAAGGAGAAAAGAGGACTCACTCCCTAGAAGACCACACATCCAGTGAAATTGCCAGGCTGCACCCATACTCAGTGCGCACATCACACTTGATTGCACGCACCTAACGTTTTTGCAAGTTATCGGTATCTGCGCTTCCAAGCCCAGCTTTACTGGTGGGTGGGAGGAGAAAGGAAGGAGTTTTAGTTTCCAACCGTCAGTGCTGGCCAGTGCAGCACGCGCTCCCACATCACAAGAACTCGCTTTGCATCTGCACAGCTGCTTCTCCCACATCTGAGGTCACTGCTGAATCCCCCCAGCACCCTGATAAATAAAAGGGATCTTTAAATTGAAAAAATAACCCTCTGCAACAAGCCTAAAACCCTGCTGAAATTTTTACTTAGAATAAATCTTAACTCTGGGACCAGCCTAAGTTCTTATAGGCAAAACTGACTGTGTACTGTCAATATAATATAAAAGCTATCGCGAGCACCAAGGGAACAGCTGAAAAAAGTGGGGAAATGAGAGCTGTCCCACTTGACCACTGAGGAGGGAAAAACCAAGGCTGCGCCATCCAGCAGCCGGGGCATCCAGAGAACGTCTAATCTGACATGGTGAAACACCAATTAGGGAGGGGGCATTCCCTCTAAAAACTCACATCAAATATTAAACAAAATAAAACCAGAGCTGGTTTGAGAAACTTAAATAAAGCCACACAGTTGAGAGAACTGGAAATACTGCAAAATCAAATTGTTTTTCCAGGCTTTCCGGAAGAAAAAATGGAGAAAAGTTCCAACAAAATATCTTGTTATGTATGTTTTTGGAACAAAATAACTTTACTTTGCAAATTGAAACAACTTTGACTTTACATTAGAAGCTGTAACTGAAATAAAATATCAACTTTTTGTTTTTATTTCGGCTTTTGACTCTTCAAAATCAGCCACAACATGAAACTTCTATCTTCCACACATTTCCTAACCAAAGCTCAGAAAACATTAAGGGTTATGTAAGGTATATATTTTTTTTTAATTCTTGATGCTGGTAATATATCATGCCATCTATTCTTACTGCAGTCGGTTACGATTATATTAAGAGAGCAAAATAAAGCATTAAATTATTCTAAAATCTTAGACTGAATGCAGTCTTTGTATCCTAAAGCATATGCAAAAATGGGTCCAATTCTATAGTTATGTTATCCTATTCTGTTTTTGCCCACAGGATTTGATTTTGCACATATAACATTTATAAAGAAAATAATGTGCTGAAAGGTTTTAATGTTACATATAAAAAAAAGATCTTTCATGTGAAATGAATCAGTCACAAACTCAGGATTCTCAACCTTTAGACATAAAGCTCACATGACAACTTGTAGAAGAAGTTAGTGATCTGTAGAGCCCTGTCACCAGAGAGCGATACTAGCAAGTGAGTTTCCTTGTTCTTTAATAATTTTTGTTGAGTCTGTGTTTACTGAGATTCTTCAGGGGCTTATAAACTTAAGCAGTTTGGTCAGATTTTCAAAGTATTTTTTATATCCAGCCCTTACACTAGAAGGAACAAAGCCAAAGTCAAAGACTTTGGATTTGTTTTTCCCCACAATGGATAAATAACCCTATCTTTTCCCTAGGCTTCTTCTCCAAAATAGAGAGACCATTTTGACTGAAAAATTCTAAACGGAAAATATTAATTGAAGCAGTTAAAATTTTATAACCTACTGAAAGGTAAACATTGTAATGGAAGACGTTGGGCATCTTTAATTATAGGTATCACCATTGCCTCTGCTACTATACAGCTTCTTTGGAACTGATGAAATACCAGTATAGTCCTGACGACATTAAAATGTGACTGAAGGTCAACGACTGGTTAAACTGGAATGTTTCTGAACTATTGTTAAATTATTCAGAATTATTTTAGGAAAGCTGCATAAAAAGTGCAAGAGTGCAGTTTTAGCTTCATCTAAATGCGCATACTGAAAATGGAAAGGGAAATGGGGAAACTGTCCTTTGCAATTGCCTTGAAAAGGGAAAAAAAGAATATCTTGTGTATCTTCAACTTACAATTAATCTAGCAGAGAAGAACAGTGCAAGATAGTTCTTGTTTTTACTACTTATTTCCCCAAACCCTTTTCTGCAAGAGCAAGCGTGAAAGGAAAAGAAGAATGGGACATTATTTCAGTAAAGAATGTAGATATTTTAGTTTCTATTGCTTAACACCAATGAGAGGAGACTGGCAGGAGTAAATAATTAACAATGATCAACAACCCTTTTCTTTTGCTGCAGGATAGCTGTTTCCTGATCCGTGTATATATCTGTTGCTGCGTACGTGTCTGTGGGGCTAAACGGAGCCTCCCCTAGCCGTCACCGAGCCTTCAGAAACAGGTGAATCAACGTGAAAATGAGCAGTGGCCGGGTGTGCTCAAAGTAGGGAGCACTCGTTACACTGGAGAGCTGGGAGCAAGCCATGCAGTGTGAAGACTTGAATTTTACACCCCTCCCTCCTCTTTCCTTTTTCTTTTAAGCGTGGGGAATTTAATGCTGACGAAAAGTCAGCAGCACTGGCAAGTGCTCTGCAACTTTCCTTGGCCATGGTCGGGAGCATTGCGTGCACAGCGCAGCGCTTCCCCAGCACCTGCATAACACACTGCAGCGTGTTCCCTTCCTAAGGCTCAGACCAGCCAACTATTTGCTATCAACTATTCACAACAAATGGTGCCAAGATATGTGGTTGCTATATAAACAAAGAAGAATTCTCACTGGAGACTAAAATAAGACCTGCCGACTCATTTTTCACTTATGATCTGTAAGATTTATAGCTGCAACACACTTTCAGTGGTAAGGAGCGCATCATCTCTAAACATCCTTTCCCATGGAGGTTTTACTCTTGCAGAATGAACATTACATAGTGTACGATCACAAGCATAAAGCCAGGATGGCAAAAATTTTTGCTTAGAACAAATCTACTGGAGTTAATTGCTAGGTAATTTTGTAAAGATCAGAAGACAACTTTCCAGGCTCTGGTCAGAGAACCACTACAAAAACAGCTGCATCAATTTAGGATGCTACTACCCCATCAGCTGTTCGCCAGCCCCCATCTATTGGAGATTACCACCATTGAAATGGAGCTGGTGGAGAGCCCGTGTGAGCACTCATCATCTGCTTCAGTGCCAAGTCAGCCCGCATAGTTTTGAAAAAGTCCGCATTGATACATAAACTAAGATGGATTAGCTTCTGAGCTGAACCAGATGAGGAATGCTCACATGATCTGTTCTGTAGGCCTTGCTGTGAGAATGGTAAGTCCAGCTAAGACATCTTAACAAAAGGTTGTTAGCATTGTGCTAGATAAGAATATTATCATAATATATTTAAAAAAAGGAAAGGAAAAAACCTTTCATATGTTTAAGTTCAAATATAAACATAAAGGCAGGTAAATGGATTAAGCTATCTGAATGAATGACTAAAGAGAGAATTATTCCCACTACTTCTGAGATGACAATACTACTTTTAAAAGACTTAAAATGAAGAGCAGAGGCTTGCAAGGATTAGTATAATAATGCCCATGTGTATCACATTAACTCTCACTGAAGAGGAATGAACTTCACTTGCACACACACAAGTCCCCCAATATAACTCCTATCACATTCGAAACAAAAAGCACATCCATGAAAAAAGTCACCTGCTTGCGTCATAGTTAATGGAAAGGATTCAAAAGTGTTGGGGGGGAAATGATTTGTAGCCAATGGAGCCATTAGGTGAAATGACGCCCAGATGCAACCTCTGGCACTGGAAGTCACGACAGCACTGCTTGCTGGAGGCTGGGCAGATAAGCCAGAAGGAAGATTACTGTCACTGTCTGCCTTGCTATTATGGTAGTCTTTTGACTTCTGCTGCTGGCCACCTTTGAAAGAGGACACCCAGCTAGGCTACACAGATCTTAGGCGTGGTACATGACAACCATTCAAACTATCATATATTGCCGTGTCACATCTGCTCCAATGCTCAGTGCTGAACTTCTAGGCTTCTGGGTAGGTACATGTAAATCACTTCTCTGTGCTGTGAAACATCACTTGCATAGACCTGAAGGGGTTCCTCTACCCTCAGATGCTTCAAAAGGACTTTTTGTTCATGAGCAGGTGAGTTATCGTTATCTCCAAATGTGGATAAAGACATGAAAACAAAGCAAAGTACTGGGTCTGAACTCTGATTGCTCAAGTATGTGAAAAGGCCAACTTGAATGTTGTGATCTGAGCCTATACCAATTCTGGAACAAGTGACAAACTAATTACTCTTCTTCTAACAAAAGCAGACTGGGAAAGGCAGGACTCAAAGGACATGATGCTCTACTATATGTCAAGAGTAGCGAAAAGGGAGAAAACTGTAAACAAACAACCAATCTGCTACTGACAAATAACAGTTTCAGAAGTCAGAAGTGAGGGACTGTTGAAAACCCGTGCTATTAGGCTGAATAAGCTTCAGAAAAAATATCCCCACAGCGTATGCCCAAAGAAGTAGGATAAATTGAACTTCCCTTTAAAACACAACAAATCAACAGAAATCAAAGGTCAGGACCGGCAAAGACCAGCACGAACTGCATCTCCACTCCACATGTATCACACCTACTCATAACACAGTCAGCAAAGGACAGGATTAGAGAAGGAAGCAATACTGTATTTAAACAGCAAAAAAATTTTATCAGCCTTAAGATTTCACATATTTTATCCAGCAATAAAACGTGTTCTTTAAATAAGGAACAGAGCCCTGGGAATAGATAGTCCTTTCCTATCTATAAGTGTTGTCTGTCTTCAGCATTGCAGTATAAAAAAAAAAGTGCTGCAAAACCAGTAAATAAATAGCCAATGTAAGTTTGATGAAAGATTGGCTCAGAAGACTGCTTTTGGCCTGAATAGAAAGATATGCTTTCATCCTGTTTTGACTATACTCATACGTTTACCTAACATAATTGGATGTAGTTAATATTGCAGGAGCCTTCAAGCAGCGCACATTTCCCTCATTAGTGGGTTTAAAGCCTTAATGATATCTCCTGTGCTGCAGAAAAGCCCAATGTAGGCTTTAAAACTGATTGGCAAGTTTCAACAGGAGACAAACTGGGGGAAGGGAAGGCAAAACCTAATAAAACTCCGATCTTGTTTTCTTCAGTCGTTTAGAAAAGAAAATTTTGCAGAATGATAGAAGAAAGAACAAAAAGGTGAGGATAAACTAGCCAAAAAAGATAATTTGAAAATTTGATCTTACAGTAACTCAAAGAAACACATGAAAGAAACAGGGCGTGGGTAGAAAGAGGGAATGTCCCTTCACATACCTGACACACACTGAGACACATACATGCTTAGTCCTACACAAACTCCTTCTGACATAAGCAAGTGCACACGCACAGAGTATTGTCAAATCAGCATCCTCCTACACCTGCAGCAAAACCACCTTTTTGTAGTTCCATTATGCAGCATTTTTTCCCCCCTTTAAGTCTCAATAGAGTTGGCAGGGAAGCCTTGCATCTAAGAAACAGAATGTCACAATATACCATTAACTAAGTACATTCAAAGGGTTTGGGTTTTTGTTGTTTGTTTGTTTTGTTTTTGCTATTGACTAATTTTGACCATTTTCCAGGAACAGAAATTTCACAGGCTGGTTTAGTTTCAAAAGAAGCGTAATTATGTACAGCTGTATTCAGTATTTCTTAACTGCCTTGAACAATCAGTGAAAGGGAGATTTGCACACATTATCAGCCACTATCATTAGTGCTGTAAAGTACGTAATCCATCTGGTGTTCTGGTGTCTACCTAGGAGCAGGTATTGAACCCATGATGGCTGCAGTATAATAGCATAAAGAAAGAGCATTAAAAACAAACAAAACAACACAGCAACCCTAGTCATTTCTCGATACCAGATTGTCCTTGTGTTTGTGTTCCCCCATGGTTTTGCAAACCATTTTTACTCGTATAGGCGTGGAGAGTGGAGAATTAAAAATGTAAATTTCATCAACATGCAGTTTTGCAGTCTTCAGAGGGGAAGAGGTAGCAGGATACCATGGTGATGGCAGCACTGCAGCCCATTAATAAACCAGAGAAAGACTCAGGGATAGATTCTAATACTTAGACCCATGCTGAAAAATAACTCATTTTATAATAAATCCTGTAAAAGATAAGATGACTGTGGATCTCAACATCAGCCATGGTCTCAACCTACTGATTCATCATGTCTTGATGGGGGGCAAGGGAAGAGGAAACTTGTTTTTAAGCCTTCTAGCCTCCTTACAGTCAATTGCATTGCTTTTATATTGCCAAGGTTTATGGCCCATAGCATCTGAAAACAGACAACCCATGTCTGGAAAAGAGAAAAAGTGGAAAGTTTTTATTTTGTATTCCATCTGTGTATAACCCATCTGTTTCCACCATCGCTGCTAGCCCTTCCTACAGGAGGGATCATCTGGTTTTATTTGCTATCTATCTTACCTGGAAATGTGACAAATATTAGTGTTTGCTTACTCAGTTAGAGATTCATAAATCTCAGGCAAACAAATTCACGTGACCTACCTGGACAACAATATATTAGCCGGTTAAAATAGCACCCTTACAAGAAGTGTGGCTTTCTCCAAGCCCAACTACTGTCTGACACCACTGCTGGGGATATGCTGACCTCTTGCAAGAGAGCTCCCTCCAGCCACGACAACACAGAAAACCTTCCTCAAACAGCAAACCATCTAAGTAACCGCTCAAAGGAAATAAAATGTCAGTTAGAGCTTCTCCTCTTTAACAGAGAGTCTTTCCAAGTCAGTCAACCAGACCATTCTCAAACTAGTTGGACTGAACTACAGTCTGCATTTTTAGATTGATTGCTTGTAAGCCGTTCTGTGGCACTCCAAACTATTGTTATTGATATCTTCCTAAACTTTCAGAAGTCTTTATCAAATACCTAAATGCATGAGAAGAGGCTGCGTTCGCCCTCTTCACCATGCGAGGCACAGAAAAACAAAGGGTCCTATTTAAGGGAACGTCCCCATTCTGGACAGACTATTAATAAACATACCTAGGTAAATACACACTCGTGGCCCACTGATTTAAATGAGACATAAGAATGTGCATAGAAGTAAGTAAATGCTAACATCTTTTTATGAAGAGTAGTCAGCAGAGGCACATGCCAGGTGTTCAAGGTAAGTACAAATGAGCTTTCCCACTTTTCAGGACAGAGATTTCACTTGTTTTCCTGTTCTGAATTAGAATTACAAATAAAAATTACAAACTTGAGAGAAGATAATCCTCAAAATACATTCAATTGAATCTGTTAATATTAACTTTACTACTTTAGTTTGTTTTTAAATACTTCAAAATAGAAAGTTACTTGAAAAAAAGAAAAAAGAGCTTTTCAATAAATTTTTTTCCTCTACATTTCTGAAGCTTCTTTTAAAAACAAACAAAAAAACCTCCCACCACAACTATTTGAATTAACAGATAAACCAAATCCCAACCCTTTGCCATCAGTTCTGAAGCACTAACATTCACTAATGATAATGTTCAGCTGGAAATTCCCAACATACTCTTTTACGTTTGTTAAGGTGACAAAGCACTTCCTAAATGATTTGCCCTTGTGAACACAGGAATTCTGTAGCAAAGCCAAAAACTGAGCTCAGAGCTCCTAAATCCCAACCTAGAGCCCTAATCACAAAACCAGACTTCATCTCACTGGGATTCAGAGGATCAGGTGGCTCCCAGAACACGGTCTACTAATATGTCAATTCCTTCTCTAAGGCTAACTGAAGCCAAACTCTGATTAATTTTACAGTCAATAGCAGTGATCATTTGACAACATTAGTTTTGTGCTATTAGCTTCAGCATATGGGGAATAAGGGGCAATTTGTTGTGCATGCATAAAAAGACATACACAGTCTGAAAGAAATGACCCTCTCAATATTTATTATTTTAATTTTAAAGTGTCTATTGCAAGCATATGCACTGCTACTTTAAAACATTTAAACAAAACTGGATTTAAGTGCTCAGAAAAATTAACCAGCAAGCTCTGAAAGCAAAAAGTGGAAAGAAGAAAGAAATCCAGAATTAAAAGCTATTTTACCAGGTAAAGAAGGTGGCAAAATAGTTACATATACATTGACCAAGCTAGAAAGGTATCCTAGTATGTCTAGAAGACAGCCGTGGAGGCACACTGGGGAAAGAAAGCAGATTCATCATTATGGTTGTTGAGCCTAGGAGCTCCTGCTCCAGCACAGCCCAGTGAGAACCATCAGGTCAAAACAAGGATAAGAGCCCTTGCTCAGCTCCCTGTCAGGGACTGGCACTGGAAAATCACTCAGGCATCTGGGCTCACATGGCTGTACAACAGCACCCACAAATATGCAGTCAAATAAATCAATATTAAACAGTTAAGTGCTATACAGCCAAACGCATTCCCTGCTAGCATAATTCCCTTTCTATAATGATGCCGTACCAGCCAAGATTTCAAACCAACTATGATCTAGCAGCTGCAGAAAACTGCTAGGCAAAAAAGTAAATCTTAATAAATTCATTGCTTGGACACCTTTTCACTTATCCTCGTAAGGCACAGAATGATTTCTGGAAGCAGTGAATATTCTCAGCTCAATGAGACTGAGCCTTATTGTACATGTGGCAGGATCGACACTTGCTTGAATTTGTCCTACAAAGGGAGGGAAGGAGAGAACTTCACAGCTCGGCATCACAAAGAACTGGATGTTCAAGGCATGGCCTGCCATCAGGTGTGATGGCTTTGCTGCATCAGGAACTGAAATGTCACCACACATGTACAGAGAGGCATATTTTGTGAAGTTTCCGTAATAAGAGATGGCACAATCGATGTCCGCAAGGCTCTAGTGAGTACTAGAGATTCAGCACCTCCTCCAAACTACAAAGAGATCCCAAATCAATATGTATGCCTCTGTATGCATCCACATATATACACAAATATGCATGCATGCACACATGCAGGTGTAACAACTAATCCAGGGATATGTTGGCTGCAGAAGTGTTACGGTGGTCACCTTCCATGTCCTATGTGAACCCAGCAAAAACAAAGATGAAACAAGATGAAGGAATGGGAAAATGAAAACACATATCTAAAAAGACTGAGGCAGTGAACAAATTTAAGCACATTCCTTCCCTCTGCTGCCACAAAAAACAGCTTGTTTTTAAAACTCAATATCACAATCAAATTATTAGCACACACTGGAACATCACTTGTGTACTAAACTATCCCGCTGAACAGTCATTTTAAAGGGTGGAAAAATGAAGATCTTATTATACATATGTCAACTTTTTTTCTCATTTGTTTGAATCATTTTCCAAATATTGACTTACCCGCTGTCATACTGTGTGTCACTAGTGCTCCAAACTACGTGCCTATGCAAAGGTGAGCCTCTAACAAAGCACACTCATCATCTGTTTACAAACTGAGTTCATCGCACTTTGCAACAACAATTTGGAAATAAACTAAGAAATTAACATGAAAGGATGATGATGATGGCATTGACACAACCGGAAATAATCCTAGGACGTTTAATTTGAAGAAAAGAAACATTTCTAAAACAAACAACCAAGGGTACAGGGTCAAGACAGCATGTATATGCGTCTTTTGGCAACGGTACACAACTCTTCATTCCTTAACTATTTTTACATGACATGTCTCCAAATGAATACGTTAGTGGGTTTATTTTTCGAAACAATAAACCATATTTGTGAGAGAGGGACTGAAGAAACAGCCCAGCCCATAAGCTGGATCAGGCTATGGGTTTGGATACACAACTGAATTACCACTGTTTACTGAATGACAGCACATCAGCAGGGCTGCTGCGTACAGGCAATGCCTGTACTCTAAAAATCAAGGCAGAAGGCATCAAGATCTTGCACAAGACATGCAAGTGACCCTTTACTTGCAAAAGGCCAAGAACACATACATACATACACACACAGAGTCAGCTCCTGAGGCAGCACACTGAACTGTTTGAAGCCAGTTGTGCATCCCAGCCTGGCTCTGCAGATGCATAATCGCTATCAGTTGGTGTAGGGTCGTCTGAAGTTAACGGAAGTACGCTGATCTATGCTGGCTGAGGGCCTGACCCAAAATTCACAGAATTACAAGATGGCTGAGGTTGGAAGGGACCTCTGGAGGGCATCTTGTATCAAATTTGGATGGACCTTTTGATAGAGCAATACAAACAGACACTTTTCTTGCCAGTACTGTGTCCCCTAACAAGAGGCCAGAAAGAACAGCCAATGCAGGTACGGCAACCGTCCTGGACCACAGCTGAACAAGATGCAGAAAATAGGCTCCTTCCTATTTTGTGGCTGTATTTTATTTGTTTAATGCCGCAGGTAGGCCTGAAGCTTTACAGGTTTAGCAAAATAAAGTTGAGGCCCAACAGCTTTGGCAGATTCTACATGTGAAAAGAATAATCATGTCCCACACAGATGAACTAGGAGGAGGGGAAGGGGAAGGACAGACAGAAGCAAGAAGAAAAGTAGCTCGGGCAACTGTCTTTTCCTTCAAGAGGATACAAGGAATTCATACTGCCATGTTATATCAACTTCCATGCTACTTTTTTGTTCTTACTTGTCCTGGTGTCGACTGGGATAGAGTTAATTTTCCTCCTGGTAGCTGGTACAGTGCTGCGTTTTGGATTTAGGATGAGAATAACGTTGATAACACACCGATGTTTTAGTTGTTGCTAAGCAGTGCGTACACCAGTCAAGGACTTTTCAGCTTCTCACGCCCTGTCAGTGAGGAGCTGGGAGGGGGCACAGCCAGGACAGCTGGCCCAAAATGGCCAAAGGGATATTCCATACCATATGACGTCATGCTCAGTATATAAACTGGGGGGAGTTGGCCGGGGGGCAGTGACCACTGCTCAGGAACTGGCTGGGCATCGGTCGGCGGGTGGTGAGCAATTGCATTGTGCATCACTTATTTTGTATATTCTTTTATCATTATTGTTATTATTATTTTCCCTTCCTTTTCTGTCCTACTAAACTGCCTTTACCTCAACCCACAAATTTTACTCTTTTTTCCCGATTCTCTCTCCCATCCCCCTGAGGGGGGGTCAATGAGTGAACGGCTGTGTGGTGTTTAGCTGCCTGCTGGGTTAAACCACAACATTACTTCTACCACTTCATTATTATTTGTTGTTAATCCATTGTTACTTTTTCCACTGTAGCAGCAAAGCTCCTGATGAGAAAACAGTGATGACAAACCTTGACTAGCCAGTACTTACCTTTGCCTTTGGGCTCACTGATCCACATTTTTAGCAAATACTTTGGCCTGCAACTTCTGAATCATTTAAATGACATACCAGGTAATATCTCTCTTCACATTGCTCCATCTTAACATTCTGCTCCTACATTTTTAAAAGTACGGTTTAATGGTTCTCAAGTACTAATTCAAAAACAAATTTTCAATGCAGAAATTAAAAACAATCTGAAAACAGATTATGTATCATTATCCCACCTGGCAGAATGCAACAAACATCATAAACCTATCTCGCTCACAACACAGTAATGCAGCTAAAAATGGTCTTAGTGCTCTTAAAAGAAAACTTCTATTCAAGAAACAACTTACCATAGTTGTAAGAAAAAGGTATAATTTACTGCAGCACAGCCCTGCCTAGAATGCTGGCTGAGGTTTCCATGGTTAACCTAAATTAAAATCAATTCCATATTTTTTGGCAGAAGGTCTATAAGCTAATTTTCATCTTTTCTTCTTCAACTATAATTAAAAACATAGGGAAAAGACTTCATATGCCTCAAGTATGAAGGTACATTACAGTAGATATTTTTGTTTTTAAATGGCTACAATGCTCACCTTAATCAAGTCAAAATTAAGTGGGAAAGTAGAATGTCATTATTGCCTTCTTGTGATTATAGAGTTAACAATAAATATACCCCACGCCTACAGGGGAATAACACCCTGCATGCTAGACTTGGTTGCTTGTTCTAAAAGGAAGTGAACCTTAATGCAGATTTGATCTGTAGTCACCATACACTACTGTCGCAAGAATTACTAATCAGTAACTCAGAAACAACAGCAAAAAGCTTTTTACAGCAATATTTGAAAGATATTCATAATAAAGATGTGAAGTGTATAATATCAAAGGGAAACATAATTGCATAAAATGAACAGGAGTTTGGCTTCCATTTACATGCAAAATCTACTTTGTCCATATAATAAGTGAGCAGATACGTTCAATGTGAGAGAAGTGTACAAGTGGTACAGGTCTCTCTGGATGTGGAGACAGGACACAAGATGCTTCCAAAAGAGTCCTCTCAGCAGATTAAAACCACCTTGATTCCATAAAGGTCTTCTGATGACTTCCCAGCAAGCTCAAAGGCACGACATCATATTATAGACAGCTTTGGCAAATAATCTCTCTTTGTGGCATTCTGCGTTAGATAACTCAATTTCACCGCTGGTGGACGAGGTACAAATCTTTATTTTGGAAATGTATTTGGGGAGGTGGGGAAGAAAAGCAAAGCATGGTGGCTTTTCCCAAGGCCTGTTCAAACCCAGTGGTCTCACCCCCTTTCCCATCCTTCTCATCCTTAAAGACTGACACTCCTAAGCAAAAAAAAAGGCTTTGTGTGGAAATAATAAGCATGTGCCGTGTCTGTTCTGAAAGATACTAGCCTAGCTTTGTGAACAGCACTGACTCCAAAGTCAATCCTGTAACCACTCATCAGTAGACCATTTGGGGAAGGAATGGGTAAAATAAGGCAGGGGGATCTATTTTGCATTTTTAATTCGCCACTGGCAAATAGAAACCCTCACTTAAAGTAGAGGAGCTTGCTTTGAGTAATTTTAAAATATACAAACAGAAGCAACCCTATTAAAAGTCTTAAAATTACATTTATTCAGTCAATATGAGAAGAAAGAATTCTATTACTTGGAAAGTGCTTTTCTCACTCTCACCTTTCAACCATTATTCACGTACAACCAAAATCACATCTTAATAAATTCCATTGGCCTTCATTACATACCATCCAGCATTATTTATTTTCATATCGAATCGTTAGTGTACAGGATAGCTGAACACTTCACGGAGAGAGCTGATTGTGAATTAAAGAGGAGGGGCAACTTTCAGTGTGAAAATTCAAGAGGGGAAAAAGATCCCCAAGTTAGATGTGGAAGGACCCAGAAACAGAAGGCTGCTTATCTTCAGTAGGTGAAAAGCAATGGCTGGAACAGGGGAAACAAAGTGGAAAGTGAGAAATAACAATGCTCAAAGATTGCAGCTGTGTGAGAAGACCATGGAACAAGCAGATGAAAGCACATAAGATGAAGCAAGTTCATCTGAACTAGACTCATGGGCATTAAGCAAGCCAGAAATAGCAACAGTGCACAGGGGGAAAACTGTTCATTTTGTTAAAGAGAGGGCTAGGAGTTAAATTTTCTCATCTGCCACAGGCTTTCTGGTTAGTGGTGGGGATGTCACTCAGTCTGTGCCTCAGTTCCTCATCCATAAAGCAGGATGCTGTACAGAAAAGCCACAAATGGTTCAGGGGACAGGCAAGCGATAAGGGTAAGATGAACCTACACAGACAGCTATACCTAACAGATCCCTGATGAAGAAAAAAGGGGAGAGAGAGAAAGAGACTGGCTGTAGTGACCTGATCTACCTGAATTTTAGAAAGAAACACAAATGTTACAGACCATGACAGATGGATGTACAACTACAAGAAGAGAGATAAACCTCTGACCGTAAAAGCCTGGAGAGAAAGAAAAATTTCGCCAAGTAAGAAGGGTGACAAGGCACAGACAGATATATTCAAATGACAAGGCTGACTAAAATTAAGAGCAGAACGAATATCTGAATGTACCCTCAAAGGAATGCTCTCTAATTTCAAGGAGGTGTTATTTGGGCACCAGCCACTGCTATGAACAGTGGGTACAGTCTATTCCTATCAAATATACAGAAGAAAAGCATGGGAAATTTATAGACAGGAAGAAATAGGGTTCCTGCTTGGGGGTGGAAGAAGGGAAGGGGTGGGAAATTCCTTCAAATATAGAGAAAATGGGGAAAAGACCCTTGCCACACACAACTTCAGCCTAAGAAGCTTGCACACTGGGATTCTTCCATTCAGATGTGAGTTACAGGCAGAACGGAGAACGACTGGTACAAGTGGTTATTAAATAAGATACAGGTAGTCACAAGATGAACCTCATGTACCAAAAGAAGCAAGCAAAGGAGACAAGCAGCCTGCAAACAGACTGTCTGGTTGCAGAGAGGATCAGAGGGGCAGAGGAGACAGACAGCTGATCAGAGATGAAATTTTCCCCGAGGGCACAAACAACTCTCCTGAATACATGTGAGTTTATCTGAGCAGATTTGAGCATACAAAGGGGCCAGGAGGAAGCAGGGGATGGATGGCACTGAGGCAGCGTGCGGTCAGTGACAGTATTTCCTTGTAAAATGCTGAGAAACTGCTGGAAATCTTTACTATCCCTCTGGCCATTCCTCTCTCATTATTTATTCTAACCAGTACTTGAAAATGAGCTTTTTAATATATATGTGTATACAGATAAGTAAAATAAATAACCAACAGCATATGCATAGGTTCTTGCTAACCCCGAATTCATTCTTTGCTATTTGTTATTTTCAGAGTGGTATGACAAAGCAACACGTTAGCTGCGGGAGGCATGTCCCTGTCCCAAGTAGCCTGCTCCTGCCTTAGAATGTCTAAAAACACAAAACAAACCGTGGGTGGGAGAAAGCAAATCACGCTGTCCCCATGTTACAGACTGAGAACAAGGAAGAGAGCTAGCAAGTGATTTTCCCAGGATTTCACAGGAGGTCAGTGGCAAAACTGGATATTGAAAGCCTCTCTCTTCAGCATCCATCTGGTGCCTCAGTCACAAGGGCATTGTGTCTCTCTTAAGGACATTCTCTTTCATCCTCTGAGTGTCCTGGTAAGAGGAGTCTTTGACTGAAATGTATATAGTGAGTTTATACACCTTCAAGTTTCATCGAACCATGTTGTACTTTTTTCCCCTCTCTATTTCCAGCTACCTTGCAGTCACTTTTGGTCTGACCTCAAATTAACAGTACTACCACCTCCATCCACAAAGCCAACCTTTCTATCTACTTACAGTTCTGTTGGTGAAGTTACTGAAGTCTGTCACTAAGATTTGCTTGATCATCTCTGGTGTGGAGACCACCACAAACATCTGGCGACCAATGTAGTACCTACAAAGAAAGAAAGTAGAGAGTCATTTTAGCAGATAATGTCAACCAGAGAACCGTCACCTTCCCTAAAATACCTCGGTTGGCTTGAAAACACTTGCCATGAATAAATATCACAGAAAATATATTCCCTTGGGTAAATCAATATCTTTCCCCATCTCTCTCAACTATTAAACTAAGATGCATGGTCCTGGAATTTAAAAGAAACAGCTTAAAACCTTTTACTGACTAATCAAGACTCAGCGAACATTTTAACATACAGGTTTATACACTCTATGGCTCACTGTGAATTCTGTACAAAGCGATGTAGTACCACTAAACCAATCTACAGAGGGGCAAAACATTAGCAACCAACAATGCAAACAATCATGGAAGACCTACAAAATCGATTATCCTGCAGTCAGCCACATGAAATGTCTTTGCATGGCAAAGCCCTGTCTACACAGAGCCTTTCCAGAAGTCCCCCCAGCGTGGCTGCAGTAAAGGCACATTTCCACCACTTCTACTAGCACTGAAACTAGCACAGACCCCAGGCTCTGCATTACCACAAACGTAACCATCTAAACCTTACATTGCATCAATGAGGAAAAAAAAAAGAAACAAAAAAGAAAAAAAAAAGGTTCACCAAGTATAAAGAAATGAATAAAACTTTAGAAGAAGTCTGGGTGATAGGGGTCTCTCACTCTCTGCTCGTACACCCTCTATCTCCCGCTTCCAGTTTGATCTGATCTTTGGAGCAAGGGTCTGCCCTTGGGGACTTCACACCATTGTGGATGCCGCAGAGGTACTGGGACCCACCCCAACCCCACAACTCCTAGGGATGCAGGGCTCCCTTCTCCAGCAGCATTCCCCCCCAAGGCCCACGGGCGCTCCGTGCTTGGCTGCTTTGCAGGGGGAGGAAGGAGTACGACCAGCAAGCAGAGGTTGCCTGCAGTCCCTACCTTTGCCAATTGCTGGACCAGAAAGACTATGCAGGCGGCACTGCCATTGTTCTGCCAGGAGAGAGGAAGAGGATGCTGGAGGCAGGCACAGGAGGGCAGCTCAGAGCAGAACACAAGAGCAATACCACAGATGCTGCAATACCATGGTAATATCAATGCCTAATCATTTTGGGGATATAGTTTAGTACCAATACATTGCTTATCACCTGTCTACATTGCAGCAACAGAACAGACAAGCAAACCCTGGGCTGAATTAAATTTAGTAACTGGAGGTTCCCATGGCAATGAAGCTGCAGCAGCACTGATTTCAGCAGGGGCAAACAAGTCAGACAAGTATCTTGATTCCAAAGCAGGGTTTCACAGTCCACCTTGAACCCTGTACCACCAAAACTCATAACAAACAAATGGCAGAGAAGAACAAGAAAATAATTTTCTTCAGGAAGGAAGAGATCTTCTTTTCTTCTCTGGTGGGTTTCAAGAGGGAACTGTTATTTCCCAAATCCAACCCACAGGCTCCACTTGAACCTTAGATACAGGTTGTACGTTCTATTAAAATAAACCTTTTTCACCTCTCCCAGTTTGCTAAACCACAGCAAAGTAGCTGTCTGTTAATGGTCAAACTTTTCTTCAGAATCCTAAGAGGTGCATAAGAAAGAGCTGAGGACTCATTTCAAAGAGTGCTTTGATCACAGTCTTTGGCAAAAGAGGATAATGCCCTACATGCCCCTTCCCCATGTACAACTTGTACAATTTCTCTGGCATTAGAGAGGCAAAGCAAGCTCCCACGGCGATGACCTGTGCTGCTCCAAACCTACCCAGCATGATCAACCATGAATACTGACCTCTCACACTCACACCTTGCTTTTCTCTTCTCCTCTCCAAGTTTACCAAGTTTCTTGTCTCATTTAATGGTTAGTGACTGATGGTCCTCCAACAGACAGCTTTTCATAGGGACCAAATCCCTAACACCAGATTCCAAATCCGAATCAGAAGCTGATTATGTCTACCCAGACAGCTTAACCCTGACCGCCAAGAGGCACTACATGATACATCATGCAAAGCACATGGGGGGGTGGGGGGTGGGGTGGGGGGAGAAATTTCTAGTTTATTTCAAACTTGGGAAGTTGCAGAGCTCCAGCTCCAGTCCACGGGAATAACAGGACAGTACTCACAGTCGGAGCCCTTATATCATAGTACACTTTGTGCTTGAAAGCATTCAAGACTAAAATTTGGGACAGGAGCATCTCCTACTCAAGTTGCTTTTATGAGAAAGTGACTCACAAGCCAAGTTTATGCAAACAAATCTATTCATCATCCTCCAACTCAGACCAGTCACCCAAACTCCCAGTTCTGCTTCCACAGCTAAGCTCTTTCTTTTTTATTTACTCTTCTCTAACTTTCTATCTATAGGCACCTGTTTTTCCCTTCCTTATCCAGTTATAAATAAGGGCAGAGAAGGACAAAGAAGAGAAGGGAAGAAAATCTCCTAAAATTAATAAACTGAAAATACTGAAAAAATATCTTAAATTGCTTTTTAAGCAAAGTTCTGCCTGCTTTTAAGGAATGACTGCTGTAAAGCGCACACAGACTACCATCTTTTATTGCATCCCAGACAGTAAAAGCTCTCTCCCTGGCTTTTTTCCATTCTCCTACTTTATGTACATAATCTTTCTAACCTTTTCTGGGACACAAGAAGAAGAAGGTGCATATGGACATGCTTTGGAAGTCAAAATCCACAGGCTAGGAGCATGACTTCCATGATCTTCTCCTGAAGTTAAGGAAAAAGGACAAGAACAGCTAAGTCTGAAACAAGATCGTCTGAGCTATTCCATTTAGCAAGCACAGGTCCAGAACCTGCAAAGCCACCAGAAATATGCTTAACTAAGTTTTAACATATTTAAAATCCTTTGCAGAATCAAAGCCTCGGTCACAAACCAAGAGGATATCTCCCGACTAGAAATTTTTTTTTTTTTACTTGTTCCGAAATGACAAGAAAAAGGTAAAATCCTCCTGAACAATAAGCTATTCTTCCCAAATAAATAACATATTCACCCCTGCCATGTAACTTCATTTTGATTCTGTATTACTACACGAGGATATCACCAGCCTCACATAGGCTTAGATTTATTATTGAACAAAACCCGATATTCTTGTCAGATTTTAATAAATAAGAGTTTGAGAAAAACAAAAGCCTCCCGGCAAGTGCATTACAAATGGATTCATGAATAATTTAGGACAGCACTTTTTATTAACTTTCTCTAGGTTAATCTTTTCACAGGGCTTGTCCACACACAGAAGTCCTACCTTTAACTACAGTGATACAGTACCATTACACTGCTTGACCCAACCCTTTGTAATATTTTCATGTAGGGCATTCAGGATGTAATACGATTTCTTGTGACTATTTAGCTCACTCCTGCACAGAAACAAGAACGCATGAATGTAGTATGGCGTCCTCAGAGTGATGCAACTCTGTCCACGTGGGAATCTGTTGTAACACTGCCATACCAGTAAAAATAAATTTCATGACCAATGCATGAATGTGATTTTCAAGTGTAGATGAGGCCTCAGTTATGCCATTAGGGCAATTTCTACTAAATTTCAGTTTAAACCGCAGCCCTACAAAATAGAGAAAAAAATCCACATGTTTAGACCAGCAGCTTTAGCTCCATTGCAAGGTGAGACAGGAAAGACCTGGTACCACTACATCAACAGCATGAGGACAGCGTTAGCTTCCTCCAGCAGATGAAAGGGTGGACGAGAAGCTGTCGCCCCAGTGCGCTGCCGGTACAGAAGCGGGCAGCTGTGTGCTGCACCGTCCCCAGAAGGGCTAGGCAAAAAGTTTTTTCAGAAGCATTCAACGGAGGGCATGGATTTAGTCCCACAAGTTACAAAAAAGGCAGGCTGCCCTCCAGTGTGTTTACCAAAGGGCTCGCAGGTGAAGGCGGCTACAGTATATTGAGCAAAAGAAGTCAATCTGCATTCAGAGTGTTTTAATAACTTAAGAGGCTACAAACACCCAACACACTCAACTGCAGCAGTTTGGTGCATAAGAGCAGACAAGCATCACTCTTAGGGCAATTAATGAAAGGGACAGAGAATTCTGCCTCGTGTTCAGGTTTCACCCAGGATGTTGCGGTCCTCTTGGCAAATATTTAGTCATTTAGTAAACGCGTATTTTCTTTCATCGGCAAGAATAAGCAGCAATCCAGCAATGATTTCTGCTATTTTGCGTGTGCCCCACCATTGCTTTCTGCAGAGGTGTGTCTCAGGTGTCCCAACCCACACCTAGTGCCTGCCATGGCCACAGAAGTTACCCCATGGAAGTAAGAGATGCCTGAGAGATGAGCTGCTGAGCCCAACCATGAGCTGAGGTAGAAGCAGTGAGACAAGAGGTAGGTTGGACTGCCCCGTCCCTCCTGCAACACCCAAGCACACCATCTCCCATTCCAACGTTTGCCAGGGACACCACCACACACACCCCAGGAATGCAGATTTCTGCTCTCAGGCGATGTAGCAGATCAGTCAGCTACTTCTAATTGAATGACAAATTTAGCATTATCCTTTCTGTGTCCCCAAGATCGCTCTGGTCACAGTGCATGGTCATCTGCTGCTGACAGCATCCCCCAGGTCCTGAGCCATGGACATGCTCTCTGAGCAAAGCTCACAGCAACGTTGCCTTGCTGCGCATGAAAAGATGGAGTGCGCACGCAGTACATCATGGCAAAGGGCCATATGTTTTTGTGTAACACCCGTGTGGGAAACACCTGCAACCCTTTCACCTTGTTTATAGTGCTGCTGTCAATTCACAGAAGACTTTGATGTCCCTATCTATTATCAGTCCCATGTATTACAAATGCATCACATTAATCATAAAACACATATATGCTGTTAGGCAATAAACAAGGCTTTGTTTTCTATGCTGCAGTCTAGTAAAGTACACAAAGATCATCTGGAAAGCTAAACGAAAATAGAAAATTTTATTATCCCTGTCTTCCTCTGGGAAGAGCAAAGAACAAAAAAAACCCCACAAAACAAAACAGGAAAAAAGGAGAGCTATGCAAAGACAGAGAAATACAAGGGAAAAGGCTAATTTTCTTAGGAGACCTTTCCTTAAAAAAAAGTTCCTCGATCACTCTGCCTCTTTTGTTTAGAGACACCCATTCACTGCAGGCAGAGAAACGCAAAAAACAAATAGCGCACTGCTTGTTTAAAATAGGACTCAAGCATGGCATTACTTGCTTCATTATTTCAGAGGTCAGCAAATTGATTCATCATGAGGACTGTCCCCTTCCAGCTCTTGCAGGCAATTCAGACTCTAGGACTAAGCAATACGTAACGTACCGTGAGTCCCGTTATTATTTGTGTTACATTAGCAGCTAGAGACCTCCAAGGTCCCCGGGCCCTAAATTGGCAGGAGTTATACGTAAGGAGGAGGCTTATTCTAGTCCTGTGGAGCCTACAGTTTAAATAACCTGTGGTGACAAACAGTGGGGAAAACAAACAACGTCCTCCATTTCCCAGCTGAGGGACTGGGGCATGGGCAGGTACAGAGGAGGTGGGAATTGCCAGCGATCACCTTTTTTTTTTGACTCCCTGTGGGAACAGAGCTCCTCAGCTGCCATGTACACCTGGAAATCATGCGCTGGCTTTCTTCAGGCAGGGGGAAGTCTGCTGGGAAGTCGGGAGCTAACTCCCATGCCACTTCCCCTGTGTCCCGGGCTGTGACTCTAGCTGGTGGGGTGCCTTCCTGGACTATTTTTATAAAGCACTGACAAGCTGAGTATCTCCAGATTAGAGAACTGAGAAATGCACATTAACACTTAAAAAGAAAGAAAAAACAAAAACAAAAACAAAAAAAAACCCACCCTAGAAACAGGTGAACTTTTTGCACATGAAAATGAAGCCCAGGTAGCACTGAGAGAAAAGTTTCAAAGCACAGCTCTGCCAAGATACACACACGCCTCAGCCAGAGACTAATCCAACCCATTGTGTAAATTCATGAAAAAGACGACATGGCCACAGTGATTTCTATTTAAGAATAAATTGTTCCTCATTTCCTTTTTTGATGAACTACACTTCTTTTCATGTCATGAAAGCTTTAAAATAAGCACATAGAACTATTAATTTAATTCCTGACTGTATTAAAAATATCATGTAACAAGGTGCCCAGACACTCGCGCACACTTTCTGCACGGCTCTGTTTTGCTATGCATCCACCTCTGTCCATGTAACCAGGATTAAAAATGCTATCTTCTACATACCAAGAACCTCTGCGCTATCTCAAACTTGCACCTTGCCAAAAGACCTCTACTTTCTGACATGCTTAAGGAAGTATCAAAAAAAGGAAGAAAATTCCGGGATTATTTATATTCTCCCCACCACTAAAAAGCACAGCTATTTTTAAAGGAGCTCCTCCCTTGTCAGGTGGAGTAAGAGACTCATGGTATGGAAGTCATATATTTAGGGTTGACAATAAGGAGGAGGAGGGCTGATTTGGGCCATTACAAGGTACAGAGCTGGTAGAGTCTTTCAAGTACCTTACACCAGGGTGCAAACAAGATCTATTTCTGGGCATCTCTAAGCCCGGCTGGGGTTTAGCAACTTGAGGGTGTCACACACATTTACTAATCCCTTCCCCCTTCCAAGTAAGCAGTGCGGGAGATGCAGACTCTGCATGGCTGTGTTAATTCATTCATGAAATGAAGTAGATGACATTTACCCACATATAAGGAATGACAGGGATTAAATTAAGCTCACAAAGTGCTATGAAGAGAAAAAAAAACACCTCTGAATTATACAAGCATATTTGGCAATCTATGTCCATTTGGTTTTCTGAGGAAATCTGAGTCCAGATCCACGTGCAAGTACAAAAACTCATGCCCACGTTCAGGGGTTGGGAAGAGAAGCAGCAAAGGGGATGGAGAGGGATAACAGAATCGTTTCTTTTCATGCTCCAGGTGAGCTGCGGGAGAAGCCGGGCGCCAGGGCAGCGCGGAGCCACGGTGTCCCAGGCTGTGCTCCTCCGCAGCTGGGGAGCTGCTGCTTCCCAGGGCTGGCGGGGGCTATTTTTATCCTGGCAACCGGGCTAAGATGATTGCCACCACCGCTGCCGCTCCACGTGCTTGCATCATACCACTAGCGCTGATTAGCTACATCAGTATTCCACTTCATTAATGCGAAACGAAAGCTGTAAATAGGGTACTGTTTTTATAGGATGCTACTGGAAATGAGAAGTACTATGATATTAATAAGAAACCAGTCGCTCCTCCCACCTGGGATGTGCACTGCTGTTGCTACTGGGTGATGCTGAAAGTGCTCATAGCTCTTCACCTCGGCAAGATCGTCAGAAGGTGGTTTCTAAATCTTTTCCCATGGTGTTTCCCACCAAGCTTGGACTGTATTAGTCTGTGTTTTGTTACCCGTGTTTAGACTGTGACATTTTCACCAAAGCTTGTTTTGTCTCCGCTCGTTAAAGCACAGTATGCCTGACTGACCTCATGTGATGGTGCAGCAGACGTTTCCTGTGGGTTTCAGCATATTTCTGTGCCCGGCCTTTCTGTGGGTTTGCGAGACGCGGCACGAGAGCAGTCTCATCTCAGGCTCTTTGCACCTAATTCACTACCAAAGTACTCCTTTCCCATACCTTTGAGAAAAACCATCAGGTTACTATTTCCGGAACACTGGATTACTATTTCTAGGGAAGGCTACCTCTGGAGACTTTGTGTCTCCAAACTTTACTTGCTACCACCTACACAGTGTTCATTTGTATGGATTTGTATGAGTCTATTATTTATATTCAACAGTGCTACCTATTCTTATCAGTACAGTGAAAAAAAATAAAAGGCTACAAGATGGCTGAGGAGGATAAGCAGACAATGTTACTCGGGCTAAGCAAGGGCAGCCTTTTCTCAATCTTTTTTTTTCCATGTAAGGGAGGGAGAGGCATCTGCTGAGTGCTTATCCTGATTTCTAGTCAGGAGCTCTAAGCAGCTTCCCTTGACAGACAGGTAAGCAATTTCTGGGAAACAACAGGCAGTATTACCCTGGCAGGGCTACAGCCATTTCGTACAAGATAAATGGAGACAGAGCAGCGCGCACTTGAAGAAGATGAGGGATATGACTGTGATGCTACATCGAATAACATGGCTGAGAGAACACGTAGAAGAGGGATGTGCAGCGCAGGGCTGCTCTCTAGCAAAGCAGGGGGGACCCATCCGAACGGGTGGCCATGAAGCCAAGGAAGATCCTCAGTGTCCCAGAAAGCAGGAGAGCATGCGCATGTCGTGGTACAGGCTCCAAGGAAAATTTGGGGACAGGAGACAAAAAGAGGAGAGCATATGTGTGACCATACGGATAAAATGAAACAGGAAGGAGGTCAAAGGATTTAAATATAATTTGTGATACTATGACATCGCAAGATACAGCAAGCTATAAAACAGGTTGACTATAATAAAACCACAAGTGTAATAAAGTTGCCAGTTACACGCGCATCACTAACTTCGTATAAGCAAACACACTTCAAGATGACTAAAACAAAACCCTTCTGCCTCTCATAAAGCATTTCTGACCATGATAAAATTGAGGTTTGCATTATTTTTCCTCCCTAAGATCTGACATCAGGGCACAAAGAAAAGCCATCCATAAGTCTGCATTTCTGCAACTTTCATCTCATATATACTTTACTTATCATGGCCAGGACTCAAGTGTGACCAGAGTTCTTCACATCTCCAGTTTTGGTTAGCCATTTTAGCCCTGAAGGGAAGAAAAGGCTTTCAGAAAACACTGAGTACCTCTATCTGCTGAAAAGTCATGTCCTCATACATATCTTCAAAAGAGGCATTCAGAACAGAGGCATTCAAAATCAGTAGGCTGTTTCTGTTTGTTTTAATTCTGCACTTTATCTTCGATTTCTTCGTAGGCAAGACAGCTCATCTGCCTGCTGTAAATACGATCAGCAGTGGTGGACGATACAATGTTTTATTTTCGCATGTGTTTGAGATAAACATATACATAATTTTCTTTCAGTCTACTCCTTACTGGCATTTTGATCTTAAATCAATGAGAGAGTTACAATATATTGCACGCCATCCCTTTTTATTCCTTTGCTCTGTTTATGTTAATGCAGATGCATGCATTTCTGAAATAATACTGTCTTAATATTAGAATATTTTAATTCCTCAATAATAGATAGGACTCAATATACTGATTTTTTTACATCATAAACATAACATGATGAAATGAGTAAGCCAAATAGTTGAGTTTTGAGTAACTACACATGCATACACCGTTTTGTTGAATAAGAAACAAGACACTCTGACTTGGTCATGGCTACCAGCCTGAAGATATCTGAAGTTTAAGCAAATGAAAGCAGGGTTTCATAAGTGGGAAGCAGTGGGCAACCTATTCATCTGGTTTGCATGCAATAAAGACACAGATCCGAGCCAACACTGGACAGCCTTACTCAGGCAAGTAAAGGTTTGCCAGACTGGCCACGAGGGGGACAGTCACTGGGACTCGCTTTTCTTTCCCAATCTGCCTTAAAAAAATATGTTGAAACAAAGAAAAAAAGGATAGTAACCACCTACTGAGCTCCTGGGAATGTACTTTTTTATGCTACAGCATACAAAATGTGCACAGGAAAGATTCATTTTTTAAAATCCTTGCATACCTATGGCAGTGTGTACTTTTTCTATACATGCTTAAGATCTACACATATACACACAAAATCATTTAATTTTGTTAATGCATTATTAAATGCACACTAAGCCCAATAAAAGTCATTTCCCAACGCTTTATGCATTTATCATGAAACCACTAGCAGAATTCTTTACAATAAAAATGCTAGCCATACACATGACCAAACTAAATTATCTAGGGAAATGGCTAATATCTGACCATGTGGAAACATTAGAAAGCAGGGCTTTATTATAGGACTAGAAGGAAAAAATAGATGTATTTTCTTACAGAAAAATTGCAGTGATAAAAATATTTTTAATAGTAAAAAATGCTGCAGCTCCAGGAGATTTTCCTGAATCAATTCAATCTGTGTCGTGCTGGACTTTAAAAACCCATTAAAAATAACCATGATAAATTTCCTAACCTCTTTCAGTGCACCACGCAGAAGATAAAGGAAACTGCAATTCAACAGAGATAGAAAAGAAAGAAAAGCATGGAAAAACCTGATAGCTTGTGTATCAGTGGTAACATCCTCACTAACAACAACGGGCAAAGCTGCGCCACAAAGGACAAGAGGAGCAGGACTGATGTGTACAGTCCTTACAATGGCACTCCAAAGTAATGACTTCCAGGAAAATCTGCTGTTATAAATGGACAACACGCTGCTGAGAAGTAGTTGAGTCATGACTTTCATAACATGGCAAATTATTTCAGCCTAAAAATGGACGTACTGAAAAACAGGATGTATACAGCTGTAGTAAGGCAACTATGGGGATAATATCCTACAAACAGCTAACATGCTCACTCGTTTAAATTATTAAACCTCGCTGAAATCCATGCACATTCAGGGATTTCTCCCAGTATTTAATGCGCAGTCATAAGTCACAGATCATGTTTCAAACAGTAATATTACTAAGAACACTGCCTAGTTGACCTATTTTCCATTTACCACATTGTACATATTATCAGTTGTAACAAACATGCTTCTTCTGCTGCTCCCTTTTTTTGGGGGGGGAAGGGGACAATTCTATAACAAATGGCATATACGTCACTGTATCCTGAAACAACCCAAATCCCTGAGGATGGAAGAGTACATTTAGCCCTCTACATTACATGAAGTACATTACATCCTTCCACGGACGTACCCTTTCACCATGGAGCAGCAGGTCCTGTTCACCCACCTCCTTCTTCTGACAGCCAGCCAGGGTGCAGTGTATCACACTGACGCTGGCACCCTATTCCCACGTGTGCATTGCACACATTTGAGCTCCCTTCACAGCTGCATTAAACAGCTGTCCTGGGCCCACATCTGGCTGCCCGGGGACATGAGTGAGATGTAGACTCAAGAACTTCTCCTCTTTGGCTTGGTCACAGCTGCTTGGCTAAATACCTCAGGACTCCCGTGGACCTGCTTCATTTCTGAGTCGTCCAGGTAGATGTCATCATCCAACACCACTTTGCTATGTTACTCCCCAAACCCTCTGGATCTCTGGAGTCTGCTGGAGCCGTTTCCTACAGCCCTTCCCTCCAAACAGTTGAGTGTACATGAAACACCAGCAGTCGTACTTAGAATTTCTGAGGAGAACATTTCTGAACCAAAAATTGCATTTTTAATTTCTCAAAGTCTACCTAGAAAAAAGGGAAAACAAGTAGATTTGAAAGCAGACCAATGTAAACACTTCATATTCCTTCTAAATACACAGGTGTCGGGGCAAGATCAAGTGACTTGGTCCTCACGCAATGACAGAGGTATAGCAGAGATACAACCCACTGAATCTATTCATAACCCCTATAAACAAAGAAAGAAGAAATACAAGCACAACTGTAGGATGAACCATCACTGAAGTAAATATATTGATCTATCAAAAATGATTGAAGACTGACAATAAAAGGCTTATAAATGCTTAAAGGAAAGAGAAAGCAAAAACACAAAACCAACCCATTGAAAAACTCCCACCTGCATTCACAGGGAAAAATGGACTAGAACAATAAAACACAATGCCAGTGCCTGTACATCTTTGATAGCTGCCCCTCCCAAAAGCTGGAACAATCTTGCTATAAACCAAGCAAATGAAAATGTAAATGCGTGAGCAATCGTCTGGGGGATTCAGATGCTTTGTGTCCTGTAGGCAAAGAAGGAAGAGGAAAAAGGTAGGAAAGCAAGACAAGGCACAACTTTTAATATTTGTAATTATTGATCATGCTCTCCTCACCTGCAGCGTTTTTAATCCAGCAGGGACCTTACAGTTAAATATGCAATGCTGCCAGCATGGCAGTTTTAGCGCTGCCAGCAACACCCGCTTGTCCTCTGACCTCTGTGCAACCCGCTGCTTCGACTCCTCTGGCAGGAGGCGGCAGGCAGGGACAGCCTGCGGATTTTGGGGGTGCCAGCCGGAGTGAATCACGTAAACAGCTGCCTGCAGAAATCCAATATTCAAAATGGCAAGCTCAGAAGAGGCATGGGATGGGGAAACATGATGAACGCAACGCCCAGAGCAGTCCTGTGAGTATGTATAAACACAGTGGTGTATCAAAGGGGTATCAGGGTCTACTTGAAGGCTTACAAACTGTGAATTTGTTTAAATATTTTGCTAAGGAAATGAACATGAGGAAAATTACAGTAGTTTCACAAACTTGATTCTTTTCTTCACTATTGATGAAAATCCAATTGTGTTAGTTATTGGGCAAAAGCAAATAGGATGCCACTGACGCGGGAGAAAAGTTGGGTCTGTGGTAAGAATAAGTTTAGGTACTTCAAGTATTAATCTTCCCATTTTGCAATACACTTCACTGCCTCAAAAATCAGAATTTAAATTATTTTAATAGAAAATAATTTAATATTTAATGGCTAATGCCTTTCCATGTGACATTACGTTACCATCTGACCTATTTTAACATTTGCCTCTGTTCTGCACTTGTAGACCTACTTTCTCTTTCTCCTGCCCCATGCATAGCTTATTTCCTACTGGGCCAAATGGACAGCCAGTGGACATATAAAATTGTTAGGCTGCTTTGACAACATTTTCCTTTGGCCCTTCACACAGAGTATTTCATAAGATGTTCCATGCGATAAAAGGTCCCAAAGAACCAAGATCCTCTCATAATGTCACTTTGAAAGACTCTGCAGCAATTCCCAGTGTCCTTGCCAAGATCCTTTTTCAATAAAATAGATTCCAACATTGACAGAAAAGCTTGGATTATTGCTGAGTGATAAAATGTCTACTGCTAGCCCTTACAGAGTCAGAACATTGCTCCCAACTCACTCCTTTTTCTGTAAACTACTTTAAGACGCCTGGATACGTCTTAAAATCTGTTGTACAAAGCCTAATTTTAGTCAATAGGCACCATCATCCAAAAATCGAAGTTATATAACGTAAGGGAGACCTAAAAACATTGGGTCAAGATCCTCAAATAGTCACAGCTCTATGCCTTTAATGGAGCTACACTGAAGTAAACAACAGCTTGAAGGTCCAGACCACAGTTTTCAGGCTTGTTTGCATGGGGGAGAGAGGAGATTCTGGGACAAGACGTGATTTGAATCTTAATAAAGTTAGACTAGAAAAAACTCCTGTGGGACCACACCTCTATAGACACAATAATTGCTGGGGGAGATGGTCAGTTTTTTCCCTGATGTAGTTTGTGTCATTCCAGAACTGCTGTGTTTGTGCATGGGAGTTTTTTTGACATTACTATAGCTGTTTAATTATACCAGTACAATTTTATCAGTGTGACTAAAATAAATCCTCCTTCAAGACAAGCCTTCAGGTTTAGCCACTAAATTTAATGGAAGGAAAGAAAGATTCACAATCCCCAGGGTAATGGTGGCTCAGCTCATTCCACGCTCCCCAAGCTAGAAAAAAAATAAATAGAATAACAGCTGAAAACAACTTCTTCTTCTGCAGTGGGGTATACTTTTGCCTATTGCTGCATGAAATCATACCCAGTTCACTACCAGCAGAAGGTCTGACATAAAGCAGACTCTCCAGGGAAAGAAGAGAGGTAGTCGAACAGAGAAAAAGGGTAATTTGAAGATGGTGCCAAACCAACAAAGAAAAAGGAGACATTTTGTTCCCCTTACTACTAATAAAACTTAGTAGACTAAAATTGATCCCCAGACTAATAAGGTAGAGGAAAAACTAAAACCTATATATGACAAAACAATAAAAAAGTAATGAAGAGATTTATGGAAGTACATAAAAACCTTGGAATGACGTAAAAATTGTCAGGTCATGTTACTGTTTTCAACTCAACATGGATAAGAAAAACAGGGAGGAATAAAAATTAGAGCATGGAGGAAAGATAGCATAGGGCTGAAGAGGATGGAGAAAAGTAAGAGAAAGAAAACAAAGCCAGAGCAAATATTTGGGGGCGGGGTGGGGGGGTGTTACAGCAAGAAGCATGAATACAAAGCCCACAAGACAAGGTTGTCAATGTAAAAAGAAAAAACAGAACAAACCCCAGAGTCAACAAAGTGGTGGCACCATCGAAGGACAACAGGCAGCAATTGCTGGGAAGTGCTTCCATAGATACCTGGCAAAGTGTGGTCATCCTCAAAGAGGAAAATATGACTATTTCTAACAGACTAAATAAAAGACATCCCCAATCCATTCCTGTGCAGCACTTTGGTGTCCTAATGGGCAGAGACCCCACGAGGTCTTGTCGAAGGACTCCCCAGCATGGGGAGAGAGGGTCTAACCAGCATCTGCACTGTGGAGCTCCTAGCAGGTGGGCATGAGGAGGGGACAGAGCCATGGATGCTCCAGCCTGTGCTGGGGCTCACAGAACGGGGATGTGCAACAGGCTGCTGATTTGCAGTTTCTTTTCTGCATCCTTCTTCTCCAGCCCACAGTGGGGGATATGTGGGGAATGGAAATCCCTTTTGCTTGATGCTTCTCATGGCACATGAGAAAGCAGTCACAAGCTGCTTTTGGATTTCTTTGGGCTGCCACAAAGAAGGGTAAACCGGCAGTAACCTGACTCTCCTGTGAAGTGCTGGGTGACAAAGGAGGAGGGCAGGAGGAGCTCCTGAGTTGCAGCATTAGTTTAAAGTTGATCTGCTTCAAAGACTGCCAAGAAAGGGAAGGACACACACACACGCATTGGGAGGGATGATGCATTTCCCTCGCTCTGTGTAGAGCAAGGGGAAATGATTCAGGAACTTCATTTAAAAATTACCATGCATGGCACTGGGAACACCAGTCCATAATCAGATACATAGTGGGTGAAGCCAGAGACCATTAATAGCTACTGAACATTACATATTGTATGTATCCACTTCAGGTTTGCATCAATACTTCTGGGTGCTGTAGGAAATCCTAATGAAAGCATTTAATATGCACAGCAAAATCCACAATACTGCTGTTTTCCCATACTTTCTAGTAGTATTGGTACACTGAAATAATGCCTCAGATTTTTCAGTCTTTTAAAAGCCCTCAGCCTGCTTCTTCCCAAATGGCAGAAAGGGGGAAAAAATTACAAGATGGACTTTACAGCCTGTTAAGAAGATTAACAAATGCAGGCTCTGGTAGATGGTGAAGAGGGTAGATCAAGGCAAAATTAAGCCTAGGAAACTAGTTTTTATAACTGTGGGGTTCACTCAGAATATTTCCTCCCCCTGCCTTGAATGAGGATGACAGAGTCTGGTATGCAGGTGCTGATCATGACAGCGTTACATGATAAGAAGAGACAATCTCTTTAGCGCTCCCATCCCAAGCCCTTTAAAATGATGGTTTTAATTTAATTAGCTAAGAAGCAGGCAGTACAGATCAAAGATCACCCATGCTGTATATTTGGTATAAAACGCTCCTCAGGGAGCACGTTTTCAAAAGAAACTTCAGTTTTCAAATAATCTTAACCTGGAGCTCACAAGGGCTATGCTTTAACAGCTAAGTGCTGCACTACCAACGTGCAAGGAAACGGGAATGAAGAAACACCTCCCCGGGAGCAAATGGAGGTGAAACCTCCTCCTAGCCAAAGCTGCCACCTGCACATGCAGAAGCAGACCAAGACTTAATCAGGTTCCTCAAATGCTAAGATATGGTATAAGGGTCTGCTCTCTGCTTCCCTTGTCAATCTCAGGATCTGACACAGTTCTGGCCAATCTCACAGAGCCTTTCTGCGTCCGGCCAATGCTGTCTCAGTGGAGCTGTACCAACCAGGGGATTTCCCTCTACGCAAACACTGATTTGCTGAAGCTACAACCACAGCAGTTTGCACATGCCGTGAATACAGAAATGAGCATCAGGAACATAGTGCAGGTGACAGGCACTGTCCTTTGCTGCCTTGCCAAGAGCATATAAAACGTCGTCTGTCTCATTTGGTTGGATTTCACACTCTATTTCCAGAGGTGTAAAAGATTACATCAGGTCTTTGACTTACGTTGGCTTGAACAGCTGCAGTAGAGTCATGGAGCAGTCATGGATGGAGGAAAGAAACTTGGAAAAAGCACAGCAGTGAGCACATGCCTGCAGGTCAGCCACCCCACGGCAACATCTGGAGTCTCAGAGAAGAGATGGAGAGCTTTGCATGCAGAAGAATTTACCACTTGCATCAAACATTTCCATCCAAATGGCTTTGCCCGCGCTGAGAGCAGGGACTGTGACATTTCGGTGGGCCTTTGAGTCTGTCTGTGAATACCTAGGACACAAGTGTCCCTGGACCTGACTGGGACAGCAAGAGGCTACAGTAACAAATCAACAGCCATCACAGAGTAGACAAGCTCAAGTTGCATCGTTCTCATGGGAGGTCATAGTCCACACATAAGATTTGTCCATTGTTAAGAAGAGCTCATTAATGAATACCTTCAACATTACTAGTACACTAAGCATCAATTTGCAATGTTCCAGAGACCTAAGTACATTTAAAACATGCCAGAATTAAACTAGTCAACTAATTTACCATAAATTCTGCCTATAAACTGCATCCCACAGGTCTCCGTATGCAGAACATAAAATACTCCATAATGATCAGGCAGCCCACAAAAACTATTACAACTGTAACAATAACACTAGACTCCAATTCTCAGAACAGTGTGGTATGCCACCTTTTGGGTAAATCTTTAGGCATCAGTCCCATAAAAGTCTATGTTTTTAAGACCAATTAGCTCTAGAGAGAAGAAGAGAAACTGGTCATGATATACCCATAACTAACTCACAGGACTTGTTCCAGCAGCTTGATTTAACCATTGGAACTAACTATAACCAATGCCTAATTATGGTTAAGTGTGGGGAGTCAGATGGAGATGTAGCATTGTACCGTGACACTGCATTTCTGCCAGGAATACTGGTGGGTTTCGGTTCTTTTTTTTATAAGACAACTTTTAAAAAATAGGTTACTAATAACAAATTCTGAAAGCATTAATTAAAAAAAAAAAAAGAAAGAAAGAAGGGGTCTGAAAGTTTAATTTAAGAATGTTAAGATTCTCCTATTGTTCAGTCAATTTTTGAGATAATCTTTTCCATTTCAGAGAGAATGGCTAGCACATTGCACAGAGGAGCAATAAAATTGTCTACAGGCAAAGTGCTGTCAAAAGAGAGGGTGGGGAGTGGGAAGAAATATTTTTCTCCCCATTAACTTCTTTCAGCTACAATAAACCTAGGTGTTTATGTGTACCAACAGCAGTAAAAATATTTTTCAGGCACAAACGCAATTGTTTCTTTTATGGCCCTGATTCAGCAAGGTAGATAAACTTCGGCCTAACTTGAAGCATGTTGAGTAATACCATTGACTTTAATGGGATTACTCATGTGCTCAAAGTTAGGCACATGTTTAAGGACTCTGCTGTACTGTATCCACAGTTTGCAGGTATTTAAAGGAAAAAGAGGTAACTCTAATTCACAATAGCAATTCTGGGGCTGATCAACAATCCTATAGAGTCAAAGGACCTTATCACAACACATAAACGAGGAAACACAGTGAGAAAAAAAATAAATCTTGATGGAATATGAAAGACTTGACTCTGGCCAAAAAAGTATATCACTCTTTAAGAAAACAAAAATCCAGGTAAGTGAGGCTACCAAAAATCTTTATCAAGTTAAATGTGAAACAGAGATTACGAAGAGCTATAGATCAGAAATAGGAAGCCCATTTTTCTTCCCTCCCTCCTATCCTTGCCCAGGTATGATTTTCTCTCGCTGAAATATGAAAAGTAAATTGTTTAAAATATCAAAATAAAGGAAGGACCACAGGAGAGGTAGTAAGGCCATTACACCCCCAGTGCAAAAGAGGAAATCAAACAGGATAAGATTGTTTCATAAAACTAAATTATTTCTTTACATGAGCCTTCAGAGACAAAGGTGAGAATACCTGTCCTGGGATTACTCTTTCCACATAAAGTAAAATAAGGCTAGAAACAGAGAGGTTTAAAAGAAGTTTGTGAAGTTAAAATGGCAAAAAAGACACTGTTTCTTCAGGTAAATTAACCGCATGAGGTGTTTGAGGAGGACAGAAGGAAGGATAAGGCTTTCAGAAAAGTTCCAGATGCCCAGATCCCAGAAGCGTGTGTCCCTCTTCTGTCCACAAAAGGGGAAAGCCCCAAACCTCCACAGTGACTAACTAGTGTGCTTCAGCCCTGATGCAGAGGCCAGGAGCAGCATCGAGAAAAGCCTGTTTCTTGTCCACAACTGTTTGATTATGGACTTATCTGCAGAAATGCTAACTAGTGCCATCTGCAGCGACATTTTTGGGGGGAGAAGAGAAGTCAAGCGTTAAGACAGAACCAACTCTGGCTGCATAGACTTCTGAAAAGCTGTCAGCTGCCAGCATAGTTTACAATCACAACTCACCCCTGGACACATTTCAAGTTAGTGACTGGCTCCATGATCTATCCTAATCCTTTAAACCACCCAATCATTTAAGTGACCAGGCTTGATCTTGGTTCCAATAATGACTTATTAGGAAATCATTTAAGGAATATTAGGAAGTCTTTAAGGAAAAAAAAACCCACACCACCCACAGATTAGACATTGAGTAATCCCACAAACACCTTAAGAAAAATCGCCTGTCCTATTCTAAGTTGCTTTCTGTGTATTACTTAAAAACACGCTGAAGTAACCCCCTGCAAAACAAGATACTCTTTATATGGAAATGGAGCTCCATTCACATCTGTATTTTCAGAAGA
>NW_008825614.1:15513101-15523534 GCF_000699105.1 Pygoscelis adeliae | reverse complement strand
TGCTTTCTGTGGTACTGTGCTGATCCTGGGAAGCTTCTGCTGGAGCCCAGCAGAGGCTCAGCATGGGTAGATGCAGCTTGCTGCTGGCAGTTTTATCAGGGATTGAGAATGGTTTACAACTGGATCTTGTCAGAAATGTTCTCATTAATTCCTCCCCCAATTAGAAAATGCAGATTTTGAGCTTGTGGCCTCCCGTTGCCAGTTTACAGCCTGACAACCCTGAGCTCAAACACCCCGATCGTCTTCTGCTTTCTAGAGGTGGTTTAATCCAAACTCCATCCTCTTGCTACTCCTAGACCCATCTCTTCATCTCTGCCTTACTTTGTTCTTGTCCTCGTTAGCACTTATTCTACTACATATTTGTTCAGACTTCTCACAGCAGGTGGAAGTTGAGTTCAAGTGAAGGGAGTAAGAATATAGGGTTTGACCTGCTGCAAGGTGTTTCAGATGCAAAAGGACGTGTTTTTCCTATAAATTGCACTGAATTTTAATCTTCTGTTCTTACTCTGATTATATGCAGTGAGGTCTATGTTATGAACTCTTACACTCTTCCCCACACCCAAATGCATTGCTACAGTAGAAGGCAGAATAGGTTCATTCATCCTAGGGGCAATCACCCGCCTGCTTGGGGCTGTACTGTATTTTCTGTTCCTTCACTGGTAGTGTGTTGTTGGGCCAAGAATATATTACTTATTTTGGCACTATTCTCCAACTCCAAATAAGCCATACATGCTTACAGTGCTGTAAAGTCATAATGATGCAATCGCAGTAGCGTGGTCAAATGCATACAAAGTGTGTATATAAAGTAAAATTAACTCACTGCCTCACAGCTCTGCTCATGTCGTAGCGGTTGTTTTTCTGATTCTATAAAGTATACTCTCCCCCTTTATTTCTCCTCTTCAACCCAGAAGCTCTTTGCTTCTTTGTCTGCTCCTACCACCTATTTCCAATTAGTAGAAATAACCTACAATTGAAATGGAACAATTGGATATGGTGGGGGTGAAAATAAAGTATCAAAACATCAACGTTTATTAAAAAAAAAAGTGACATAAGTCACTAATTTCCACAGAAACCAGGACTACTTTCCTGCAAAACTCTTACCATAAAAAGGAGAATATTCAAGACAAACCTTAACAGGTATCAGTACATTGCTTTCCAAATAGGATATTTTTCACTTTTAATTTTTGTTATGGAGAACCAGCACACATATTTTAGAGCAGGTATTTTTATAGAAGGTATTCCAAACTATAACTGAACCAAAGACTACCACCCTGTTGCAGGACCTCTTCAAAAGTCACGTCAGTGGCTTGGATTCCCCCATTGAACAGAAATGCTCCAACTCTGCTTTTGCACCAAACCAGAGCTGTTTGTTTCTGCCTTGGCCTCCATCTCGGGCCATCTCTGTATGAAAACAGACAGTTTTCACAGCACACACTCACAACTGACGACTATTTGCATTGTCTCTCTCTATAAAAGAGTAATACCATCACCTCTCCTTTGGATCCGCACACGGGAGCGAAGAAAAAAAAATGCTTTTGTGACCTACAAAAGCCTTACTTGAAATAATTCTCTACGACTTGAGGCCTTTTGGAAGGGAAGGGATATATTGTTTTGACTTGATTAAAGCTGAAAAGTTGATTTGACATCCTGTTGTCAAGGAAACCAATTCACACACAAAAGAAAACAGTTGTGATGGTATCATTCAGACTATTCAAGTGACCTTAGAAAGAAAAAAAGGCTTCAGTTCCAAAGATTTGTATTCAACTCACTTCACTACTGTAGAAATAAAGATCATTGCTCTTTATGCTTATTGGAAAGCAGTTTTCAATCTGGAAAAAGCAAAATGCCACATCTTCTTCCAACTGCCAGATCCAATACTTTGCTGGGACCATACACATAAACACACCTACCATTTATTGCCTATTTCAAAGAACCACAGAAAGAATCACACGGAAGACGTATGGAGAAGGAGAAGGAATTTCTTTATTTGACAGGACCATGATAAATACCCCCTGACACATACCACACCTATTGAGCAGCAGCTCACAAGCCAGGTTTTAAAACGTCCTCCTTCAACTACAAATAAAGCTTACCTCAAGCTCAGCAATGTTTGAGCCCAGCTTTGTTTTCCTGGGAGATATCAAAAAGCAGCATTTTTTTCTCTGCCAGCCTCCTAGATCCCTCACAAATTGAGTTTTTCATGCATGCAATAAATGGGACGTAGTTATGCTCAATCTGCTCACTCCTCCTACCTACAGGATCCCAAAGAGGCAGAACTGTTCTGGCTGACCACTACCACCATCATCCAGCTTTGCAGCTCATGCAAGTCTCACAGAGGTTTCATTCCCTAACAGCGGTGGGTAGATTGGAAAAGTGAAATTTTCTATCTATCCACTCATACACTGTAATTATACGTCTCTTTCTCCAATGACATAGCCTCTGCCTGGCCGAGTGAGCAGACAGACGACTAAATAGCAACTTGTCTCAAATTCAGTTTAGAAAAAAATAGGCATGATATTAATAAGGAGGGAAATACACTGAGGAATGAATGCCAGTGTTCTTACATTATTGTCATTTAAGGGCATCACACCAAAGGTCACAGAAATAATAAGCCTCAGTCATTTTCCATTTGTTACACAACATACAAATTGCCACAGTGTTAATGAATATCTTTCTCCATTCCTGGCCAGCCAAGACACTGTATTATTTCCTCTTAGACAAGTACCTAACCCTTGGAATTCATTATTTCCATCACTTCTTGCAGCACTTTGTCCTTAGGGCTGAGCATAAATGCCACAAGGCAGCTGTGACTGGAGCATCAAATGCTTCATATGGCTGAGCCTGACTTCTTTCTGATAGAGCTTTTTTGCTGTAAGAGCATACAAAGCATATTTATATAATTTATGATCAAATATGCACACACACACATTTATATATGCTCTCTTACAAGTGTCTTAAACCCCTTGCGGAACACAGGGGAAAAAATTTGACATTGTCTGTATTTTGTGGATATTTCAGTATATAAGTATCACGCAATAATAGTTATGCTGAAACACCAACTGACCACAACAATAGAAGCTACCATGAAATAACTGCATTTCCACTTAAAATGATGACAACTGGAAAGTAGTTCTTGGAACAGAAATGACATTCACAGAAATGTGGAAGGGCTTGTATGAAGGGATATACTGCTTATACCCTCTTTACTCCTAATAAAATAAGATAGCACAGCTGAGCTATAGAGAGAGGAATGCCTCATTTCTAATCTGTACTTCATCATATTTTAAGTTTAGGAATTTTGTATAAATATAGATAGCAACAGCTGAACCAAATTCATACCATTTCATAAACTAGGTGAGTTTTTTTAAGACATTAAATTATTATTTCCACTGTTCACGGTAAGTATAAAGAATATGCAGATGAAAAGAGAATATTGAAGGCTGGTAGCTTTGTACAGTTCTGAAAAAGACTAAACTTTATGTGCATTATTAAAATTAGAAAGAGAAGAATGAAGTCCAACACCAAATGCTGAACTAAAATAAGCCAAGGTTACTTTCTGCACATAATCAAACAACCTCCACCTCTGTCCCCCAGACTGAAACACCACACTCTGCATTTTGATGAACATCTTATCTTAGCATTTTCTCCTCTCCCGCCCAACAAACCCAAACAGCAAGAGCCAGAAAAGAAGAAAGCTGATGGCACTGCTAAGCTTACCCACAAACAGGTCCGTACTCCGTTATGAGTTTTGTGTGGTTTCCCCAAAAGCCCTGGATAAAAGAAAAATAACAAAGTACTTTAGAACAGTACTTAACAGAAACTCTATCGTACAGTGTTGCTAACACTCACACCAAAGCTTTGAACCTCAACTAGGAGACCCATGGTACTAACTCATAACCTCACCTTTCTCTCATTGTCCATCTGTGACAGTAGAGTCTAGAAATAATGACTGAAAAAAAAAAATCTCAGCCCCAAAAAAGACCTGGAAAGCCATGAAACATGTTTTCATCAGGGTTTTACACTCCAAAATATGTTACCATTTCATGATTTTTTTTTTTTAAACTAATTTCATGATTGGGGTCCTGACTCATAATTTTTTCCTGAGATGTGTGTGGATGGAAAAACTGACAGAGAAATTAATAACAGAATAAGTATATGACTTACTACACACGAGAAATACAGGGAACATGGAAAGGTTGTCTTGTTTTGGTTTTAGTTATATTATTAAAAAAAAAAACAAACCTGCAAAGTTCGGAGTTTAGCACAAGGCAGTCACCTGGGACACTCTGCAGAATAGTAAGCAGATTTATTTTAACAAACTCTTAGAATTTTTACTGTGTTTCATTTTCATAATTGATGAAAATTGGTATCCATTTATATAAATAAACCTGCCACTATACTAAATTGTTAGTGTCCTAAATGAATTCAAATTGATTAATCTGAAAGAAGGTGTGCAAAATGTATTCCCAAAAGTAAATGTGAAAAAAAATCTGTTTTAACCAAACCGCTATATTTGAGAATCACTGCATTGTGTTTGTAACTTGTCTATGGAAAAATAACACATTTGACTGCGTTAATCTGCATTTACATTAATTCAAGAAAGACTATTGTGATCTGTCTTCATTCTTCAGAGAAAATTCACTAACAAAGCAGAATACTTATGCCTCATATTGAATCTTTCTTATTTTTTTTATGACATACTGCAGAATATTAGCTAGAACAATATGAACTATTGTAAATACATTAACCACAGACATAAATAAAAAAGACCACATAATGTGTGTGTGCTTTGGGAACATTTTACCTCACTAAGCAAAAGAAAACCCGGTAATCAAAAGTAGTTATCCTACTTATCACCCAAATTACCAAAGCACTTGCAACCACCTACAGTCCTCCTCTTATAGAGCCCTTCAATTGCTTTTTATTCTTAATACAGTTGTTGGGTTTTTTTTAATCCTGGACTTGCAGTATGCTTATTCTACAGGACAATACGTCTCTAGGTTAAGGCAAGAACTTTAGGTTTTCCTTAAGCTACAAAAAGCTAAAGCACTGGATGGCGTGTAAGAAAACACACTAAAGATAAAATTATGAAAGAGATGGTTTAGATGACTGCCTGAAAAAATACATATTCTCACCTGAAAAATACTTTACTGCTAAGGTAGACAGAAAAGCCTCATCCATTAGCACGCAAAAACTAAGGTGGAAAAAGCCTTTCTGATACCACAAATACATACAGCTAACTCAAAAAGGCTTTTATCTGCAGACACCGAGGGAGGGGAAAAGGTACATACACATTCACACCGGCCTGCATTTTGCTACAGCAATACTTCAGCAGCAGCAGGATTTCAGCCTGCAATTGTTATGATTTCAGCATTGCAAAGGTTGCCTACTGCCTTCCCCTGCTGATGCAAGGGGAAATTCTGGGGCCAAATTCCCCCCAGCGCTATTCTCCAAGCAGTCATCTAAGACGGCATAAAGCAGGCTCCGCTCATCCGTGCACTCTGACCGCTTTGCCTGAGAGAGTGATTTCAACCTGCGTAAACACAGCTGACATTTACAGCCACGCTGAGGCACCAGCGTGACACAGGGCACTGCTCGAGGTTACCGGGCAGAGTCGAACGTGGGGTGCAAAGCACTGCTGTATCACAATGCTATCGGTTGCATGGGGCAGAGGGACTTCCAGTCTTGTGAGCTGATGCCGAATCAGGTCTGCCCTCCAGTCCACTTTCCTCGTAGCCTGAGCCTTCAGGGAGGACATCCCAAACTACAGCCTGAACCTTGCCTGCCAAGTTTTGCTTTGGATTGCGAGCACGCACATAGGTATTGCACTTGCTGTATCCACCAGCTGCATTCCAGCGAGCCAGCAGGATATTAACATTTACAAGAAGCCTAGGCTTTAAATGATTCAGTGAATAAGCCTTCCAGAAAGCCGGCTTCTTGGAAGCGCTGATCCTGGCTCACTACAGTAGAGGGGTCAGGCAGAACACATTTCCAATCAGGCCTGTTAACCAATAACTTGTTTTCCACCTCCAGGTCTCCTAAATGATTGCACTGGCTTAAAATTAACCACACTTAGGTTTTCTTCCCCCAAGTGAGAAGTACAAGCCTGCAGGATGGGGGGAGAGAAGGAGCTGAAAAGTATCTGGGAGAGATTGTGAGAAAGCATCCTCGGGAATAAAAAAAGCGCTTGTTCTCTACACTCGGGAACACTTTCTCACATCCTGCACCACTGCACACACATACACACCACTGCCTGCCTCTGCCGTTCACCCCTGGGACCCACTGCTATCCTGGCCCCCTTCACAGGCATGGTGAGCTCCTGGGAGCAGGTCTCATTGGGCTGCCTGAGAAAGACGAGCAAACAGCATGCACAGAGCCCTGCGAGGCTCCGGTGGCCAGAGCATGGGCAAGGCAGAGGGAACATGTGCGTGCATCCCTTACAAGCCAAGGCACGCCCTTCAGCTGGAGAAAGCTGGGGTTGTATGAAGGCACCTGTGTTTCTTCTCAATAGCCCTGAGGAAGGCCAATGAACCTGTGATGGTCTCAGCACACAGTGAGGGGATATGCCACGTCCACATAGCTCTGCCAGTTTTGCAGCATCATCCCTGAACACAGCTTCCAGTAGACAGGTACCTTGAAAACATCCTCCTCCTTCTATGAGTCATCTTTGAAGCACAGCAAGCCTCATAAGTGCTTTTGGTAACTTATTTACACTAGCTGAGGTTGATCTGCTCCAAGGCTCATTATTGCAGGTTTGTCCAGGTTTATAATTGCAATTGTACTTAGTACCTACAGGATAACTAAGCACCTGCCCACCAGCAGCAACTGTTTTACAAGAAAATGGAGGTAGAGACCTCTCTTTGACTCAAGATCACCCAGTGGGTAAAATGAGGAGAGGAAGCGAACTCAGAAATGGTGCCTGCTGACATGTACCCAGTGGCTTAAACAGCCATAAGACAGGAGCTATAATGAAGCAATGTGGGGGTTAGGAAGGGGATAATCAGGGAAAAATGGAAATGTATGTACTCTGATTTTTTAAGAAAACAGAAGGAAACTGAAAAGCAAAACAACGCACGGTATTACGAGATGACACCATGTGCATCAGGACGAACAGTAGCACATTAAACAGTCACTCATAACAATGAAGTGTAAAAGCATAGTCAGTAATGCTGTTCCAAGTCAGAAAAATCACGTAGCTTTTCTTTGGTTGGAAGCTGCAGAATATGAATTGTCATCAACAACAACTCAGAAAAGGGTTGGGGCAGGGGGGGACTTGCTGTGTGTGGCCCCTACAGTGAGGTACCAGCCTGATGACAGCCCATTATCAAACAAGATAATGCAGGAGTATGAAAAGCTTCTTTCCCTGAAGAAAGCATATTTTACAGCATCTGGTACGCCATGGAAACAGCAGCTCAAGTGGGCTGACTGCTGCACACCCAGAAGGCTGCTTTGTTTACATGGCTGGCGGTTGCCTCCCTACAGGGAATTTGCATTCTCCCCTTCCTCTGAGCATGTATCATCAGCTGCATCTGTGGTAGAACCACTTACAAGGCCAAATCCTGCTCTCATAGATACAGGTGCAACCCCTATGGAAGGGAACAAGATTTGGGTCTGCATCAGTCAGAGCCAAGTCTGGCCATTGCCAACCATCTATCCTGAGATATTGAACGTTGAGACTTCAGCCTGAGCAGCACATACATGAAAGGGCTTCAGAAAGGACTCCATTGGCTCAAGTGTCCTCTTTCCTTTTTTCAATAGATTCTGCCACTGCAGGACGGATCCTTCAGCAATTTCCTCCTTGCTGCATATTCACCTTGCTAATTCCTCACAGCAAGGAAAAATCTGCAGCAATGTCATCTTCCCTCCTCGCTGAAAACAGGTGTAGGCACTAAGCCAAAGTTTTCAGAAAGAGGCAGTAGTACCATGCATTTTGATTTTCGGCGTGTCTAACATGAGGCATATCCAACCTATTCTTATTAGTTGCTCAATACCTGCAGATCTCATGGCTGCAAATGAGGACTTAAGTGACTTTAAGCTTAAACTCAAGCTTAAAGTGACCCAGGCTGCATGGAGGATGCTTTTTAACATTTTAGCTTGCTGCACCTGGAAAACAAATCACGTGGTTTATGAACTGAGCTATAGTCCTTCAGGGTCACTAGATAAAATGGTTTGAAGGGGGCCACGTAGTTGGGATCCAGCAGATGCATGCTTCTGACAGTAGCTCAAAATTTGGACTCCAAAAAAGTGACTTCCAGAATGCATGAGGGTAGCCCTTGAGTTTTCTAGTGTACTGAATGCTACAAAAGCTACGGAGCTGTGGGGAGAGCGATGTGGTGTGCCCATCAAAATCCATTGCAAGTAGGAAACATTGCCCATGCAAGAACAGCCAAGGGAAAAAGGCTTCTTTTGTCAACCCTTTCTGAAAAGCATCACACATTACCTGATGTCAGTCACTTACCAAGACAGCCTGGATTCAAACCTGTGACTCAGAAGCCAAAGACGCCACATCTCATCAGTAGTCCCATATATACTCCACCCTCACCACCCTGTAGTCAGACATGTTGTTCTGTTTCACTATGATATTAATAACCAAAGCATCATTGTTTGAGTGCACACCTCATATCAAGGGACAAAAATCTATACAGTTCTTTATGGTACATAATGAATGACATTTATGGATCAGATTTTTAGTATTCAATGGGCTTCACACATCTTTTTTCCTTAGACCACCCGGAAAAAAAACCAACTGCTAATAACCTAGTACCCAAATTGATTTTTTTTTTTTAATACAAGCTAACATTTAATTAAAACAACCTTGTATCAGACTGCAGCCCACTTTGAAGGAATGACCCCAGACCGTACATCATCTCCAGTAATAAACCTAGTGAAAACACTAGGATGCCAGCAGACAAGAGGAGGAAAACAGCATGAACTTCTAACCAGCCTGATTCCGAGCCATGTACATAGTTTGTTTCCTTTAATCGTTACCCTTAATGGCTGTCCTCTGTGTGTAATTTGGTTTAATTTATGTGTATGACATTTCAGATTTTAAAAAACACATATAGCCTTTCCAAATTTATTAAAAGCAGCCTTCCTACCCTTAATAGTTATTAAGAGAGGTTAGTGTTATGTAATTAAGTTAATCCTCATCTGTAAAGGCTAATTAACTGAACACTAATTGAATCTGCATATGAAAATTTGGACAATGTGTTCTCATTACACAATTAAAAAAAATTACCTGAACTAAATACCAAACAAATTGTACATTTTTTCCTTCTACCTTTTCAGGTCTTTAATAAAAACTAAGCGGGCAGGTTTATTTCTGTGTGTTGTATGAGCCCTTGCTGTCTGGAACAAGGAGCTGTCGTATCAGCATTTGGAGAAACTGGACCTTCCCTGAAAGATGGTTGTTTTCCCTCTTGCATGAGCTCTCCCTTTTGCTCTGCAACTTACCCCATGCTGTTCATCGCCCTCTTCTCCTTCTGCTGTCCGTCACCTGCCCTGGTCAGAGAGGGCAGAGGCTCTTGGGATCGAGTCATATCACCCAAAGGATCAGATGGCATCGAGATGTCACCTCAATGGATCATATCACCCAAAAAGATCAGATGGCACAATACGATTCAGTCATGCCAATTCACCACCCCAAAGCTTGCACGCAGCCAGCTCAAAGCCACCTGGGCAGTTTTGGCAGGGCACTACCCTTTCACCCCCAAAGATCACTTCCCAGTGAAGTCCTAAGGAGAAAACAGCCTCATGTCATTCTCCTCTGCCTGGGTGTGCCTGCATTACAAAAGCAAGACATGTTTTGGACCCTTTTCAGCCTCTGCTTGAGACATTTACAGTTTAAAACAGTCAGGTTTCCACGAGGGAATTAAGGAAAGCACATCATCTTTTCTGGTATTTGCTGTCTCTCCCCATTAACCAGGTTAATGGCTGATTCCAATAGGCTGGTAACTGAAGAGTCGGCGGGAGGGAGGCGAAGCCAAGCAAGTAAATACACAATTGCGAGCCTGACCTCAATAGCATGCAAGATTTCCCAGTGCATGGAACACACACAGTCCTCAGATTTTCTCACAAACCCCACCATATGTTTTTAACATTGGAGTCATAAGCACCACCGCTGCGTAAGTGGCACGGCTGGACGGAGCAGCTGCAGCCAGCTAACAGTCCCTCAGGCACCACTTCTGGCCCACTAGTAACAACCTGGCACCCTGCTTCACAGCGAATACCTAAAGGAAAGAGGGTCAGAGGAATGGAAAATGGGATACACCCTGTGTTATCTTTCTTTGGGAAAATAACGCATTTTCTAGGTGAGGGAACAGTGGAAGATATACACAGACTTCAGTAATGCGTTTGGCCCGGTGGCAGGCGGACAGTCATCACACCCAAAAGGATGAAGATCAGGATAAAAACTGAGAGACTGTAAACATGCA
>NW_008825614.1:15483560-15512669 GCF_000699105.1 Pygoscelis adeliae | reverse complement strand
GACTGATTTGAAAGAAAAACTACAGGCATGAAAGGAGGAAACCCATAGATTTCTCAAGGGTCAGTCTTGGGACAAACCTTGTTCAATGTTTTGAGGACTGACTTTGGCACAAAAAACAGACATATTTCAGTGAAGTACATTCATGATTCTGGGTTGAAAGACAGATTCTCTCCTCAACAGGCAGAGAGATTGAGATTGTCATATCAGAAGAACTGGATGACCTAAAGAACCTGAACAACGGCAACAGAGGAGAGTCTTTAGCTGAAGGCAAAGCTTCATGCGCTTAGAGGGACTATGTTAACTCCAAGAATTTCTGCAGAAGTAGATTATTGTTTGAAAATGGCAGAGAAGGGAAAAACCTGGATGGACACATCAACCACGGGATAATGATGAACAACAAGTATGATGGAAACTACAAATGTAGAATATCCGGGATACGCATTCTCTGGAATGCTGCATGCAAATCTGATGAGCCACGTTCAAAAGGAATGAATTAAAAATGGAACGAGTGGAGAAAAGGGTTACAAGCATCCTCAGGGAACAGAAGGCCTCTCTTACAAGTAGTAATTAGGAGGGTTCATTTTAGCAGACCAAAGGGAGGAGACATGCTTGCTGTCTATAAATGTACTGGGAGTAATCATTAGGGAGGGAAAATGTCTATTTAATATAAAGGCCTACAGTAGTATAAGATCAAATGAGTATAAACTGGCCATGGATAAATGTTGCTAGAAATTAGATGAACGTTATTGACTATCAAAGTACTAAGATTTTAGAACAGCCTCCCAGTCAGAATAGCGGGGGCAAGAACCTCAAGGAGGGTTTTGAGGCACAGGAGATAAGATGTGGATAATTAGAAAAAATGGAGTGTAGGATGAATAACCCCGCCCATCTACACCAGCCCCTCAAGGTGATACACAGCCACTTCCAGAATAAGAGCGACTATTCTCTAGCAAAAAGATTTACGACACTTTCATATGTGCACACTGCATTCACACTTCTAGTTGATTCACCTTAACTTTCCAAAGCATTCCCACATAGATATGGCCTCAGACATTAATTTGGCATACTGCAATGAGATTCTTGCTTTCTTTTTGTCTATCTTCAATCTCATTTCACTTTACAAACTTCATTTCCACAACTTCTCTGGGATGGTAAGTGCCCATCTGTCACAGGTGGGGGGTTGCAAGTACACAAAATTAAGCAATTTGCCAAATGCCACAGAAGTCGTCAATGGTAGAGCCAGAGACAAGTTGCAGGTTTCTCAGTCCTCCTTCTTGGTATCTTACAAAACCATTTCTTCTCTGCCAGAAACACGGACAGTATATGAGATAGGAATATCAACAAATTCAATCTATTTCTGAGCTTTCAGACATATCACATGCCTGAGGCTTCAGAGAAAGGCAAGAGGAAAACAACCCTACATACATGGTTAACTCTAAAACGCTTTAAATAGAGGGAGGTTTCTTCCTCACCCAACTGTTAGCTTAAGATTCAATTACTCTTATCATGATATGCATAGCTACAAATGTAATTAGTCATAAAATTATCCAGACCCTCAAATTATTCCAGCTGCTGTATTCAACTCCCTGATTCTTGCAATGATGAATTCTCCAGACTGATTACACTGGCTAAAACAATATTTCTTTTTATCTGTTTGGAAGTTGCCTGCCATTAGCTTAGACCTTGTTTATGTCTGCTGTAGAGCTATAATTGCAGCCTTACTATTTTTATTAGGACTATTGTCTAGATAACACTTAAACCTGCTAGGCCCTTATTTTACTTAATAGTAAATGTCATAGAAGACACCTATTCAGGCTTCTAGGAACCTTTATCAAAAACAGAAAACATGTCATTATGAAGACATGTACAAAGAGAAATACAATTTGTGCAATGGGTGTTCATGAAAGGTTCCATAAGAGGTCTTACAGACTCACTGCAATTTCTGATCCTGTGATAAACATGTATTTATAATAAGTCAAGAAACTAGAAAGAAAGAGAAAGGAATGATGGGTCTTTTCCATTAAATCTCTTCTAAGTTGTCTTCTTTCCAAACTGAGTGTAATTCTCTCCTATAGAATCTCTTTTTGTACGTAATTCCACTGGATCGCTAACCATCTTTGTTGCCTTTCTTAATATCCTCAAATTACAAGAAAACAGAGAATTATAGTGCTCTCTATAGGAGGGAATTCATTGTGCAACAGAAGACCACTGCAATGTGTATTTTCACTGTGTGCTCAATGTCTCTCAGATGGATTAGCGTAAGCATTCAGCACCTCTTACTAATGGTGAATGAATTTTATTACTTTTCTTTGCTGGCCTCCCTTAAGGGAAGCAAAGCAGTAATTGCATAATCTAAAGAAATGGAAACAACTTCTTGTAGGACAGACAGACATGCTAGCTAAACTTAAGGAAAGCAAACATTTTGGGAGTATTTTGACAACTCAGCACTGTTTTAGGGGGCAACAAATTGGCATTTGGAGAAATGAAAGTTGACTTCTTTCCCAAGAAAGGGAGATGGGAACTTTTTTTTTTCTCCAAGGAATTTCTCCGCTTCTGAAGAGTGTCCACCTCCTTCTCAGATCCGTCAACAGCAGAGTCCTTCAGATTATGAAAATGGCATTTTTAAGTATAAAAGATATTAACCAATCCTATTGTGCAATAGACTCTCTTAGGTGCCATAGCGTGCAAACAGACTTTGAAATAAGTACTGGAAAAATTACATGTACATGTGCAAATTTTGCATCTTCACCTACAGAATTAGGATGAGTGTTTAAGCTTTTTTTTCTGATGTAAACTCTGGGCTATCTCATATTGCTTTAACTCATTAGTGCCTAAGTGGATACTATTTAGACAGGTGGGTTTCAAGAAAACCTCAGCTTTAGGAAGCAACATTACTCGTTCAGTGGGTGATAACATCTTGGCCTCCTCAGAGACATCTCCCTTGTATAGTGCTAGGGGTCTCTACCATTGTTTATGAACTGATTATAAAATCAATGCCACTTAATTATCTGTGACCACCAAGTGTGAAACTATGAAACATACATCTGAAAGAACTAAAGATTATCACAAACTCCATCTGTGTTCAGCTCCCAAATTTTGATCTTTTATCCTGATGACACTAAGACACAAAACAGTGCCCAAATCAAAGCACTACGCTGCACGCAGAGTACTCCATCAAGGGAAGAGACCTAGAAAGAGCATTACATGTGACAGACATTAATCATGCCACTTAATGCATTACTGAAAGATACTAGGACTATTTCTGTATTTTAACATAGCTGGACAAGCCCAGCTTCCTCTTGTCTAATTCCCACCTTGTATGGATGCAGGCTCTCAAGCATGAAAGGAGAAAAATGTCCCTATAGATTGTACTGGCATCTGATGCAAAACAGAGCATGTTGCTATCTGTAGCATGGACAGGCCAGGCATAGGCACGACAGGTCCCTTTTTACTACCATCTATCACATGGCACCTCTGTAAAAGCCACAAGGTTAAGGGCAGACAAGTCAGCTTGACACACACAAGTCTTGAGGTGAGCCCATACATTCAGCAGGGCACGAGGGGGCACGTGGCTGCTGAGCTACAAGCATCTTCACCCTAGCCATGTGAACAAACACTTGGTGTGCTTCATCCTGCTCCCAGACCGACAGTCCGCCAGGTAGGACAGACCTACTCTAAACCACTATGGACAGAAATGTGTTGTAAGATCCTATGCAGAACAGAATAGTTTTATCCCTTCGGGAATAAGACAAGCTGCAGCCCCAACAGCCACATCACACCAGGCAGTTGACTCTTTGCCTAGCTTAAAATAATTATTCCAACAAAATCTCCTTGTTTTCACAAGGTAAGTTACTCTGCATGTTCTGTCCTGGAGCCAAATACTGTTTAAGATCCAGCCACCCATGTGGTAGCTGGTAGGATCCAAGCATGGAAAACAGACTCTCTAGAAAGCTGTTTCAGGCCTCCCTGGAACAAGGGATTAGGAAGACGACAGAGAGAAACATGCAGTGCCAACCCCTGTGTGGACTGGAGATCCACTCCGTGGATCATGGAGAACAGTAGGAGCCGAGATAGCACAAGGAAACTAAATGGGAGGCTGCAGTGGAACAAGAATCTGGGACAGCTCTAGGGATCAGCGAGGCCACTGGCCAGCACCCAGGGCGAGCACAGGGGGTGCCAAGCAAAAACACAGTCATAGCTTCAACTGTGACAATTTCAGAGAGAGAAGAGCCTGGTTTTAGAGGTGGGGATTGAATTGGCTCACGTCAGCCGTTCAGTTCTGTTTCTAGATCACCAGTCAGGGCTGGATTCTGCAGCAGCATCAGAAAAAGCACCTTGTCAATCCACCTTGTCAATCCATCTGGGCTTTTTTTTTTTTTTTTTTTTTTTTTTTTTTTTTTTTTTTCGTGTTAAATGAATGATGCTACACACCTGCAAATACCAGATATTTTCCAGAGGAACCGATGCATTTAGCTGCCCTTTCATAACTGCATTCATTTGCACCCAGAAAAGGAGTGAGAGGCTTGGCACCCTCATTCTGTACAACAGCTATACAGAACTAGATGCTTTGGCACAAGGCACGAAGTCAAGAGCAACCACTGCTCCTCCCTCTCCCTGTGAATTAACCACATTCCTAGGGGATTGAGCTACTGGCAGAAAGTAACCACTGCCTGGGACAGAAAACAACTCTTTCATCACACCCTCCCCGTAAAGCAACAACCTGGAGGGACTGTAGAGGAAAACAACAGCAGGAGACAACAGCACAATCAAGCTCCTTATAAAGACATCATTTCATATGGAAAACTGTCGTCACTTGCACTGTACTGCATTTCTTATGTATGCGGTACCAAAGTGCCACCACCTACAGAGTTGAGGGCTTGCACATTCCTGGCTCCGAAATGGTCACATATTGTAAATAGTAGCTCCAAAGCAGGGGATTTCTCCTGGGGGTCCTCAAAGAAAAGGGGAGCCCTGTCTGGTAAATGGTAAGAAATCAAATTATGGGCCAGAAGGACATTATATGGACATTATATGTCCAGAAGGACAAATTCTGTCCAGAAGTAAGAATCAAAATAATACGATGCACTGTTAAGAAGTGGTGCTAAAAGTTTAACCTGTCTGACATCAGTGTTTGTCCCACAGCAAAAGCGCCGGAGGAGTGACCGTCGGAGAACATGGCATCCACTCATGCCCTGGGAAGTAAAGGGGCATCCCACCATACCACTGGGGATAGTATGGGGCACCCTACGAAAGCTATGGAGACTCTCCTGCCAGTACAAGATCTGGCAGCAGCCTGCTCTCTGCTAGCTGATCCCTAAAGGTCTGCCCTTGCACACCAGGCAGATCAGGGAATAGTGGCATGACCAGAGGGTGTATGGACTCCTGATCCACTGCCAGGTCCCTGAGGGCCTTCACAGAGACAGGACAGTTTAGGGGCTGCTTAAACTTCCGGGATTAAACTGGGTTTTTCTGACCACTCTAAAAACTTGGCCTCTCCATCACAGATTTGGGTCAGCACCTCTTTTTAATTCAAGATCAAAATTACAGGGTTGAGCTGGAAGTAAAAATAAAAGCAAGACTAAATGAAGAGTGTATATATCTATTCCTCTGACTCTCCTGCTAAAGTTTCAAGCTAAAAATATTATATGCCCCTCCCTACTTACATGTAAGAATATATATTTATTTATTCATAACAACCTCAGGTTATTTTATATGACAATGCAGGATGCACAAGAGAATCAGGTCCTCCAAAATACAGGCAAGTATCTCAGCTCCTGTGGAACAGGTCATTTCTAGAGGATGATAGATTAAATTCAATTAAAGGAACAGCTTTGAAGCACTGTCTTTAGAGCAGAGTTCCTCTCTCCCCCAAATCCTTAACACAGTAGCTGGACATTTAGTTTTGTGACATGCCAAAATCTTTGTGCCTTGTAAAGAAAGACACAGGAGAAGGAATGCTAACGACCTCTTTTTACAGTAGCCAGTTGTCAGAGGAGGTGGGAGAAAACAAACCACATAGAAAACAATTGCCAATTTGTGGTCTTGACCATTTAAGAATGGATCCCAAAATAGTCTGCTGAATTGTTTCACCCGGAGCAAAATTACCCATGAATACATATGCATGCACACAAAACCAGCATCTCTTGACGCAGTGCTGATGGTGACTGCAGTCAAGGAAGAAGCGTTATTGCATTCCACATTGCGAAAAGACCACAATGCAGTAATTATTCTGAAAGGTTTTCACAAAGCACAATTATTAAGCTAACATTATCCCATTATTGTTTGTTGCTATGGAGATAATATAATCAATATATTTTCTGGATTGATTTTTTTAATAGTACTAGCACATTGCACAATATAGCAAGATTTAACTCAATACATTAACTGATTTTAGTTTATGATTGGCAAAGTCTTGAGGCAATAGATTGCAATCCATCTCACGCCTATTATTCTATCAAGACACTTAATGTCAAAATCTCTGCTGCAAAAGCAAATTTTCCTTGTTGAAAATGAGAAAAAGGATAACAAATTTCTCTGAAGAGAGGCAATCTTTTAAGCATGAATTTAACACTAATTCCTATTTTTCCTAAGCCAAACAAAAATTACCAGACTGACTACAGAAGTAGCAGAAAAGCAAGTCGTGTTTGAACTCTTGACTTACGATGCTTATTTATTCCAGTGGGGAAGTTTTGAGGCTTTATCCTCCTCCACGTAATATAAACTTTTCCTGCAGCAACAGGAGGCTCCGAGAAGGCAGCAGTGATTGCAGTACTGACCCAGAGCCCATCGGATGCGAATGCAGTTCGCAGCCTTGCCACCACCTCTTTCTGCACAAGCTTGGAGGAGTCACTCGCTACCTGCTCCCGTGCCCAGCGGAGACAGTGGGCACTCAGCCATTGGTCTCAACGAGTGGTGAAGCAAAACTGCTATAGCCACAGCCCTTAGTTTCCTTGCCCATAAAACTGCAAGAACACTTTCTCTCTTCCAGGTCTGCCTCTGCAGATAAGCTTTTAGCAAATCAAGTGACTGCTCGTGTGTTAGGACAGTGGTAAATCTGCAGAAACCTGAGTCTCTGATCTTTGCAAGACAGTAATATAATATATTAAGAGGCTTCAATTCTGACACTGTTGTTTCAGCCTGTTACCTCTCCTAGGAAGAGATGGGCTCGTCATTGTGCAAGGTCTCAAAGCCTTTTAACATATGTTTGCCATAATCGTCCATAGAAGGATTTTAACAGGTTTTCCCCTCCCATATGGCCATACTGTGGTAAATTGCCTTTGCCTCAGTCCCAGAGGTGACCATATTTTGTCAGTATGGTTTATGTTCAGGCCAAGATTTACAAGTGCAGCATGCTAGACTTTGTATAACTAAATAAAAGGAGTTATAGCAACGTTTGAAAGCAACAACGCCTGTTAACTCCTGTGAGAATCATATGGTTATGCTTTTAGGTGCCACAGTGCGGCTTTAGCTAAGCCTTGGGTTAGACACCAGTACATAAGCATTTTGGCCATAGAGTGTACAACTGCTTGCATAAAATGTGAAATTATTAATCATAGTAATCACCACCTTCTCCCTTCCCCAAAGGCACCAGATTGGGTGGTCTTGTCTTTCTACATGAAGTGGGCTGGGGCCCAGTAACGTAACTTTTGGACTGGCTGGAGGGGATCCATCAGGAATGATCATTCACAGATTAAGTATGTTGCCTATGCAACACATCTGGCCCTTCTGGCCCAGGGGATAAGTAATAGTTCGGAATGCACATTCACAACCCACCCCCTGTAAGATTGCTGTGCTGCCGCTAATCCAAGCAGAGCTAGGGCTGGTTTATAAGCCACCTCTGCCCTCCTTGCTCCGCATGGCACAGATCATTCTCTTCCACCACATTTCTCAATGATGCCACTTTTATCAAAATGGCTCTGAATTGCTACGTGGGCATGTGCCACAATGTGTAAGATAAGCACATATGTAGGGTTGCTTGCCTTCCCACCTTGTTTAATTTTATGTTATTTTATAAAGGATTTTTCTGCTGGACAGGACTTAGACAAGTAGGTACAACACTCATTCAAACAGGCTACTGTCACATGTGCAGCCTTAAAGGACACCATCTGCTAGTTCATCAGCAGAGTAAAGCATTGCTTAATACACAACACTGTTTCAAATATGAAGAAAAACTTCATTTGTTTCAAATCACTGACTGCATGCTGTCCACCACAATGCCTTATCATGCAAACAGCCCAGAAACTCTGCAAAAATAAAACCTCATTTAGCTGCGGTCAGTCAGGGGATATCAATTTTGGTAACAAGAATGATACAATTACATTCCTAAGCAATTGGTCTCAATAACAGACAGACAGTACCTCTGGTAAATTGGCTGCAGGCCTGATTTTACCACTCTCATTCATACTGAGTAGAGCCTACCAGCAAGACCCCCTTCATTTCAGTGCTAGAAGACTAAGATACTACTTAGCAAAAGGAAAGTAATCAGTGTCCTGCTGCAAAGGTTGAAGCTAATCACACTTTGCTTAGTTACATTCTGTAATTGCTGTGTATCTTCTTCTAGCCAAAGTTTATAATTTTCTTTTTCTTTTTTTTAAATTAATCAAGTCATAAAAAAAAAAATTATCATTACTCCACAACACAGAGATTGAACTTTGCTGCTGGAGGTTGAGCTCACATGTAGCAGCAGAGAGTCGTGCAGCGGCAAGAGGCATGGCACAGAGGCATCTGTCACGGGGGAATCCTGTCCCTGCGCAGCAGGACTTCTGGAGCTCAGCTTTGCCAGCCCGGCTGTCCCTGGCCAGTACGTTGACCCAGGCTGCTATAGGAAGATACCAGGGTCCTACAGCCTCACCTTCCTGACTTTTTCTCACATATACAACACAGCCTTAGTGGGAACAGAGAAAAGACAACCCTCACACGGGTTGCATGTGCAAAAGGCTCTCACAAACCTCCTTCTCCGCTCCCACCACAGCTAAATATGATTTAACCTGAAGCACTTCGCCCATAATTATGCAATAAAGGTGGATTCGAGATGGGAGGTTGGAGGAGAAGCCAGCACCGCTGCGTGGCAGAGCTCCCTTTGCCGGCTCCGCAGCAGCACTGTGCTCTGGGAGATGGGAGCTGTTCAAATGTTTTGACAGAACATGCCGATTCCTTGGGAATGTTTTTATTCTAGTTGATGTGCCAATTCTGCACAGATTTCCAGTGGAAAGCAGGCAGACAGTCTGGGTCTGCTGAAATAAAACAACTTCACCCAGAAAGAAGAAAAAGTTGCGTTTTCAGACTATTTTTACTCAATTCATGATTGTATTTGTTTTAGTCAGTTTGTTGGATTGTTTTCAATTTTACCTGGAAACACCATCTTCTAGCAGGCTCTAAAGACAGGCCAAAAGGCACCAAAACACTATAGAAAATTAAGCTCAAGCAAAAGACCTCAGAGGACTTTTGAGATATAGGTTTGTAAGTAAACAGCGTACAGACATAAACAGGGAAACCCAAAAAAACTTTACACTAAATTAATTATGTCCTAACTAGAGCTGCTTAGTCTGGTTCTAAAAGAACCCAAACACCTCCATTTTTGCATTTGCGGTTGTCTTTCAAAGGCTTTCTTTTTTCCTTTTGCCTTAGGGAGTTATTTATAGGGCTATTATAATTTGAGGTCTGGTCTTCTCGTGGCAGGTCCTCCATCCAGGAAATGAAATAGCATTAGAAAATGAAATCTCGCGTTTATGAGGTCTTCGAGATGGCTCCCTGGGGCATTGGGGGGAAAAAAAAAAAAGGTAGTGAAAAATATAAACACAAATATAACTACAGGATACTTGCATGGTCCCTAATTCTATCTGTCATGAACTATATGAGGCTCTTTATTAAAATGGAAACCCATGGTATAAGGTCACCAACTGCAGCATTTTTTCCCCAAAGCTCTCCCATTTCCTCCTTGCGTGTGATCAAGTGCCTTTTCCACCCCACCTTGGCTGCAAGGTGCTCCTGTTCAAGACTGTCCTCAGATGTGCAACACAACGAAGGATAACTCAAACACCACTCTTCCTCCAGCTGCCTTGCCATACGCTTTTCACAACACTTTATATATTGCAGCATATTAACCGATGAAGGTAGATTTGTTCATCCCTTTGCAAGCTGTAACCTTTGCAAAAATCATATATCAATCACCAATTTCTTGTTCAGACCTCTTTGTTCTTCTTTCCCAGACTATCCTCCGGAGCCAGAAGGTGCCTTATCCTATCCAGGGCTTATCACCTGCTCTTTCCTCTCAATATATAGACATAAAAGCAAATAGAGGCAAATCACTGAAGACTTTGGATACGCAGAAAAAGGGGATGGGGACCCCAAAAGGGCGCTTCCCTCCAACCCCTGCTCTTGCCATGTATCTTTTTCCCCTTTTCTTGAGTGTAACATAATCACCGTGTTTAAAGTCCCATGCAACTTCCCAGAGAATACTTAAACTCCTTAACTCATCATCACATGTGACTTCTTATGGCTCCTGTAACCCAGCTTTCACTAATCCTACCTAAATCACCTCTGGCATCATGCTACCTATGAAAAGTTAACAGCTTTGCATATGTCCAGAATTTAAAAAGCCATCAGAGATAATGCACAAAAACTACAGAAGTTCATAAAATAGTAAAGCCTAATTGCAATTATTTTAATGGGGGTTTTTTTGCATAGTTTATTATGAAAATATGTATTTGAGAATATTTTTAAACATATATCTAGGTTTCAATTTCTTTTTCTCTTGTTTACAATGTTCATTTTTCTTGTCATAGGGTAAAATAAAAATCACCAGCGTTCAGTGAGTTGTTTTTTCCACCTGAATATTTAAAAGTGCCCCAGTGCAACTGTCCAAAGAACATTTCACTTTTCCCTCTGCCTTATTAGAAATCATCTAAAATTCATGCAATATTTAAAAATTACAAAATGGAAGCAGGAAAAAAAGGTTAATAACAAAGAAACAAAATGAAAAGTTAAAAGTACAGGGACAACCCAAGACTGTATCATCCATTTCACTGCATTGCATGGTGAAAACAGAAATAAAAACCAGCAATTTGGAATACATGTTTTTAAAGCGCACAGGTTTGTTTAGACTTCCTGTTGAAAAACTTTTTTTTTCTTTTTCTTTTCATTAAAAAAAATAAAAACCCAGTCAGTTCTCAAACAAACCTGATTAGAATGCAACTCTGGCTGATTCTGGTTTCACGTTATCTAAGTGTCTACACTTAGGCATGTGCTGAGGCCTCTGAGGACATGGAGAATTAGATTAACTTTTGATCTCTATACCTCTCTGATAAGATTGGTCCTTTCTTAGACTTCCATGTCTTTCTAGGCAACTTGCATTTCTGGATCAAATTGCATAAATATTTATCCAAAAAAAGAGCACTCCAGAAAATAATGTTTCACTTATTTCTGACAAATTAAGAGAATCCCAAGCACGCAACAGCTGCTTTACGTGTGTCCCACATCCGCAGTTACTGAAGCCCTCACAGCCCTGCCCCGGTGCCCGTCCTGCAAACCCACACTGCCCTTCCCAGCACTGCATCCATTTGACTATGACTTAGTCATGACTAAGACCTAGTTTCATACTCAGTCCCTCTTAGAGAAAGTTATATTTCATCTCCACGTCCTGCCTGGGGAGGGAAGGAAGGGTGGAGAACCCAGAGGGTCATGAGTCTTACATCCATATAAAGCTACCAGGAGGTGATGCCACCCAAGGTGGACTGTAGGCAGCCAGAAGACAGCCCACAATGAATACCAGGGATTTAATGGCACATGTTTGAACAGGCAGTTCTCCAAAGCCTTCTATTACTCATTTTAATATAAAGCCTTGCAGAAACTGAGCCCAGCTAGCTGCAGCGGATCAGACCCACAGCTTCCTACTCTCAGAAAGGGAGGTGGAAGTATCTTCCTTGCCACCCTTTCAGGATGACTTGCTGTACAGAAGGCCAGCTTCTTATTTGAAGAGACGTGTCATCCTGTAAACATTTCTAGTGGAGCTTGGGTTAGCAGCACTTGTAAGCAAACCCTAATGAAAATAAATTGTTATGTATTTACCCATATGCTGAGGAGCATATGGCTAATGCATTTAGACACTGCTAATGAAGTTAAGACTCAGCTAAATTTGTTGGCTCGTGGATAACAACTGTTCTCAACAACCAATCTGAGCCTCCTATAATTTTAGCATTACAACTGATACCTGGCCAGTATTATATGTGCTGATCCTGCTAACGTGGTTTTCTGAATATGGATTTCTCCACATCACAATAAGAAGGTCAGCAGCATAAGATGCCACTAAACTCCAGATTTACATGTAAATTGTGAGTAAATTACAACTTCATTTAAACCAGCAGAGATTGCTCTTATTCATTGTAGCCCTGAGTCTATTGCTTTCTTTTTTAATTTCAAGGACTAAAAGATTTTATTTATTCCAACCCCATTCTCTCCAGGCCACTGCCACACTGATATGACTACAGCCAAAACTGAATAGAAGACAATCACACCTAAGAAATATTCTTGCTTGTTTAAGCCCATGTGTAGAAGTCCAATTAAGTTTACCACAACAGCTGCATGAGTCCTCCTATTCAGTCATATTACTACTGCACTGCTCTTCAAGGTGAAGGTCCCTACTTCTTGTGGGAATCCTACTCCTTGTGAATGATCACAAGGATCCTGGAGTCCAAGGTAAATTCCAGTTTAAGTGATTACACTGGGTCTGTCTGTATGCTACTACCATTGCAACTATACATTATCTTCATTCTCTTAACCCAGCTACTGCGTAGCATGGCTGGTTTGTGTTCACTGTTGCTACTTGTCATGCCAGAGCTGGCTTTAATTTAGCAGTACATGCTGCTTAAAGAGCAGGCTACATAGCAAATTCCAGAGTGTTATGTGATGAACATGCAAATATAGTCTCCAAAAGGCACGACACATGGCAAACTTCCCCTACACCACTCTCGGGAGACAGGTGTCATTTATGAAGTAGACTTCTGCTCTGATTGATATTGGGTAGCCATTTCTCAGTTGACCCCAAAAACCCATCAAAAAGCAATGGTTTTGGTCAAGAATGGAATGGAACAGCAGAGAAGCATCCTTCAGTGCTATTATCTTGGGGACCCACCTTACTCAGACACCTGCATTTATAGACCAGAGCTCAGGCCTGGCATTGATTCACAGCCCCACTTGCTCTGTGACTATTGCCAAACCATTAATCTCCCTCCAGCCTTCAAACTTGTCCTGGTTTCAGCTGGGATAGAGTTAATTTTCTTCCTAGTAGCTGGTACAGTGCTGTGGTTTGGATTTAGGATGAGAATAGTGTTGATAACACACTGATGTTTTAGGCATTGCTAAGCAGTGCTTACGCTAAATCAAGGACTTTTCAGCTTCCCATGCTCTACTGACTGAGAAGGCTGGGGGTGCACAAGAAGCTGGGAGGGGGCACAGCCAGGACAGCTGACCCAAACTGGCCAAAGGGACATTCCATACCATGTGATGTCATGCTCAGTACATAAACTGGGGGAAAGCTGGCCGGAGGGGCCGCTGCTCAGGGACTGGCTGGGCATCGGTCGGCGGGTGGTGAGCAATTGCATTGTGCATCACTTGCTTTGTATATTTTTTTTTTATTATTATTACTATTATTACTATTTTATTTTATTTCAATTATTAAACTGTTCTTATCTCAACCCATGCGTTTTCTCACTTTTACTCTTCCAATTCTCTCCCCCATCCCACTGGGGTGGGGGGAGAACGAGCGAGCAGCTGTATGGTGCCCAGTTGCCAGCTGAGGTTAAACCACAACAAAACTGCTCAGACTATTAAAGACAGCAGTGAAATCAGCCTTCCCAAATCTACCAGAGAAAGTCCCCAGAGAAGCTGCTCAAAGTGTTTCACCATAACCTCATGAAAAAGCAAGACCTATCTATTTCAGAACACCATCTATGCCATTTTGCAGGTGGGTAAAAAGAGGCACAAGGTGAAGCAAAAGGAGATTTGTTTACCCAGAAAACATTTGCTCCGCTCAGCCTTGCCCATAATCACATTGGGAGCCTGGGGAAAGCCGGAAGCATGATTGGAGAGTCTCTCTTCTCACTCACTATGCTGCCATGGAGGACATGATCCTCTTTCCACTTAACACGTAAAGCCCTTCACATACAGCTAACAATTGCATCAGCCATTGCCTCTGCACCTCACGCAGTGTTTAATAAAGCAAGCTTGAAGTATGCCAAAAGGAACCACCAAAACATGGCTTAAAGAATACCAAAACCATGATGTTGCTCGTCAACAAAGTCTGCATCTCCTTCTAGGGGCAACTGCTGAGGTCTACAGGAAACACCCAACCAGCCCTGAACAGAAAATAGATGTGGGAGCTGCTGTAGGCAGAAACCACACAGTCAACACGCCATTTCTTGGAATACGAAAGGGACCTGTTTCTTCCCTCAAAGGAAAAATAGTATAGTCCAAAAGAGCAAAAGCATCTGTCATGACCACAACCACCTTCATAGCTTAAGTCACCATTATTCACCAGCAAAGCAGCAATGATTTGCCCCCCTTTTTCTGTCATGGAAGACCTGCCCGTTGCTTTGTGTATCCTAATACTGCCGCCAGCCTCCATAAAGGTTATTTAAAGTTGACATCACATTCAGGGATACCTTGCAAACACAGCTATCAGAAACATCGAGTGCAAAAAAGCCAAGGACATTGTGCCTCTACAGAAAGGTCTCTGAGGAGTATGCTCCGCTCCCCCAGAGGCAGACTCACCCCGCAAGCTCAGGGAGAAGCTGGGGTGAGCCACAGCACAGCTCCACCCGACGCTCGTCTGTTCTCTTCTGAGACACCAGCGGTCCAGCTCTCGCTGAAGGGAGAAAATAGCATTTAGTCAAGTGAGAGTCAGCTAATTGTGATATCTTGATTTCCTGCATTAGGTTCCCACAAACAGATACTGCACCGACTTTGTCAGGGTATCTGACAACACTAACATCTGATCAAAGGAAGTAGCACAGAGTATCAGCTGAAACTAGGAAAATACACATATTTGAAGGGGAGAGAGACTGGCTTTATAGACGTATGAATATACACATAAAAACATGTCTAACCCCAGGTTTTCTGTCATGTTGCAGACTGTGACATGGCTAGGTTTAGATCTGCACCACATGTATTCATGTCACATGAAATGCATGCATACACAGGCCTCCCAATCAAGGGGAGTTTCCCAGGACATAAGAGAAGACCTGAGGGACGCCGTGAGGTTTGTTTGGGCAGTCAGCAGCCCACAGCGGATGCGTACAGCCGACTGGCGGAGATAAAGCCAGGTTGGTTGGCAATGCCACGGCCGCACTTCCAGGCTCCATGCAGATAGCTATGAAGTGGCAAAACACACGCTCCCTATCCCATTCCTCTCTTGTTTATGTGCGTGAAGCAACACAAAACCATATGCAGGCTTTCACTGTTAGTGTAAGCCATATTATTCTTGTAATTAAAACCAGGTCCACGGCCTATCCGAGAGCCCCTCTTCTTCCCCTTCCCCTTCCCCCCCCTTTGCTCCCCTCACCATTTGCCTCTCTCCAACCTTGTTTGGGTTTACATGCTGTGTCATTAAATTCCAGAACAGTAAACGCTGCAGCCTCTCCCTCTAAGCACTGACATGCTGCTTTCTAGGCTGAAAATTAGACATGGGGTTAATTTCATTCCTGCAAGGACTCTGCCTTTTATTTTTCTTTACGTCCAACTCAAAGGATGCTTTTGGCAGATGCGTAGTGGAAAAAGATCATGTTTGCTCTCCGCTTCCTCCCTGCACTCCCCCCTCTCCACTCCCACCCATCAGTCATAAAACAACACAGCCCAGCCAGATCCCAAACTGAAAGCAAGACAAAGCAGCCACACAGCCCCCACTTCCACTCAGCAGAAATGGACCGCTCCAGGGTAGCCCAGGATCTACAAGTAGGCCAGACAGAAATAAACAGAGTAAACAAAGAGTATCCTGTCCAAGCAGGGAGGGGCTAAAGAGAGTGATGTCTTTCATTAAAATGCAAGGCAGGGATACAAGCACACAGCCAGTCAAAAGCATCACTGGAGCTTGCTAGGAGTAACAGGAGGAAAGCAGCACATGATCACGCCATTATAAGGACCCAAAGCACATCACGCAACTGTACACAGGGCACAACTGCATATCCCGCCTACCAAGTGCCAAAACAAGGCCGCCAACCACACACCTACCACCACCCCAAAAGACCAGAGACGCCAACCCCAAGGCTGCGGCAGCACAGCGCTGCTCTCCGGAAGGCTGAGTAGGGAGCAGTGCACACAGGTACAGTACCAGGCGACCAGAGCCGTGCAAATGTCAGAGCCAATGACATTTAAAAACAGCGTAGCTGCCTTTTTAGAAAAGGGATGGGAAAGGGGGAGAAAAGCACAGCACAGCCATAGCAACAGGTCAAGTGCTTGCCACGGTTCTTTGGGAGGAAGGGTAATGCGGTGCGTGTGCCTTCTCGGCTTTCAGAGCATTTGTCACGTAATAAAATCATTAGCCTGGGAATTAATAAGAGTTTTGTTTAGTTTTTCTGCAACCTGCTGCTCTGAAGCCCACGCAGATCCATGTGTGAAAGTCCATGCTGCGTATACCCTTGTGTCTCCAATTACGCGGCTATCGCAAACAAACCTCACGTTTTTCCACAGACTGGTGGGAAAAATGAAGTACGTGGAGAGGTGGGGAAACAGCCAGGAGTTTCTAGCAAAACAGCAGTCTGTCTGCTGCAACTCTGCTCGGTTATTGGGAAAATTGAACATGCTGCTTTTTTTAAACAGCCTAATCATATTTACTATTACATCAGACTTACCCACCACAAATTATTCTCATGCAATGGAAGAATTTTTAATCTAATATCTTGGACTCGGATAATTTCCCAGCTGCAGAGCTGCAATAATTTCCTATCTTCTCATTTTTGAGATAAGCTGATTAACTTGGATATGTTTTAGTTTCAGGGTGCGATTATCTCCCTTTATTGTACTTGAGAGAGAAGGGGTGACTTACGGTAAAATAACTTTGTTTTCCCCAAGTCAGCTCTTAAAGTCTGCTTCTCTGTGATGGAGATAGGTCTTTCCTGTTGCATCTCCCTCAGCCCCTTAACTTTCAGCACTTCCTCTTCCTCTCTCAGAGACACTTTATTAACAACAACTCTTACGTTACTCAAAGAAAAAACACTGTTCAAGAAATCCCTGAAATAACTCTTTCAAAAAATCTCATGGAGAAAACATTTTCTTGTTTAAAATACATTTGAAAGTTTATTAAAAACCCCACAACCCAGCCCTATTGGTCAAATCCTGCTTGCGTTGTTCATTCGTTTTCAGGCACACTTACAGAAGAAGAAGAATAGCAAAAAAGGATGATAAGGCCTGATGCTCTGTTCACATATACAGTGGAGCAAAACAGAAACCTCCGTTCACTTCAGTAGAACTGATTTACACCCAAGTAAGGGAGAAGACAAGCAAATCCTTGAATTTATGCCATTACAAATTGAAAAATACTGCTTACTCCCACGATTTTGTTGAGATCTTTTGATATCTAATGTTTTTTCTTAAATCCCCAGGTCCTAGATTTACTTGATTATGCCAAAGGGACTCCCTTTCCTCCTTTAATTTTTCCTTAAGTTTCTAGCAATCCTATTCTAGGAGGAAAGCCTGAAACCATGAGCTGAGGACACTTTTTGGACTGGAAGGCTATATATGTTGAAGTGTTTTGATTTCCTTTTCTCTTCTAGATCTCATTGTTGTGCAGGGCTTTTCAACCTGTGTTGATTTGCAGACCAAATTCGACACTGGAAACGTATGAATTACACATATGCAGATTCCCATACGGCACATATCAATTCATTCCTCTTAGTTACCATTCATTAATTCCTCCGAAATAAATGTTCATGGGTTGAAAACCTCTAGTCTGATGATTTAGTGGGAGTGTGGCTCGTGCGTTTTCCCTGCACAACATTGGCAATACCAAGAAGGAGCTGGCCTATTTAAAAGGGAGACTCTCTAAAAAGCCAGTTCAGTGAAAAGACATGGTTGCATAAACATGCAAGTGCAAGAACTTCTTAATATTACAGATGTAGCAACAGAACAAATCAACGTTTTGCTACTTCCTATTAAAAAAAAAAAAGTAACCCCAGCCCCCAACAAACCGCTGCTCGTGCACAGCTGTGCCCCTCGCAGCTAAGCCCCTAAAACCATCCCCGTCCCCAGGAAGGTGACGGGCAACCTCTGGTTCTCCCCTGCTGGGGAAGGGAAAGTGGAAGCTGTCCTCTACTGACTGCAGTGAGAGCACTTGTGTCCCTGGAAACACTCTTGCAGAGAACAGCCTGCAGGATAACAGCAGCCCTCCTATTACCAGCGCGTTTCTACGGGCGCTATTTCTAAGAAAGCAGCCACAGGAGCAGATCCAGAAAACGTGGCAAAATATATGAGGGAAGAAAGAAAAATTACAAAGAGCCTGGATTTATCCCTGCCTGTTCCTACCGTCAGCAGCAGGACTATAGAGAAGACAGACGGTGAAATGTTGTAGTGCTGGACATACAGCCTGGTGGGGCTTGCAGTTTTGCATCACTCAACCCTGTTTAAAAGCTCTGTCCGGAATTCTTACTTCTTGGTACTCCAAGATACAATATCACAGCTACCTTTAATTATTTCTTTTTCCTGAAAGTTAGTTAAATCAAGTTTACCTTTTCTTCATTAGCCTGCTTTAAGTGAATTTAATGAATGCAATTCTGGTAATGAAGCGTGGCTAACAGATAACAGTCCACAGAAACCTTCCACTAGTACACTGGTACAGGGCAAGTCTATCTACAACATATCAAAATAACTTAGTCTTTAGGCACCTTTTCCTACAGCAAGTGTTAGCAGGTGACTCATGATAACTGGATTTTGCCACCAAAGAGCTACAGAACGAGTAGCTTCATGCCACCCAGCTGAATTAAAACTAGAAGAGTGACAGTGAACCGGTCTGTATTCCACACCACCAGCATCCCCTGTATGTTAAAGTCACTCTGTCAATTCCAGTTCAAATTAATCAAGAGCGGATCAAGTCTACCTTTTATGCTATTTTCTAAATGAAATCAGATGTACATGTAAAACTGGTATTTAAATGGGTTTTACCTAATAATGAGTCAGATATTGACAGAACAATCGCAGTGAAGACCAAGGTAAGAGGCACTATATTCTCATTAATAATTCAAACCTCAGCATGGATATTGATGACCATGCACTTAAAAGAGGAAATGGGGCAGCAGCTGGAGTTAGCCCAGATTTCCTGAAAAGTTGTTGGAACACAAGAGAGATGCACAAGAAAGATTTTACTGTAAGATCCAACCAGAGAAATGGCAGCTCCTCATTATTAAGAGATCTTGGACCCTCAGAAGCGTTACTGAAATTGAGCAAGGAACAAAAACACAGCATTAGCAGACGAATGAAAGGGGACGGGTGAGAAAAATAAGGGAATGAAATCTGCAGGCAGAATCCCAATACTTCCCCTTCCTCCCTCCTCCCAGTCCCAATATTTGGGCCACAGAGCAACAGCATTCAGTGGTACCTAATTCCAGTTACTGCTTAGGAGCAAGCAATGTTACAAGCTTTAAAATAAATGTGTACAATCAGCAAAAGCACACACAAATAAACAGAAAGGTCATAGGAGCCAAAACCACTCAGAACAAACCAGTTGGGGCTAGTTAACATAATCGGCTCTATTCACATAACTAAGTTTGTTTCACTGAGGGCATGAACTTTCTTGGAAAAGCTCAAGTAATTAACTGCAGGAGCTTTCCCTCAAGTTTATTTTACCCTGAAATTAGAGCTGCTTGCACACAACTGCTGCTACCAATTCACTCAAAAAAATCTGAGTTTTGCTTGTTCTTTCCAGAAGGAGATGCTTGAAGAGATGGTACCGTTGAAGTGTAGGATTCCCTTCAATTCCTCCTACCTCCTATCCACCCCTCCCTTCACTTCAGATAGATACAAAGAAAACCATATCTTACCTCGCGGAAAAAGAGCAGGTTTCCAATGAAAGGAAGAGGTGGAGGATGCCGGATCCCTACATTGCTTAGTTTGGAGAATGCAGAGGTGGAGTACCTGGAAAAAATAAGGTGGTAAGTTAATTTTGGATGTTGTCATGATAGGACTTACCATAGTAATTGGTTCAGATTACTTCCCTGGATTCAGAGAGGGACAAGATGCTTTCTGCATTGGCCAGACAGAACTGCCAATGTGGTGACATTGCTCAGCAGCTCCTTAGGTCGCAGAAATAAATGCAATACACTGGTGCTTCAGAGAGGGCAAAAGAACAAAGGGACTCAAACACAGGCCTGCAAATTGAGCAGTGGAAATAGAGAGCTGCTCCTCTTCCCACAGAGGGTCTTGTAAGTCAGAAGCTACGTTAGGTTACAAACGAGATCAAAATAGGCATTTGGGGTTTGACTACTGTGGCACAGCTGGCAAGGGAACAAGACAGATCTTCAGACTATTATTTTTCTTCTTCTTCCGTCACCGCTACCTATACAGATCACAGAAGAAGAATTCAAACTAGTCTCAGTTGTGCATGAGCCAAGACACTGTCAGTATGTTCAAGTCAAGCCTAGTATTTGGGCCAGATATGCTGATTAAGTGATTTTCCAGCTGCCAGTCAGCAAATTAAACAAAGATAAAAAAATACAGGGAAACAAAACCCAGACTGAAACGCTTCATGCATCCCTTGTTTCAGATGAAACTGTGGCATGTTGACAGGGACAATACTGGAAAAAAAAAGAAAAAAGAAAAACCCAACACCAAAGTCTTTTTTTTTCCTCCCCTCCCCCTTTCTTAATACAAACAATGGATTTAAGTCAGTGGACTTCAATTAGTGAAACCTGAAAGAGCAGGAGCTAACAGCAGCAGCTTTGATTAGCCAAAGACACAACAATACTGAATATTATCATGCTGAACACTATCACCAGGAGGACCAGGGCAAAAGATCTTTAAGATTAGTAAAGGCTGTGTCTATATTAACACCTTAGTGCAGAGCAATAGTATAGTTTTAAAGCTCTCCCCCTGCATGATGGTTCCGTGTCTGGGGCAATTTTGGCACACGCAACCACGCTTTTTTGAGAGGAAACTGAACTTGAAGCTCTGCTCGAATCCTTCATCTCTTACCAGGGCAGGTCTGAACTAATGAGCAGTCCTTTAGTTTTGAACCCCAAGTGCAGTGAGACTGTTTAGTCCTGGGGAGCAAATTAAATCCAGTCCAAAATAAAAACTGTGAACTGCATATGGTGTAGGGGTCGCGACATCAGCTGCGTTTATCTATCGACTCTGCAAGTCGTCTGAATGACATGATAGGGAGACAGTGGAAGCAGTGCCCTCGGATCCCAATGGGCTGACTCCCTCTTAATCCCAGCGTACAGCCTTGTTGACTCTGAAAGCTATGCTAACCCACTGCTATGACTTGGACCTCTCCCTCTTCAGGTCCAATAATGGACACATGCCTCATTTGAAATGCCCTGCATGATGCAGGCAGGAATATTCTGGTTTAACCTAATGGGCAAACAGTGCACAATTCTTGGGGGTCAGGAAGGAGGGGGGAGAGAAAAGGAGAGAGAGAAAGGTCCAGAAAATGGTCCTTTCCTCCAGCAGGGGGGAAAGGAAAGAATGACGTTGTGAAATGAAATATATAAGATTAAGAAAATTAAATCTCACACGACCAGCAAAGCACAATGGGACTTAAGTATCGAGTTAGTAGCTTTTTGTACTTCCGTTTCCTGAGAAAATTTCCTGCAGCACAGTACCTATTCTATTAAGGGGGTTTCTTTTGTGAAGATATTTTACAAAAATCATAATCAGAAGATACAGATTTGATCATTTTTAAATAGCAGCAATGTTTTTTTTTTTATGGGGCAGTACAAACCTTCACAAACACAAACCCTCTCAATAGAAATTATGTGTCTTCAGTCTATGCAAGGGCATTATTTCAGTATGACAGGGTATCGTGGAATAAAGGCACAGAAGTCAACATTTATTACACATTTTATACATATTATTGACTTTTTGGTTACTTAACCGCTTTAAGAAATATAAGAGTTTTTCCTTATTGAAACAGCTAATACTCTTGGGGAAAAAATGTTTTAACTTCAAAACAACAAACAGCCTACACGATACATTTTCTTCCCCAAAGAGAGGATTTTTTGCTGTTGTTTGAAATCTTCCTGAAGTGTCTTTGTGTCACAGCGAAGTCATCATCTTCAGTATGTAAACAGTGGAAAAGATTAAAATCTCTCTCAGTGGAAACCCGTCAATTTTGCAGCATTTTATCCTGGATGTTTTCACTGTAAAATACGTGACAGATCACAAAACACCCGGCTGGGCTATAGTTAACTGCTAATTTCACTGTAGACCGGACACTCTGTAGATTCCTGGTCTTCATGTACTGCAAAGTGAAAAGTGACTGCAACAGAGCCTTACACTACACAAAGTAAACAATGTGATCACCAAATATTTCAAAAGGAGCAGTACTAATGAGTACAGCGCACCCAGTTTCACAAGGCAAGAAACACCCAGACTCAGAAGACTATTTATGCTTAGATGAGCAGTTCATCTTTGTCAGCTTCTGAACATTACTGGCAGCTCCATACAGCTGAGGATTTGCTTTCCTTTTTCCCCTCCTAACATGGTTTTCTCTGATGCTTTTTATTCAGTTACATTTGAAGTAGGTTTTCAAAAGGTAAGGAAACACGGTTTACAATGAGATGGGAAACAGAAGTGCTGTAGTCAAGCTATACACTGAAATATAACAACGAAAGGGTAGGGACAGCAGCAAAAAAAGAAATCTCATCAATAAACACATCTAGCTCTACCCTCTGATTTCACAATATTTCTGGTATTGTTGAAATATCTGCAGTTTTGCAGAAAAGAAAACAGTATGAAAGTGCTTAAAGACTGATGGTGCTGCATGCACAAAAGAAGGAAGATCTAACATTGCACAGGTAATCTTGACTTTGGCCGTTTATAATGTAACAGCTTATGTTCTGCAACCTTAAATATTATTTTAGGAGCCTTTTTCCCCACCTCTGCAATATTTCAGCTCATTCCCACCATTTTGGATGGGGGAGAGAGAGGAAGGAGTGACTTGGGGGCTCCTTTTAAAAAAGAAGAAAATAGAAGTTGTCCTGCATAACACACAATGAACATCAGCAATACATGAATCTGACAGCTTCATGGCACAAACCTTTGCCTTTTCAGCCAGAAGCCACCGATAACTCGAACAGGCTAATTTATGTGATTCGGCTACTCAGCACACCCATGCCACACACGTGGCCAGTAACTCACAGAGCTGTGTGCTAAGTGCACTGGGAGAACAGTGGCCAGGTTTTGTCTCTGGGAAGGGGAGGTGGGCTAGAAGTTAGAAGAGTGCAAACAGGCAGGGTTGCCTTGTAGGCAGTCACAAGATGTTCATCCGGGGAAGCTGTATGTCTAAATGAAACAGTTCTGAGCCTGCCTTTTCACCAGCGGGAAGTCTCATTTCTCACTCTGCCACTTAACACACTTCTGTGTTAATTTACCACAAAAATCAACCTGGTATCAGGCACGGTCCTGCTGTTGCTGTGCATGCACGCTGAGGGTAGAAGCCCAGCCAGTGGACTAGAAGGGCTAAGTCAAATGCAAAATCTAGAAATAGAAGAGATACTGAGAGATTACCAAGATGACCAAAGACATAGAACAACTTCTGTACAAGGAATAAGCAAACAGGCTATAATCTTAATTCCTGGAAAAAGAAGCAACTGATGCAAGATATGACAAATATATTTAAGATCCCGCATGGCTTAGAAAATAAATAAAGAATTATTACCCACTATTTAAAAAAAAAAAAGAATTAAAATCCACAAATGAATATTCAGGTGGCAGGATGGAAAAGTGCTTCATTTTTAAAGTAATCAATATACTAACTATGAAACTCCTTGCCATGAGACGTTGTCTATTTCAGAAGCTTAAAAAGCTTCAAAAAGTGATTAAATAAATTAATGAAAGGGAAAAAAAAAATCAGCAGGCACTTTTAATTCATGAATTTAACAAATATAAAAGAGAGACACATGGAAAAGATTAAAGGGAAGGAGGGAAAATTAATCAAATTTATTTTCCTAAGCAGGGAACTAGTCTGTAAGCTTCCAATGGCAGAATAAGAGATTAGACCGTTACAAAACCTAAAAGATAAAACCTCAGACACTTCAGTTTTCTTAAGAGGAAGAGAGGAAGGAGTCTGTGCAAAGGGAGGGGATGAAAAAGGATGAAACTCTGATGGCAGCAATATTTACTGGACAATCTAGCACATTCTCACTCAAAGGAGAAACATACCCTAATATTTACACACGTAGGACTTCCTACACAACTATTAATTTAAAACCCTGGCATTATATTTTGAACAAAGTGACAAGACATCAAAAGGAACCAGAGGAAAAGGAGTAATGAAGTAGATCAATAAACAATTCAATAACTCTTTGAAGACATTCAAATGGCCTCTCAGAGCTAGATGCTCTCCTATATATTTAACACGACTGTTATAAGAAAGTTAACATGCCAAATACATTCCTGTAGGCTAGCACGGCAGATTTATGCTCTCTGAAATATGAACTTCTCTCCACAAAACACCATGCAAAAAATAAGGAGAAGGAGTTAAAAATCAACAGATAATTAACATAAGTTGCAATGGATATATAATCAGCAGACTAGCCATCTGCCCAGCCAGGTCGGTACTGATCAGTACTGCAAGAAAAAGTATTATACAGTCTACCATTAAGTGCAATCAATTTATGTAGCAGATGATAACATTACAGAGTTGCCAATTCTGCATCATAGAGTTCAACATACCACTGAAATTACCCCAAGTGTCTCTCAATAAAGTGCGTCATTCCTTCTACATCTAAGTAATGCACAACCTAATAATATCTGAAAGCTATAAACTAGGACAACTCAGAGATAAAAAAGTGATGTTATTTAATCTCATTGTTGGGAGCTGGGAGGTACGTTATTTAGGAAGACTGAGTGGGAAAACAAAGTATTTTGCTGAGATAATGGAAATAATTCCTGCCAAACAAGAGATAATCATCATGCATTTTCACCTATTTGCCTGTATTTACATATACCCATACCAGATCCCAGTTAACACTGGGATGTGTTCTGCTCACAAAGTAGTGGTAATATACAAAATAATGGTAGCTTCCCCAACATTACAATGATGGCTCATATAAAAATATGCAAGCATTCCTGGGAGCACTGCCTAGACAGCACAGCCTCACCAAAACATTGATATCACCCCTGGGCTGGCTACAGAGTTAGACTTTCTGCTCTTAGCGCTCTCTGGGTAATTTTGCATTACAAATACTGCAGCAGGGTCACTGGAGAGCTGCCATCACACAAGTCTTTCCTCTAGTCTGATGCTCAGGATATTTAAGATAGAAAATCATTATCTGGTCCCATTCCGATAGAGCAACATCCAGAACCCAGGTCTTGCAAGTGGGTGAGTACTGCAGCCAGAGTGGATGCCACCCCAGATGGATACAACCACCTCTGGTTATTACCTCCACAAAGTGTACTCACCAAAAGAAAAACAAAACAAAACACAAAATTAAATCAGCTGTCCATCCCCAAGAGACAGGTAGGTCCTGAAGCACTCTCTCACAAAGCAGAAGAGAGAAAAATGGGGAAAGTAAATCCCTCTTACCACCTCTTCTAACCTTGGTCAACAAAGGTTACCAAATTGCCCTTTATTGTTACCTAGCAGCACCCCTGGTGAAAATGGAGGGGTTTGCTGAAAGGAAATACACTTGGTTGCATAGAATACCAGGCTCAGAGTAAGGAATGATTACTATTCCCCCCAAAAAAGATACAGAATATCCACAAGTATAATTTCAGTACATTCTAGAGGTAAGTTTCAAAAGAGACTTCAGCCAGTTTGGGATAAGGCTATTTGAGTACTGCAATTTCATTTTCAAGCTCAAGAAATCTACACATTTTAACTATTAATTTGTAGGGCTGTAATATCAGTTTCAGAGTTAATGAGAACTTCCATGTAACACTAGCTCTCCTTAATCACTTGCATGCACTCCCAGTGTTTTAATTTTGACACAATTGCACAAGAAAAAGACAGACATTACACACACTTGCACCATCTGCCTCCACAGGGGCAGATGTTTTCCAGCTGCAAAACCTAAATGACCATAGGATTATTATTTCATTGAAATATTTGCTAATGCACCAGGAATAATATGCGGGAAAGGCCAAATCATATGCCCAATATTAAATTTGTAACTCATCTATCTGCTAACAATCATTTTTTTAATCTATACTGTTATGGTCTGCTGAACAATTTTTTTAGTGTCTCTTATCTTAAGACAACCCAAGGCTCAAGGGACTGGTTGTAACAAGGCTTCAGGTTGTCACAGTGTGTGTAAAGTTTTGGGGGTTGCTTTGATTTAAAAAGAGAAAAAAAATCAGCAGTTGAATCAAGGCCAATTAAATGAAAAAGCCCATACAGAAAAGCAACACGCTTCACCATGCTCCAGAGTAGCCCTAGGAGAGACAGATGGTCCGTACAGCAGGCCAATGACAATTTTTCATCACCTCTCTCAGAGTGCAGCCCCTTCACACTGGGCGGTGACTTTTCCAAATAAAGAACAAAAGAACAAGAGTCATAAATCCACAGCTTCAGCCCTTCATCGTTGGCTCAACACCTTTAAACAAAATTATGGAGGTCAACAGCAGCAGTCTGTTGTGTCCTTATAGCAACATATATCCTTGGGAACGGAGGTGGGACCTCCACCCCATGTGGATATAAAGGGTGGTCTCCTCACCAGGAGGAGTGTCCACAGCAGATCTGAGGTCTGGTGCATATGGGAGGCCATACACGATGTCCACAGGAAGCCCAGGTCAGAGCTGATAGCTAAGCTCAGCTCTCATGTCACAGCCCTGCTGCCTTAACCGCAGGCCAAGCCTTCCTTTCGCTCCCTAGGACCACTGGTACCATACCTTTCTTAAGGACCAATTTCCTCTTCCCCCTTTTTATTCACACAGATATTGTGAGGCACACAGAAGAAAATGGTACCACCTCAAGGCCATAAACTTCAGCCAGGAAGACTGAAGTTTGCATAAACAGGTGCATTGCCAGAAACATAGCTTTCAGAAGCCATAGTAAAATTTCATAAAGTTTTTTCTTCCTCCCCACGTAATTACATATCTTAATTTTGTAATTGGACATCTTAATTGCATAATTAAAAGGATATGAAGTTTCAGCTTAATTAGTCTTCCTAATTGTTATGCAAGTTCATATCCTAGTGATGCAACTCCATTTGCAGAAAACATGGCACCTGTTTCTGTATGCATCTCAACCATTCCTACATACCAAGAATAACGGTATGGATGAGGGATGCAGTTTCATGTTTAAATCGAGGGAGGAAAGTCTGCTTGGGAGCCTGATCATTCTGGCTTTTCATTGCCATAAAGGAGGTACTCACTAGGCCACTAGCCCATTATTTCATAGGGTCAAAAAGGGGTTGCAATGCTATGGTGGCTGCATTCCTGAAATGTTATCTAGCATACGCATCAAGTAGTGATGTGATGTGCTGTGCAGGCAAAGCCAAGTTGTATTCCCGCTAGCGCATAGGTACCTCAGCTGCCTTTCATTTTTTAATCCATGCAGTTCTGGTCTATCAAACAACTTGCTTGATGTCTGTTGCTGTCAGGGAACTGGTTCTAGAGTTCAGGTCTTGTACCACATTCCTCAACAGCAACAGGACGTACAGAGCCACTCAGTGCTATTAAGAACCAGCTGACACAAGGGCTGCACAGAGTCACAACCTGCCAGGGAAAGCCCTGGGAAAGACAAAATTGCTTCAAGATGCTCAATGCTTCCCAGTGCTTTTAGGCCTGAGATGTCTTCCTTGACTGAAGGCGATGTGGGGAACACAGTCCTTCCTCTGTTTTTGAGACCAGCCTGTCAGCGTACATATGGCAGGTACCAAAGCATAGACAAAGGGAGGTAATCGGAACAAACCTCCAGGCATCTTCCCCACTTGTAGTCTCAAATGAACAGCTCTGACAGACTGAGGGACAATTCACCACCCTTTAGACAGTTCTGGATAAATGCAGACAGACCTCATGATTACATGGCACATGAAACAATTATTTCATTTATTTATTTTTAAGTTAATATCAAGGGACCACCATCCATCCAGTGCACTGAACATGGCAGAGGTCCTGCTGACCAGAAACAGATGTGATCAGAGCGCCAGAGATCATTTTATAGTGTACAGAGAGCCTGAATTAATGGTCCACAGCCCAACTTTGTTCTGGCATTTCCTAACTTGTGTGTGCTTGACTTTACAAGCTCAATAATGTGCCTTTAATGCAATTTTCTGTGTAAGTTCTCAGGTTTTTTAAAAGCTCATTAAAAATCCATCACATTGCATCATTTTGCATCCCCAGGAGTCATCAAAAGACCCTAGGACTATGGCAGAGACCTTTGCCAAGTGAGCTAATGGCAGAGCTGACAGAAGCAGCAGGTTGTCTTTCACGCAAGGGAGTCGCGAGGCACAGCCTGCCAGAGGGTCTCTCTAATACTTCCTCAGAGACAAAAAACAGCAAAATTGAAGAGTTCCTAAACCAAAGTGTTAGACTTTTTGCTGGGTGCTGACACCTCACCAGTGAGCCCTCATCTACTCCTCTGGCAGCACCGCCACATCCCTGCTCTTCCTCATCCAAGGTCCTGCCGCCACTCCCAGCCCCAGTCTCTGCTTCTCACTTGAGCAGACCTGCACTGCTCCCCTTGCCCGGCCTCTGCCTCACCTCTCGTCGTGAGCTCCCTAACCAATCCCTTCCCAACACAGCCCCATGGTGTTTCGCATCAGCCATTCACCATCCTCCATGCAGCGATTTACCCCAGGACCGCTTGCACAAGTCCCCTCCTTTCTTATCGCTTCAACACCCACAGTGCACAACCCTTCCCACGTGCCCGGCGGCGCTGCACACAGGTGGTAGGTGAGCCGAGGGGAAAAGGGCGGGTGGAGAGGTGAGACAGGCTCCCCGCTTGCAGTTCTTGTGCCCAAG
>NW_008825614.1:15480592-15483459 GCF_000699105.1 Pygoscelis adeliae | reverse complement strand
ATAGACAAAGGGTGGGAATATGCTTAGCAAAGACAGAATCAGAAATATCAGCTTAAAATTTATATATAAACATAAGAGATTCCAGTGAATGTGTGCTAACTGCAGTTTTTCAAAGACTTACAATTTGCCCAAATTTGCCTGAGAAAGGCAAAAAGTACATCCACTGACAAAAAACACCTCCTCTCACCAAATATTGAATCCCTGCATCAAAGCTAGTATAAAAATCAAACCCCACCTCTAAAGAGTAATTAAAAAAAAAAAAAACAAACCAGAAAGATCCCCAAAATAAAACAAACCAACCAACATTTTTCTTTAGCCTTTGTCCCAGAAATTATGGAGCTCATTTTAACTGAAATTTTTCACTAATTCCACCTAAGGCAGACACCAGCCCTGGAAAACTTCAAGCCCAGCTGCTTGGAGTTTGATAAAGCAATAGGGAATAGAAAATAGAGTTGTATAATGGGAGCATCACACAACCTTAATTTGTGGTGCTCTCAGACCCGCCTATAATTAAGTATGCCAGATTAAAAATAAAGGAGGTGCTGGCTCTCAGTCTGAGAGTGCACATAAAATCTCAGCTCATAGCTAGTTATTTTGTGCAAGTTCTAATCCATTATAGTAGGGGGGTGACAATGACAACATTGTCTGACCCTTAATTACAGGAAAGATGCTATAATACTGTACATACCAGACAGCCTATGATAAAATTGAAATTAATACTGAAGACTCTGCCTGCTCCCCGTGACTTGAAAACTGGGAGTACTCTGATGTCACAAGGAGAAAGGATGCCTCTATTTTTCTTTCCTTGCTCAGATTTTCATTCCTCTGTTTCTCTCATTTTCCATCATTCCCAATAACAAATAAAAAACACCACAAATTATTAAATTACACTTCACACACACGCATTTCATTTCCGCACCACGCGGGTACAAAGGAGGCACAAACACCTCTGGAGGAGTGATCCCATGTCCTGGCAGCTGGCTAAACCAGCCACATGAAGCAGCATAGAAGGACCCACTGGAAGTGAGAATGCTTCAGGAAACAAATGACAATCTGCTACATCACAAAATAGCACCGGTGCTGGCTGCAAAGCCCCAGAATTAAACAAGAGAAGCTACCATACATGCATCTAAATACTGTGAGTCCGGAGCTCTGTGTTTTGCTGCATCGATTTAATACCACTAGAATTGGAGTGAAGGGTGTCCGGAGCTCCCTTCGTGAAAAGCAGCAAAGCACTGTGGTCACCAAGGAACAATATCATTAATTTCTGAAGGGAAGAAGGGACAATCCTTCCAACCTCAAGGCTCCAGCACACATGAACAGTGAGTGGAAGTACAGAAGTGGTGTTCAAAGGCTTGTGGAAATACAGAAATTCAGTCTCCTCTTTTCCTTTGCAACTTATTCATGACTTCTTGCGTATCTGTGGACTGACAGGAGTTGAGCCCACAGGAAAGAGGAGTAACTCAGTCCTTTTCATAATGTGAATTCATCTTGTAAGAGACAAAGTAGATAGAGCAAGGAATATGCATAACTTTTATTCCCTACCCCAGCACTAGGAGAATACCCTTTAGCAACCATAGGCATGAGACAGGAAGAGCAGTGAAGCTATTTCAATCACCTTTCAGTGTGCTTCAGCAGTCAATCACCATCACCAGCCCGAGTAAGCTATCGTGGGCCACTAACAAAGGCCGATACCTACTACAAAACAGAAGGTAGTTGAATAGATGCCAAACAAAGCCAAAGGAAAAGCAGAATTTCAAACAGACTGGATGAAAGGATCGCAGGAAGCAAACTTCAAGGAGAGTCTCCAAACTCAAAAAACTGCCTAAAAATAGTGGGCTCAAGTGTTGCTCCCAAGTGCCATCCAGATTAAAAGCAAAACAAAAGAAATTGAGGTTTGCTGGAGCTCTGAATCATCCATTCAAGCTGTAAGGAGACTGAGCAACCAACTATACGCAGGAATAGCAACACTGGGTATGCACAAAGCATCAAACCCAGAGCAGAATGGACTGAAAGGTATTTTCCTGCTTTAATCACTGAAAAATGCAGTAACACCATGCATTACTTGTAGAACAGCAGGTTGGACCGTTCAGACAGAAATATACTTTTTAAGCTGACATGTTCCTCTCTGGGCTGCTGGTTATAAAAAAAGTGCTTGTTGCACATTATCTCATCTTCAGACTGCACTTTGAAGTCCATTCTGGCCATTCCTCCATGACACAGACAAATTCCAATCCTCAAGAATAATTCTCTTAACTTTATAAAGAGACCCTTGTTCAAGTCAGATAATTTTCATGTAGAGGCTGACATGGAAATGGCTTTCCTGGAACAGAGTTGATTTGCATTACCCGGTATCATAGCACATGACAGCTTACTCTGCAGCCTGCTTTTCTGGATCTTCCATAATCCACGCAGCCGCAGTCCTCCTCTCCATGAAGCAGTTGTGCACATGACACGAAGAGCTAATTTTAATGAAGCGTCTTTGCTCTCATATCGGTCATGTTCTTTCTCAAAGTGTTTATCTGGCAGGCTCCTGGATGCAATTTGTAATCATTGCTCTCTGCTAACGAAGGAAAGTCCATTACTGTCGCCTTTTCGTCTGACTCTTGGGTTTTTAACATCTGACATACTGTTGCACAAGTAATGTACTGTACGAATCCATTAAAGACCCCCTTCACAGCGTCTCTCAAAGGACCTGCTATTGCACCCCTGTCCCAGCTCACCCTCTCTCCTTCAGTTAAACAGTCTCAAACGCTCCTGGCACATGAAAGCAAAACGCTTCAACGCCTCAACTGCAAATTCACTGAGACAGCGACCATCTTTCCATTACATCGCACAGCCTTCATGTGTGCAGTGGAGCCCTGATC
>NW_008825614.1:15478782-15480559 GCF_000699105.1 Pygoscelis adeliae | reverse complement strand
TCATCATCACGGGGTCCCCTAAAGCGGAGGGAAGTCTGCCCACTGTCATTCGATTACTTTTTAACTACCACAATGAACTAAAATTCCACAGGGAAGTAACGATAGCGAGTCATTACCATGAACGATTCACCTTCAAAGAGAGGCAAGAGGACAGCTGAAGCCCAGAGAAGCTAGTTTTCTTCACCCTCTCGGCAAGTGCCTGGATGCAGATCAGTGATATTTTCCAGAGGCAGAACAAAGAAACTAGATGCTGATACACAGAGGTTTTAAAAGAGATTAAGAAGTTGATGAAAATAAGAGGACTGACAACAGAACTGGGATCGAGAGCAGAAGAGAGTAAGAGCAAGGCATGATACAAATTACAGAAATCCTGGCAGGAGGAAAGACGCTTGTCAAAATGAAAGGGTCTCTCAGCCAGTCAAAGTTTCAGAGAAGTCACATACTGGAGAGGGGATGCAGGATCCTCAACACTACCTTGAGCCACAAATAAGGAAGAGACTCTGATGCAAGGAAATAGGTTCATCAATTATTACAGTTGGATTTGTGTTATTTCTTGTGCTAACTAAAACAATGATAATTTTTTTTTAGGCTCATTACAGATCTACATCATTATTTTCAGCTTTAGTTTGTCTCTAAGGAGCTAACCATAAGACAAAGCTGGAGGCCTGAAGACAAGTACTTTTACTTACCGCTGGGCAGTTCGAGTTTAGTGCCTATCCTAAGTGAAGCTAGACTGGAATATCCAATCATGGCAAAAAGGCAATAGATAAAAATCTTTGAATTTGAAAAAGGTGACCCTCACTGGCCACTACCAGAGCTCTGAAGATAAGCTTTCATTTTAATGTCTCCCCCAAGTGGTAAGTGAAACAGTGGTTACAATTTAAAAGCCCAGGTAAGGCGATGCATTCCCATACTGGCATACCACACTGCATAGTGGCTGCTTTATTTACTTTGTCACTACGCCAGGAATAGCTAACTCAAGCTAAGGTACGTCCAAATCCTTTAGGAACCCATAAGTCTATATTTATGAATACATCTATATATGTAGATTCATGTGCATGCATACACACACACTAAATCTGTTCATTTCCCCACAGAACAAAATGAATATCTAACGATTTTATATGTTGTGAATACTGTTCATTTTTCACAAGGGGTTCTATACATCATGCTTTTATTCACACCTAGCATCCATCTTTCACAAGCATCTATCCCTTAGAGGTGCATCTGCAGCAGAGGTGAGTTACGATGACACTCTGCCATTGAGCATTCACACTAGCTCCCTTCAGAAAGGGCTGTTTTCCTCCTCCTTGGGAAGCTCCCCTACTGAACAACGCTAGAGAAAGCCTAACATGCGAGGCTGAAGATTTTCTATGCTACGGTCCCACCAGTTAGAGTTAGTTTTGCTCTCTTCTATTGTTTGGGCTGTCTGCTGGAGAACCTAGCCCTTCTCCACACCTTTTACTTCAAATCCGTGCAAAGGGCCAGAACCCACCCATCACTACAGCAGTAGCCTAGGGACCTGCAAGTTGATGTAAAAGCTCCCTGCTGTGGCAATTTCCCCTTCTTCAAGATAAAATACAAAAAGATAACAAACCTCAAGGATTCTTGGAAAAGGAAAGAGGAAAATGGAAGTTATGTGAGGAAGGAATCGGGTGGCTGCCTACTTGAGTGGTTTAGAAGATTGATCGGTTTCACTTCTGCATGCACAGGTATCAGTATTAGGACAAACAATACTTTGAAAAAGCATTTCTTAAACTTATGCAGTAGAAAAGGT
>NW_008825614.1:15464566-15478736 GCF_000699105.1 Pygoscelis adeliae | reverse complement strand
TAACATTTCCAAAATTAAGTAGTGTCACATAACACATGCCTAACAAAATGGCTAAGATGCTCTGTACTAACAGTACTGATTTTTAACAAATCCTGGAAAACTAACACAACTCAGAGCATTTGAAGGATTGCCAGCATAATCCCAAAATGTAGAGGGACAAGAGGAAAGCAGAGGTAATGGTAAGTCAATTAGCCTGACATCATCCTTACATAAAATAATGGAACCATCAATTTGGGATGCCATCAACAAGGAATTTGAGGAGAGGCTAAAAATGTAATTAATGCCTTTCAGTATTGTCAAACAAGCCTTTCATTTTGGGCTGGGCTGGGTTTTTTTTTGGCAGGGGTAGAGGCATGGTTGATAAATAAAACTCTTCCAAGAGCATCTACTTGGGCTGGTCCAATGCGCTAGAATCACTAGACCATGTAACATCTTACCTAAAAGACCTCACACTACATGAAGAACTAATGTGACACCAAACTAGACAAGCTAAAAGTTGGCTCAATACTGGGCCACAAAACATGGCTGACAACCATGAGGTATTAATCAGCAGGACTCTTAGTAGGAGGATTTACAGGGATAGTTTCTTATTCACTAATAAAAAGAATCATGAGTTACAGCCACTTAAATCTGACCCAGATCTTCTGCGCTAAGGAATGTGTCCACAGGTCTCTCTCTGGCATCCTGCTGCTGTAGAGCCATTGGAGTGGCCATGGGACTTGATGTTTGGAAATCTGTCCCAGCAGCTATTTGATAGCTGTTGGGCATCACATGCCACCAGCAATAGTCCCACTCACCTCAACTATGACAAACCCATCCTGGCCATGGCATTTATATGGGTACAGTCCCGCCAGCAGGTCATCTATTAGAGTAGGGCTGCAGGAGGCAGCTGAGACAATCTGTAGAGCTCACTGCGGCTGAAAAAAGTGGTTCCCTTCCCCCTATCACCCACTTCCACATATTCCCTCTTGCTGCTTTCTCTATTTTCATCTGATCCCTGCCTGAGCTGATGCAGTCACCAAACCAGCAAATTAGCCCAGCAGAAAGGAACTTATTTTGCTGGTGGTTTTCTATCTAGAAAGAGAAGGAAGGGTGCCTGCATAGTTAGCCGGATAGGTCCACCAAGGGGCTGAATGAGTGCCAGAGTCAGCACCAGCAAGCGGGCGATGGGAAGGGGAATATCCCTTTGGCAGCTGTGAGCTATTAGGTCAGCTCAGTCACTAAGTGAAATGTTTCCCTGAAACAGAGTGACTCTAAAGCTCTTTCCTGGCAAAGTCAACCACGGACACAAAGATGGTAGGATAGCACAGGGGAAAAAAGGACAGGCTGCAGCTACAGAACAGGGAAGTGAAGTCAGCTGGCAGCCTGACGATGCATCTAGGAAGCAGAAACACAGATCATACCTCCAGGATGGAAGGCTCTGCTTGGAAAGGTCACAGACATGACCTAGGTCACTGCTTCGATTAGAGCTGGAAGCATTGCTGGTGGGGCTAGAAGCACCAACATATTCCCAGGGGTATAAAAAGGGGCTACCAGGCAGAAGTGAGGAAACAACATGTAGAGCATAGGTAAGACGACTACGCAACTGTTAACACACAGTCCTGTGCCACTGCTGTTCAGGAAAGGCGTGGGAATACTGGGTGGAGCTCAAAGGACGCTTGTAGAAAGAGATCTAAGGATGGGGAAGAAAAAATAAAAACAACTTTTAAGTGGGAAGCTTAAGGAGCTCAGTTAGTGCAGCAAATGAACAGAAAGTTGAGAGGTGCCTTGACTGCTGCCTGCAAATGCTTACACAGGAATGAGCTCTGACAGCAAGCAGCTTTCTATCCTCCCTGACAAAGCCAAAACACTCACGGAGCTGGGTATAGACACTATAGAAACGTAACCCTGAATTCAGATGTCATTTCTTGGGATGGAAAGCATGTAAAGATTAAAACAGTTTACCAGGGAAGCTAGTGGACTCACTGTAGCTTTCAGCAGAAAACTCCCATTTTTTTTTTAAGGGAGGAGAAGGGGAAGAAGACAACCAAACAAAAACCCACACCACACAGCACTTCCCCCTACAAAGTCTACAGGGAAACACAAAACCTGAATACACAGGAAGTCAAACTACATGGAAGCATAGCTCATTCTGGCCTATAAATAAACAAGTTATTAACTATTGCTCTAATTGTTGTTTGCCATCAGTGGAAGAGGGACTATTTTCCTCCTCTTCCATCAGAGAGGGATTTGTGCTACCAATACAAATCAGTGACAAAGTCACGGAACTGGCCCCTTCCACACCAATACAGTCACACAGCTAAAGACAGCAACAAAAAGGCTTTGGTTAGAAATTGCCCACAGCTTATCTGCAAGGACAAATACTTTGCCTCTTTAAATGGGAGCCTAAGCAAAGATACCAAGCCAGCTAACAATTAGCCAAACAGTCCCAGACATGTTTAGGTTTTTCTGTATTGAAAGGTTTATTAGAATCTAGCACTCGGCTTTTATTTTAGTACCTTATCCTACCATGCAGTTTCATTAAATATGTTTTAGATCATGGAGCTGTCTATCTAAAGACATCACAAAGACCTCTGTGAAGAAAGGCATGTCTCCCTTCCTCATACTAAGTAAAGCCTATTTGGGAAACCAGTCATTCCACAAGTCTTCCACTTCCAAAAAAAAAAAAAAAATCACAATTAAAAAAATCAGGCAGCTATTATGAACAGTGATTCTTTGAAGGAAATGGGGAAAAACAACAAAAGAAACTCTTCTACAGGTGCATGGGGGAATGTCTATTATTAAAGGGCACGATCACAGACAGAGATGAAGACCACAACATAGTCACCATTTTGAACCTTACAACTACAGCACAACATCATTAGAGAATTTTGTGCAACCCTCTGCACGTACAGAGGGATGAGCACGTGTGGATGTATGAACAGCTGTAAAGAATAGTTTCTAACTTACAGTAACTGCCAGTAACCTAAAGCATCTTTTAAGGAAGGAGGAAAAAAGATGCAAAACCTACCATTTCAAAGTCAGCGCACACAAACACATTCTCAAATAAGTACAGCACCTTCTAAAAAACATATTCATACAGTGAACTTCTAACCAAGTCTCCTCTTCAACATAAACTGAGAAACAACTCATTCTTCTAGCCTGCTCCTAAATACTAGGCCTCATAAGGTCTATTTTCAACTTCAAAACATGAGTATCCAGAGGAGACCATGTATCCTTCACCAGCCATGCCTGCACTGGTTTATCACTCTATGAGAGGCAGGCGGGCAAGATTAATTATTCCATCAGCAACATACGAAGCACCTGAGACTTACTACTCTGGGCAGGCCACCCGTGGGCTTAAACATCCTGAAAATTAAAGTTGTGGTATTACTTTTCTCTCCTGACACATCAGAGCCAGAAGAAGAGTTGCCTTTTTGATCCTGAAACAAGTCTATTTTAACAGATTTGTATTTTACAGCAGAGCATAGCCCTTTTTTGTGTGTGCACAATTTGCCTCCTGTTGCTTGACCACTGGCACAGGCTTTCACACGCACCCTATCATAGCTTTTCTTCCCATGGAGCAAAGCACTGAGAGACTGACCTGTGATGTCAGAAACCAGCATCTGAGAAGGAAAGAGAAAAAGGAAAAGAAAAAGCAAAAGAAGAGTTTGATGGCAGTAGATAGTGATGGGACAAAATTTGGGGACTGGATTATCTGAGGTACTTGTGACTGAGCTTAGACAAGAAGGTTTTTACAGTTATAGCTGCTGGCATGTTGACAAAAGGGCAGATGAGTCTCTTACTCGCCTGCACCTGGTTGGTGAAACATTGCAATGAGTAGACGGGAGATGACTCAGAGGCCTTATGAAACATCCTCGGACCAGTCATCCGAGGCTACGTTGGTTCCTATTGTTCCATTAGCAAGTTGCGGCCGGTGATAAAATAGGTTGCACGTCTCTAGAACGGTGCAAGCGTGTGGTAGTTTTTGTTTGTTTTTAAAGATAATTTAGTGCTTATGAAAGATGGTATGTGAGCTCAGGCAGCCGAGGCACCCTGAGTGCGCGGTAATTACAGCACCCATGTTAGCTGCTCAGGCTTCTCCACTCTGCCAGTGAATTGGCCGTGGTCTTGTTTCTATTCAAGCAGCAAAACAGCAGTTCTGCACACAACTGGTACTCCACAACTCTCAGCTTACAAAGCTCTTAAACAAAACAAACTTTCCTGGATTTAATTAAAAAAACCCAAGAAGTAACCCAGAGGCTGCATATTCCACATCACATTATCCTCACTTATTAGAAACGTATTAGTGTTTCTCTCATCATAAAGGAGAAAGATTATATAGTTTGCATCGCTGCCTGCAGCCACATTTTCTCAAACTTGGGTGTCAAAAGACAAAGCTCCTAAATCTACATTTAGCTACTCAAATAAAGGGGCTCTATCTTAACTAGCCATTGCACAGAAATTCTCCAGAAACGAAGGGAAGTTGCAGGCACCCAACTTTTTCTAAAGAAAAAAGAAATCATCACATTATGTACATGTAAGTGTCCAAATACGGGCACCTGAAGATAGCAGAGGAAAGAAGTTTTGACCACATTGGCCAGAAGAGTTAAGATGACAGGAATACTCAGCTGAAACTGTTTGCTGCCGTACTAGTAACGCACGGAAGAAATAAAAGTGTATAGAAGGAGTGGAAAATAGAAGAGAGGAAGGATGAGATGAACAATGAGGGATTTGTTAAGTGTGCATCTCAGAAAAGGGGCCAGGGCTTCGAGAGAGCACAGGGAATGGGGTGCCCCATCTCCCCGACACACAGACCCATAGGTCAACTCCAAGAAACGCCAAGTTGGCAAGAAGCAGACTGCTGCACATCTGCTGCGTGTCTTGCAAGGCAACAACTGAACTGCTGGCTTTGCCCTACCTGTTCTGTGTATAAAATTTCTTTAGCCCTCAAAAGCTGTAATTTAAAGAGTAGAGACACAATTTTAACGCAGCTGAGACACACAACTGTCTGTACAATTTTACCAAGCGCGTGCCTACATGAACCCCTAATTATCTGCACTGTCATGTATAATTAGTCAGTCTGAACATGTAGTAATATGTGAACGTTAGGCACACCTCATACATTCAATAGCATCCTGTGTTTGTACACAGGCAACTCTCAGTAAGTATAACTAAGGTCATATCCTGAAAGGGGCAAGCGAAATAAACAAAAGATTTAGTGTGTATGTCATTTATCCCGGGACCTTACATGAAAACAGAAAATTCCTTTCTAAAGTACATAAACAAGTGTTTTCTGTGTTTTTTCTTTTAAATGATTGGACACAGTGCTTCCAAGGCCTGCACTAATGACAGAAATTGAAGCTCATTATTCAAGCCTGCTGTGATCAATATAGAGAAAACATGAGGACAGTCATGAGCAGGCAGTCCTCGCACACAATTTTTAAGGTCAGTGAAGTTATTGTGTGATTACCTTGAAAAATGGACATTATCAGATAAATATAAATGTGGAAATGGAGGAAGGATGCAGTCAAGAAATATCACTGGGCACATCTCAGCACACCTAAACAGTCTTTCGTGTAGTTGAACCTCACATTTGCAAAAATCTGGAACTACTCAAACACGAAACTCAGCATATAAAACAGGGTTAACTCAACCCAAGCATGAAAAGGCTGGCTAAATCTACAACAGCCAGATCTCATCCAACTCTTTCTCTTATTCTGGGTATCAGAAAGATTGAAGTGTTAATAGCTGTCTTATTGACTCATTACCTTACAGGCTTTAAAATCTGCATAAAAATAGATTTCAAAAAAATCTCGTATTCAAATCAAGCACATTTGACTGCAACTACATCAAACAGAGTCCCAGTTTTATCAGCGATATGCTGCTTCATGTCAGTTAGTTGACATAACCACGCGTCTGCCTCTGTGCTAAATACATGTGCATGCAGGGAGGAGGGGGAGAGAAAGGAGAACACAAGCCCGTATGCAAACGTGCTGTTATCTGTTTTTTTTCCACTTGGAAAAAATTGTTAGCACAGCTCAATCGAATCTATTGAAAAGAGCTAGGGACTCATTCAACCACCCTATTTCAACAAGCTCTATATCCTGGCCCTTATCCCAAATGTGCTGAAGACCATGGGAGTTCCTCAGCTGACCTCAGTGGGGTTTGGATCAGACCCACTCTGCAAGTAATCTCATTTGATATGTTTGTGTTAATTGGCTGTACTGCTAGAATAAAAAGTATTGCAGAGCATTAGAAAGGCTGACAAAATCTGACTTATCGAAAGCAGCAGCAAGGCTTGAGCATGATAAAGGCAGTGTAAGGATTTTGCCCTTGCTGTACAGGCACTAGGGTGATTGAGGGTGAAGCATGTAAATAATTTGGGCAAGACGACGACTTCTTCTCAATTACCAAATAAGTGATTTAACCCACTTCTTAAATTTACTGTGACAATGCTGGTCCTGTTCCCAATGCCCTCTCCTTTGTAAACGCTTTAGCCAGATGTAGAAATGGGCCACGCCAACGCTCCAGCTTCACTGCCATGCTCAGCCGCATCCCAAAGCAATGTGAAGAAGCCCTTTTAGCTCTGGCCTTCTCTGATGGATGAACATCCCTATGCAAGACTTTCAGTGCAGTAATGTCAGCAGCACACTGTAGACCTGCATTAAAAAATGCATTGTCCAAGTTGTCATACTGTATCTTATCAATTAATTTGCTACATTTGCTGTTTCTAAGGGATCCATAGAGCAGTGATCTCCAAACTTTTTTGATCATGCACCCCTAACAGTAGAACATTTTTGAGCACATGCTCACTACATTTATTAGTACATGTACTACTGTACTAATAAATTATGTACATTATAAAGCATACACAAAAATAGAAATTAAGAAAGGGTGAGATAAAGATGTAGTAAACTTTTTTTTTAAATTAATGGTACAAAAAATATTTTCTTCCTGCACTGTAATGGATTATCTTGCACATCCCTTGGGGTGCATGCACCCCACTTTGGTGCCATAGAGGACCACTCTATGGAGGTGCCATAGAGGACTCAGATACGTTCCCTTCCCCATTGCCAATGACATTTCAAAGTCTTAACCATATACACGCAGACCCTGGCCTGTTCTTCAGGCGTGAAGCTGGCCCATGAGTGCTGAGCAGCACAACAGATGTTTGCTTTCTGCATCTGCTGGTTGTCACTGTATCACACAACTGCTCAGCACTGCTGGCTTCTGCTCAGTGCTTGGCTTTTATAAGGCTGTCCCTGAATTTCCAGTTACAATCAGTGAATTAAAAAACCCCTCCCCTTTAACACGGTATTTATATTCTGCAAACAGGATTAAAAATTTAAGTCTTCTAATCTTTGTTTTTACGGACTGAAAAATCACACACCACTTCCTACGTCTTTCACTTACTCTCTTTTTGTGCCTCCCCTCCTTTCCGACCTACTGAAGACATCCGTCTTCCTATCTTTTCTTTTTCCTGTTTTCAGATATGAGAAAGCCATCCGCCCCTCTGCAAAAGTTTTCCCAAAATCCGTCCACTAAGCTAAATGTTTTGGCCCCTTTACCTCTTTCCTAACAACATTTCTTACTGGTCTCCTGAATAAATTTTCTCACGTTAATGAGTTCTGAGGCACGAAGACAAGGACATGCGTTACTAAGCTTATTCGCATAGAGGAGCCAAAATCACCTAATAAGATAGAGCTTTAAAGCTTTATCAGTCTATGAAAAGGCCTAGGGGATAACACAGGTGCCTGCAATCGCTGGGGATTGGGCTCAGCACTCAGGAGCCCCCTTTCCAAACTTACCCTGACACATTCTTTCTCATCCCTACCTTTGGTTTGCTTACTGCTGTTTATTGCTGGGCTGCACTATAAGCAGTGGAAAGTAGAAAACACGCCTTCGTTTATTTTTTGACAGGCCTACCCATTCCTGTATTTCACAAGCTATAAAAAAGCCATGTCAAATTTAAAGCACCACACCTATTATCGTTTCCAGTCGAAGGCAGGGCCTCCATACTTGTCTTCACGCTGACTGCTTTCCCTGTAAGCCACCCCCTTATTAACATAAATTGCAAATCAAACTGTAGAGGTGAAATTCATCACTGTGCAGAGAGTCAGCAGGTATCCTACTTCAGCCCATCAAAACAGGGCTTACATTAAACTCTAAGTAGCGCTTAGGTCTTATATTAAGCCTTCGTAGAGGGTGTACTGCACTTTTTCTGAGTTACATTTCATGCAAACCATAACACTAGGAAAATGCACTTCAGCACTTAGGCACTGTGCAAACAGATATTACAAGGAAAGAAAAAAAACTTCAACAGATAGGCTAAGGGGCACTATATTAGGAAACACTTGAATGTTTTTTTTCAATGCCATTTTATTCTAAGAAATTGATCTCTTTTCTGAGAAAATTCTAAGTGATGTGATCTGATAACCTGTAATAAACACATTATGTTCTCAAAACCAGACCTTATCAAGTGGAAAAATACCTTTAAAGCTTCGCATAAGATTCCAAATGCATGTCTGTTATTGACATACCAACTGGAAAACAATCTTAGGAAAGACCCAGAAAACCCCACTAAAACCAGAAGCCAGTGTTCAAGTATGATCTTTCTTAATAGGATTTTATAGCAACATAGTTCCACTGAATTCTATGGAAAAAAAAATAACCTAATTTGTGTTTAAGGGAAAACAAAACCGTAACTGCTTCTTGAGAAACTCTACAGCCCTCATATCATCTAACTCACTGTCCTGACCAGTCTCTCCTCTTCTGCTGAGGGTTTAACCCAGAACTGTGGCTGGCCTGAGCCTGGGATCGGAGGGGAGGCACAACAGAGGTCTTAAACTGTTGCATCCAAAAAACTGAACCTACGATGTTTTCCTGTTCTCCTTCACACAGCCATGGCAAAACTATGACTGTAGTACAAAATCCATACTGTTACAGGACTACCAGTACACCACATCGACCACACACCCTGCACTAGCAAAGCCGAGCTCCACTGCAGTGTAGCAAAGCCACCGTGCCCAGGACCAAGTGGAGCTCTACCAGGGGAATCAGAGCACTCAAGGCTCTGCCAGCAGAGCTGTATCCATCAAGGACCATGCTTCTTCATACTCCCTGCACATCACCATCCTGTAGTACAGAATCATACATTAAGCCCAGTTTATTTCTCTGAGAGCAAGGAAGGAGCATTGCTATGGAAAGGTGGGACATACCCTATCCTGGCCAGATGGTGCTTCTCTTCTGGCAGAGGGGAGGAAAAATCCACAGGTCTTTTAATCACTTCACCTCAAATTAAAGTACTCCTCCATCAAAATTTGAACTCACACTGGAGGGGTGACACATCACTGCAGAGCTTCAGATTCGTGCCTGGCTTCCAGTCGGTGAAGGCAACGTCCGCCCCTATGTTGGGTCTTGGGGATTTCACTACCACGATCCCTCACCGTCCCTTCCAGAAACAGACTCTGCTGCCCAACAGCACCAGCACAGGCTGTCTTTGTAGAAGGAGAAATGCCCATGATGGTGCTCCAAAGGATACACAAGCAGGCTGTTTCATCTGGGCTGCTAACACTCTGCACTGATTACTGATTACAGAATTACTGCTCCTCAGTTAATTAATCATGTTGTCTGCAAGCAAGAGAATTTCACTGATCTTAGAATAAGGGTTACCTGCATGTAAACTATGAGAACAGAGCAGAATACAGGAGGAGGATGTTGAGCATTTAATTTCAGTAGGTCTTGTCCTTCACATAAAACTTCCACTGATTAAATTAATTGCAGACAACATAGCGTGGACAACTTTATGCCAGTTCAAAATTAATTTATACCACTTTGGCTTTCTTTAAAGAGATTGACAAAAAAATTGCAAGAACATTTCTCAAAATTACCAACAAGAACTTGCAACTATTTTATTAATTCAGTATAAAGAACGTCAAACTTCCAGATAAACCTGTGCAGGTGTGTGTGCATACCTGCAGGAACAGAAAGCTTCCATGAACTATTTTCCCTGTTTATATGGCACTTATGTGCCAAAAAAGAAAGCAGAACACAACAAATATTACTGTCCTGTTTGACTGCCGATGCTCAAGTGCATGCACAGAAAGTCAGAAATCGTGTCCCACTGCCACCTCTCTCAAGCACGCGTGGCGGCAGGAGGACAGTCTCTTCCCAGAAGGCACAGGACAGCGGTAAGAGCCGATGGCTGCATTTGCCCTTTACGCATACATCCAGAGGGGAGCATGATCTATAGGCAAGAATGTGTGCGTATGCGGGAGTGAGTTGTGGGTGGTGGCTGGGGTGAGCACTCGCCTTCATCAATCGGTAGAAGGTACACAAAAAAGGACTCAACTCAAAAAATTCCCTCACCCTACCTCCCGCGCTCCTTGTAGTTTCTCCCATAAGCACGCGTTCAGTATTTCCTCCCGCTCCATTTGTACATATTCCTCATCTCCGTGTCGAGTGCTGCGCAAGCCCATCAGATGAATAAGACCTTTATAAAGCTCACAGGTGCTGTTGTGCATTGCTGTTTGTGTAATAAATATGGCAGTAAGCCAGGAAAGCCAAATGATTATATATGCCTTTAACGGGTTTAGGAAGGATGGAAGGGTGTGGGAGAAGGGAAAGGAGGGAGGGATATAAGTTTAACACTACAGCATTGTTTTCATGGATATTTTTGTTTAAAAAAACCCCCACACTGATGTGTATGCACAACAGAGCAAATGAAAACAAGGCAGGTTTCTGGATTTTTTCAGCATGTGATGTGCTAGGTGAGAGTTGACACTATGCATACAATGAAAGAAATGCACAAAAGGATTAATCGCACAGGCAATTGCAAACCAGAGCTCCCACAGCTGGATGAGAGTAAAGACTAAATTGAGTTGTAGCAAAAATATGTTAAATCAATATTAACCACAGACAGCAGGAGCAAATCTTTATTTGGAGACAGTTTAGACGACCCTCCCCCCTCTCTCCCTCCATCCCATCCCCCCCATACATATGCTGTTTCTGAAAGGTCTCTCAGTACTGTGAGGTATGGCTGGAAGTGTACCACCAGATCCTACAAAGGGACAGGTGAAGCAGGATTCGTGCTGAGCTGGCAGTCACACCACGCTACTGAGGGACAGACGCCGCTGTGCCAGAGCTGCGAGAGCCAGCGAGTACACAGGCAGGGAACGAAGGACACCTTGGAGGGTCTGTGGTGGCTCCTCTGGGCACTCACATGGGTGAGGCAACACAAAGCGTACCAGCAAACCTCGGGCCACAGCCTCCCGCTTTTCCCATCATGGTTCCAGACCACCTCTTCTGGGTACCTGCCCCAGTCTGCAAGGGCAAATAACTGTGTTAATCAGTCAGCATGGGGGTCCTCATGGTAAAACAAGCTACACAGAGCAGCAGCAGATAGGCAGACGATGAAACGTGAGAAGAAGCTATGTTTTCTCTAACAGTACAGAATAACAGCAGCCATCTAACACTGCAGACTGTCTTTTCAAAAACAGCCCGGGATGGGCATGAAGTTCAGATGAATGCTGCGTATTCTTCCTTGCAGTCCAAGTCATTTATGTAGGAGACCACACATGCATCAAACTCGCTAGGAACTCGGTTCAGTCCATACGATGCAGGGCAGGAAAGGCACAGACAAGCCAAGTCAGCTTTCAGACAGTGACAAGGCATTCATTGCTACCACAACTTTCCCCTTGTTCTGTAATCACCATCTGCAGAACAACTGAAATAAGGTTCCTGGAATTTATTATAGATGCTTCGCTTTGTTATCAATACACAGGAAACACTGCAGCTACACTGGGGAGGAGAGATAGTTTCATGGTACTCATTTTTCACACAAGCACAATATAATGCAAAAGAGCTAGCACACTGCCAAGAAAGCCTGAAATTTTAGGTCCACTCTTTGCTCTGACGTGGATTTGTGCATCGGTGGCAAATGATTTCTCTGTGTTCAAGCTCTCCCACCTTTAGATGGGAAAAACAATGCTCTTGCAAGAATTCCAGGTTTGTTTATTGAACAGTTGAAGTCTTAAAGCAAAAGGTGCTGCAGAAACCAGTATAAGAAGTACAACTCCGTGCTAAAGTTGTGTTAGAGTAACTCCTCATCCATGGTGGATGAAAAGCTGGACATGAGCCAGCAATGTGCGCTTGCAGCCCAGAAGGCCAATCGTATCCTGGGCTGCATCAAAAGAAGCGTGGCCAGCAGGTCGAGGGAGGGGATTCTGCCCCTCTGCTCTGCTCTGGTGAGATCCACCTGGAGTACCGCATCCAGCTCTGGAGCCCTCAGCATAAGAAAGACATGGACCTGTTGGAGCGGGTCCAGAGGAGGGCCACAAAAATGCTCAGGGAGATGGAACACCTCTCCTGTGAAGAAAGGCTGAGAGAGTTGGGGTTGTTCAGCCTAGAGAAGAGAAGGCTTCGGGGAGACCTTCTTGCAGCCTATCAGTACTTAAAGGGGGCTTATAAAAAAGATGGCGGCAACCTCTTTAGCAGGGCCTGTTGCGACAGGACAAGGGGGAATGGCTTTAAACTAAAGGGGGGTAGATTTAGACTAGCTATAAGGAAGAAATTTTTTACGCTGAGGGTGGTGAAACACTGGCACGGGTTGCCCAGAGAGGTGGTGGCTCCCCCATCCCTGGAAACATTCAAGGTCAGGTTGGAGGGGGCTCTGAGCAACCTGATCGAGTCGAAGATGTCCCTGCCCACGGCAGGGGGGTTGGACTAGATGACCTTTAGAGGTCCCTTCCAACCCAAACTATTCTATGATTCTATGATAAAGGACAACTACTTCTCTCTTCTTTCTCAATGACAACACTTTCAAATCTAAACACTGCTCAGTAGTCAATTTAGTTTTTAGGATCAATAACTTGGAACTGTGGATGAAACTGGTCAAGCCTCTTCTATGCTTCCTCCATGGATATTCCTCTTAAGCTCTGGACATTTGTCATAAGTATCCATTTATCAAGCGTTATTTAAATGTAGTCTTCTGGTTGGACAAGACAGACTGCAAGCCAGAATCAAACCCAGGCAAAGCCTATGCAAAATTTAACCTAGATAGAAGAGTGTACTTGAATTTGGACCTGTTACAAGGTGGTTTGTTTCTGACGGTGGGGTTTTCTTGGAAGGGGAGAAAGGTTAGGCAGGGACAGAGGTTAATAAAGGTATTTATAAATATACAGGGTTGCCAGCTTCAATAGCTAAATTCAGGACAATACTGCAACCAGCAAGTCCAGATGATGCACATCTGAGCTAATGGAATGAGCTTTCCACATTGCATTAGTGCCCCAGCTTTTGAAAGCAAAGGCTTGCGGGGGTTGGATTAGCTTGGCTGGCAAAATAAAAGTACAGTGTGAATCTGATTTACTTTTTGGGAAACAGAATTAACTTTAACACATCTCTCTGCATTTGTCAGTGCTTACTAGCAAGCGGTATCCCCCATCCACCCCACCAGTTCCCTTCCAAGTTGTACTTCTAGGAAGGCTTCACTGAGGAATGTGGAGGGTACAGATGGATTGCTTCCATGTTTATTTTTTTATTAAGAATTTGTTTCAGCGAGCACCTCTATCATAACACAGTCTGATTTATGCTTACCTTGCAGTGGGGAAGACAAATGCTCTAAACTTTCCACAGAATAAGATGACTTCATGCTTTTAAAAGAAATTTTTTTTTTTAGGATTTTTGTAAGGGACAAGACTTTGCCCGTAACAGCAAGCTGCAACCCAGAACCCATGTCAGTCCAAGTGACTCAATACATTACAATCTACTGACAGATTCTTATTTCAAAGCTCTTCATTTCAAGAACCACCTTTATGGTTTACATATTTCTTGGGGGCAAGCCAGTCACTTCCTTTGGGGCACCAGCAATCGTCATTCCAGCAGGACCAAGGTGGCGATTACACTTCATTAAGAGGTGGGATAGAAAGACCACGCAACGACTTTTCATTTACCTTTATGTGAGCACCAAGCAGAGGCTTCTGCACGTTCTTTGCAGCAATTGAATTTCAGAGGAGAAATAGATGAGGGAGAGGAACATGTACAGGGCTGGTGGATCTAAGTTCCATGGGGGGGTCCCAGAGCTACTTTGGAGAAAAGAGCCTTGTAGCTAGTAGGCTCACAGTTAAAGACTGCAATGGAAAATCTAGATCAGCTCTACTGACTGAGGGAATGAATTCTTCACTACACCCCT
>NW_008825614.1:15426975-15464516 GCF_000699105.1 Pygoscelis adeliae | reverse complement strand
CCCCTCAGCACTGCGTGCAGAGATAAAGGTTTGCCCCTTGATGCTTAGCAGAAGTCTGACTTTTGAGTCAAAACAGTACTGTGTCATCTGCCTGTCTGGGCTGCGCTATACATGTGGCGTCTGCTTGATCTTCTCAGACTGAAGAAATGCTGGAGATAAAGTATGTGCAAATAAAAACAGTTTAAAGAAGAATGCTGGTGATAACACCCAGTAGTACCTTGTTGCTTCATGCTTCCAAATGTTCTTAAAGAGCTGCTCATGCCTCATGGGGAAATAGGGAGCACTTTCTGCTTACAAAAATAACTGACACTCCAAACTCCCTCCTCCCTAATGCTATTAGGGGAGATATTGGCATATGAACAGGATGCACGTGTCCAAGAGGCTTTTTGATCGGTAGCAGACCCTGATCCCAAGGACACCAAGAGCCCTCGTGCTCCCTTTGTAGCCCAGGGACTGAAGCAAAGGGTCAAAATGGGAAAAACAACTGTCATGATTATCTGTAGCCAAGATGACTGTAAGGTCTGAGGGCTCAGATTTCAGATGGGAAAATGAGAAGTACGTGACCCACAAAACCCTCAAGCAGTCCAATTTCTATTTTAAAGAGTGAAGGAGAATGCAGGCTGTGTAGAGACACCTGAAAACTGAAAAGAGGTGCAGTCGGACCCACCTTTCAAGAAAAACAAGAGCTGTGTTGCATCATGTGCAAAATAATGCCTTGCCTGTATAGCTTCCAACACTGTGAAGCAATAAAAAGGGGAAAAAACAAACCATCCAGCTACCCCAGTGGAGAAAAATATTGAATTATTCTTTTTAAAGTCTCCAAACACCAAAAGAGCTCAGGTAGGTCAACAGCAATAAAAAATGAATATATGAGAGAGAGAATCATATGAACCCTTCTGATGACGTGCTTTTCTAAAAATAACCATGGGCACTTATTTTGCCCCCGAACCCAACGAGCTGAATAAGATTGCGTTACAGCTGCACAGTCACATTGCAAGATAATACAGGATGCGAGCCAGATTCTCACCTCACGTAAATCAGCACAGCACCGCTGGAGTCACTGCAGTTATTTTGAACAGCCCCAGCGGAGGATCTAGCCACACATTTTTGTGTGATATACACAGCTCACAAGCAGCGTGACCAGCTTTATTAAAGTTCATATTTTTCCAATCGCAAGTGTCTCACATGCTTCATTATTCAAATTTTATATAAAAAAACCATTAAGATCTCAAGGTGCCCTGAGGACCAAACACATTTTAAAGGAAAGCAGTTAGAAGTAAGGCAATGGGTATTTAAAATTGGCTTTTGTTTGTTTTTTTCCTGCTTGTCCTATTTAATGGGTCAGGAGAGCTAGCAGGTTAAGAAGAGGGTTACAAAGAGGCCCACTGAAACCATCCTCTCTCTTTCTTCCTGGGTAGATCAGAGGGAATCTGGTTTGTTTATTTTTTCCTGTTGTAACATAGGTCAAAGTATTAAAAAGACTGAGAATCACCGACCTCTTGCTTACAATCTTTGGGCTCACACATATGACAAGACTGGGCAGAAAAGGTTAAGTTCAAAGCAGCTTGGACCTCTAGGGACACTTTGAAGTACTTTAGCATAATCTAAATACATAAGGACCCCTTTAATGTCTAAGTAAACTAACAAATGCTTTTGGAACAGTCTAGCATCCCCTAAGGAAAAAGAGCTGTGCAGTAATAATCACTGAATTACCCAAATACTGTAAAAAAATAGTCTGATTAAAAAATCCTATTAGAGCTGCTCCCTTCCTTTGGTAAAGGTAATTGCATTTTTTTGCTTTCTAAAAACAGCAGCCACCATCTTCCTCCCAAAGAGAGTTAGTCTTCAAAGAGAAGTGCCATTCCTGATAATTGGTGACAGACCACCGCGAGGTAGTTAATCGTTTAGGGCTGGACTGTGTTCCTGCCGCCGGATGGGGACGATGCCATGCTGCCCTGGTCTAGCTGTCAGAGAACTATGAAGAATTAAAACTCCTCAAGCAGAGTGCATGACCAACATGCTGCATCCTGGCTTTGGACAAAAATATACTTGAAAAGGAGTTGGATAAGCACCTAATTTGAAAGATGAGCTCCTTCGGAGCTCCATTGCTGTGTGCTTTGTACGTGCAGGTTTCTAGAAGCAGCAGAGGGAACTCCATTGTATCTCCAGAAGAGAAACAACAGAATATATCTATGACCAAATGACCCACGACATGCTACAATTGGGAATAATACTTCCCCCTTGACACAAACTCCTCTTATGTTGTCAGTAGTTACTCATAGATGCTAGAAATAAATAGGGCAAATTCCCACTAACTTGGAATTGCATTTCTTGAAAAAAGAGATTACTTTGGGTAAGAAAGTGAAATTACAGTATCTTATGCCACCACAGGAACATTATTCTACATCCTTAATTCTGTGTCATTTCAGAAGAGATCTACTGACCTGCCAGTGTGTGATCAGGAAGGAAAATTTCGTCCCTTATTATGTACAAGTAGAAAGCATAGAGAGGCTTGTTTTTTCCATTTTCTACAGCAGTGTTAGTTCATTTAGGATGAAGCAAAGAAGTCATACATCACAGGCTGTTTCTGGGAGATCAGCGTGACATTTTCGCGCTGCCTCTCTCTTGCTTAATCCAGTATTTACCCAAATTGGATGGATGTCAGTACAGCAGGCAAAGCCTTCATCCAGGACACTGGCCAACAGCTATTAGCTGATAATGAATACAGCAGTACCAGCAGTCCTCTGCTTTAGACCATAGGATCTGCAGAGCAGGAAGGTCTCTCTGCTTCGTGCCTTGCACGATCAGACACAAGGGGCTGCGAGGATCCTGATTACTTCCAGGAGAGGCTGAGGACCAGCTCGGGGAGCTAGTCCTGTCAGCAGGGGCTCTCACCCAGCCATCTCACGCAGGGGACCTTGAAGAGGAGGAAAATAAACCAACAGACTGCCTGTGACTAGATGATTGCAAAGTGGTAACTAGTGTATGAAAGCAATACATTGATCCCCTATGTGGTGGAGCCCAGTAGCGGTGCAGGAAGAGCACGTTACGGAGCAGAGCCTTGAGGTGTGAGTGAAACAGAGACACGGCAGTTTTGCTGCTTTTCTCCTCCAGGTAACATCAAGGCTTCCACTCCTTCAGCTAAAGGTGAAAGCAAAAGGGGTTGGTAATAATGGCCTGGATCAGGTTCCCATTTAAAGTGGCCTCTAGAGAAGTATGAGTGTTTAACATTAATGAGCAAAGCAGCTGTGGAACTAATTGCAACACTTTGCCCAACATTTCATCAAGTACAGTAAAGACCCTGTATCCATATGTCATTAATAAGAGGCAAAAAGAGTCAACAATTATACTAAAGGAAGTCAATAGCTGGGGTGGGGGGTTTTATTATTATTTTTGCTGGAGATAGGCTCCTGGTAAATTCAAGGGGTGGCTTGTAACTAATTAAATGATCTGAAGGAGACAGATCTCTGATTTAGCCAGAGACAGTGGCTAAATCAGTAGAAGGTCTTCTAAGTGTGCCGGGCTTGCATGCTTGTACAGTAGCAGTCCCCACTGTGCATGAGTTGTTCAAAGCAGGGAGCACAAACTCTGCCAGATGTCCCATCCGTCCCATGGCCTAGCGTGGAGCAGCAATGTCATGTAACCACAATAGTTGTGCAACTCACACACAGTATCAGTGCTGGAATTACGCCCAGACTCAGCCCTGGTCATTCATAAATGTGGACAGAACCCAAGTCCTTGATTATAAACACTCTTAACACACAGTTATGCAAGTGACTGAATAATTCAGGCTTTCTTCCCAGATATGGCATAATATTGAGCTATGTAAGAACACAGCTCTGCTCTGGCACAGTCTGGCATCTCTGTAGAGCAGCCCTTCTCTCCAGCACAGCTTGTAAACTGGGGAAGAGCAAAGCTTACAGAAAAGCTTACAGAAATGTGACCTCTCATGGCAGCACCCTCTCCCTCCTGAGCATCACTCCCCTTTCTCCTGCCCAGCTCCCGTCGTGTGTTTTGCACTTTGCCTTAACACCAGGATTCCAAGAAAAGAGAAACTGTACCGACAGCCTGCTGGGGTGACACACTCCACGGCTGGCAGTGGTAGGCCAGCAAGACTGTGGCATTTTGAACTCCAGGGAGAGTTTGAGCAGAAGCATGCCCATAGCCAGGTACAGCTGTACAGAGGGCAAAAACGCAGCCCAGAGCAAGAGGATCACTGTGGGAAAGTGAACTCTAATCCCCCAGTCTCCATCACAACCCATCTAATCCGTTTCTGTATCACATACATGCTTCACGGGGTTGCTAGAAGAACCGGATAGCTAAAAGTTAGAGAAGGGTTTAAATTTAACAAAGTGTTTCCATCTTTAGTAAAGCAGAAAATACTACCAGCATTCCCCACAGTTACCTAACACCCTCTGCCGAAACAGCGTTTTCTCAGTGACTTGCTCATGCACCTCAGTATGACTGACTTTCTTCCTTCACTCTCCCACTTTTCCCTTGGCTACGCCATCTCTGAAATCCTTTTCCTTGACTTGTACTGGGCCACGATACTGTGCGTTACAGACAGGTACCTCGCTCCATGAAAGCTCCCATTGACTTCAGCGAGAGCTCTCCTGGGCAGACCAGCCTCACCCTGAACTGCATCAGGACCCAGCTCCAATTTCCTGTGTTGCAGCAATTCAAGGTGCTGGCTGATTTAACACCTCAAGAGCCACATGTGAAAATGCTCTGGCCATACTTTGCCTGCTATACACGTGTGTATGTTTTCAATTTGCATACAAGTAACAAAGCAAGCGAACATGAACTGCTCATTGCTTTGCAAGGTGACTTTCCGGTCCCCTTCAAATTTGGCCATTTCAGAATTTTCTTTGAGAAGTACTCTATTATCTACACGCAAAATATCAGAAGAACAGACAACAGCTTTTTGCAGGTTTAGTTATTTGATCCCTGCAGCAACACGCTCCTGACACAGTTTTATAGCACTCTGTGGAGTTTTCTAGCAATACGTCTTCCATCTCTTCAACAGACAGTGGAACTGGAGCACGCCTCTCGTATGGCTGTAAGCATGCTTCCAGTCTTTACAGCCAACTCACAGCTGCACAATATTAAACACAAAAGTAAATTATCATTCCCTATCGCATTATATGAAAGGTCAGAATATAGCTAGCTATTTAAGCCTCTGCATAATACTTTTAACCTAGAACAGAGAGAAAGTGCATGCTTTGAAAGCTATTTTTCTTTGAAGTGTTCAACTAGGTCTTCTGTCCTAGGTGAGTATTTCATACAGATAATGCTAAGCAGCAGAAATAACTCCTTCCACACTCATTCATTATATAAATTCTGATATAAATCTGCATTAGAAATCAACCTGATAAAAGCTCAGACAGGTACTTCACAAATGCTCAGCTGATTCCTCAGATAACCACAATAAAAAAAAAAAAATTATACTTGTTGCCTTGCTATGAATTTGGACCATGTTTGGCGGTTTTGCTGTGTGTTGTACTATGTTTAGCAATTTGGTTTGGTGCTTGATGGGTAACCACAGCAAGGAACAAACATGAACACAAGAAGAAAAAGACCAGAGCATTTTAATTACTTAATTTTACCATAAAACATCTACACACTCATGCAAAAAGAAGCAGCCCTCACCTTAAAGTAATTTACTTTTCTGCAGCTAAAGGATATTTTGTGGTAGGAGGGAAGACATTCCCAAAACTGCACCTTGGTGCACACTGCAAAAATCTGCCAGTGCCTAGAGTGACTGTTCTCCTGCTCACCTTTTATGCATGCACTGTGCAAATGTTACATACAAAGTGGGAGAGACTGTTTTTTAAAACCAAACAGAAAAATCATATAAAGAAGGTGCTTCAGTTCTTTACTTCAGTGTAGATGACAGTTTGAAGTATTGCCTGTCTTCCTCAAAAGACAACCATCTCCCTACTAAACACAAAACATACTTTAAGGATCTGAACCGTATAGCTTACTGTACACATGAAAGAGACTATGAACTAAACTGGACTCCAACGTATTCAAGATTATTAGGCCAGCAACCATCTTTTCATCTTTTGTTCAGCATCCAGTACCGTGGGGCCGGGTTTCCGTACCCCACACCAGTCTCCGTGGAAGTGTGCGTGTGTGGGAAGAGAAATCATCACGGGATTATTTTTGCTTGATTTCGTAGGGAGTTGTGGTGCCTCTCTGGATGCACTTTGTATTTCTGATGCCAGTCCATATGTCTAATCCTTTCTAAACTTCCCCAGTGCATACTTTTGAATCATGCTTAGAGGGACACACACAGCGGCACTCCAGGCTGCCTTCCTATTTATTTTTAAATCCATCTACTCTTATGCCTGTGGGGAAAGGAGACCAGTCAGCATGCCTGCAGAGACAGTGCTGCAGGCTCCCAGCTCCTGCCGAGCTCTGCAGCAGCCTGGCTCTTTAGCCTGGCTCCGGCTGAGCTCTCACTGTTCACCCTCTTTAAGCACTGGCTGCTACTGCTTAGTTCACAAAGGTCCTCAAATGAAGAGTTAAAAGCTGTGCAGGGAAGTTGGAGCAAGCCTGCAAAAAACATTTTGATAAGCTTGGGTGCAAGTGGAAAGGCAACAGTACACAATAGCCAGGACCCCACGTGCTCTGCCCTGGGCTAGACATAAATTCTCCATCCCACTCCTCTGCTCTAACTGATTCCAGGTCGCATCCATACATCACAAAACTTTACTATTGTGCTCACGGTGTTTAAACTTGGGGCAGGAAGCAGCTGGGCTCCAGTGTATGATCTCATATGGATCTGGGTAGATATTTCCATGGGAGCATGGTACAGCTTTTAGCAGGCTTAATTTCTGCTCCATACCTGTGTTTGGGGAAGGAAATACCATGTGGACTCTGGCACAGGCAGTGCAGAGTTGATGGCACAGTATCTCCAGAGGGAACCACTGTGTTGCAGAGATGTCGAAAACCAAACAGCTATCCAAAAGCAAGAGAAATATAAAGATCGACAAAAAAGAGTAAAACACAGGTTCATCCCTGAACAGACCTGTACCACAGGCAGTTTTATGCAGAGGTGGAGCCCAGGGCTGACCCGGGCCCCGCGCTGGAGGCTTTGCCCTGCCTGCCGAACACCAGTACCACAGTCTGCATTGCACAGAGAGGCACAGGGGAAAGCAGACACCGAGGAATCGGCACTGAGCATGGGAATGGGGCATCGATGAGTCTTTTCACACAAAGCCTGCGAGCCAGAGAGTCTTCTGCCAGTGCCCACTGCACAAGTCATAGTGACCTGAAGCCACCCGTCTGTTAGAAGAAACTTTGATCTAGGGCTAGCGTGCTGGTTTTGGCTGGGATAGAGTTGATTTTCTTCGTAGGAGCTAGTATGGGGCTATGTTTTGGATTTGTGCTGGAAACAGTGTTGATAACACAGGGATGTTTTAGTCACTGCTGAGCAGTGCTGACACAGAGTCAAGGCCTTTTCTGTCTCTCACCCCGCCCCACCAGCGAGTAGGCTGGGGGTGCACAAGAAGTTGGGAGGGGACACGGCCGGGACAGCTGACCCCAACTGACCAAAGGGATATTCCACACCATATGACATCATGCTCAGCATATAAAGCTGGGGGAAGAAGAAGGAAGGGGGACACATGTTCAGAGTGATGGCGTTTGTCTTCCCAAGTAACCGTTACGCGTGATGGAGCCCTGCTTTCCTGGAGATGGCTGAACACCTGCCTGCCGATGGGAAGGAGTGAATGAATTCCTTGTTTTGCTTTGCTTGCGTGCATGGCTTTTGCTTTACCTATTAAACTGTCTTTATCTCGACCCACAAGTTTTCTCGCTTTTACCCTTCTGATTCTCTCCCCCTTCCCACTGTGGGGGGAGTGAGCGAGTGGCTGTGTGGGGCTTAGTTGCCGGCTGGGGTTAAACCATGACAGCTAGACCTTAGGCAAAGCTGCCAGGATTGAAAATAGCAGTAATTCTGCCCCTCCCACCCCCCACCCGCCAACATCTTTCTAGAAGACTGTGGAGGTCTTGCTCCCTGCCTCATTCAGGATTTTTTTTCCACCTTCCTCCATCATCCCCAAGTCAGATGGGGGAGTATCTCACACACCCTGCATAGTCTTCTTCTCACTAGTTATACCAACAAAGAGCAAAACAGGGCTCTGAGTAACAGATAAGGCTGGACAAGTGGGTGATACTCATTTTTATAATCCAACCCCAGGATAATTGAAGTAAATGTCATGAAAAGTTACCCTAACGCCTACATGCGTACTAACATGCGATATTCAGTAAGCAGCTGTGTTTTCACATAGTTAGATCAAAGAGGCTGCGGAACAAGAAGGTCATGGTTTGGTTACAGTGTCTAAACAACTAAATCAGTGGGTACCACTGGGCCCGTCACTTGATCTCATTACCCTGACCTCACCAGCTCTGGAATTTAGTGACCTTCCCAGATCAATATTTCAGAAATGATTGAAGTTTTAGAGTATGCAAAGATTCTCTCAGCATTGGCTAAATAATTATATCAAAAGTCCAGGAAAGGGGAAAACTTGCCCCCCCTTTCCCGTTAGCATGCATTTCTCAATTGCTCTGGAATACAGCACACACCCGGGGGGAAGCAGTGATCTTCCTTTGCAGTTTGCATCAGAGTATTTTTTTCATTAGAACATTTTGGAGATCTTAATTTTTTATTTTTTTTTTTAATCAGATTGCTATTACAGGCTTTCTTACATTTTTTCAGCTCATATTTTCCAGGACTCTGCAAAGACACATAGGAAGATTTACTCCCCAACTTTTTTGTCATTTTTACCTCTGTGAACAGAAAGCCAAGCTCCTCGGCTGTCAACATTTAATCACGTGCAATCACATTTCCTTTTGCCAACTTTCATCATAATACTATGCATGCAAGGAGGAGGAAGGCTCAGTTCGTAGCCAACATACTGATACTACTTTGTTTTCTATGCACCTGACACCTGTTTGTCTGGTTCCAGCTCACCAAAAAGCCTACACTGGCCACATGAATTAAATTAACTTGAGTTTCAATCGCCAAGCTTGGGGGTGTGTATTTTGTTTTTCACAATAAAATAGCCTCATTTTAAAAACTTGGCTAAGGCTTCTTCCTTAAAGTTTTATTAGTTCTGCTCCGCAAGAATAAACCTGGCAACAAAATCTCACAGCTTTATCATGAATCCCTCATTATTTGGATTTTTCTGAAAGCATCAGTATTAAAGCTGCATGATTGCATAAGGAAGTGGAGTTTGGGCATGGATAAAGGCTCCAAGTAAAACTTACTTCTAGGCTTGTGGTTGCTAGGTAGAACCGAAAGCAATCTCAAAGTCCTGAAACATATGAGCAAGTAAAGACTTGTTTATGGCTTAAATAGCAAAAATTAAACTCATCAGGGTTAGGGTTCCCTGCTAAAAAAAATAATTGCACAATATTTTTGAGTTTTAATAATGCATTTAAGCATTCAAAATCCTTCAGTTGTGCATTCTGCCCATGGCGATGGCATGCAAGCATAAGAGGCTTTCCTAGCCACCTGGAAAGATAACACCCACCCCCAGCAGCAACACGCCGCAAACCTCAGAGATGGCCAGATGGTTGTCTCAGCAAAGAGACAGGTCTCTAAAAGTAAGGACTTGCGCCAGTGGAAAGTATCCTATTCTCCGAGAGACACGTTCTCTGCCAGAACTGTGAAAGATTTCTCCAACACTTCTGTTCCCAGCATTCACACGCTGAACAGTAGGGATGACGATTATTTAGGAGGTTTGGCTGTTAGCGGAGCATTCTGTGGAAGAGCAGTGACATTTCTACTGCAAAATAAGCTTCCCAAGCCTACCTACAATGCTGGGATATACAAGCCCCGAAATTGATTGAATGCTGGTAATCCTGCTGGGACTGCCACAGAGACTTGTCTTCTCCAAGTTAAAGTATATGAAGTGAATTTATTCTGCTCTGTATTTCAGAGCTCACACTTCAATTTAGAACAACTCCACGGAGTTCAGCAGTGCTGCTCTTGCTTTACAGCAAGGTAATAAAGATCATAATCAGGCCTTCTATGCTCCTAAGATATTTCTTACTTGGTTTTGTTAGGAAAGGTATATTCCTCTCATCACAAAGGCATGCATAGTTAGATAGCCCATTGTGTAAAGACTATTTCTCCTGATGCAGCTGGCTCTGACTTTAACTGGGGCATTTGAGCACCCTTACAGACTAAACACGAACAACAAAATCTTCTTCATAGACAAAAACTAATTTAAGCATCCATTTAACTTGCATTTGGCAGTTAGAAGAATGCTGGTTGCTTGCTTGCTTTTAGATAGCGAGGTTAATAGCCCTTCAAAAACAACTCCAAAACATGCTGTGGTGACATACCATACATAGTGAGGGCTGGGAGTTCCTTTTTAATTCCTTTTTGGTAGTCAACAGTAAGGGAAATGAGGTTTCAGGAATTTATCTCCTCTTCCTCCTCTCATGCATGCACATGCAAGTGTCATGCTTCGTACACTAAAGCAAAGCCAGAGCTGTACCCACATTCACCAGTGGCACTGATGAACTCCCTGTTCTGCCCGTGGATTCCTCACCCAAATAATGAATATCTGGTGGTTAAAAAAAATCTTATGTTTGCATATCTAAGTTTATGAACTCAGAATTAGTCAGTAAATAATCTGTAAAAGTCTGAGGTAAAGGAAATGAAGCTATAAATGAACAGCACAACTAAACTAATGAAAAGATACGCCATTCATGTAAGTGCTCCTTGTAATATTGAAAGAAAAAGGAAGTGGGTGAACAACTGTTTGTTAGAAACGTGTCTGTCAAGAGACATACTTGCAAGAATCAGCATTTTACACAACCTTCTAAGGCCAAATTTCAAGTTTCCGTTTACATGGGCCTTTACCAGTATAAGACTTCAACCAATCTTCTAAACCATAACTGAGTTTACACCTTATTCTGAAACACAGTCAAGATTAAACATATAATAAATTCAGGAGCTGAAGAAACAACCAGACTGAAAATGATGCATCAGCTGGGACTTTGGCTGAGGACAATCCCAATTTGTTCTTCGCTTCTCCAAAGAGATTAACTTATTGCTGAAGGGATGGCCCTCATTACTAGGCCTCTAATTTGATTTATTTTTAGACAGAGCATGCACAAAAATATTTTAAAAAGAGAGAGAGAGAGATTTGCTCGTAGGAAATGTAAACAACAGCCAGCTAATAATTGGAAGGAAATCATTGTTTCCCATTATCTCTAACATGCAAATCCTAGATTTAAAGTGAAATTGCAAAAACACAGATTATGCAAGACTTGGTCTCCATCTAAGAAAAAGAAGCCAGTTTCTCTGAATGTTGCAGTTTCAGAGTTGAAAGCATCCATTTGGGGACAAGTTGCTAGCCAAGTTGGACCGCATGTATTCCCATTCATTTTTGAGGACCGCTAAGGATGCATTTGATCTTCACCCAACTGGTAGCCAATGTTTTGTCTGAATAGATGTTGTCCATACAATGTATACATTTGATATAAAAGATACTACCCAATTTGAAAACCCCACTGTTCTGTGAGATACTACCCTGCAGTTTCAACTGAATAAGGTTTCATAAGCAGTTCGGGAAGAGGAAGGCTAGTGTCAAACTAGTTTAAAGGGAATAAAGCTTCTGGAAATAATTAATTACACCACATACTACCAAAATCCCCTAATAAAAGCATGGCAGTCAGAATGTGTCAACTGGCTGGAGCAAAGTGGCCAGCGGATGCCCCAAGGAAGGGATCTGGCCCCAGGAACTGTGGGCTGGTTGCCCAGTAGGCAAGTGCTTTGGGCATGCTGGGGAGCTGTGCAAGAGGACAGGCAGGCATGATCAGGCTTGGCAAGATTAGGTCAAGCGAAACATCGCATAAACATGATTGCACAAATCACATCACTGACAATCTGCATCAATTTATCATCAGCTTGAGCATTCAGAGTTTCGCCGTCCTCATGCAGATCCTCAGCTGAACAAATAGGCATGACCCACTGAGGTCTGGTCCTGTGGCACTAACAGTGCCTGTGTTACCTGCAGCCACCTAAGTGAAATGCTTTTCCTAGGGGAAGTCAATACAGCCTAGCACCTACCTTGGATCCTGCCTGGATCGGTCCCTGTGTCGGAGAGGAAAAAAACACCACCACCAGAGGGTTGACTTAGATGGGTTGAAGCTCATTGCCTTATCTCTGCAAATGGAAGCACTAACCTCTGCGCTTGGGCTGTTTAAACAAACTGCTGCTCAAGCACTGACTCCTAGTTCTCCCAAGTCAGTAGTGACCTGAAGTTCCTCTCGTTCAGCAGTTTTAATAGCTTGTACAAAAAAAAAACCAACAAAAAATAATCAAGCAATGGTCTTAGCCCACCATTTAGCACCTGGTTACACTTTAGCTCAGTTCCAGGCAGAAACTGCTAGAGCCCAAGGGTCAAGACAGAGCGTGAGGAAAGCCGTCATTGATTAATTGGTCTTCCATAGATCTTTTAATATCCAGGCCCCAGAAATTCTGCAATAGTCAGAAGCTGCTGTCTAGATTCAGTGTGACAAGACTCAGTGATGTGTTTTTGTCAATAAGTACACACACTTCATGCTTACTTGCTTTACTTAAAGTACAAATCATAAATAGTTGTATGTGACAAATTCCCCAGTATTGAACCTTCACGGCTGCCAAGCAGCATGCTGCAGAACAGAACAAGGAGAGCTATAATTTTCTTTTCTTCATTTTGTTATTTGACCTTCAGTTTTTCAGTTGTCCTTGGATCAGTCTGGAACTAAATATAGTCCTTTCAGCATTATTTATATGTTTAACCCAAAGCTACCCACATGTGTCAAGGGACTATCATAACACTGTTCTAAATTATTTTAACAGCTTATTTTAAATTGGAAAATGTGGGTTTTGAAAAGCCATTGTCAATTAATTATGATTCCACAAACTCCTACCAACTCTCTTGTGTTTTGTAACAATTTGCTCACAGCCTACAAGACAAAGCCTCCAACTTGCTCAGAGAAAGCTCTTGAAGCTGTCCAGCCTTTGAAAATGCTGACTGATCTTTAAATTAACACATTGATAATGATTTTGGCCACCAGCTATTTACAAATGCAATGCAATTCACAAATAAAAAAAGCATAGATGGATCAGCTGCATCCTTGGGGATCAACAGTCATCAGGGCTGAAACGTCCCTTAGTGCACTATATCTCTACAAACTATTTGGAATGGGAACCAAAACCCACCACATTCAACTGAAAGTCATTAGTGTCAGACTACATACAGTAATTCCTCCTGAACTGAGCAATATATTTTTACGTCAAAAGGTCTTTGCCAAGCAAGGAAAAGACAAAACAGCCACTGTAATGATCCTTCCTGAAACCTTGAGAAAGGACATTTTCCGCCCGAGGTAGTGGTTCTGTGGTATGTATGCCAGCTACAGAGCTAACCAAAACAACAAAGAGTTGGGCGGGCGGGTGGGTGGACAGGTAGATGGGCACACATAGGTGCACACAATTTCTACCACGTAAGAGCAATTTCCCCTTATCATCACAATTCTGCAAACCGCATCAATTTTCTTTTATTTACATAACCAGTGTGAGCAACTTCAGAGAAGGATTTATGGTGCAGCTTGGGTTTCTGTGTGGGTTGCTCTTTTACTGTATCAATATTATGTTTAACAACATTTTTCAGTCAGAAAAAGGTCCATGTGAAAGTTGAAAGGTGAGAGAATTATTTCTAACTGTTTTCAGGTAAGAAAAGAAAAAAAACAACAGTGTTTTATCACTGGTCTAAGCAATGCAAGCCAAATTCAGCCTATGAATTTAAAGGGCTTGCACTAATAAATCAGATTAGAGCAGTTTTTTAAGAGTTCAGAATTTCTTGGATAACGAATGAGACAAGTTGTTCATGTAAACTTTACTGAAACATTTTTAAATTTTACAGTCAGCTCTGTAACTTGACATAATATAGCACCACTCAGAAAAAAAAACAGCCATTGCCAGCAACAACTGGGACAAGATTTCTGACTGTTAACCACCCCCATTTAAAGCCAAATTTTCAAAAGAACAGAGCACCTAAAATATTTTGCTTCTTTGAAAAAAAAGTCAACTACGTTACAATGCTTACCTTTCATTTCCTTAAAGCTCTGAGTTCGAGCTGCATAGATGCTACAAGCCTAAATGCTCAGACATAAGCGAATCACCGTGGGAAACACATTCACAAATACAAGTTTTAAAAAATTGATTCATGTGCACTTGCCAGTCGGTGAAATTTCTGCTGAACTTTTATTGCTGCTCCCTAACTTTTCCAGGGCAATTGCACAAAGTAATAGGAACCGAGTTCTCAAGCGAGTTTGAGACCCTGTTTTAATGATACAGTAAACCCAGGTCTAGGGCAAGAAGCCTCTGATCAAAACCATCCCAGCCACACCACCCAAAGCATTGATCTGGTAGAAACAAGCTCTGTTAAGTCAGATTTGTTAATATGGAAAAGTGAACTTTGAACGAGATCAGGTACAGCCTGCCTTCTCCCAGTAGCATAGCAGAAATTGTATGTTACTTGTCTTGCACTCCACTTAATTAAATCAAAATTGTTTCATGTGCCCACCCCTGTCCAGACCAGATCTGCCTTAGAGAATGATCCAGTGCCGATGAGCGTGAACCCACAGCCCGAGTGCCGCAATGACAGATACTGGCGTGGTGTGGAGAGACTGCAGTTTTTCAAAAATGCAGAATAACATATCAACAACAGAATGAAGATATACAAGGCAAAACCAAGGTGGTGCCATAAAATACATTCAGGGTCAATAGCTAACGCCCCTGTTATAAAAGTTCTATTGGTTTTGCCCAAGGTTATTTCCTTAGCTGCCAGAAGTCGTTTGGCTAGAGATGGGATAAAGGGGTTGCTTTGGGCACCGAGCACGATCTATCCAAGGGTCGGATCAGTTATGTTCTGCTGCTTATTTAGAAGCTCTTTGTTCTGAGTCACTTGCTATGTATTTATATATAAATATAAATGTATACATATGTGTGTTCATACATGTATACTTACAGGGTGTTTATACAAAAGCTCTCGGGAGCTTTTTGGATGAGAAACCACAGTATTTTCCTTCAGTTCTAAACCACGCTTTATCAAGACAACCAGAAGTGTTGCCAAATTTTACTGCCCTCCTGCCCCCTGCTAGCTCCAAGTTCCTCCATGTCTCAGAGCCTACTGACTATTCATGGCAAAAAGACAGTCCATTAACCTAGCAATGCTCAAACTTTTATCACCTTTCCCTGCCCCTGCAAGGATAAATACTACTCCCCCAGACCACAGTTTAACAATATCTGGCTTAGTCACCCTCCTCCTGTACAGAAGCACATCTCAGGAGGGGGAGATGAGCAAAAAGATGCTGCTGAGATAAGAGACACCTGCAGCTGCACCTCTGCCAAGGGCTGACCTGCAACTATTCCCAAGCATGTGAGACCTCGCCGTTCACTTTCTCTACCAGCTCCTCATCCAGCACCCTCTGCTCTTTCCCACGCATGATCTCCTTCCACAGTGCTGCTGTGTCTCACCCCCCACCCCCCTGCAGCTTTTGGCCATTCGCCTGAGCCTCTCAGCTGTTCACCATGGCCAAACAAAAGTAGGAAAACAAGAGATCACATCAACCAAGGGCTTCCAACAGGCTGGAGGGGCCACTTCTCATTGCCTTCCACCAGGCTTGTTCCTGCATCAGGCTGGTGCCCAGCCACAAAGCTGCTGCAGCACTGGAGAGGAGCTTCTCACCAACACAGGGACACACACAAGCACACGCAGGACAGCAAACTCCAAACAAGCGTTTTGGCTGTACCCTCATTCCCCCCCATGTTTATGATGCACTCAAACTCACTCAGATTATTTCTGCCCCTCATCCTCCCACGACAATAGTCCAAACCCATTTAGAGTGAAGATGCAGTGGCTGTGACTGCAGAGTTCCTCCAGCATATCCTCTTGCATTGCTAAGCTATACGCCATTAAACAACCAAACATCTCAACACTATTAGTAATCTCATTATTACAGCACTGTAAAAGAAAAAATGTGTCGGGTTTTTTTTATGATGGAGCTGCCACTGTCTGGAGGAAACCTGTGTTTTGCACACACAGAAAGGCACACACGTATTTCATATGGTGCATTGTAAGCTGCACAGAATAGAAAGCAGCTGGAGGAAAATGGCTATAGAGAAATGGTTCTCCTGGGCATCATCTGTTGATTTGTTTTGTTTATAGAAGGAATGAGATTTTTATCTCTGCTCAAAATATAAAATGCTTCCATGGCACTGAGCTCACTGCTTGGCTATGCTCTCACTCAGGAACGTAAATAAAAAGGGGGGGGAGGAGGGAGAAAAGGCTTTACTGCACAGAATCCCTAGAAATGTCAAAAACTAAACAGAAAAATGTCCATCAGTGATACAGTCAAGGTTTGAAAGAGGAACTGAGTCACTAGCTGTCATGGAAATGAGGGCCTCCTTTACCATGCTTAACAGCTTGCTTCTGTTAAAGCTGAGGAGGCAGGTTAGGGACAAACTACTCAAATCCCAAGTCTCAAATCCCAGCCTGAGTCCTGGCAGGATGAACATCCTTACACTGTAAATACACCAGTCCTTACGAGATGCATGGCCTGCAAAGGCACAGATTCTTATGGTCCTTCTACCATCTTGTGCCCACAGTTGATATTCCAAGCTCTTTCTGCAGCCTTGCTCTGGGGAGGCTCCTCACTCCTCTGTGCCTGACACGCAAGCTCTGATGGTCTCTCATTTAACAACAGGGCTCTGTGTCCTAGGAGAACACCAGATGGCTGGTTTTCCACTCAAGCTGATAGCACTTCCATTTGTATTAAGCAAAAGTCGTATCTCAGGAAAGGAAATAAATTGTGAAACCACTAAATAATTAACTACTGCTAATAATTTTAACTTTTTAAAGTTTAAAAACAGCTACTGAAGATGATGTCCAAACTGTGAGAAATTACCTGAAGTCTAAAACTTTCTGGTAGACAAAGAAAGTTTAAAATTCTATTCTTCTGAGATCTGACAGGCTCAAGGTCTGTTGCCATAGCTAGGGATAGTTATCACAAAACTAAGGATCCTTTATCTTTGCACCACCTATTCTTAGCTCTTAAGAGGACATGAGAGACAGCAGGCCAGATACGTACCTAGAAGTGAAGGCTGCTGAACATCACTCCAGAACAGCCCCGCTTCATTAGCTAGAGAGTGGATCTGAAGTCTTTATGGAACCACCAAGGGGTGTTTGCTCTTCTTAAAGCTGTGTTGTCTCTCACTCGGGCAGAGCTCTGACCTGACTGGCTACTGAGGAAGTATTTGGGCAACCTGGAGTTCCATGCTGGGTACAAGATGCCATAACTTTCAGAGACATGAAACAATCCAGAACATCAGTGTTATACTCACTGAAATCTATCCTAACATAAACATACACATACAGCTTCTCAGTTTTCCTACCAGGAAGCTTATACTGAGGTCTCCCTTGGAGAGATTGCTGCATCTCAACCCATGATGAGTATTTCAGAAAATCTGAAAACTGAGGTTTGTTAAAGTCTTTGGAGAGCAAACAGATTGTACTGATATTTTAAGAGTTGGAAGAAGGCCCTTGCAGACTTGACCACCATCACTCTCTGTCCCTCACGCTAGCATGCAACACATGGAAGATCCTTTAGCTGCTCCTTCCTCTCCCAGGGTGGCTATATTTCATGTCTTTCCCACATTTCAAACCATGTGCCTTGACGACCTCTTCATCTTGTTATAGCTCTACTGAGAGGGTGTTTACATAAAAGCTCTTTGGAGCTTTTTGGATGAGAAACCACAAACATGCATGCACAGATTACATCAGATTTATTGCTACTGAATAAGTTAAAAGACTACTTAGGGTTACAGGTTCAAAACTCTGCCAATAGTTCTCATCCAAGAGCATTCATACAGCAGGAGCTTGTGATCATACAGTTACCAATTACCCATCTCCTCTAAAGTCCACTGCCTTTTCATCCTTCCTGTACCCTTCAACTCTTAACAAGTATCACAAGGTTTCTACTAGCTGAAAGGAGCTATTCTTTCCAAGGAAGTAGACTTCACTTTGTCAACAGAAGCATACAGCCACTGCCCCATGCCCTACTCCCAACATACATCTCAGTTCAGCTCTTTTCCTCCAGCCTCAACTTTCCCAAACATACTTGACCTCAGTCTTTAACGAACCACTTCAAATTCATATGGAGTCATATCCTTTTGTTCCCACTCATTCTTCCCAGTCCTTCCCCAGCCATTGTTGGGCATCCAGCTTCTTTTTATATTCAAGAAACAGCCTTTAACTTTTTAAAAGAAAGATTTTGCCCTTTCCCTTGTTTATTGCTTCCTTAATAAACTCCCCCAACAACCCCACAGGTTCTACAGAAAAGTGAAAGAAAGGACTGGCCAGAGAAGAAACTACCAGAGGAATGGATATTGAGAATCTACCACATGCTAGATGACCCCTGCATTAAAACTCTAGTATCCCTATTGACCTGCACAGTCACTCCAGCCATAGAAAATACATGTAAAATAAACAAGCAGAACTTAAAAGAAATTGTCACCAGTGTAAGCAATGGCACATAAAGCGAGGGAATGAAGAGACAGACATTGAACATCATTTTCTCAAGCTCCTCCACTATTCCTGTGAAACTGAAATAAATGCATTGCCAGACCCAAGCCAGAAAATACTTAGAGCTCTTTCTGCTGGCTGTTTCTCAGCAGTTAGCACACACTGAGCTCATGGAACAGTAAACTTTGTTTTCAGTGGGGAAAAAAGCCAAAAACAAACCTAGGGAGATAACAGATAGAAAAATCCATCTAAAGGTTTCGGGTATGTCAAGGGGAACTGATAAAAGACAATCTCTCAATAATATGTCAATATTTTATTTTAAAATAGTTTTCAGACAGCTCCATTAAATACTGTGTAAAACTTCCCTACAGAAGAACAAGGCATGGCAATCAAAGGCATTAATTACTGGTGAGCCAGCAATGAGGACAAAACACACCAAACATTGTTATTGACCAAGCCTGATGCAAGGACAAAAAGGAGTGAAGAAGAATATAGGCAACTTTCTGTTAATGATGGGAGCACTGTTGAAGGAGACAAGAGAAGGGAGAACACAGATTTACTTTTCAGCACTCTGAGGAAGTCTAACCTGTCAAAACTGCCCATTGATTTAACTTTCCGTTTAAGAAGGAGCACAGCCAGGCTGGCAGGACACTTGGTCCGCTATCTGAAAGATGTGGAGTGACAAGTCCATGCGCCTTGGAGAACATGAGGATGCAGAATAGTCACCCCAGTGCAGGGCAGTCACAGGAACTGTCAATATGCTCCCCTGGGGTTCAGGGGAGAGCAGAGTTCAGGGCACTGTTTGGAGGAATTACAGCAGTCCTGAGAGGCCCCTCTGAGCCTGGCAATTAAATGCACAGTCACAGCAAGAGACAGCCTCTGTGCAATGGGATGGAGTGCCCCGCTGCTCACACAGGCAGAGCCTTCTCTTTAAGGAGGTTGTTTACATTGCCTTCTTTCATCATCTAATTTCCATTCCATTTAGTGCACCAAGAGCAGTGTGTTAAGTTCCTCAGGTTCCTAATGCAGTCAGTAGATGGAGGCAGGAGCTCCTACAAGCTAATTCAGAGCACCCAAAATTGTTGCGAGGTGCCTGAATATCCCCAGGATGAATACTCCCAAGATAAACAAAGCAACCTGCCCCAAGGCAAACAGCAGATCAGAAGTTAAAACCAAAGTGCTAGTTCAGAAGAACTAAATGAGGCTCCAGAGAAGACTCCCAGGCAGAAGCTGCCTGATGGAGAAGCCAGAGTAATTCCCCCCCGCTTGCCAGTCTCTCCTGCCTGTGCAACCCAGTCCAGACCAGACCCAGTCCATTCCAAGTCCTGCAGGAAGGGAAAGCAGAAATGGGATTGCTCAAGGACTGCATCCAGCTCCTGTTGGCCTGGCAGCATTTGTGAGCATTAGCCAGCTTCGCAGCATGCTCCATTGGACACTAGATCTGGAGACGATGCCAGAAGATAGGTAAATATACTTGTTTTGTGAAGGAAGTTAACCTATCCCTGTAGGTCTACCTTAACATACTATTAACACTAAAAATGTTAAAAACAAATTGTTTATGTTTAACATGCACTAAAACCAAATTGTGCTTGAGGGATTTTATGGGGAGAGGCATGAAAAGGTTTAGAGAAAAACAAAGACCACAAGGAATGAATAGCCTGGAGATTTACTCCTTTACACAGAGTTGTTAGGGTAAAATGCACCTTCACAAAAGCAAAAAAAAAAACAGGAAGCACTTGAAGGTCTTCAAATAAACATGTAATCTCTAAATTTAAAAAAAAAAAAACAACCAAACTTGAACATAAGAGGCCTCTGAGTTTTGCAGTGAAGTGCAAGCAAGCAAAACCAAAGCTGCACAGCACTAGAGGCTGAGCTACATTTGTCAGGATAACCAAGGTGTTATAACAGCCTCTGAGGACTTCCCAGAGAATTTAACTCTGAAGCTGCAAAAGCAATGATGGAAAACTGTTCTACCTCTCCCAAAAAAATAAGATAACTTCGTTTACCTAAAAGCAGCATAATCAGGGCACTGAGTGAACTTCATTCTGGATGATCAAATCTACCTTGTTTTCAGATAAATAAAGTATTTAGTCATTTGCGGCATGGCACTTTTCCAAATTATAATTCAGTAGCTTACTCTGCTCCTTCTCAGGCTCACCTAGAGATGCTTGATTTAGCTCAAAGAGGTGGCCATATATTGTACAGCTGTGGGATCAAATTATGTTTGACACGTTAGTGGGAATTCCAAATTTACTTGATGTAAGGCTGCATGACAAAGACAATTCCAAATTTGTTATTTTTTTCTGTCATCAACAGCAGTTTGCTGATGTTTCCTGTTGAGTCAGATCCTTCTAGCTTTCATAAGTCATTTGAATGAAGGGAAGGGAAGCAGAATGACTTCCACTGACATAATGGCCATTTCAGGAAAAAAACAGCTGGGGTTAACAGAATATAAAAACCCAAAACTTCCCTGCCATTTGACCCTGTAAACCTGATGCAGGTTTCACTGCAAACTGAGAAGCCACAGGGTTGTATACTCGTTAGGGACCGTAACCTTAGAGCCCAGCTCTGAGGTCAGCCACCGCTATGGGCGGGATGTGCAAGAGCGAGGAGTCTTCAGCAGGCAGAGCCCAGCGGCAGTACAGGTAACCAGCCGTCTGATACAGGTCACCTGAGCACTCACCATCTGCGGAGCTGTGCTTTCTTGCCAGTGGGAGAAACAAGCATGCTTTAACATCCGAGGATTAGGATGCCCCTCTGAACCTCTCAACTCAATGAGCCTGACATGAGAGCAGAGCTGTACATCTTTATGGATGTATGTTGGTGCTCCGTACCCAGGCCGGTTTCCAGCCATAGTGGTCCTCGCAGCCCTGTGCCTTTGATGGCAGCAGTGACAGCTGGAGAAGTTCGGGCCTACCCACCCACAGTTGGTGCTCCTTTCAGAAAGGATCCAAGTTTTGTACTGCCTGATACTGGATCTGTCAGGAAGCATTATTTGGATGCGTTAGGGAGAATAACCTGCTCACCTTATACCTTCACTCAAGCCATAGGCCTAGAGCTCTACCAATCAAACATCTTTTGTAAATACTGATTTTTAAGGGGCAAAAAATGGTGCAAGATCTAGTTTTAGGTGGCATCTAGTTGGAAAACAAAAATACCTGAGATCCATTTGATCTCCGTTTTGCCTAACTCAAGCCCAAATAGCAACGTTCTGCAAAACCAGAATGAACTTTTATTTGGAGACAGATTATCTCTAAACTTTCTCTTTCAGAGCCCTTTCCAAAACCACAGATGTAAAGTAATGCCAAACAAGCAATAGCGTTGAAGTCACCTATATCAAAATACTACCTGTCCTGAGATTAACTTCTGATGTAGTGTAGTACAGGTATTGCACCAACTGATGAACTCTAACACATGTTGTCCCCCATGTCTAAGTATCTCCTGCATCTAAGTGCATGCAAATGTCTAGGCTTAAGGCCAGAGGAAAAAAATACTAAGTTTAGTTTTCATTCTTTTTGATCAGAGACTGCAAATGCTTTGGGTCAGGATTGACTTGTTATGCAATGGGTGGACAGTATCTAGATTCAGTGGAACCCAAATCTCTCTATGTGTTTCTGTAACACAAGTGATCATTAATATTACTTCAGTGTAAAAATGGCATCTTTGTGAATGATTTAGCTTCTCAGAAACAGATGAGAATACCACTAGTATATGTTTTGCTATGTTTGAAAGCGTGCAGTTAGATGTGTATCTTACAAACATAAACAAACACCTCCCATCCAACCTCCATGTTTCTAAAAACACCCAGGTTTGTTTAGACAAGGGGTTGATAATCCAGTTTGAACACAGGTATCTGAATGCTGTGACAGCTTCTTCATAATGCTAAGCTTATGGTACATTAAACTTTAAAGCAAGATAAACTCCTGCTTTCATTTTATCAAACATCTTCCCAGACAGCAAAAAGAAAGACACAAAGCAATGTTTGCAGCTACAACCAAGCATGGGATACCCAACTCAGCGTATGTTTGAAATGAAAATGAACAATATGTTGCATACTACTGTATTTTTCAGTAGAGAATATCACTGAAATTTGTAGATGTTCACCTCATTCCTCCCTTAAGTGTTTGTTTTTATTTCATGCCTGAAAAAACCCTGAGATTCACAGAGATTAAGCGAATAGAGGCAGCAGTCCTTGCAATTGAGAAAGAAAGTGCTCTTAAAAGAAACTCCTCTGATAATCAGTTTGGCTAGTAGAAATCACAGGAGGTGGGAGGGACATGGACAAGAGATTTTTTAAGAGTGCTCAGTGTTGTGCCACTGGTATTACTGAACTTTATGTATTTAGCCATATTATGCCTTTTTGTGGTTGCTAAAGCAGTAATTTCATTGTCTATCACAATAGTAATGAGGTAGCAAGAGCCATTGAAGAATCCATGATATGAGGTCTGCAAGAGACTTTGACCTACTGAGAGCGAGTAGTAAGGACAGGGAGGGTAGCGGACAGCTAAGTCCCTCAGGAATGGGGAACAGCAAGCAGGCTTGAGCACATCAGTTAAATTAACAGATTACCAAAAAAGCAACCTCAGGTTTGTTCTTCCCAGTTCAAATCTGAAGAAACTATGTACCCAAAAGTTCCTCTGTTCTTTCTACTCGCAACATTAAATCAACTACCTTAAAAAGCCTCTCCTTGTAGCTGACTTAAGGTCATGTGGAGGATAAACACTGAGGGATTATTGTCGCTGAATTTTCCACTGATTTAAAATTGACACAATACACTACACGCATCACCTTCATATTACACTGATGACAACACATGAGAAATCAGAGGTGTGCTATTAGAGGATTTGTTATAAAGAGTTATTGATGATCTTCATTGTACCATAAATAAGTCTAAAAAAAATGACCAAATCATCCAAGTTTCCTCCTAAGACCTGTATCTTCTCTAGAAGTTTATTTTTATGCAGCTAGAGCCTCTCCTCCCTTTCCCAGTCAAGCCTTGCTTCTCTCCCTGCTTCATATGACCTCACCTTACCCAAAAATGTGAAGAGATTGGTCTTATCACAACTTAGGAAGATACCACCTGCCAGCTGAACTGTGACAAATCACAGCTGGCCTTACAATACACATGCTAACAGTGACTGAGGCTGAGCCAACAAGCAGCAGCTCAAGGGTGTCATTTAAACCACCGTGTATCCCCATCCACAAATACCATGCTAAGGAAATAGCTCAGTAACACAACAGTTGCCATAACCATGTTACTATTCTAGTGTGCATTAGATCTATCGACTCTCTTCTCTACCTGCAACTACCTTCTGTTTAGCCCGTAAGCCTTTTACAGCCAACAAGGTGGACAAACTGCCTATTCTTTGTACTCACACAACAGCTGACACAATGTGACCCCAATCAATCATAAGCTACTACCATAACAAAATTTACAACAGCAAATATTCATTCCTCCCTTCCCCCATGACTGCCCTTCTGAAAAGATACAATGCTGGCAGAAAAAGCTAGAAAAAGAAGAATTCAGAAGTTATTAAAAAATGAGAATAAGGCTTAGAATGAAAACGTCAGAGGAACTTGAAGAGTTATTACTTTATTATTACTCCTGCCATACATAACACTTGGGTTTTCTGACTCCTAGAAGAGCCAGACAATTCGGTATGCAACACGATTGTAATAAAAACATTCTCTAGAATTAGGGACCTGCATTTCTATTAGCAACCCTTTACATACTCTTCAAATAATTTCTTGAAACCAAGGTTTCAGCCATGAATAAAGGAAGCTGTGAGCACGCATTGGTTTTTAGTCATTTGTTTGAACAGACATGCAGTATAAAGAAACTTTATAAAAAATAGACTTTCAGATGAATAGGTTGACAGGTTTGAACAACAACGACTGCACTTGCAGATGTGCTTTAAGCCATTAACATTACAGGTTCAGTCACTGCATTATACTGAAATAAATGGATCTGAATAGCTTAGCCACCACGCAAACCTACCAATAGCCCACAGATGTTGCCCAGCATATTTCACTGAAAGTTTAAGAAACACCAGCTTCTCATTGGAAGAGTGACCTATAGGCACCTGTATCTAATAAGATACTTAAAATCAACCTGTATGTGTAGATCAACAAGATTGGTTAGTAATAACCATTGGCAGGTAAGAGTATAAAACACTTTCCCATGTAAAACTCCAGCTTCCTTTACTTGTTGCCTTCACAGTACTCACCTTCAGCCAGGAAAGGAGAAACACTGAATGCGGTATCTCTACTGCAAGGCAATTTCCCACCTCACTCCTAAATTGGACTTTTTGAAACTTATATGTTAGGCACTCAATTCAGCAGCTGACTGTCCACAGCCAGGAGCCTTGTGTAACTTTGACTTCAGTCTGAAATTACAGTTAGGTTTGTTTATGGCAAGACCGAATTCTGCGCTAAACTGCCATGTCTTCACTTCAAGGGGAGGAACAGCCTTCCTTAAATTGAACCAGAAAATGAGGCTCTGCAGAAGCATGAACCAGAACATACCCTACATTTACATGGAGCACTTCTGTGTCTTCAGAGACCTCAGCACATCTTGACATGTACTACGTGGAAGCATCAGGCTCTTTCAGCTGTCACACAGGTGGCCAGATCTCACCAGCCGATTTGCTGCATTTCTGAACTGTGGATGTGCCTCTGCCCTCCCTCTCATCCCCTTAAGCTTACAGAGATCCACAGGTCAGCAGTCATGGTTTTACTGAAAGATCTAGTGCTGCCATTCTTTTTCCCAGTAAAATTCAAAGGAAGTATGACTTGGACCTTTGTGATGATTTGGGCAGATCTTATTAAGAGAGTAGGCTCACCCACCTACTTGATATGGCAACGCACATCAAATATGGGCTTGACTTGACTCTTTTTTAGTCTCTCTAGACCCTCCCTTGACACACAAGGAAGTTGAACAAAGCTCAACAGGTCAAAGAACGAAGAAACGTGCAGAAAGTGATCTGTCATTTACACTGCTACAACAATTGTGCTAAACTCATGGTGCCATCACTATTCTCTTCTAGATTAGCTTTGGGCTTTTGTCAGAGGTTCTTTTTCTACCACTGTCCTTGAAACTTTTTCTTCAACACAAATGAGAAAAAACCATGGTTGACTGGAAGGTGGGATTGGAAGAGGTATTCAAGTAAAAACAGTCAGATAAGCACTCCTAGTTTGGCTAATTTAATTTCTGAAAAAAATTATCTGGACAGGGTGGGTTTTTTTCATTTCAGCACAGCTCACGGCAATGCCTACTGTGCTAACCATTATGGTGGTGTTATTCTGATTTGTATCCACTACTCAGTGTGGAAAGAACAAGAGAGGAAATTCAAGCAGCAGTTAAAGTGTCTGTACACTTAAGCCAAGAAACCTGGCAAGGGACAAGTGTGCAGCATAGTACAGAGAAGAGGTCCAACAAGACCCTGCATCAAGTACTTGGTTTCTTTCTGACCAGCACCAATGTTCCTGCTGCCTACAGAAATTAGTAAGAAACCAACAATAATAAGTTCCTAATTTTGAAGACAATTTTTGTTAGCAGTTTGTTGTTAAAGTGCTTACAAGAAAATATTGCAAGGAGAGAATTCTCTAAAAAGCATCATGAGTTTTGTGAATATTTATTTCAACCTCCCCTCCGTGTCACTTCTAGCCAATTATCTTCCAGTTTCCCCTTATGAATAAAAGACTATAGATGTTGGGGGAGCTTCAGCAGGCTTTGTGTCTGATATGCAGCCCATATCATCGTTATCACTTACCAATACAGCAGAACGAGGAAGACGGCCATCAAAGCCAGGGTGACCGTTGCACTATTCATTTCTGTGGAGGCAAATGCCAGGAGATCTACAAGCTCCATATTCCTCCACTACAGCTCCAGCCTTGACTGGTGCGAGTGTGTGTGCAGGGGAAAGTTTCCTCAAGAGCTGATAAAGCCTTCCACAGCTATATGAATGACATCTGCAACAAAACAGGAACGAAGAGAGCAAAAATACATCAAGTCAAGTACAGACTGCAAACCTTTCCTGTTCTCATCAACTGCACTCTCTGAGAGAGAACTTGAAGGTTCCCCGAATGGTAGGATGTAGCAATTTCCCCCTCCCTCCCACTGTTGATAACTGTCATGCCAGTAAATATTTACATACCCACTGCCTGAGACATCAGTGCTGTTGAATAGGTTTTTAGACATCAAGTATGGGAAACTGGGGAAAGTGTGGGGAAAAAAAGAGGGGGAGAGAGCCTGACCATGGTACAGATCATGGAAGAAGAATATAAAGACCCTTCAGGGGTGCCCTGGCACACAAACGGTGGCACTCTCTGAAGTAACAAAAGTAGAGCATTTCTGCAACATAAAACTTCATTAGTACTTAATCTCCAAACTGGTTATACCTTAAAAGAATGGAACAAAGTAAACTTTAAGTTCTCATAACTAAAAGGAGGGATTAGGGGAAAACTCTTCTAATGTGACTACTAGAAGACATATATAGAAAGAAAAACTAATGAGCAGAAAAACCCAACTGTAGTACCAGGGTCCATAAGTCAGCATCTGTCACACCAGTTAACCCACACAGACAGCACTGTTTGGCTATATCATCTCAGGTTCATGAGTACTACTGCAAATTTTCCTGGATCAATGCAGTGCTCCCCCCCTGAAGGTACCGTTAAACTAACCTCTCAGAGACACTTTGGCTACCCCTGCATTGTATTTCTAGTATCAGGGTTAACATCTATCTCTGCATTGTGGCACAGTCAAGCTTTCACACTCCCTTGAACAACCTACACATGAACAGTCAAGCTTTGACTGCAGTTCAGGAAACGGTTTGTCCGTAGTATATGAATTCCTCATCTTTCTTCCATATTTTCCTGCCTGCAAACCTCAATCCTGTTTCAAGCATCTGATCCAGTCCAATCAGAAAAGTCAACCAGAAAGCAAACCTTCTATGAGAGAAGACCATCAACCTGTTACACTCGAAGTTACCAGATGCCATTATCAAAAAAATCCTCAGGATTACATCAGCAGCAGCATTGTTACTCATGAAACTAGAAATACCCATATATGCATTGCAGCCTTCCCACCTATTCCATACAATCTACTTGAAAGTTAAGGAAATCAAAACTACCCCAAAAAATAGGTTTGTGAATTATATGGTAACCTTGAAAACAGAAATTCTGCAACATCTGATTCCCATAACACACCAGATGAAGAGTGGTTTCTTCTCATACAACCCCAAGATAATAGCTTAGATTTAACGTGCAAGGCTTCTCCAATATCACTGTATTACATTTTCAGCTCTTATCAGAGAAGTTAATAATATAGGTATCAGAAAAGTAAAGTCTCTAACACAATGGAGTTTACTTTTAAGAAGATTTGGCTCTACTCTAACTGAATCACTGCTATTTTGGTTCTCTGTGCTTCACAACTGCATTAATTCCCTTCCAGCCTCAGATCCTTGCAGAATAAGTAAAAGGTGTTAACCAGCTCATCAGCTCCACAGAATAGCACGGTAGTTCACAGAAAACCTTGCTTATTGTATTAACAATGTTATTGCTATTCTGGGTCAATAACAGCTCTGCCGGTTTGCTGCTGCTGCCAAGTTCTCCAAGAACAACTGCAACAAGATTCAAGGCCAGTGGCATCAGGAATTAATCAGTGGGCACAAGCCAATCCCAACCAGCAACTGATCTCTTTTCCCAAGTAACAAGCGATAGGACGAGAGGAAACGGTCTCAAGTTGCGCCAGGGGAGGTTTAGACTGGATATCAGGAAAAAATGCTTCACCAAAAGGGTTATCAAGCACTGGAACAGGCTGCCCAGGGAAGTGGTTGAGTCACCATCCCTGGAGGTATTTAAAAGATGTGTAGATGTGGTGCTTAGGGACATGGTTTAGTGGTGGACTTGGCAGTGTTAGGTTAATGGTTGGACTCCATGATCTTAAAGGTCTTTTCCAACCTAAATGATTCTACGATTCTATGATCCTGTGGGACTTCTAAGAAAAAAAATAAAAATCAAATATCCATATGCATTAAAGTCTCTTCAAAAAAGAAACAAATCACCACAAGTGTAGAAGGTAAGAAATAATACTCCAATTTCACTTGTGCTTTAATTTACTTGGCTTTTTAATTAAAGGATGTATTTATCTGCACATAGAGGACAGAGGACTATCAGCAAACACAGAGTCAAGTACAGACCTCACTTATTTTTTAAGAAGTACACTGGAGCCTTTTCCCAGTCACACTGGGAGGTAGGTGGGATGAATAGCTCTTAAACACACACATAATGAAAGAAAATAGGCTCTCACATCAGCATCCAATTTGGAAGAGCTAATAATCAAACTCCCAATGACAACAACCATCCTTTTCTGTTGTTGGTGTTGGGGTTTTCTTTTTGTTTTGTTTTGTTTTTTAAGCCTTGGCACCTGTTTCTTGCTGGAGGGTTTTAACTCGGCACCTCCAAACATTAAGAAGGGTGGAACACAGCACTGACTCTAAAAGCCACCTGGAGCACTCCTCACTGCTTGCAGTTATTGTCTCAGAGTTAAGGATCTCGGCTCCCTGAAGTCACGAAATCCACATAATGTCCTTTGCAGGACAGGGCGGGAAAGGAGTCAGGGATGCAGACAGCAATGAAGACAGGCTATTTATCACTCCTTTGTCCAGTGTTCCCTCTCTCTTTACAGGTCCTTTACATGAGAAACACCATCCTAGTTAACTAGTTAATAGCACAGATATTTTTCACCAACCACCCAGTTCTTTTTGTGGAGCCCTGCTGGTCAGGCTGATTATGATATCAAAGAACTACAGAGACAGATATGAAGTCCTCAGTAATTCCACGCTGGAGGAAGCCAGAGACAAGCAGAAGTGGAAGAGAGCCTTTTCCTGTCAGACTGCTATGAGTCAGCAGCACTGTCTCTGTTTGCCTCCACAAGGCTTCGCTCAAGATTGCATCTACCAAGGCTCACAGCTCCTTGACGCAGTGCTATCCGAGCTCTCCTCTTGCATAGCAAGTAAAATCCACAGATCACCACCTTGTTCAACACAAACTTCAACAACAACAAAAAACCACGTTCAACACAAACTTACACTCAAGACATCCATCTCATCCTTCAATCCCCAGCACTGCCATAACTGCAGCCTTGAAGCTCCCCAGCAAATGGCAGACCTACAAGACAGAAGCAGTTCAATCCTGAACAGCCAGAGCTTCAGCTTGTGCGGATGTTCGCAGCAGTAAATATTAAAAAAGGGAAGTACATTTTAGCATGCAAAGTGTGAGAACTTGAAGTGTTCCTCCACTGAAAAAGAAAAAAACCCGGCGCACAGACAATCCAGATTGTCTAGGAAGCCTTCATGCCTTAAAGCCCTGTCTGCTGTAACTCCAGGAATATTTTCTGTAAATGCTCTTCCAAACAATGCATTTCAACTTCAGAATTAATACCAGTGTGGCGATGAGCCTCAGCAATGCCTGACATACGCAAGTATCATTCAGACATGAACTATAGAGGTTATTAAAAAGCAGGATTATAGACCTCAGTAGACCTAAATCATGTTAAGGATTTTGACCTGTCTTCAAAGCATATCAAATGGAAAATGTAGTCTCATGTATTTCAGAGGCTAATGACTAACCGGCTAGACTAACCACGAACTCCTGCTGATGACCAAATTCAACTCCTCTCATGCTATTCTACCTCATATGTTTTAGGTCTATAATAATCTAATTAAGGCTGAGCCACACCAACTTTACGATAGATGAAGGAAGTCAAGAAAGGTGTAAAGTTTTAATTTTATAGCAGTTCTTCTCTATAGAAATTTGTAGTCTTCAGATCAAGGAAATTCTGTTATATAGACACCTTAGCCACAAAATACTGCAAATGAAATTCCACAGAACAGCTTAAAAAAACCATGAGATTAATCAGAGACTAGTTTATGTATAAGCTTTAACAAAGCCCATGTATAAAACTGTGTGAGTATATATGATACTAATTTATCTTAAAGACAAAAACCTTTCCAAAGCCAAAATGAATTCTTAACATCTTTAAGGTAGACCAATCAAAAAGATCAAAGGCACATTTCACAGAGAGATTTTTTACATTTAAAACAACCTTAATAGCCAAAGTACTGGGAATATTAATGTATTGGAATAGAGGGATTTACAGTGGCCGTCTGTGACTTCATTATTACTATCCCTGTTCAAGGATTGACCAAGCAGATTAATCAGATGATTTTGTACTCCTGCATGATAAACTATGACAAACTACTCAACAGACAGACCACTGAGGCATCGGAGTCCACTTAAAAAGATCCTGCTCTGCATTCAAAATGGACGGGAGCCCCAAAAGGACACCATGGGCTCATGGAATATTCTTGAACCACCTTGAATAAAATCACTCCAATGAACTGGATCTCGAAAGGCAAACACGGTAACTGTGAAACCACACTGAGGAAACCACTTTCATGACACTTCCTACTGAGAAACAGAAAGACACACTTTTATACTTAAATTGTTTCCCCAAGTCAGAACCTGGTTATATTAATGTAAATGCTTCTCAGAAAACAGGCACCCAGCTTAAAATTCTAGGAAAGCTAAAATATTATGCAAACTTGTACTTCACTAACAAATCTAATCTTAGCTGACTAAAAGTTATGGTACTTCAAACTCAGTCAATATCACAGGGGCTAAAAAACTCATTATGCTAACTAAATGTAGTGCCGCTGTACTAAGTCCCCTCTAAAGCAACAAGCTGTGAGATATCCTAGTTATTTCAAAGAACTCCACTTAGAAATAGCACAGATTTTGTGGTCAAAAGGAATGACAGTTTCTTCCTCTTGCTGTGAGAGCTCGGAATGAGTTTCTAAAATAAAGTTACCTTTGCTAATAGTGACATTAAGATCTTGCAGCCTCAGTGAAATTCCAGAGAAAGCAGAAAATAATGTAACATCTGCTGCCCGTGGCCAGGCATTTCTAAGCAAATTGACTTTATTAAATAAACGATAACTTGTTTATATTTCTATAGCTTGCTTTAGAAACATTGATTGATTCAAGCAATCCTATAATTTCATTGTCCTATAAACTTGACTGGAGATAAGTAAGGATTTATGTTCATGGATCAATAGCTCCACATTGACAGCAAAAGCCAAAGAACCCTGCCTCGACTAGTCTTGTAGTTGCAGAGAGCCGTATAAATGTTTGCCTTTGTAACAATATCATGGTAAGAACCAGTAAGTTATAATTTCTTCTGTGAAGTTCAGTTTTTAAACATCATAAAAAAACCCCAACCTTCTTTGTTTGATTGAAAAGCTACACTAGATGATAGCAAACTCAAGGCTTGAATTCTCCAAACTGTGTTTCAGTGCTGGACCACAGGTCAAAAGAACTGTGAAAAACTTAACAGAAGCACGTTGTTCTATAACTAAACTGTGCTTACCAACTTCTCTTTCATCCATTAGCTCATGGGATTGACACCAAAACATATAAAGCCCAGTCCTTTCCTGCACTTTGCAAATAGGAAGATGTAGAACGCTGGTTTTCCCCAATTAACAGAAATATTTTGAGAGCTCAGTGTGCTATCTGTAGCTACGACATTCCCCACCTTACCTCTCCAGTTTGCAGTTCAATAATTTTATTGTGGAATCCTTTCAATATGATACAAAGAGATTTCTTTAGAGAAAGATTACACACAGCCTCCTTAAAAGCGGGGCAGCCGCCTTGGAGGCAATTAGCCACAACAATCGGCATTGCACAGAGCAGTGCAACGGCTTCTGGATTGCCAGCTGGAGAAACCCTGGCCATTGCACCCTTCGAGTTGCCCTAACGGCAGAAGGGGGAGTCGAAGAACAAATAGAAAGGATGAAGGGGAGAACAGCAGCCAAGAAGAGGCAGATCTGACCATCCTGTCGCGGGAGGACAGCCGTGGCCATCCGCCCTGCATTCTGCTTGTGAAAAGGACAAGCCAAAAGCTGGATGAACGTGCTGCTCAGTACCTCTTTCAAAAGCACCAGATTGCTGATACAGACCATCAGCAGCCTGCACACGTGCCCTGGAGCTGGGTTGCCAGGGCCAGGAGAGGGGATGGGACGGGATCTGAGGGCAACCCCCCAGATAGATCAGCCCGCACCAAGGGGTGCGGGCCCACCAGGCTGAACGTAGGAGGCAGGTAACAGGGTCCATCGGCACAGCAAGGGGTGAGCCAGAACCAGAGGCCACCCATGGGGTCGAGTCAGCAACTGAAGCCACAGATCCAACCTTCAATGGGGTTCCCGGGCCCATGGGCAGAGTATGTAGGTTGGGGGTCTCAGGTGAGGCCAATCAGGACAATTAAGATCTATTGGTGCCCTTGGGGACCTGACAGGCTCAGTACTAAGGCCTGGAACAGGTAAAAAGATAATGAGAGCCACAAGGGAGCAGGGTATTTGAAAGAGTAAATTCGCTAATACAACACATTTATCAATACCCTGTCAAAACTCAAAATGACAAAAGAAGGAAGGCACCAAAAGTCACAACAACCTTGAACCTCAGATGAGGTAAAGAAGCGTTCTTCACCTGAGACCCACCACTGTTTTTTCAAATAGCACATGCTTCCAGAAGCCCCACAGATGTGAACAGAGAACATTCCCATGAGTTATGGCTCCTAGGCTGACCAAGAATGGTAGAATCAGGTCTCATCTGGGAACTGTGGGCAGTATCAACTCTGCCTTTATGCTTTACCTCTAACTGTCTAAAATCAGAGGGACTGGATGCAATTATCTCTCTGAGATGAATAAGAAAGCAAAAAGAAAGAGCAAAAGAATGTGCAATGGATTAGACAATACAAACATGCCAAAAGCGGGACAGCCATTACAACTTGGGTACTACCACCATCTAGTCTCAGCACAGAAGAGGTGGTAAGCTGGCACAAAGGAAAAAGAAAGGTCAAAATTAAGCAAGTCAGACTAATACTATTGCCACAGTAATGACTTTCTGGACTTCAAGAAGCCCAGAAGCTATCAGTCTACATCCACATATAGAAAGGCAATACGACTGCAGAGACTCCACCTGGCAGTTCAAAGTAATCACTGAGGACCAATCCCAGTTCTTCAGCAATTCTTTAGCGGCATCCACAGAGCCTCTCTTTTAGGCTGCAAAAACATCCCTTCACAGGACAAGTTCTCCTGGAGAACACCAGGTGCAGGGTTTGGTAACGCTGCTCTGACTCCTGTAGACAGGCAGGGGGAGGTTGGTGCCCTGTTGCCTCTCTTGCCTTTGAAAATGTTCCCCATGATAAATATTTCAAAATGTCAATAACTGCAGTGTGGAAAGTCATGCTGGATATTTTCAGATGGCAATAAGAACACAAAACATATGGTGCACTGGAGCACACAGAGCTGTCACAGGAAGGCATATAATAACCTTCACACTGTGGGACAAATCTAGGGGCAATATAAAATACATTGCAAAGCCTTATCTTCACACATGCCCCTATCCAGGGGATATTCACTGCCCAAATTTATGCATCACATGATGAATAATTCTTGGTAGATTGTGCCCAATATTCCCAAAGGCCTTCTTACCCATATGAAAGGGAGCACAGATAACTAACATGCAAATTGCAGCCCCTTACATGCTGCAGAAGAGCACATGTAACATACAGATGGCTTTACTCTAGTTCAGCCTTTTGTGCTCTCCCATTCATCACTTTTTTGCTGCAGTCCTTTCTGCTGACCCCTTGTACACTAATTCGCCAAATCAGGAATCCCTTCGGCTCTCTCATTCTCAGCAGATATGTTGTAACATGGATGGGCATAACTGGTGAGGGGGCAGAAAAAAGAAAAAGTGAAAAAACAAACTTGCACAATCACGAAACTAGCATTTCCAAATCTCAAGTTCTTACTGCAAGTCTTGGCTTAGTTCAGGTTTTTGCTACAGCACTAGTTATTCATTTGTGCAATTGTGACAAATACAGGTTTTACTGGGGGCAGAGAGGTCAAGCCCTCAAAGCAAGGAAAAAAATGTTCCATAGCTGTGAAACTCACATGATCAGGGCTAAAATACTAATTAAACTATTTTAATTGGTCGATTAAAAAAATGCATGTTTTTCCTGCAGTCTCATGAATCTGAGAGTAAATTTGTGATTTCTGAATGCTTGAGGTTAGCAATACTTGCAAAAGGGCGTGAACCCAATAAGCTGACCCGTTAGCCATGGGAAGAGAGGTTAAGTGGAAGACTAAATAATGTGACATGAGTTGAAACAGCACGAAGAACTTAGTCTCAACAAGATTTTAACCCTGCTGACGCTCACGTTAACTTGCTCTCTCAGACTGAAGCATAGATGGGATCTGAGCCTAAGGTTCACAGTGAGTCCAGCCTCCTACCTCCTTCCTACCTTCTGCTGCCTTCTACCAAGTGGCAGATAAGCACAACCTTAGACTGGCTGGGCTAGTGCAAAAATAAAATAGGTATCCTTCTCAGTTTCACTGAAATTAAAAAAAAAAATAAAAAATCCATGGAACAAAACTTTTAGCCATCATACTTTATCTTTTTACCGGCTGCTGATCAGAGCTAAGGTTTGTGGAAAACCATGGCTCTGTGACAATCTGAGAGGACTGCTTTGTACTCGCCACAGAGCCTAACAAAGTCTTCAAGCTCCAAGAGTCTCGGGGATTTTTTTTAAACAATTCTTAGAAGTTTCTTTCTACTCTGAACATGCTGCTGCTTTCTTTACCTTCAGCCAATTAAGTCCAACAAGCTCAAGTAAGCAATTGCAATGATAAATCAGCATGGCCAGCAGCCTTGGCAACTGTCCACTTTTAACTTGAGCTCTTCTTCCTCACCATCCATTTTAAGGCATTCATTTTAACTCAGAACACCACTACCTGCAGACACTGCTCCCTTGCCCAACTCTGATGGTTATACTCACACACCAACCGAACTGGCATGATGCACTGGCCCAGTGCAGAGTCCTACAGCCATCAACAAAAATTTAAACTAGGTTTAAATTAAAGCCATACCTGTCGGACAGGTACCCCAGTGTATGGGGTACTTTCTCCTTAAGAGCCCCTGCTCTGTCTGTGGCTAACCAGAGAAGCCAGCAACTACCCAGATGCATGGCAAAGGAGCTGGGACTACTTCAGACAGCCCAGGGACAGTGGGATGTCATGACGAACTGTAATTCATTTACCTTATATTCGTAAGCAAAGTGACACACGAATGCAAGATGCCAGATGGAGTAAGCTGACTGGAAATGGAGAATAGCCTGGGCTTTCAGATGGGACCTATATTTATGCAAGACTAGAAGCCGAGGGCAGAAAGAGCAGAGACACCGCACAGGACAAAAGCCTCACCATACATTTGATAAAATATAGTTTCTTTCAGTCACTTTTACTTTGGTTTCCCTTGGCCAACTCTGTAAAGCAGTGAGGCATCAAACAAGGGAAGTGGGTGCTGAGAGGGGCCTTTGCAGATGCACACGGGTATTTTAATGGTGTAGCAATGAATGGCATTTCTGTAAGTCTGGTGCAGGTAGATGCCCTCTGTCCCTGTGTGATACTCTCAGCTCTCTGGATGGAGAGTACCAACTCCAAGGGTAAAATATTGTTTTTCTCTTAGTATATGTAACTCCAATTAACCTTATTGGAGCATTGTGGGTACACTGAGAAGATTACACGCCTTAATGTGCAGTTACAGCTGTATTGTAAATGCAACATTACACGCTTTCTATTATGGTTCAAGACCGCTACGCTCTTCAAGACTGTTATAAACCTCAGAAAACAGGGGTTTATAATGGAAACATTGAAACACTCAACTCTAAAAGCCCCGGCAGAGAGGAGATATAGCTATAAATTCAGCTTCTGTTTTCCAGCATATACATTGACAAGGTATGAATAATATGTATTTCTACACTTAGAAGAGACAGATGTACACATTGCTCAGGGTAACCTTTGCTGTAAAAGTGGAGGATGGAAAGAGCTCAAAGTGGAAAGAGCAACCTTTTGTCTTGTCTTTTACAGAGTTACTGCAGTTGCAATAATGACATAAAAACAGCAATTGAAATTTAGTAGCCTGTGCACCGGGGTTAGATTCTGAATGCACTTTTTTTAAAAGGGTGGGTTATGTTTCTACGGTCAGCAAGAAAAAGACACGACCGCCCCCAAACCCCTTCAGCCTCCTTTTTTAAAAAAAAAAAGAATTGGCTATTTGGATACTGTTCAAATGACATTGCAAATCAACTTGCTATCCATTGCAAAAATGGATATTCCCTATATATTCTCTATATATGCTCTCCTATATATAATCTGGTGCCTAGCTCCTTAACACTAGCAAGGAGAGAAATTTGGACTAGCAATTACTGGACTTGCCAATGTAAAAAGACCCCAATCTGTTTGGCAAAAGAAAGACGGGCAGGCAACTGTACTATCATTGGGGCTGTGGCATTTGGGAATTTCTTCAGATATAAATAGCAACGGCAGAGGTGGGTCAATATAATCCCATTAGCCACATCGTGCTGTTTGCCTTCTGATACGTATGAGGAAAGGAAAACAAAACCGACACAATTGCTTTTGGGGAGGTACGCTGACGTTGGGTAAACAGGAAAATCCATGCCTGTTTTAGACATTGCAGCCCGACGGCAGATGGGGACAGGTGGAGTAGGGACGTCCATGCATTTTGCTGGCACAGCCCTCACCTCCAGGAGGGAGGGGGCAGAGGCACCCACTGCTGCTGCCACCCACACGGGGCTTGGTGCAACAGGAGGTCCCATCACCATCATCCTCCTCCTCGGGCACCTGCCCTGCCCCAGGCTTTCGGTGGCATCCCTGGCCATGCTGCTGCTCTGGAGACAGAGCTGCCAGTCCTGCAGTGGCTGTCATCGCCTGGGTTAAGCTGGTGTATGTGGTGTCAGCGTACAGGGAATACCCAGAACTCAGCGAGGCTGCATGCAGATACGGTCCCCCTTTTTTTTAATTAGTGCTG
>NW_008825614.1:15424698-15426897 GCF_000699105.1 Pygoscelis adeliae | reverse complement strand
TGCCCCCATAAATTATTTTCTATTACCTACATATTAGCAGTGTCTCTAATACTGCAAACAGGGAGAACATCAGATATGCCAGAAGTCTACGAGGTGTATGAAAAACTTCACGTGAAAAGCAGCCCACGAGCACTCCCCACTACAGCAGCTGGGTTTTTTCTAAGGTAACGGATTAGTTCACAGAAAGTTTAGCAATTCTTACCAACACCTCTAACATTAGCTATAGCATCCTCATTTTAGATGTATATCCCCTCCTTGTGGGTAACCATTTGAGGGCACTGTGTTTAACATTTCTGTGTGTTTGATTTGTGAAGGACACCTGCTCGTTAGCTTTCTGCTTTCTGCCTTTCCATGTGACAGCAGCCCTGGTGTCCACGGTGCACGAACCCAACCCACCCAAGAGCCGTACCTCCACGTTGACCCAGAGGTGCCAAGTCTCCGAGCAGGACAGGAATTGCCTCATTGTCCAGACCTGTTCAGCATTTGGCAGCATCTGCGGAGATTAAGGGCAAAGCTACTTTATTACCATTAAAAGGGCAACGCAATTCCCAGCAGAACTGAGAACTGCCTTTCGCATCTTCTCTTGGGTGAGACCTTTACTAGGACTGACTCCTGTCTTTGCTTCCGCTTTTTTCATTTAAATAGGGTCTTGCATCAGTAGCCGTAGCTAAAAACTTCTACTCTGCTCCCGCAGTCTTCAGCGTGCCCTCTGCTTGCTGTCCCACCCCAGAAGCAGTAGCTGAGAACCAGTGTCACTGGCTGTAAGTAGTACATACAGCAAATCTGCAGTCTTCAGCATAATTAGTAAGCGACTTGTCGGAAAGGACCACCAGGGTATAACTGTGTCATTGAGCCCAGTCCCTATGCATTGGGGATCACCTCGTGATGTACGTTCAGCCCTGGAAGGCCCGCAGAGCATCCTCGTGCAAAGTACTTCCCAAAACTCTCTGGCAAATTTACGCTCAGCTGTGAGTACCAACAGCATCCCAGGCGGCTACTTGTCAGGGGATCACAGCCAAAATGTTCAGGAGTGTTTTACCTGACCCATGAAGTACACAAAGCCGTTTCTCCTCCCTGCGCTATCCTGACTGCTGCTCTGTTTTATTAAGCAGCAGCATGAAACTGCAGCATTTCCAAGGATTTTCACTGTAGTGATCTGCACAGCCCGAGACTTTCAGTTGCCTCCAGTTCAGCAAACAGCAGAAACACTGGAACGAGGAAGCGTACGCAGGCAAAGGCTGTTGCAGCCACTTATGCAAAATTTGTATTTGGCTGTTTCTCCCTACTAAGATCTAGAAAGTCAACTTAAAAGGGGAAAAAAAAAAAAAAAAGAATTAAAAAAAGCAAGCTTAAATTCAGCAAGAATCTGGATGTTATAAGACCCTTATTCACTAGAGAAAGATTTCCAGTCCCTGCAGGGAGTGGGATTCCCTCCCCCACCTTCTTCTAAGATTGAATGATTATTTATTCCCACTAACCTTTACATAAAGGAGCCAACAGCCCCTTTCTAACCACAGCTGCAAGGGAGAATGACATCCCTATACGGCCGGTCCCACGTGCTAATGCTGCAGACATTTCCGCAAGCCAACCCAAATCCAGGTGACTTGCCCCACGATGCGCCGCGGGAACGACATGGCAAAACCTCCCAGCCAAAAGCACGGGGCCAGGAGGATCAGTGTCCCTTTCTCATTTTTCAGTTATGTTGCATTGTGCATATAGCTAGCTGATTGTGGGAAGTCAAGAGACAAATTACTGATCGTGCTACCTGAAAACATCAGAAAATCCAACCTTTTATCCAAACATTTCACAGTCACAATAAGAGACAAAATGATGGTTGCACATTCCTTAAGCATTTATGTTGTATTTATTAGGAGACAAAGACTAAATATTTGAATTTCGAGAGGTTTGCACTTGCACTTTATAGCCAGGTGGCTTGGATTTGAATTCTTGTGGTGGCAAATCTCCAAACCGGATAGATACAGTATACCGTGTGTAACTATAGCCACTCAGAGTTCCAGTGTAATCCCCCAAATGGCTTCGCCCTTGCTGGGAAGGGAGGCTTTGCGTGGCTGCAAAGGAAACAAACACCCTGAAACCTATTGTTTAAAAAAGAAAAACAACCAGAACCTTCTACATATCTCTATATATCTCTATATATGTATAAAAAAGTAAAACTCGGCAAAAACTTTTGTCGACAGT
>NW_008825614.1:15407559-15424630 GCF_000699105.1 Pygoscelis adeliae | reverse complement strand
GTGAAAAAAGGCTCGTAAGCAAATATTGCCAAATAACTTTGCAAAATCACATGGGAAAAACTTAAATGTTCCCCTACACCAATTAGTTAATGACCGGCCCCAAGCCTACGAACGTGCCCATACTTAACTGCATCCTCCGCTGACGTGAATGCAATTGAATCTCATACTCCAGTTGTTCCAGAAACTCGAGGCCTCTAGAAATTATAAGCATGACTTAGTAATGGTGAGATTTTAGAAGTAATTAAGGGCTTATCCACATTGGGAGTTGCTGCAGAGTAGCTTCGCTTGCATAACTCCCCTCCCCTGTGCTGGACATGTATTTCACACTAATACTGCTTTATTCTGAATTAGTTTGCACCATTCGGGCTTTCAGTTCACAAGGTACCTTCGCCTGAATTGATGGACTTGTGCAAGGTGAGCCGAAACTGCATGTCCTTTTTTACCTTGTCTTCACCTTTTTGCCTTGGGCATCTCTTCCCAAAAAGCTAGGCATTTCTTTTGGAAACTAGAAGCGAAGTTTCTCACACAGTCGCTGCTGCCCTGAATTTGGGAGATCAATAGGAACACTAAATGCCACAAGACCCACAAAAAAACCTTTGGGAGCATGAGCAAGCGGCTGTGTGGTGCTTAGTTGCCGACTGGGGTTAAACCACGACACCCTATTTGCCTAACTGGAAATGTTTGTTTGAGGAAGGCTGCGCAGAGGAGAGAAAGCTCTCCTTTCAGAGTAAAATCTCCTCTTAGTAATTAGTCCTTGTGGGTAGCAAGTTTTAACACTACTTCATGGAGGACGTAAAATTCATTATCAGCGTATAGTCAAAACTTTAAAGTTTTGCCCAAATTTTATTAATTGCATATGCATCAAAAATGTGAACAACGTTAAAGTACAATGAGCCAGAGGAGTTCTTCCAAGACCAGTAGGTATTAAGCTCATGGATATACAAACAGCTCCCCTTTACCTGAGGTGAAAAGGAGGAGAAGGAAAGGTCCTAGATAATGGAAAATAATAACAGATGAGCGATGCAGGAGGTTTTAGTCCACGGACAGACAGGTGGTACCCATGAAGACTTCTTAGCTTCCACAGAGCACCACACCAAAGCCGGCTCTGTGCAGTCGTATGGCAATGTTCCTAAATGAAGAAGACTTCCCAAAGTTCGGGACGTGATGCAGAGGCAGACACAGAATCCTGCCAGAACTGCAGAGGACTCACACGGCTCGGTGGCTTGTAGCACTGAGGCACAGCCCAGCTCTGCGCGGGGCTAGCGGGCGGCTGCAGGACTTCTTAGCTCGAGACAAACCGTTGAACTGCTTCTGGACTCTGTCTGGCCCAGGGAAGAGTTTAGCTGCTTTGCGAGGCGCTGCAGCCCATCTTATACTTCTAGAACAATCTGGCACCATATGAATAGTGTACTTAAGCCATAACCTGGATAAGCCTTCCAGGATAATTGAGATTCTACGGCATGCGACCTTTAAAAGTAAGTTTTCATAGACTTGCTAGAAAAATGTGAGTTTTGACCTAGCACTTTTCATTCCAGGATCTCTGAACAACCTTTTTTAATGCAGGTTTAGAAAAGAAAGGGGAAAAAAAAAAAAGAAAGAGTATCTTCTTTTGACTTCAGTTCAAGTTCAATTGATAGAAGATCTATTAATCACCAGCATGCAATTTACATTGAGAATGCCTGTATTAAAGCAGAGACATAGAAGAGCTGGAATGGATTGCTTCCCAATGTCTTGTGGCATTAAGAGTGGAGCTATGTATGTTTTCTTTTTTTTGTTCTGAACTCTGTAGCATTTGGTTGACTGAGGCAGTATCTCTTATTAAAAACGAGCCATAAGAGAGCTGCTTTTGTGAACACACAGGATTATTACTTATTCCAACAGGTATTTTGTTAGTTCCTGACTCTGCAAAGACTTGCATAACTAAACACACCATGAATAAGTCCATTGAAATCGCTAAGGTCTGTCTAATGTTTTCATCTTCCTATTTCCCAGAACAATAATGGTCTCAGTCATCTATTATTTGCAAGAATTCACAGATAAAATCTGAATAAAGAGGAAGTATGGATAGTATAGCACCAGACCCTCCTATTGTTTCATTCGAGTAGGGAAATCCACTAGAGACTAAACTTTCTGTAAATATTGATGTGACACTGGCTGCCCTTCTTCCCTCCCCGAGGGAACGGCTGACGTGGGGAACCTCAGCCCACCCCATTCACCTGACCGCCTCTAATGCGGAGCTGAAAGAGATGCCATCTGTAAGGACCGCAGGAGGATGAACACAACGCTTTTCCCATATGGAAGAGAGAAGCAAAATCCACGGCAGATGATTTCCCAATAACAGAAGGCAGGATAAGAGGAAAAATTATTTAGTGCCAATGGTACCAGAGCTAAAAATCCCACTGCCTTTCGCAGGGGAGCTTTCTTAAAGCCTCTGCACAGCACAGCACTGGGGCTCCAGCCTGCGTTTCCTTGCACAGAGAAGAGTGAGTCAAGTTTGCAATGTCATTCATACATGGCAAATGCTTTCCATGTTGCTTCCATATTTTGAAAAGACCAGAGCTTTCCTCTTAAACACCTAATAGGCAAGGGAAAAATGGAGGTAAAGCCTAAACAATAACCTTGCAAAGTGCTGAGCAGCAAACCAGAGCATCAAAGTGCTCATGTTTCCCCTGAAGACCTTTCACAGCTGCACCCTGGTTTCCTGGGCACTTGCTGAGACAGGAGCTGATGCTGCCATCTCATCCCGTCCCCAGCAGTATCCCACTCTGCCACACAGTCTTGGGGAATTTGCAGGGCATTTTCACTGGGGCTTGGCTGACCACAAGTGAGCAATGAAATCAGGTTCCCAACCAGTAGATCAGACGGCGAATACGCAGCGTGCGCAATACTTAATTTGCTCCTTTGTAACCTTGATGATATGTTAGAAGCAAAAATAGAGGGAAGCTCATGGGAGGGCAGCTCCTCATCCTGTAACCCGAGAGAAAGGGTTGTTCTCCCTCCTCTGCCTGGGGAAGCTCTGCACTTGCCACCCTTGGCCCTTGTGGCAGATGAAATGAGGCCATGGAGGCAATCTGGGCTGGGGAAACCGCAGGAGGAGCTGGATCCCGGCGGGCAAGAACAATGTGGGAGGCTCCGCATTGTTCTTGCCAGCAGATGGAGCAGGGCTGGCATGGGAAGAGTGAGATGCAGGAGCAGGAGGCCCTCCTGCCTCCATCCACGCCTGCCCAGGAGGAGCATCCACGCTCCCAGGAGGAGCTTCTCCCACCCTGTCCCTGCCCTGGAGATGTGTCATCTTTCTTGCAGGAGGGCTTTCTCCTTTCCTTCCCCGGCCAGAGGATCCATCCCAAAACTCTCTAGAGATGAAGGTAAACCTCTCCCAGGGCTGCCTCCTCGTGCTGGTGCCTGCAGAAAACTGAACACAGCGAGGAGCACTGATGAGTGTATAAGCGCTTATTCCTGCTTCTCCACTGATGCATGCGTGTCCATGCTCACATGTCCACAGACACGGACACCCACCCTTTTGCTGTTTAGCTGTAGACCAACCTGAGTAGCTGGAGACCTTCCACATACCTGTGCTGACCTTCCATTTCTCCTAAACTGGTTCAGTGTCATTGTCTGTAGTGGTCAGATAGATTATTTTCCACCCTTATTTCTGTTTCTGCTGAGTTTAAGCCAGGATCAACATGAAAGATGGGTATGTTCATGTCAGGTCAGCAAATTAAACCTACTGAGCTAAGAATGACCACATGCCCAAGGTGAAAAATCAGAAATGGAGGTGGAAGTGGAGATGAAGTACTCTTTTCGTGCTCAGCCCTGGACACAGGAATGAATGGAAAAATAACATGTAGCCCTCCCCTTCCCACCCTCTTGCCTTAGGGCCCCTCTCCAAGACTGATTCCCCCCCAACACCCATTTCTTCATCTCTTTCACTTTTTGGTGAGATTGTGTGTGAGACACAGGTCCTTCCGCAGCTCCCACCCATCCTATATGTTTCAAGCTTTGAAAGTCAGAGAAAACAGTCTTCCCTTGATAAGCACACATCAGTGTGTTGTTCCCATCGCACGATCACTGCGGATGCGGATAACACAGTGGGTGAAGGTGAGCAGAGTACTGACCACTGTATTTTCATCTGCCAATTTGAAGAGGGACATGTCGGACCACAGCACGCTGTGCTGTCTCAGTGAGTCAGTTCTGCACAGGTAACTCCTCCACAGGTATCAGCCTTCTCATGGCGAAGCTGCTCGTGAAATAAGGTAGTCCACAGCACGAGAAGGGACAGCAGGCTCTGATTCTTCCTCAGCGGGCAGCACTCAATGGGCACTATATTCAGCTAGTGGATAATACAGGTGCAGTGCTGCTAACGTGGGCATGGTTCAATGCAAATGTAAAGATGGACAGGTTATCCTATGAGTAATGTGAAGTGCTGTGCAGGATACAACATACTGTACAGAATAAATACTGTCTTGTTTGCAGCGGGAGACATTTGCACGTAACTCCAATATTTATGCCGCATTCTTCCCTCTTTTGCCTCTTGGTTTTCATTATTCTGCTTTTTGGAATCAGTTCATTCTTCTTCCTCAAGGGAATGGGAATATTTTCTTTTTTTTTTTATTTTTAAGAAGCAGGTCTTTTGTTTATGTCATATATATGATCTTCACCATCATTATTTAAGACATCACCTAGTGTTATGCCCACAGGGGCAAATACGAGCTTTGTAAATGGAAAAGTACATCAGTATCTCATTTGCTTAATAATAGTCTACACATTGGAAGGCAAAAGGTAGCTGTGTAGCCCCGGTATGTTCCAAAACTGCCATACTGATGTCACTTATTTTATCCTGTTGTAGAAAAAATCAAGATGATCAAAAATCCTAAAGCTCATACCTGAGAAAGGACAGCGAGAAATCAGCATGATTTGTATTCTGTCTTACACTTTTTTAGGGGCAGAAAGAGATCCTGCTGCAGAAAATGCCTTTGACATAGATGTTTGAGTGATCTGCTACATAGACAGTAAGGAATAGCATTTTATAAGCTTTTTATGGGGTATTAAAAATCCAAAGGGGCCAAGTTTTCCAATGGAAAAAGCAAAATGTTTCAGGATTTGAACAGAGGCACCATCTGCATTGGAGCGACCCCAGACTAATTGACTCTGTGTGTGTGTGTGCGCATGCGTATGTGTGCACACATATGTGTGTGTTTCAGAGGGACATTCTTTGCTTCAGTTCCGTTATAATTCCTTTAAATATTTATTACTGGAATGTAAATTCTGCTGAAAACTGAGGTCTTTGCTCTGGAAAAACCAGACCATCACCTACCACGGGTGTTGTCGCTCAGTGGAATATCCAAGTCCCTTTTGAAGAAACAAAAGGATTCGGTTATATAAACAAGTCACTGCGTTGAATTATAAAACTGGGGGGAAAAAATGAACAAAAACCTGCTGACTGCTGGTTGAACTACTCCTTGGCTGTGTGTGAACTGAGGTTCTGCAGATCTAGCAAGAAGCAGGAGCATTATTAAAATGAATTGGTTACAAATAGTGGAAATAGTCCAGCAAGCACATTTAGAGTATGCAGCCCTGAGGATGGCTTTGTTTTCAGATTGGTTCGTCTTTATTTTGAATGTAAAACATTAATAAACTTCTTAAGGAGGTTGAGGATGGGAGAAAACATTGGTTGATCACCTTAAAACCCAGGAAAATAAAAAAAGTTCTCAAGTTGCTGGATGAAATAACAAACTAGAATGGGTTTATACTTCTTACATTGCTATGAAAGCTTTACTTCTTGATCATTTCCAGACACCAGAAGGTTATTAAAAATCCACAAAGGGAAAAGAAATTCTACATTTATACTAGCTTTAAAACTTGTTTTGGGACCTCAGCTTGTTACCAGTGTAACACAGAGTAAACCTGTAACATGAAAAGTATTGCTCATCAAAAAGAGGGACCAAGGACCAGTCTAGCACTAGCAACACTTGGGAAGGGATTTATCACATAATCTTTGGGGTTACACTTTATTCTGGAGGGTCAAAACTGGAGTAGGCTAGTGTGGGTAGTACCAGTGCTTAGGCTCAGGTATTTGTATCACTTTAAACCCCACTGTCATTTCAAGGATATAAATAGGCTTGGAAAAATCAGATTATTGAAAGGATTAAATTGGGATCAGTGTCAGCAATAATCTATTCCTTTGTGGTGACGCCAATTGAAAGAGGGAAAGTTTGGGGGAGGGGAGTAATGCTGTACAATACTGCCTATGGGTTGTGCGGGAATGGGGAATATAAACGAGGGGAAGGAGGGTTAAACAGCACAACCCCCACGTGCCTGGTAGGCAGGGCAAGCATAAGGACAAGAAAATCCTCCTTAGAAATAGCACTGGCCGAAGACCCTGTCTCACTAAAGGCTAGTTACAGTGATGGAGTGTCAAAATATGCTAGTCGTTCTACTTTATTAAACTAAGAAAGTCTGTTTGTGCCTGTGTTCCCGTACGTCCAGCCCCCCCACCCAGTATGCTCAAAGAGCCACAAAATCATAGAGGGGATTTTTTCTTTATTTCTTTTTTTAAAATCACATTGCCTGAATCTTCCCCCTACAGTGTCACTCCCATTATCTCCTACCAGGGCTGGAAAAAAGGCAGCACGTGCCTGGCCGCCGTGTCTCCGGGGACGCTGGAGCGTCCCAGCCTGAGGAACGTAGTGTGGTCCCCAAGCAGAAGCCTCTCTGTCTCCAGCTCAGCTCATGGCACTGCAATTCCCCCAGCCAGTCCTCACTCAGCTGGTCCACGACTGAAATCCATGCAGGTGTTGGCTACATAAGAGCTAAGTGAGACACAGCTGGTCCAGGCTCTTTACCATTGCCCAAAATACATTTCTACAAATAAGATCAAATTTATTCAGCTCTTTTGGATCCAAAATGATTTTGATAGCGGTGACTTTAATTTGGTGATAAATTGCCTGCTGAATTTTCTTTCATCCAGAAACATGAGAGAGCAGAGTACAGAAGGTACCTTGTGATGTTGAGCAAAGAAAGCATATTTAGTCTTGTTTTCCATCTAGCCTGTTGGAAGAAAGTTAAAGGCTGGGCTTTCAGTTCAGGAGCTCTGTAAGTGAGATCCTGCTTCCCTGACAAGCCATTTTCTACTTACCTTCTTGCCCCAATTTCACCTACCACGAGCTTTGCTGTTTAACAGGGTAGGACGTCCCTCTAGGAAGGGACTAGGAACCATCTTCTGTACCTGAGTCCAAGGGATATTTGTCATTGGCAGCTGTTGGCTTTTGGGATGTGCCATAAGGCCTATCCTTTTTTCCAGTTTTTCCTTAATAAGAAGAATGAAGAGCCAGCAATGTGCGCTCGCAGCCCAGAAAGCAAATCATATCCTGGGCTGCATCAAAAGAAGCGTGGCCAGCAGGTCAAGGGAGGGAGGTGATTCTGCCCCTCTAGTCTGCTCTGGTGAGACCCCGCCTGGAGTACTGCGTCCAGCTCTGGAGCCCTCAGCATAAGAAAGACATGGACCTGTTGGAGCGGGTCCAGAGGAGGGTCACAAAAATGATCAGGGGGATGGAACACCTCTCCTGTGAAGAAAGGCTGAGAGAGTTGGGGTTGTCCAGCCTAGAGAAGAGAAGGCTTCAGGGAGACCTTCTTGCAGCCTATCAGTACTTAAAGGGGGCTTATAAAAAAGATGGCGGCCAACTTTTTAGCAGGGCCTGTTGCGACAGGACACGGGGGAATGGCCTTAAACTAAAGGGGGGTAGATTTAGACTAGACATAAGGAAGAAATTTTTTACGCTGAGGGTGGTGAAGCACTGGCACAGGTTGCCCAGAGAGGTGGTGGCTGCCCCATCCCTGGAAACATTCAAGGTCAGGCTGGACGGGGCTCTGAGCAACCTGATCTAGTTGAAGATGTCCCTGCCCACGGCAGGGGGGGTGGACTAGATGACCTGTAGAGGTCCCTTCCAAGCCAAACTATTCTATGATTCTATGGGGAAGAAGGGTATCTCACTGGATAGGGGTCTTCTATCCTTCTGCTGGCCAGCTGAGCGGACGGTGCTAGGAGACTGGTGGTAGTGCAGCTCAGGGCTTTGAGCACATTTCAATAAATATACCTGACTATAAGCAAGGTAGTGGTGAGAAGAAAGGAATGCAATGTTTCTTGGAATAAATAACATTTCTGATAACTACCTCACTTATACTGCCCAATCACTGGAGCAAAAATAACAGGGTAAACAGTTCCCAGCACTGTCCTCAGGTGCTTTCCCAAAAGTTTACTTTCAGTCTGTACTAAATTAATTATTTGTTTTTTTACTGTTGAAAGAACAAAGGTTGATATTTGGATTTGTGCCTTTATAGTTCTGTCTCTTCAGTGGCTTCCTCACAAAAGCTTGTGGTTCTTTTCCCATTTCCCATTTGATTTTTTTTTCCTAAATATGTATTTAAATTTCTTCCCCTATTTCTTTATATGCAAAATGCAAACCTCTGCATCTACAAGAAATCTCAGGCGCTTTTCTTTTCCTTCTGTCTTTCAGTCCTGCTTCTGCTTTCCATTTTTACTTCTGCTCAGTTAATTAGTCATCTGTAATTATTTCCCTCTTTATTTACATGGGCATGTATTTTCCCTAGGAAGCTGCTGCCTGGTCCTTGGGAGTCACTGTAACCTGACTCCAGCCCTGCTCGTTCTCTGCAAGCCTACTGGCGTCATGGAGCAGCCCTCAGCAGTCAAGGGGCAGGATCGACGGCTCACTTGGCCCTGGGTGCTGCGTGCTGGGTCCCCACTTGCTGTCCGCCTGGTGCAGCACTGCCAGATGCTGAGCCTGCCCTCAGATGGGTTGTGAGGCCAGAAACCCGTGCAGGGGCAAAGCAAGAGAGGCACGAGCGACTTGCAAGAGCGAGGAAGGTGAGGGCATCCCGGCATTGCAGGCTCCATCCCTTCACCTCCCACCGCCGCTGCTCTTCTGCTGGGGAAACCAAGCTGGCAGCAATGGCACTACCTGCTCCAAAGGGCTCCTGCCAAGCACATCACTGCTATTTGTGTAATGGGCTGAAAGTCTTGAGTGAGCGGTGATACATAAAGGGAAAGTCTTAGCGTAATGACTGATCCTTACAGCTTTTCATTCCAGAAAATGTGAGGGTAAGGAAATAGCTCTAAGGGTAAGCAGGAGATAAATCTCGGTTCATGGCACCTTCCTTATTTGCGCATTTTCAGCATGTCCCGGTGTTGCTGTCCCACAGGCAGGGCTTACCAAGGGTGTACTCCCTTTCTTCTGCATTTCAAAGTCATTTCCAGCTTCCTCTTTGGACACCAGTTAGAACCATCAGAGCTGATCAAAAAGCAGGGAAAAAAATCTTCACAGATACTTCATTTCAATTTCCTTCCTAATTTTTTTTTTTTTAAATTTCAGATTTTTTAAAAATGTGTTTCAAACACTTCTTTCTTGAGGTTGTGAGCAAATTTCCCTCTACTCTCCCATAATCAGGTAATAATAGAAACAACATATGTCCCCTTCTATACCCACATTAAAGAATTTCATGCCTGTCCCACTTAGGAACTAGCTGCTACTGTGACCTGCATTTTTTTCATCTCATCTCCACTTTCTTGTGGGATCATTTTAATTTCTCTGTAGTGGTAGGAAGGGAGTCCCAGGCATGTGTTTTTCTCAGAATCAGGCTGAGGCTCAGTCTCTGGCCACAGCTGGTGGTCAAGTTGGTCAAAGGCTCCAGTTTGAGCAGCAAACTGCCTCTTTAGTACAGGTAGCCAGAAGAAATTCTTCACATTAATGACAGCCAGGCTCCAGCGGCTCTCTGCTCGCTTCTAGGCAGCTCCTGGTCCAAAGAGTTCAGAGTTTTCCATGCTCTCTGACCATGACAGCTTCTCTGACTGTGCACAGGCTGGGAAGCAGCACCTGGTTTGATTTCAGCTCTCCCAGTTGCCACAGTTTGCTGGGTTTTGGAAAACATCCTGTGCAAAACAATTCATCAGCAGCCAGCGCACAGGCTACAGGCAAAGCAGACCCAGGCTGCTGCAGGCTCTGCTCCCGGTGCCACCCATCACAGCACCGGTGCCTTGGGTCGCCCACCAGCGTGAGGGCCAGAAGCACAATATGCTCCGAGATGGAGCCACAGGCACCGGGTACCGCCCGGGTGGGCTCACAAGCCAGGGTTGTTTCATAGCAGAGCACAAAACTCACCTTTTCTCAGATGCCTCACAAATATGAAAAGAAGCAGGAGGGAGAGGACAAAGAAAAGTATTCAAGTCAAATGGGCCAGGCGCTAGGATGGGAAGAGCAGAGTCCATGTTCAATAACATCTATGCTTATCTCAGTATTGTACCTGGCGCCTAGGTACTGTAGCAATTGGAACCTAATAAATACCAATGACAGATAGTAATTAGCACCCTATAAATACCATCAACAGATAGTCTTGCTGTTAGGAAGCAAGAACAAGCTTTTCATACCCAACTGGCCAAGCAAGCTTGAAGGTGAAAATAACAAGAAGATGGAAAAAACACCATTTGAAAACAAAAGTCTTCCTCTGGAGTCAAACTTTTTAATGGAAATAAAACCTAAACCAGCAGCCTTATACTAGCCTTAGGCTCCAAAGTGCCCCAAGTCAATTTATATCTGGCTGATAAAAGGGTAGTTGATTGATTCATTACAGCCAAAGGCTCAGCTCCTAGGAATGCTGAGTGCTTAATTTTTTTCTGGGATCCCTTTGATCTCTGCTGGAGGTTGAGGAGCAGCCTCCAAATTATGAAGTATTTTTGGAATTATATTGAGACCATTTCACAGAAAAGTCACCTTCAAGTCTCCAAGACTCTCTCTGGAGACACGTGGATGGTGGAAAGCTTCTAGCATGACATTTTTATCTGAGAGAAAAGGAATACAGCAGATCTTAAAAGAATGGTAATCCAATCACATTTGGACCAACATTAAGATCTGGATGTAGGACCTCAAGTTTTCTACATACTAAACTAAAAGCACAAGTTTCTATGAGGGTGTCTGGAAGCAATAACAGATTTACAGATCTCTGTAGATCAGCTAGAGGAGGAGGACAGGCATCCTACACCAACCTAAAAAAACAGCATTTGGCACATGGGAGAAACTCACCTTTCAATTCAGTGCGTTAAATTCCACAGCAGTATTTATTCCAGGTTAACAAAAGGTGTCGGAGGTACGGCATCTGCTCCCTACCATTCCCCCTCTACACAGAGCCCTCCCTGTCTCCCCACATACCTTAGAGCCCAGAGGGTCTTTCACCTTGTCCTGCCTGCCAGAATTTTGTCACGTTTGCTACCCTGCTGTAGAGCTCCTGGAGCCAGACCAGTGGCTAAGAGTCTGCTGGAGTTTGGGGGTCTTCTCACCACAGCTGGTGGTCAGCAGGACTGGAAGCTGCAGTTCAGTATCTGACAAGCGCTCTGTCAAAGCGAGTCATGTAACGAGGAAACCTCCTTCAGCGTAACTCACATAACCTCCCCCATAATAATATAGAAATGCGGAAGGCTTTGCGTTCACCAACTGTATTTACCTGAGCATTACAAAATATTAAAGAGCATATTGAGCAAAACAAGAGCTTTCAGGTATTCTCTTCGGAACGCAATTGTCAAGGGCAGAGCTGCACATCGCATTCGTATCTGTGTTGAAACCTCCACTGACTTAATTAGAGTAAAATGCATGAATTATAGTCATTATAATCTGCTTTGCAGTGACACAAACATATATAAGCCTTGTTCATATGACAGGAATGTCCAGATTTTGCATCCAAGCCTTTGCCAAGAAAAGCCAGGTTTGAGGGGGGAAGAGGGAAGGAGGAGAGAAGGGAAGACTGTAAGAATTGCTCAGCTGATATTGCTAAAATGCATGGAAACAGCCGCTAAGTCTTTCGCTGCCTCCACCCTTCCCAGTAGTCTCATTATGGCAAATAATGTTGCACTTATTTGAAAACTCAGGTTTCATAAGGCTGGCTGCACTGGGGGAGCCGGCAGCGCAAGCGGCGCTGAAGATCTCTGCTCCTAAATGCCAAACGCCGGCGCTCATGCCCCTTTGGTTCCTGGGAGCATCTCTGTTTGCTTTCAGAGAGTGGCTTGAAGTTCCGCCTTCAAGTAAAAGCATATCGTGGCAGATACTCTAATCGCAATGTCTAAATATAATACAAGGGAAGACAATTTAAGAGAGCTCAGCTACACTTTTTTAAGCAACTGTCAGGAAACTGCCTCTTTGGCTTGCTGCTTTAGAGTAAGATTAAATGAAACAGTCTCACCATTTGAATGCGTGGGAAGTCAGAGACAGCAAAGTGACAACTAAGGACAGTTTATTTATAATTGGGCCCTCCTCCTATAGCTGTTTGTGCACAAGTCCTGTGCACTAGGTTCAAAAGTACCTGCCCTTTATGTAAAATTACTCACAAATGCTACGTGTAGGCCAGGTGGATGCCTATGCTGGTTTGGCTGATTATAAAGTTCATGTAATTATTACTGCACTCTCTAGTGATGTTTGGAAAAAAAAATACAGCGTATTATGCAGCAGCTTCAAAAGGCCCTGACTCCCTGGTCCTTCAGCCAGGAGTCTTTCGCAACAAGGAAGAGCCTGAGCTGGGCATCACTGCCAGGAGAAGTCCCGAGGAATGGCATGGGGACTGGGGCACTGCCTGAGCAGCAGCTCTGCAGCCAAGGCAGGTCTGTAAGGGCTGGAGGGCGACGTGGAGGCAGCGCCGGTGGATACTTTACTAGCGGGGAGCTTTGATACTTAAGCTGCTGCTCTCCACTCCTTGAGCAAAAACACCTCTGACTTTAACCTGTAGGTTTAGAGGTTTCCAAAACAAGAGTTGCCAAAGACAAGTAAGAGCTCTGTAGCTGCAGCTGCAATCAGAAGCCTGAGAGAAAATCAGTAGTTTATGGTACTATCTAATTAATGAGCCCAACTGGAGCGGCATTGCAATGAGAAATGGCTTTGCCAAAGGAAAAGTGTGGATTTCTCATCTCCACCACCTCAGGATGTGGCCCCAAACTTTTGAAGTGAGGAAAGGCAATATCCACAAATCTGAGACAAAGTTGCCGAAGAGGAGGACCCGGGAGTGTCTGTTGGAAGAAGAGCAGGATTGCTCTTTGCCCAGCCTCCAAGTGGGTAATTCAATGGAGTTGAGCTGACCTCAGTCCATGAGCTTTCCTTCCTCCCCACTTTGGCAGGCTTGGCCTTTAGTCTGTAGCATCAGCCTGTGCCCCTAACTGGGAAATATTATTAAAATGGCATTAAATATTAAGAGAGACAACACAGTATCTCTCACAGTGAGGGAGCTCCTGACACAGCAATGCTTTTCCTAATAAACTGCCTTGACAAACAGTTTACTTATATTCTTATTTCAATTAGATGAACTACTCTGCAGCGGTAAGGATGAGTGCGGCTGGGTGTTATTATGAGAAGTAGTAAATATTTATTTGGCTCTCTCAGCATGGAAGTGGGTGGGCGGCAGGGTCTCAAGACAAGACCTCGTCAGCACAATTTTTAAAGCCATAGTCAGAGGCTGCGGCTAACCAGCAAGGCACGACACTGTTGTGTGAACCCATCACCGGCAGCTTAGCTATTAATATTGGTACAGCATTAACAGTGATGGACATCATGGCCAGGTTTGGCTCTTACAGAGATCTGGGCTGGAAAAGGACATGACCTCCATTAAATAGTCAAATAAGTGTAAATATTACAAGGGTTTCCCATCACTGGCCAAGAGGCTCCCACCAAGCTCGGGGCTGTGTCGTGGCAGACATTGTGCATACCAGATGTACTCCTTGGCCCATAGTACCTAAATGCACAAAGTCTCCGAGCAGATCGGTGGTCAAGTCATGGGCTCAGATCTCCAGGCTCCTGGCTGAGCGAGGGAGCCGTGCAAAGGCAGGAAAAGGACTTCTGGAAGGTACTGGGAAATTTAATCTAAGCAAAGAAATTCTCCATCTCTGCTTTCTTGGAAACTTTGCCTACAATTTCAAGTATTTTCTGTTGACAGCATGAAAGTCATGGAAGTAAACATGCATGCTTGTCTTTGAAATACTGCTAGTCTTCTGGCCATTTGGGGAGGGGGGATAAGAATGTTTAACTTAGGAAAAGCAGTTGCTTTCCAGAAAATCCCACAAGGCGCTCTGCAGCGTATGGGTTGGAAGCCACGAGGTTCCTGTCAGGACATCTGTACTTATCCCTGAAGTATGGAAGATCAGCTTCGGCAAAGCGCCACATAAAGTTTTATTACTTTAAAGTCACAGAGTTTGTCCCTGGGCAGCCTGTTCCAATGTTTAACCACTCTTTCAGTGAAGAAATTTTTCCTTACATCCAATCTAAACCTCCCCTGGCGCAACTTGAAGGCCTGATCAAAATTTTACCTCAAGTCTGCATTTTTTTTTTCCCTTATCCTAACTTCCAGTATAATAAAATAATTAACATTACTGTCCTGATACCTTTTTTTGAAAAGGCTGTTTCAGAGGCCGAAGGGTAGAGGGAAGTCCCTTCCCTTGCTGTTGAAGCCAAGCCATGTCTGAGATCAAACATAGCTGTTCTGCATTGGTGAGGCCATGCAATGGGTCTTTTTAGGATGGAGAGCGGAGAATGGAATAAATAAAGCTGAGTGGTGAGGTGGGGTACATGAGTGGGCCAGGCAGGCGTTGCCCAGCGGGAATTTGGCTTGTAACTCAGCCGGTAAGTAACTCCATAGTCTATAATGATAGGGGACCTCACCTAATGCCTCATCAAAAAGACAACACGCTTTGCAGAACAGAGCATCCCTCACACAATCCTGCACAGCACTCTGCACAGCGCTATAATCACAGCCTGCCCATATGTGACCTTTTTTTTTCATACATGTTGCCCTTTTAATCTGAAATAGTTTCCTCCTTCCCCTTTGACTGGTGCTCAGGAATGGATTTCAAGTGGGCATTAAATCTAAAATTTCAGATCCAGAAGCACAGGGTTTGGAGTGCAAGATGATTCCTTGCGTGCATGTACGCATCCCTACAGAAATGATTCAGAGTCTGAGGCAGCTAATTTAAAAGGCTGGGCCAAATTGTCCTTCCAAGTGGCTGTATTTAGAGATGCGTATCTGTCCGTGGGTATCATAGCATCACCGGTACCAGTAGAGCCGTGCTGGCTGGTAGCAGCTGAGGCTCTGCCCACGGGGCCCTGCTGACGCCACCGGCCACCAAAAAGATTGAATTTATGCTGGCAGAGACTGTGCCTCCCTTGGGAATAGCCCTTTGGGTAAGACAGAGTGCGTGAGCTGGAGTTTAGGGGACGCACTGGTGGTTTCACCAAAGGAAGCTGAGGAATTACAAAGTGAAATTGGGGCAAAATTTAGAAAAGGATCATTTGAAAAATTTCTTCTTTAAAAATTGGGAAAATACTGTGGAGGAAAAAAAATATGGAAATAACTTTGTTACACCTGAGTTCTTATAAGGACTACATTTAATCTTTGTTGTGTAGAATGGTTTTGGGTTTTTTTCCTTGCTCTAAGCGTGTCTCTTAATACAGCCTTACCAGTGGAATAATTAACAAAGCCTGCATCACAAATGCAGTGCTCTCAGGAGCTAGGTACTGATGTGCCCTTTCCCACTGCAGTGGAGGTAGGAGGGTTTCTAGCGAGCTCTGGGAAGCAGGAGTCTCTCGGGAATTTCTGAGCATAAAATGCACGACTAGGTGCTGTTGGCGATTTTCACCAGGAGGATTTTCTTCAGTGACTTTTTCCTCCTTCCAGCCAAGGACAAACCTCTGACACTAGCCCACATTATTGTTTGAAGACAGATTGAAATCTCATGATTCTGACATCGTTTTATTTTTAATTTCCACACTGCAAATGTCAGGGGAAAAAATACCCTAAAAATTATACTTCAGAAAAGAGTATAATTACTTCCAATTAAATCATGGCCCTGGTTGTTTGAAAGTCTTGACCACAGCTAGAATTTCATTATCTGATAAGCACTTTTTTTTTTATATTTCAAAGTTTCTTTTTTAATAATAAGAAGAAAAGGATCCAAGACCCTGGCAACAATACCTGAGCCAACTGCAAAAGCTTGATGATGGGAAATTGTGTTTAACCCCTCAAACGGAGAGGCCACATCATTTTTAGGGAATTTATTTCAGCGATACTCCTGATTGGGAAGCAAGGTTCAGAAATATGATCAGATGTGGTGGTAGGCATGGATGAGGTGACCCAGATCTCTGCCTTCCCCGGGGCACTAATCAGACTGTGCGCTTTCATCGCACCTTTCTTCCATCCGTGGTACCTAAAGCGTTTTACCAACATCTGTCCTGTTTCTCATTGCCACACTCCTGTCTATATTGGGGTACATCTATTGAAGCCACTGAGGCTTTATCAGCATCATCTGGTTTCATAGCAGGAATTAAGTCTCACCCCTCTGTGTGTCTGCACTGTAAATCCAATTGTTACCCCCTGAAAGGGACATTTGCATCACATGAGCTGCACTGAGGATGCCACTGATGTTCAGACAGAGTAAAAATATCTGTGTTCTTATAGAGTCCCACTCGTTGGTGCATGGGATAATTTTGCTGTAGGTTTTTGTGGTCTTATTTTGAACTTTAGCTATGACAGCCATCGGTCCCCAACCCCACTCAAGTATGCAGCGTATTTTCCATATGCGTTCAAAGATAAGGGCCTTTACTCAGAACATTAAAAAATAAGCAGTCATGGTCCCAGTCCAGTATGCTGACTGTTTTCTGACATGCTTAGGAGTCAGTCTGTATCATTTATCATGCTGAAGAGGGAGGTGCGGGCTGGAGGGAAGGGGCAGGGGGGCTTCTGCAAAACATCTGCCTGCGAAAAGGGTTGCATGTGGTGGTACTGAAGGGAGCTGAGTCTAGCAACAGAGCAGCAGCAGGGTGTAAAGTCAGTTAACACTGTAGCCCCTTTCCCCTAGCATCCCAGCCAGCAGTAAGGCCAAGTGTTTCAGTTGCTAGCAGCAACCCAAAATCCCAGTCACAAGGGACAGGATTTTCTCCAGGTGATGCCACGGAGGCAGCCTATACCAAGTGTTTGCTAACCATTAGCAGAGGTGTAAGGCTGGGAATGGACATACCATAGCAGGCTGCCTGGGCAC
>NW_008825614.1:15402906-15407463 GCF_000699105.1 Pygoscelis adeliae | reverse complement strand
ATTAGGAGGAAAGAAATTAAAAATTGCAATTGACTCACCAGTAAAAATATGTGAGTGTACCCAGCAAATAAAGTAGATTCCTTCAGCACTTACTTACCTAATAATTTTGCTTTTAATTAAACTGTCCATTGCCGCACTGATTTACATTTAAAAAGAAAACCTCTGTGTGTATTTCACTGGGAAACCTTCCCCGGTGTTTACAAAAATATTTTGCTTTGCTTAATGTGAAAGATTTGGGGCCCAATTCTTGTTAACAACATTCTGCTTTCCAGCTCCTCCATGAAGGCAAACAGGTATTAAAGGTTGTCACTGAAGGGGACATGCTCACCCACTGTGTGCTTACAGCCTTTCTCTTCTGTTTTTTGTTTGGGTTTTTTTAATGTACCTTATAGTCTTTTATTAATACATTTTTTAGGCTCAATCTTTCTGAAGAAGAAAATGCAGTGGCTGGACAATGAGCTGAGAAAGGTGGGAGCTGCAAACCCTCTCAGCTTTCTTTGGGAGAAAGAGGAAAAAATTTCACCTCAGTAGCAGGCACCTCTGGCATTGCCCCAGCGTGCTCTTGGCACAGCCGGAGCCCGGCAGAGGCAGCAGAGAAGAGGAGGTGATGCCACCGTAGCATTTCTGGCTCCGAGAGACCAAAGGACACCTCGCGTCCATTCGCGCAATCCCCCTAAAATGGGAATGGTGCCGAACAACTATGTTTTAAAACTCGCCTGCCTTCCTTCTTGCACCTTGACCACCAAAATCTGTATTAACTTCAAAAAAAAAAAAGAAAAAAGAAAAAGAACCCAAAACTCTCATCATTTCCAGCAAGAAACAGTAACTCCTACTACTCCCACTGCAGTTGAGTATAGGGTCAGGTTGTTACCAGCAGCCCCCTGAGACACGCCGGTCAAACACCATGTGCCTTTCTGGAGAAGTGAGTTACATGCCCAAGGCCACCAAGTTTTGTGTATGTGGGGTTGAAATGGAAATGAGCACCCCTGAGTGCCAGCCCAGCGCTGCAAAAAGGTCACCCCTCCTTTCCCTGGCTTAGACTCTGCCACCACCACCCAGGAGCCATGGTGGACATAGCTGAGGATGCTGCTGCCTCGGTGGTACACGACACTCCCTGACAAGGCTGAGCATGCCATATACTTGCACCCAGACTATGGGTGCGTTTATGGCAGACCCAAATATGCAAATGCAAAAATGAAAAATCGTAAGATGAGACATTAAAATGTGCTTCTCCAGTGCTGGTTTGTGATCATCTCCCAAGTGAAGGGGCCAAAGAGAAGAAATAGTCTGTTGGGGTGGGAAAGCCTCTCTGGATTCAAAATTTTAGTGACACGTGCTGCAGTCTCAGGCACGCAGAGACCGGACCATGATCTCTCCTGCAGAGAGACGGGCTTGCCCTGGGCTGCTGTGGCCTCACTGCCGGTGCCTGGCTCCCAACGGGTTCGTTCACTCTGGGTGCCGGGGGGGGGGGCGGGTCTAGATGACCAAGGGGGGATCCTTGCATGGATGCTCAATTTTGGGGAGAATGGAAAGAAGGTGGTAGGCTCAGAGCTGGGCCACCTCCAGAGTGCATCCCTGTCTGTGCACAGCAGTGGGAAAGCGCAGCAAGGGGTTGTAACCCCTGCATCCAAACCACATGCCCCAAGACCCCTCTGAAGGAGACTTTCATGGGGAGGGCCCTGTGTGAGCCAAGGAGGAAGGCGAACCCCTGCTCCCTCTGCATGCCCACACACCACAAGCTTCCTCCATGCACCGGGTTTTAGTCGTCGATCTGGGCTGAGGACAGGACCTGTTGGGTCTGGTTTTTGTTTACCAAATGTGCTGTGACCTCATTTGGCAGCAATATTTAAAAACATGTAAGACCTGAACGGTCCTAGTTGGTGAAAATATCCCCATTAATTTTCCTATCTTTGGAGACATTATCAGCAGATGAGAATCTGTAATGTCCTTAGCATTACTGAACCTGAAAGGCAATCAGAAATTGCCATCCTGGGCCAGACAAGTAGTCCATCAAGTTCAGCACCTTGCCCCTAAAAGAGGCAAGAATAACCTGTGCTTTGAAGCCAGGCAGCTTTAGCATTTGTGTAGGTATGTCACGCACAGGTTTGGCTGCTCCCACGTCCCCCTCTGTGCTCCACCCACCAGCCACAGGGCCAGGAGGCACCATTGCCATGCCCAGGCCACACACAGTGAGACACACAGACCCCTCTGCCAACCCCTTCCTCTTTTCTTCTGGTGAGGGAGTGAGTTTGGTTTACGTTTTAAGCTCCTGCTAGCTTCGATGGACATGGAGTTAACGTGGGCCCGACAGCTATAGGATAGCTCAGGGTGAAACGGAGAGGGAGAAGAACCCATCAGTGCAGTTTCACACAGCAGAGGCTGGTACCCCTGCCCCCATTTCACAGCTGAGGAGAGCAAGGGTGGTGTGGCTAGCCTGGAGCCACGCTGCAGCAAAATGCAATGACAAGAAGTGAAGCCGGTTCCTTTAGCAGCCTGCTCCTCTCCTCTGGTTTTGTCCTCTGCTTTTTTCTGATACTTCTTCATGTCTCCTCCATGGTTCTGAGACAGGGTTCCATGGCTGCCGCTCTGATCAAGGGCAAGGAGGCAGGCTGGGACCACAAGCATCAGTAGCCTCGGAAAGCAGATAATGTCCTCCATCATAAAAGAAGAGAGCAGCGCAGAATTACAATGACCAGAAACTGTTTTGGGAAAACGTGAGGTTATCAACTCAGTGCCTAGAGCCAAACCCTGAGGGTCGCCATGGCTAAATAAAAGGGCGAGAAGCAAGTTCAAATACTGCGCCCGCTGCCGTCTGCACCGCTTGCTCTCCAGCTCTGGCCTGGACTTCCCCAGTGGTCCAGCTGGAGGCAGCTCCATTTCCTTCCAGGATTTGGTGGTGGTTGATCTTGGGATCACTCTCAAAATGAAGCAGGGATGAGATGGCAGCAGGTTTTGCTCCCTCTGCTGTACACAGTCCTCCAGTGCCATCCAAACTGACTTTGCACCCTCAACCACCTCCACCTGCCCTGCCTGCCACTCCCTGACACATGTAACACATATCCTCAGCTTCATGCTCTAAACAGAATTCTAATGGGCCGTGAGACAGCCCTCTTGTTATTTCAGGCATTTTTCAGTGGGGACAAAAATCACGCAAAACACTGAAGATACCTTGCGAACAGGGGGGCCCGCAGGAGCCTGGGGATCACGTACTCCACAGTCCGGACACGGCCATCCTGCTCCATCAGCCGGTCAACACGGGTTGCTCCCTGGCCCGCTTTTATCTGCCAGTGTCGGCATCCTCTGAGCACCCCAAGACCAGGGGCCAGGCTGGCGGGAGCGCTTGGCTTTCACTGAAATCCGCAAATAAAAGTTACCTCTTGCCTCCTCCTCCTCCTCCTCAAGACATCGACAGGAGCGGCCGGGTGTTGAGCCCTGCTGTGATCGAATCCTGCGGTGGGAGAGGTCTGGGCTGGCAACAGCAGCAGCAAGAGGCAAGTTTTTAGGGACCAGCCCTAGCAGCAGGTGTGAAGAGAGTACGTCTTCACCGGTGTGGTCCCAGACTGCTCACCGGTAAGGAGCTCCAGGCGGGCAGATCCAGATGGGAGTTAATGCAGGATCACAGCCCGAGGTTTCGTTTCCACCTTTGCCAGAGGCTTTGCATGAGTCTCAGCTTCCTTGCCCGTGTAATGGGTACCTGCTGACTGACGTTTCTTTGTAAAGCCCCTGTCAGGCAAAGGGGGCTCCGGATAAGGTGGCTTCACCTACAGCTTTCCTGTATGCACCGACAAAAATGATACTGGTCAGGTTGGTGTTCCTACAGCAAGAGCTCAACCAGAGAGATGGATCTTTTAAAATAAAAATGGGGGGGGGGGGGGAAGTAGTAGCTGTCAATCTCAGTAAGTAAACACTTCTTTGATGTGGTTCCTTTTTTTTTTTTTAAAACAAAAACATAACCCAAATCCTAAAAGCAACAACGTATGTTTATTTTAAATGCATCCGCTAAATATTTACACTGCAAGCAAGCTAAATGAAAAAAAAGGATAAATTAGAACTTTTGTCAGTGAACCAGATTGTGAAATGCCTTGAGGGAATAGAAGATTTATTTGGGTAGAGGGGGAGAGGTAGGAATTTTCCATGCTATTGTAAAACATGAGCTCAAATTATATGATCCCCACAGCCAGTGAATTGCAAAGCTTCAATCAGCTGCCTTTTTTATTTTTTTTTCCTTCCTCTCTTTTCTATAAAGAGGAGGGGGGGGAAGACAGAAGTGTTTCACCAACTTCTGTTGACTGTTCCTTTTTTCTCCTGATTGAAATGTGTTGTTAAACAAGATCCCACATAATCTCAGCAGAGGGTTTCTCTCGCTCGCTCCCTCTCCTTCTGGGAAGCCGCGATCAGTGCCATCGGCGCTTGATTATTTGCAAACTCCCTTCGCTTTTTTTTTTTTAATGCCTTTTTTTTTTTTTCCCCTCCTCTCCGTCTCGGTCTCCGTCTCCCTCTCTCTCCCTCCGTCTCTCTCTCCCTTTCTCTCACCCCCAGTGCAACTTTTGCAGGCGC
>NW_008825614.1:15388856-15400385 GCF_000699105.1 Pygoscelis adeliae | reverse complement strand
GGGGCAGAGCCAACCTGCGGCAGGGCGGGCAGGGCGCCGGCTTCCTCCCGGGGAGGAGGCGGCGGTGCCACACCGAAGCGTGCGGTGGAAGTTTAGCGGTTCCTTAGAGCATCCTAACTTCAGCGGCGCCCGTGCTTCTGCCTGACTGGAAAAAGAGAGCGGACGGAAAAAATGCCCTGAAAAGCAACCCGTAAAAACAAAATTCCCTGCAACCGATACAGAAGGAAGGGTCCACAGCCTCTGCAGCATGCCCCAAGCCTTAAAGTAGGTGAATATCCCAAATCGCAGGAGCCGGTGGATAGCGTGAAGGCTGATAGGGATTGTTGTATCTGTTTTGTGTTGCGGTATGTTTGCGGGTTAAATTGCTGCTGGATGGCTTCGAGGGAGGCGGAGGAGGGGTTAATGAATGTTTTTCGCCTCCTAGTTGCCATGAGAGGTCCTTAGAACTCCCTGCAATATCGCAGTGCATAGATAAAAACTTACTTATCGCAGGGGATGCGATTTCCTCCTTGGAAGGAGGCAAGGACTCTGCGATCCTCCCTTACGAGCCTCACGTTATCTGCATAAACCAGTCTGGTGTGTAGCCCTCCTCTGGAGCATCAGGTACAGTCAGGCCACTGAGGAGAGTGCGGGAGCCGAGGGGTTGGATCAGCGCTGCGGCGGTGGGCAGCTGCTTCTCTGCTCCTGCCCTTGACGGAGCAGCCTGGGGTGGCACGCACGCACGCCCACCGCCACCACCGCAAGGCAGGGGAGGGTAGGTGAAACAGTGTCTCCACCGTAGGGGTTTCAGAACACAGGCTCTTTGACAAAAGGCGCCCCAGGAGGAAATGTGACACCTCGGGGGCCTTATGAAATGGTTCCAGTAGAAATTTAAGTGAGTGATAACATAGAGCACATGCACAAAGTCACTCGCGGTTCTCAACGTGGAGGTGAGAGCGGTGTGTGCCTGCGCTGAGCAGCTGGTATACTGGTTCTGGGAAGCAGAATGGTGCCTCACCTGATATTAATAGGTAAAGCATAAAAAATAAATGAATATCTGGTGTGAAATCCTCCCGTACACACTGTGCAAGGAGAATTTTCCCATTCGTTTTAAGGATTTCAGAGTTTTTGCTGTCATCTTCTCCTCTAGCGGGTTTTTCTCATTCATTTTTTTCCGAGTGTTGCAGAGCTGAGTGGTAAAATGAAGGACATAAAAACCTACCAAGTAAAATAAAACAGAAGTAACACTGCTGCGCAATGTTTGACATGGGTTTTAGTTTCAGTTGTGAGCCACACGGGGAAATGTGTTGGGCTTCAAAGCAGGCCTCATCGGGCCTAATCCCGCACGGCCTCCGCTCCAGAGTTGGAGCAAACTAATGGCCGCTGTCCCATTGGGCACTGGAGATGTGGCTTCCTCAGAGGCAGCTGTATCAGCTTCGGAGGAGGCGAACGGCTTGAGGCAGGCAAGAATCTGCTTCTTCGGACTCTCCTCTAGGCAATGTTGCCCTTGCCGGGCAAAATCATTATTGGTACGCTTGTCGTGAGACATTTCCTCCTGTGCAGAGAACAGAGCCAGGCTCTGGACCAGGGGAGACCCCATTTTAGGAGGGCTAACTGCTAGACATCACTGGTGCCTGGGCTGTGGGTAGCTTTCTGCCCTGGGTGGGTGTCTCCAGCGATTTCCTGGGTGCCTCGTACCTGGCATCCTTCAGAAGTGGGTAAAAAAAGGTGTTGATATGCTTTAACCTTTATTTTCTAAACAGCGATTACCTCTGTTTTGGTTTTGTTCCTCTTTGCTTTCCTTCTTACTTATTCCTGACAACTTTGTTGCAACTCACAGTGTATTTTTAGCAGCCGCGTCGGTAGTTTTCTATGTGGGTGGCTTATGGAATTAATCTCGGTAATATTTGTAAATTGCACCTCGCCACCGGTGCCGCTGCTGGAGCTCGGCGCAGGCAGGGGCCTGCCTGCGCACCGTCCTTGTCACACGAGGGGCCGGGAAGCCTGAAACTCTGACCCCGCACGTGTCGCGGATCAGATCCCGTTTAATGCCAGGAACAGGCCAGCCCTGCTGGGATTTGAATGCATCCTCAAATCTTGTTTAAGCGCACAAAACTTGCTCATTGGGGAGGCAGCACCAGTGAGGCGAAGTAAAGGTCTTTACCCCAAAGTTCGTGCAGGGAGATGATAAATCAGAGGCGCTTCCTGTTTATGAATTAATAACCAGAACTTAAGCTGAGTCAATGCTGGGACCAAAAGCGAAGTTTTTATTAGCTTAAGATATGGCTATAACCAGGATAGCAGGAAGCCCCCTCCAGTTATAATGATTGTTTTTATCATACTCCCACATCTAGCGATTAAATGGGGTTGAGATGTAATGGGTGAAAAATGCTGTTTTATTTTCGGAAGCGGAAATCTATTATTGGAAGTTTGTAGCAGTTGGCAGCAGCTGCTAATCGGTGGTATGAACATGGGCCGGGGCGAGCAGAGAAACAATGCACTTGGACAAAGAGGCGAGCACAGTTACTCGCCACTGCTTGGACTCATGCAGCGCGTTCATCTGCATGGCTGTAACAGGTGGGGAAAACCCTCTTGGCTTTGGCTGGACATCTCAGCTGGCCTGGAAAATGAAGTAATTTTGATTTTCCCGTGCCTCGGTTTCCCCATTTACCCAGTGGTTGCTATTTACCGCCCATTTTCACATGGTGCTTTGAAACCACTGGATGTGGTTTCATCCAGACTGGGTAAGAGCTGGCTATGGACCCTGATCAGTGTAGGTCTTCCACGGATGAGGGACAGCCCAGAGACCTCCTTGATGCCTGTGGGGGTTTTGAACTCTTGTCAACCCCTGGAAGTTAGACCATTTATTCAAAGGCAGATAACGTACTTGGGTGGCTAAACGAGTAAACCTCATTTTTGGCCACATCGCAGCAATGGCGTGTAAAAGTATGTGGATATTTGGTCAGGAGGAAAGTTCTGGGAAGTCAAATCATGGAAGGATTAGTGACCTGGGCGTGGAGGTAAATCCCTGTCCCGACTGTGGGCCTCACCAAGTGGGTCTCAGATGATGGTGTTAGAGCAGTCCTGCCAGATGGCGAGGTCAAGGGCAAGTTCAGCCACCTTCTGCTGAGACTGGGCTGAGACACGGTATGAGGCAGATTAGACCACTTAGGTGCAGGAGTCGAGGCAACTGGTACAGCGCATAGCTTGGGCAAGACTCCCGAGAAGGGGAGTTTGCAAAGTTTGCATTCAGTGGTGGGCTGACAGCTATTGCGGTGTCCCCATCCCTGTGTCTGTAGAGGTTGGGTAGGCTGAGACTGGATGTTTTTGAAAGTTCCGCCCTTTTCCTCTCTGATCCCAAATTAAGAAGATACTTTAAGGTCTGTGTCTAAATTTAAGCTCACAGGCAGTGCTGCTGACTTCATTAGAATTGTTTATGTCTTTAAAGCTGGCCATACGCTGAAGTACCTTTCTGACTCATGGCCTCTATAGCTTTATCAGTCCATTTATAAAAATGATGTTGTTTCCTCACCCTTACTAGGAAATCTCTGCCCTCTGAATGTGAAATATTATTTATAGGGCTTTTTCTTGCTTTTGGAAGGTTAACTGGTGGATAACAAGAAGTGAGAATTAAACGCTATTTAGAGAAAAGGTTGTTTCTTCAGCTGTTTACATACCCTAATATGGACCTAGGTGTTTAACAGGAGGCCTTCTCTTTTGAAACTATTCCCCCTAGCAGTACAGAGTTCAGCTTTTGTTTTGAAAATAAACCCAGGTGATAATTTCACTCCACATAAGGCATTTAGCAATTTGTCTGTCATGGGGGAAGAGTAGAGGCATGTTACTGCTTCTCCCCATTTACAGCACAGAGCACACCTGAATCCTCCCTCATTTGGCCACATCAGCAACTGAGGTCCTTCCTCTGGAAAGCACAAGTGCATGTATTTTGGGACCACTCTTGAATTCAGGTAGCCTTCTGAATTGGGTAATTTTGATGGTAGAAATCAGTCTTCTAAGGCTTCCCCGCACAGGTGAGCAGAGGAGCAGCCCCCGTCTCCTCCGTAGGCTGGCAAAGGCATCGCCTCATCTCAAAATACCTTGGAGAGTCCGGAGTCAGGGCTAAAAGAATTAAAAAGCTATATCATTAGAATTTATTTATTTAGTGGAAGTATTAATAAGCTGTAATAGCGTGTGTTTATACAGTGCTGTGTATGTTCAAGGTGCTATATAAAGAGTGGCTGTCTGATCAAGCCACTGACAGAATGATGCTGAGGAATGGAGTCTTTTACTTATTCGCAGGGGGGGAGTACAAAATAGCCAGTGGGAGGCAAGCGTCCTCGAGATGTGAGCCCCTTGAGCTGCTCCTGGGCTCGACTCTGATTTTGGGGATGGTAGCGTAGATCAGCAGCAGTGCCACTGAAACCTTGGGAGCTACGTGGTGGGAAGCACCGTCTCCATGCAGTGAGCCTTAGCCCATCTGCGTCGCCTTCTGGAGGGAGAGGGAGTTTTATGCTGGGTGAAGGATGGCATAGTTTGCTCCCTTGGTTTTCTTCAGCATTTCCCACTCAATGGGACATTTGCCTGGGGAAGCTGAAGCTCACTCTTTATTCACGCCTCATTCTCTGTGCTGCTCACCTTCCAGGGCCTGTGCTGACATCCGTCTCTGGAAGGATGAAGTAAGAACAATCGCTTACAGCTCCTACCCTGAAAAGCAGGAAAGGTCACCCCGCAAGGCAGTGGTATTTGCCAGAGATACTTAGGAAACTCAGAAGGGCAGCTGTCTTCTCTGTTCATTATAACCTTTAATCCTTAAAGGCATTAGCAAGATCTGGAACAATGGTGTTACACAGCAGTACCCTGCAGGCTAACGTCTCCTCCAATTCTGAACGCTGACAGGTTTATCTTGGTCTGTGGGCTACGCTGAAATAAGAAACTTAGCTCTCATCAAAATCATTGAAATCATAGGAAGCAGGCATAGGAAAGACTTCAAAAAGTTTTTCAAAGCGGGATGTACTATACCAAATGCGTGCTTGTCCAGCATGTTCCCTAACACGCTTGTCCAGCGTATTCCCCATGTATGGAGGGTCCACAGCCTGCCCAGGCTGACATCGCTGCCTTTAGCTATCTTTGTCGTTAAAAAGATTTTACCTCTTCTCTAACTCCGCTCTGCTTTGCTTGCTGTGATTCCTTGTCCTGTCGACAGTGGGTGTGGGAAAACTATTCCTTCCTCTTTGCCATGTCTCTCCTTGGCTTTATGTTCCTTAGGCTAGATCCTATCTCAAACACATCCTTCAGCTTTCTCCCGTATCTTGTTTTCTGCAGCTCCGACCATCTTCCTGCTTCTCTGTGTTCCCTTCAGCTAGTCCACCTCTCTCTTGAATCGCACTGCTAGAGCACAGCGCTTTACCTGGGGTCCTGCGCTGGCCAAGCAGAGCAGAAGCATTCCTTCCTGCCTCTTACAGGCAGTGCTCCTGTTCGGTTTCACTTTTGCACCATGACATCGTTCATCTGTGTGTAGCTTGTGATGCGCTGTGTGTCCCAGATCCTGTCCAAGAGGTCTGATGCCTCGTGAGCCATTTTCTATCCTGTATGTGTGGAGCTAGCCTTTCCCACCTAAGCGTATGATTTTCTTATTTGTCCCATTTGGATTTCATCCTGTACTTTTCAATTTGTTGGGATTGTTTTGAATTCTAATCTAATTCCCCTGACTTTGCAGTCCCTTCCTGCTTGGTGTCACCTGCCAATTTAAAAAAAGCACAATCTCTGTTTCTTTACCAAGATCAGCTTTGTTTTCCACTCCGCAGTCCCAAATAGAAAGCACAGAAGAGAATAAATTGTTTCATAAAAAATAGGAACAGAACCTTGCCCCCAAAATATTAAAGAAACTGACAAAACCACAAACCACTTGGCATTGTTTTCACACCTCCTATTCTTTTACTCTCCTTCGGTGCTTTTTAAGTATTCCTAAGAACAGTTGTATTTGCTATAGTAGCGCCAGTGCCAGACAAAAGCAGGACCTTACTGCACTAGGCATGACATTGACATGAAGGGGTAGATAGTTCCCACCCCAAAGGGTTTGCATTTTATGTGGAAGAAGACACAGGAGGGTGTATTATACAAACCGGCTGGGCTCTTTGGGGAGAGGAAATCACAATGTGTGGGTTTCCTTAAACATTTTTTGACAGGGGTTCATTTGGGGAAGGGAAGGGTGGGCTGAAGGTTGAGAAGAAGTAAGGAAATAGGTCAGGAACAAGAGAGAAGAGGATGAGAGAGACAGGTGGGGAAGGAAGGTGAAGGCAAGTGACTGTAGCAGGAGAGAGAGAGGTGATCCCTGAGAAGTTCAGAGGCTGAGGTTGTCACAGCCAAGGCCGGCAGGAACAGAAAGTTGGGTGGATTGCTGAAGATCCTGGCTTGGACTGTTTTTGCACCTGCCCTTACTGACTTCAGTCTCTCCAGTTTTTTTCCCTGCAGTTGTCTCTAACATCTTTGGAAGGGAAGGTGGGCGAGTTCAGGAGATACCACCTATATCCTAATGCTCATAGGCGGGATGGAGAGTCTGCCTGGGGATTCCCCGGCCGGAGCTAAGATCAGAGGCAAAACTGATGCTACAGCATTCCTGTAAGATCTCTGATCCTGCTCTCCATGCTCAGGAAATTCAGATGGGGCAGAGATTAGCCGAAACACCAGCACTTTTCATTGATCTGAGATCCTTGTGGTTTCCTCCCTCGCTGCCATTGCCCTTCCCACGACGAAGGCAGCTATGCAGGAAGAATTTGATCTGCCATCTTCCCTTCTCCCCCTCAGCAGGCACCGCATGCTGAATTTTCCCGCAGCCTGCACATGATGTCTTTAAGGGCACGTGTGACTGTCCCACCCTCTGTCCCCATGTCTGCCTTACTCTCACCGTCAGTCCAGGTGACCGAAATGGGTACGAGCGCGCAGGCACAGTCATCAGTGCCTGAGCTCATGGGTGAGAACTGCACGTGCATCGTGCTGCACATGGATGTGCGTGGCCTGAAGGCTGGGCGTTTTGAGCGTATGAGTCTCAACATACTGTTCTCTCTAGTAGCAGGTCAGGTATGTCAGTACGCTTGGCAGCGAGTCTGTAAGATTATGGTTTTTCTCTTGGGTGAAGACAGCAAGGAAAGCTCTTTTTTTGCTTATAGTTTGGGGTCAGGGCGTTTATTTGCTACTGGATGTGATCCAGTGGATTCAGTGCGTCTCTGTTTATTTTTGCTTGAAGACATGACTTTTTTTTTCCTAGTTACAGATCGTAAAGGCACACGGGATGGTGGGTAGCCGGCAAGCTCCCTAACCATTAGCTGCATTGGTGGGGTGTTACGCTAACACTTCTGGAGGGAATGTTACAGCAGACGATGGAGTGGGTTGATGGAGACTTGGACTCTAACAGCAAGGCTCAGAAAATATCCAGTCCCAGAAAACTTGCAGAACATTTCAGAGAAAGTTTGGTTTTTCAGGAAGCTCCCTTAGCTTTCCCAGAATATTTTTACTTGTAGGCAAAATTTGTGAGCGTTCTTTATTTTTAAAACATGGTTTATATTCTGCTCTTGTCTGCAGCAGCGCCAGCACCGTCAATGTATTTATCTTTTTGCTGTTAACACTTGCTGTTCCTGGAACGTCTCCTGCTCAGCAGCTGTTTGTAGGTGGGTTTTTTTCTCTCCCATCATCATGTACCTTTCCTTCCTGTTCAAGGCATCCATAAACCTCTCGTAGTGACATCATAGTTGTTTCCATAGCAACAGATTATGATACTAGAACAGAGGATAATATCAAACAGGAGGAGGAAGAGATAAATTATGGTGTTTGTGTGCGTGTGTCTGAGGGCTTGATTATATTCCTACATCTCTTCCAAGGATGTTGTCTGCCTGGTTTCTCCTCTGTTTATCTTACATGCCTTTTAAAGGTTAGGAAAGAGCGAAGGGAAAAAAAAGATCTGGAGGTCAGAACAATACAGACACATATTTTTGATGGTCTCTGTGTAAACCTAGTAGGCTGAGATTTATTTTTTTATCTCAGTGGTAGCTCTCCTGTGTCTCCTGAGAGTAATCTAGGCTGGGGAAAACTTGGAGGCACAACAATCCCCTGGTGCAGCTTCACTTTTATTTTAATTACGAATTATTCGTAGCCACTAGCAGCTGGGATCCCAAGTCAGGGATCTCTGTGCTGCAAATTTTCCAAAGGATGGACAAACACGGCATGGCATTGCCCCAGAGAGCTCACAACCTGTATTGTGAGAAAGGATGCGACAGGTGCTCAAATCAGCCAGCTCTGGCATGGGGAGAAGAAGGAGGAGTACCCAAAAGAAGGGTATCAGCAGAAGTATGATCTCTAGACAATGCTCCAGCCTGCCCAGAGAGTGGTCGTGGTGGAGGTGGTCTGAGCCTCACCCCAGTGTTAGCTTTTCACAGTGGTGTTTCTGGAAGTGCTGTGCCGGTAGTGGGTTGGGGGCCTGGTTTGTGACCATCTGCATGGTTCTTCCATGGCTTCAGGCTGTCACTCCGACAGGAGCTGACAGCAGCAGGCTTGCAGAACGATGAGTATCCATGTTGCTCCATGCTTACATTGGTAGGAAGGCTATCTGTTTGCTTAAAGCATGAGGCTGGAGGTGAAGAATGGCCAGCTAAAATGCATGAGGTTTTATTTTCTCCTAGGCAGCATTTAGTGTTGACAAATTCCAAATAGTTTGGCAAGGATTTTCAGCAGGTCTCTGTTTTGCTTCTAAATAGCGGTAATTTCTGGCCATCATTGCTACTTTCCTATTTAGATGATCGACTTCAGAAGCCGGAGAAAAATTCCGAAGAAAATCCTCTTAGATATCCTCATAACTCTGTGTGTGTGTGTGTGCAATCTTTACTCTTCCTCTTGTGGCAAAATTTCTGGGGAGTTAAATGGCCATTGCTAATCTTTAAAATACTCAGAGTAGGGTCATCTCTAACATGGCAAATCTCTGGTGATGCTCTTGGGCGCCCTAATGTTGACAAACGCTTTTGATCCCGCACCTAGGCACTCTGGTGCCTCAAGGAGGAGTGCAGGGTAGGGATCTGGGCAGAGCAGTAATCCATAACGCGTCAGCTAGCTTTAGCGATGCAATAGGGCAGAGGAGTATGTAACAGGGCTCTTTCTGTTACGGCAATTCCGTGGTGTGCCGCAGGGTGAGCCCTGGGTCAGCAGCGGAGCAGTGCTGGGATTTGGTGATGCCCAGCCTCCAGCTCCCAAGGCGTCAGTGCACAGAAGCTTTCTGGCATCTGAGGGGGCTGCTAGTGGGCTTGGTGGCCATATTGAGCGAAGAGTTTTTGGTCCAACTTAGTGCCACCAGGATGGAGAGAATTCAGCAAGTAGGAGGAATTGCACGAGTCACTCAAACTCGGCAATGCCATTGGGAGTTAAAGTGAGCACAGAACACTTCGACAGGAATTGATAGTTAGGTCACCTTCGTGGAAGCTTATTGGGAGCCAGTAGAGACCACAGAGGACTTGTTGGGTGTGCTTCCACTGTGCAGCGCCAGCACGGCATGCTAGCCCCAGTTTCTGAGCAGGCTGACGGTGTTGTCCTTTGGGGAACACGCTTCCGCAGTCAGGCCTTGGGGTGATGGGGACAAGGGAAACTGGAACGAGGTCTTTTGCAGAAGGAAGAAAGATCGCAACCGTTTTCTCTGAAGCCAGATTAAAACAAAGGGACAACTCTTGGCTACAGCCAGTTTGTGGACACTGCGGAGAAACCCAAGACCTCATAACTCCCCCAAGGCATGTGCCTACAAAGCAAGTGGGGATCATGTTTAGTCATGAGTATAATTATCAATTCCTTCATCTCTTCTAGCACTATCACTGGCATCACTAGAAACCTGCCTTCCCATCAAACTCCCCCTCTGCATTCTCTCAACATCAGAGTGTGTGTGTATTTAGCAGGTGGGGATAAGAAACACGTTGCAAACCCTGTTTAAAATAGCTGCACCACCTGAGAAGGACATGTGAAACCCAGACACGAGCATATCCCATTGACGGTGACAATACTTCTCTTGCAGTGTCGGTTTCTCATCGCTTATCTGAGGCTGTGAGCACCTGGATAATGAAAGTGCAGCTTCCAAATGCCTGTGCTGCCTGAAAGCCCGTGCGAGTCAGAAGGGGTGGTAGATGCTGTTACAGAGCCATGGGTGTGAGAGTACAGGTGGAAGAGTATATGTGTGTATATGTATGTATGTGGGACTTTTTCCATGTTTGCAGGCATGTGTAGGAGCGCGCACATGTGTTTGCATGTGGCTGCATCCCCTTTGTCTACAGAAGGCAGTGTGGGCCTGATTCTCCTTAGAGCTGTTACACCGTTCTCTCAGCAAATTGCATTTGTACCAGGGCTCTTTTCCACTGCGGTGAATGAAGAAGGGAGATTTATTATAAATATAAATTAGGCCTTCTGTGTGTTTGTGAGCTGTCGCAGCCTGTACAGGAGGAAATATAAACAAGGTGAACGCAGGGTCTTTATGTGGAGCGATGCTGTGACAGCATACATGTTGGCAGAAGTGCTGTCTGCAGTCTCTGTGTAAGGGGTTGTGTCACCGGTGTGAGTGTGGAACGCTGTAAATCACAGTGTGTTCAGGAGGGGACACTGCCACTCTGCCTGTAAAAGGCAGGGAGAGATTTTTGAAGCAATGTCACTCTTTTCAGGCTGAACAAAAGAGTTACTAGAAATCCAAGCTTGAGAAAAATATCATCCAAGACATTTTGACTGGGAGTGACCTGTAAATCCACATCCACCGGCTCGTCTCCATCCTGACCCATAACGGCTGCATGGCTGGAGTCTTTTACACATCCCTCCCAGTGCCAGGTTTTGGTGGCCCTACTGGACCAGTTCTTTGGTATCTGCAGCTCTGCTAATGTGTTTCAGGTCTGTCCTGCTGTATCCTCAGTTATTTTAGTCTTGACCTGGTCCTGTGATGTAGCTGGCATCTGTATGCAAATGCAATATCTTCTGGAGAATCTGCATCCATTTAGATGTGTTTACCATATCACTCACAATGTATCTAATGTAGGTGAGACCACCTCAGTAAAGTAGCTGTATCTTTCTCAGCATCCCTGCAGGTAGGCGCCTGAGCCCTGGTTTTGTTCTTGCTCAACTGTGAACTCAAGCTCCAGATTGTGGAGTTCCCCTCTCTAAGACTGGGCTTGGCTTGAAAGTTATTTCCTGTTCCTCCAAAATCATTGCTGTGTCCCAGAGGAGCACTTGAGTCATGATCAATCCCTGCATTTCCTCTCAGCCAGGAAGGGTTCAAGGGGTTTCAGGAAGAGGATGCTTTACAAGGAGATGTCTGCTTTCCCTTGCCATGCCCTGTCGCAAACAGACACCGAGGCTCCTGCCAAAAAGATGCTCTCTGTAGAAAATACTGTGCGAGGGAAGCAGAAGATGGGATGTGAGTGAATGGCAGTGTGGGGCAGGGTTTCAGGTGGGGATGCCCGATGCTTTTGATACCAGGCGCAATAAAACAGATGCTTGTGGCAGCACTGGGGGTGAGCTAGGAAACGTGCTTATGTCACTTGG
>NW_008825614.1:15386475-15388706 GCF_000699105.1 Pygoscelis adeliae | reverse complement strand
TTTCCCTCTGCCGCCCCCTCCCCAGCACAGCCCTGTCATGTTCTGTCATGCTTGGTTGAAGATGACCAGCCCACCTGAGGTGTTCATGGCCGAGGACGTAGCGCGCCATGTATCGAGAACATGCCAACTTCCCGTGGGAGCTGAACACTGCGTGTCAGATGTCCCGAGCCATGGGCCAGCGAGTGCGGGTGCTCTCTGGTCACCCCTGGGGCTCGGGGTGAGCCTTGGGGGGCCAGCGGGCGCATGGGGGAGGAAAAGTGCAGGCACAGTCGCATGGGTGAAACACTGTGGTTACCGTGAAACGCTTGCTGAAAAGGCAGATATTGGGAGTTATTTGGCTAAACGAGGCAAGGGAAGTGGGAGCCTCTCCCGGTGATCTCAGCCCTCCTGCCTTGCTGGCCAGGGATGTGGGGAGGGCTGCGGGGGGCAGGTGCTCCCCATCCCCTGCTTGGGGTGTCCAGGTGGATGGGCTGCCTGTGAGCCAGCCTGCGGGGCGCTTATTCCCTTTTTGGTTGGAGGTGGCAACCCAGCAGCACGCGAGACCTGTGAAATCCAACCCTGTGTTGGGCCGGGCTGCACTTAAGCCCCGTGTAAGCCCTAATTTGAAGGCTTAAAGGGAACTGAAGTGCGGCACCGAGTGCTGTGGCTGAGCTTCACCCTTCCTGAACCGTGACAGCCTGCCAGGAGGGGAACTGAGGGGCAGGACAGCCTCTGCCTTCCCAGCAGAGCCAGGAACCTCCAGCCAAACTTCATGGTCCCAACAGAAGCGTTGGATTTGGTTGGGTTTTAAACTGTAAATGTGATTAATCGTGGCTGGCGGCTCTGACCTCTGTGGTTTTCACTGGATGCCCAAAGAAGTTGTTGCAGTAACGGGCCTGTTCTGCCTGCAGCCCAGCTGGTCTCCATACATCTGGTTATGTATGTTCATCCCTGTAGTTCTGCCCTTGATAATTGCTCTCCATCTCCCCAGCCTGGTCACTGGTTCTCTTTGCAGGCAGCGGGCTCATCTTGCGGCTGGTAGCAGATAACACCACCCCTGTGCCAGGCTCCTAAAGGCCATGTAGCCATTGCGGTGGGCCTCCGTCGGGGGAGCCCCCCACTTCTCTCTCCTGCCTGTGTCCCCTTCTCCCCGTGACTGCTGTCTGCACAGGGACCCCTTTCATCTGGTGTCCCTCAGGGGGATGCTGGGCTCTGTGTGCTGCGGGTGTGGGTGAGCTGCCCAGCACACAGGTAGTCACAGCAGGCTGAGCTTCACCTTTTCTTCCTTTTCTTTGTGACTGTGATCCTCGTTTATCGTAACAATTGTTGTATTCACTTAGGGTCACGTCAGCGTTGGATGCTTTCATTTATTTCAGAGCCACGTGACTGCGTAAAATGCAGCCGTAGTTTTGGGAAAGTCAGAGTGTGCCATGCTATGCCTAGGCTTGGAAGGGGGGATTCCGATAGGTCCTGAAGATGGCCCCCAGCATCGTGCCTGCTGTATTGCTGGGAAGCACACACGTGCACCTATGTGTCCATATAGACTCGTGTCTGCAGATGTCCCTGGGAGCATCCTGTGGCATCCTGCCTACCTTCCTTCCCCCAGTCAGGTCCATGGGACTTTGGCCAGTACGCTGGAGAAAAGATCACTGGTGTTTGTCAACCTTTACAAGAAAACAGATGGTTTTTAAGCCAAGGCTAAGATAGTAGCACATGCCGGAGGCTGGAAGGTAACAGTAAATCCTAGGTCTCATTTGCACAAATACATTGGGTTCCAATCCTAAGGGCATTTTGCCTTCTCCTGCCTATACCTTTGTTTCAGAAACATGTAAATTTAGTTTGGATTCATTTTTTCAAAACACCACAAAATGTGGCTGGGGGTGGGGGACTTTTAAATTACATTTGGCACAGAGGGGATAAGGAGGATTCTGGATGCTCCATCGGGTAGGAATCCATGGATGTTTGTCATTTACGTGCTGTCAGTGGGGAATGCTGAAGAGACTGGATACACCAGGAGAGCAGTAATGGTATTTGCAGCCTCTTACTTGTAGGTCTGCTGCTCAGATCAAAACTCTCAGCTTTCTTCTGGCCCAGCATATGAGACCCCACACACTGGGTCATGTTTCAGGCGTGAACCTTACGTGTAGGGTCATCTGGTGGATAAATGTCCTGTCATATGAAGGGGGATGGGCTCTGTGGCAAGGTTGCCGCAGGAGTGGGAGGCGATGCTGGCCAGTTCGGCTCCTTCCGGG
>NW_008825614.1:15374949-15386441 GCF_000699105.1 Pygoscelis adeliae | reverse complement strand
GGGAGGAACCCTGCAAGAGCCCCCTGCCTCTCCAAAGAGGCCGTCCCTTTTGCGGCAGGGTTTGTGGAGCAGAGAAGCGGGACTTGGTTTCTGCCCTGAAGACGTGGGAGGTACAGACCTACCTGAGAGCTCGTGAGGAGGCAGCTGTGGCAGTGATTCCCAGGTTTGTTGCGGGTCAGCAGTGGTGGCACATTTATACTGGTGGCACCACATATATAGTGGTGGCACTGAAGGCCTTACCTGTAGCAAAGTTTTTGTTCGTGTTTACTGGCTGCTTACCAGATCTCAAAATCTTTACAAGGAGCGACAAACCAGCTAAGACAGCCTGTGGGGCAGGGATGGGGGCTGGGCTACGTGGCTGTGGCTCCCTCCGGGGGGGCAAGAAGACCATGCTGGCAAGGGTGTGTGGTGGGAGGTCTGCACCGACACGGGTCGTGCTGTGTGCGCTTGGTGCTCTGTTTCCAGAGCTGCCAATTCAGTGTCTTTCACCTAAACCAGCTCTCTAGGAGGAAGAAACTAAGGAGTTGGAGGCTTGTCCATACAGAGACTGGCTGCTGGAGGAACCCCCCCCCAGCCCTCCTGTTACTGTCGGCAGAGGAGAGGGAGAGGTTTGTGTCCTCTCCTGCCTTTCAGCCAGAAGGAATGCATGTGCTTGGGGGCTTCCTGCCATGCTCTCTTGCCATGCTGATGGGTTTCATGACACCACTTTTAGCACCTGAGGATAGGTGTGAAAAGGGAGGAGGTGGAGGAGGAGGAGGAGGTGGAGGTGGAGATGGTGGTGGTGTGAGTTAATACAAGACCCAGTGGGAAGAAGCGGCAGGCGGTATTATTTCAGTGGTCTGAGCCAAAACTTTCTCTCTCTCTCTCACTCTCTCTCTCTCTCTCTCTCATTAAATTACAACTAATGCAAGTAGCATTGTGAAGGAGGAATTTGGGAACTGTTGTTCATCATCCAATCGCTTGTAACGAATGTGCTGCTCAGTGCCATAGCCCATAGCCTAGCTGAGAAGTAATTCACTTGGTATTTGCAGGCATGACATGCATGCCGTAAGAATTCCGCTGTTAGCATTATTCCAGCATTAGCGAGGGGATATGAAAATAAATGATGAGCTATTGTTTTTCATGATTAAGTCCAGGCTTTTCGCTCCTCTGTCTTTCCCTTCCTCTGTCTGTGGAAGGAGGGGCCTCTACATTCCTTTCGCTTTTGGAGCAGGCAGGTTGTGCCCTTGCTCATCTCAGCTCCCCCGTCCCCCTTCCAGACCAGCATCCTTCCGCTGCTCCCTCCACCTGTCTCCTCCTGGGTTTGGAGACCAGCCACAGTGGTCCTTTAAATTGCTGTAGGATATCACCGCAGAACGATACGACGTCAGAAGGGACCTTGGCATTTTGTTATGGGTCTACAAAGCTGTTTTGCCCTCACCATCCCTCGAGGGGACCAAGCCCTGCTCTTCATGGTTGCACTGGCAAGCTGTCAATCTGGATGTGCAGGAGCAGAGCTGAGCAGCCTCTGCTGGAGTCTGCTGGCACTTAAAAGGAGAAGTCCACAGGGCAAACAAGGGGGATCTACAACCTGCGGTTGTGAGGGGCATCCCTGTCCATTCCAGTGGGCTTTCCTGTGTTTCCTGCGGAGCTTTATAAATGTGAAGGAGTTAAACATTACAAGGGAGTGAGGTAGTTAAGTATTATTTATCCCTACTTTCTAGCAGGGGCAACCAAAGAAGAAAGCAGTTTCAGAGATGACCCCTGTTTCTGGGATCATCAGTTCATGGGGCCGATTTAAGCAGGCATGTGAACACCCACCTGCGCAAAACAAAAGACTTCTTTCGAAAACTGGGCTTAAATATCCCCGTGAAATCCCTGGACTGAGTCAGTACCAGCACTATACAGGATTCTTGCGCTCTTAATCTTATTCTTAATCAACTAACCCAGGCAGTCTTTCATGTCATTGAGTTGCTGCTCACTCCAGTGGCCCCAGCGCGTGTTGGCTGTTCAGCAGAAGGCCTGGCTGAGCTGAAGGCAGATGGCAGGGTAGGAGCTTGTGCACATCCTACTACTATTAACTCTACCACTCCTCTGCACAGCAAGCTGCTCCCTTTGAACATCAGCAGAACCGTTTTTAAAAGCCCTGCGGCCCAGCCTTGTGTGACAGAATAGCTCATTTTGTCAGGGAAAAAGATACCTTGGCAAACTTTTGCGTGTAAGCTGTCAGGGATAACCTCAAGACGCTGGAAGAAGCAGCCGTAGGCTTCGAGGAAAGAGCAGCAGCCAGCTGCAGGTGTCACATTCCCACCTGAGAGGGGACGCGCAAAAGCCATTGCTTTTTCCCCCCCCATGTTCTTTATTCATCCTCTCACAGGAGCAGTGTACGCACCGGAGTGTTCTGTGACGTTGCTTTGCACATAATCGCGGTTATGAAATCCAAAGCTGCTGGGTCGCTGCACTTGTCCTGCCCTGTGCTGTGCTGCCAGTGTACCTCAGCACACAGCAACGTGCAGTACGTCGTGGTTATCCTGGTGTAGCCCTGACCCGTGGGTCTCCTAAAATGTCCCAGGCCGGGTATCTCTCTCTTCCCCCCCACCGGCACTTGCCTACACACATGCACACACATGTGCAATGCACAGCCTTTAGCACCGATAGTGTGTGCGGCTCTCACCAATTTACTTCAGGGCAATTGCGAAGTCCCATGTCTCAGAACCGGGGAGGCCGTGCCCCTCTGCCCGAGCTCCTCCATGCAGCCCTCTCGCAGCCCTCATGGTGATCGCCAAGGTCCTTTCCACTGAGAAGCGATACCTGCGCTCGATTTTGCAGTATGCATAAATGGGGTGGTGGTGACACTGGGCGTGAAGCCATCAACTCATATTTACTTGTAATCTAAGAAAGCGATTTCAGTTCGGACCTCAAAGGGCAAGCTGCTGTGTGATTTAAAATTGTGCTACCAGCAGAAGCATATGACCTCATCGTATGAAAAAGCAGGAGGAGATTAGCAAAGAAGTAAGCTTCTAAGGTACACAAATGTCCATGAGGAAAAAAAGAAGTATCTTAATAAAAGAGTGAGTTGTCTGCGTAAGAGAAGGCTGGGGAAATGACTAATTTGCTGGTTCTGTTATATGTGCAGTTTGATTCAGTTGTTCCTTCTTCGATTCAGGCCCCCTCCTTCGCTTTCTGTACCCCCTACCTCGCCTTGGCTTTTTCTGCCTTTTAAGAGAGAGCGGGTGAGGGACGGTGGAAGGGCTCAGTGAGGAAGGAGTTAAGGGAATGCTCAGTGGGGATTATAAAACAGCCAGGCACTTGGAAACAGTTAAGAAGAGAGAAACAGATCTGCCAGGAGGGAGTGTGGCACTGGAGCCGGTGGTTTATTTTCATGCCTCCCTACACAGCAATGCAGAAGGCTCTCCTACAATGGGGACGGAGGTAACAGCGGGGGGAGTGGGGTCGGTGCTGGGTTGGGGGCAGCAAGGTCACACGGGGAACAGACTTCTCCGGCACCAAGTTGGCAAGCCTTCCCACTGATCCTTACTGACATGCTTCGCTCTGGATGTGGGTTGTTCCCATTAAGGGTGGTGGGAATTTCACCTACCGTAGCCTGAGGGCATGGCCTTGCCCTGGGGGCAAGGACTCCTCTTTGCATGTTGGATGTAGGGGAGAGTGGTCTGTGCGCTCTTGGCATCACCCTGGAAAGGTGAACGCAACAAACTCACTGTCTGCTCGAGCGCGGCGCTGAGAGCAAAGTGTGGGCAGGTCTGTGGGTATGCCTACGTGAGCGTGAGTTGCATGCGAGGTCCCCTGTGAGTGTGGCTGTGGGTGGACATCTTGTGCAAGCCCACCTGGCCAGGAGGAGCCTTCTGTCATGCTCTGATGAGGTGGCCTTGAGTCATGAGGAGCTGTGTTTTTACTCACCCTGCATTCGTGCCTCAGAAGCCCAGCTGAGACCACCTGCGCGCTGTGTCAGGCACCCGGCACCTCAACGAAGGCAGAGAGTCTCGGTCCCAGGAAGGAAAGACTAATACAGGCACCTGGAGGCAATGTGACCCAACAGACCAGGTTACTGGCAGGGCCACAAAGAGAAGCTAGGTCAGTCGAGTCTTCCTCCACTGTGTTCCCCACATGCCCGTGCTTGGGGCAGTAGCTAACCGCTTCCCAGTTTGAGGGACACTGCTACTGTGATGGTGAGTTAAGAAGTGACCTGAATGCCGGCCCTGCCATCCCCTCCTGGCTCTTCAGCTCTGTGCATAAAAAATCATGGTGTTTGCAGCCGCACGGCAGTGGGAGCATATGTGGCAGTGACCACAGGGGAGTACTGCACATGCGCAACGCGGAGACCCGTTTTTCTTGGGGGGAAAAAACAGATGCAACTGTTGGAGCCAGAGTGTGTGGAGAGAAGGGTTAGTCACCCACACACAAGTGTCAGGGGCTCATGGAGGAAATAGCAGGAGTTTGCTGACTAATGCCAATGATGTTCAAGGAGTAAATGAGAAGTACAGAGGGAAAACCCTCTGTTTCTGAATTTGGAAGGGAAAAAAAAAGAGGGGGGGGAAAAAAAGAAAGGAAGATGTACGGAGTTACTAATCAGCCCTCAAAGTCTCTGACCTATATCTCCCTCCTTTCCCTGGAGCCATTCTTGAAATGAAAAATTAATAGAGAACAACCAGGCTTTACCTCCAGGGTACCCTTTTAGGCTGCCATGTACTACAGGCTCAGACCAGCAGATAGGACTTTGGTGTCCCTCAGCACAATCTAGAAAGTGGAGTGGTCTCAGTCCAGGGCGTTGTGAAGACATCCGGAGAGAATGAAAGCGAGAAGGTAATCTCCTCTCTGGGAAGGACGGTCTCTGGCTTCAGACGGTTGGGAAAAGGATGTTGAGCCGACACGCTAGGTTAAAGTAGACCAGTAAAGAAGGATAGTCCTTGAAGTTACAGTAACTTTATCAGGGGAAATAGAGGTGAGAAGGAAAAAAAAAGTATATCAGGTCATTAGCCCTCTGAGGGCCAAGTTCATTGTGTCTACAGAATATTCCTCCCCCTCCTCCCATTTTTAGTTTTTTAATGAGGAAAGAGAATCCTTATTTAAGAAGCTAAAACCTAGGGTTGTGGGTCGGGAGGTTTCATTTCCCAGTTCTGCTGCTGCCTCGCTCTTTAAGCTTGAGCAAGTCACTTCACTTTATTTTCTTCTGGCTTCATCTTTGTCTCCATAGGATGTGGTTTGTGATACCCTTTGCAAAGCCTTTTCAAACCTGTAGAAGAAAGGAAGGGCTATGTTTTCCAAGGTGACGAAGTGTCGCAAGGTGTCGCAACGACGGCCATGTGCAGTGCAGGAGGAGGAAGGCTGATGCTGGGGGGTTTCTGCCTGCACTGGAATAGGCTCTGCACCCGCGCAGCACACCCACGGCTTCGGGCACTGCCGGATTCACCCTCCCGTGTGGCATGGGAGGGATGGGACCACATAGCCGTCGAGTGCCGTGAGAAGAGGTGCTGTCACCCGCCATGGCAGCAGGGCTAGGCTAGATTTGAGGGGATCTGAGCATATGTGAAAATCTGGTCCTTTCTCATCTCCTCGTGTTGGATGACCTCAACTTAGATGCCCAAGATCACTAGCCCTATTTAACGTATAGGCCTGGATGCATCATGTTGTCTTTGTTGTGCTCCTTCAGAGCCTAGCTCCTTAGCTGTTTGCAAGATACCTCACTTACTGCTATCTTTTGTGATAAATATCCTCCATAACCCTGAAGGGCCAGAAGCTGAGCCATCCGGGCTGTCTCTGTGTGGACTTCTGCCTCTCCGATATTAGGATGCCTCATGCAGCTTGAGAAACTAGGTTATATAGCAGCTTTAATGGGGCTTTTTCCAGACACCAATTGACCTGATTCCTCGGACCAGCTGTTTTATTTATTAAGCAAAATAGGAGAAAAATAATGCATCTCCTACATAAATTCGATTCATCGTGGAGAATGTTTAAACTATTTTTTTTGTTTTTTCGTAAATTGATGTGGAGCTCTTACTTCGTATTGATTTTGGAGATATTAATTTATACACTAGGAATGAGGAAGATTTGCCTCTTCATCTAATCCTGTTTCTAGAGAGAGATTTACTTAGTGTGCAGTGTAATTTGTCTAATGTGCAACTTTGTATGTAGAGTGTACCCAGATCCAGTAGAAACAGTGGGTATAATAAAAGAGAGCGCTGTAGTGCAGTGCTGTAAATCCCTCTGTGATTAAAAATACTAAATTAGTCAATGTTAGTGCAGTCAGGAGACATTGCTACCTGAAAAGCAGGGATATATGGCAAGAGTTTTCAGTGCAGGACAGAGAAACTGGGTCTGTGCTCATCTCTGTGTGCGTGTGGTATGTGTCTAGGGGAGGGACAGTTTATAACATCATTCGCCAGGCATACAGCTTGGGTGGCAAAGAGGAATTATCGGGGGTTATCCCAGGGTTGTCCTTGCATGTTCACAAGGTGCTGGAGGAACCAATTCTCCTGCCAGCTCCCATATTGTCTCACTCTGTTTTCCCCCCAAGTCCTGCACGCGCTTGGTGGACAGTTGTGAGGTTGGATTTTACACTTCTACAAAAGTGTCTCTAAAAATAATTTATTGCTCTGAAGAAGGTTGGCACCATGGACTGGTTGATTTTTCCACTTTTCTCCCCCCATCTGTCTTTCCTGGTGTTAACACAGATAAATCACTGTCTGGAATTTTAAGATGGGTCTTTTTTTAGGATTTTGTGACTCTCTCTGTATATAAACAGGGAAAGGATACGTTTATAGCAATGTAAGAGTCACTACCTCTTGAGTACTGTCCATCTGTCCTATATCCAGCTTATGACCACTGCTGCCTACAATACCTGATACTTAACTTGCTTTCTCTTTCCGAGGCAACTGGAGGAAAGGTGGGGCTCATGCAAAAGTTGCTGTTTGGAACCGAGTAACAAGACTTTGTTGTGCATTAAGATTAAAAGTAAATGAATCCGTTTTATCTGAACAGAACCAGGATATGAAATAAAGCTTTAGTTACAGTTTGCATTTAAGTTTGACTTGATTCTGTTAGTGTAACATTTGGCATATGTGGTTTCTTCAACAGCTGGATGAAATAATGCAAGATAAAGAAAAGTGTATGTCATGGCAATGACCTGCTGTTGAGGCCATCCGACAGCTTCTCCATTATAAGACCCTCTTTTTGGTTGTTCACAACTTTACCAACTTAAACTCTCTGGGCTAAAATTTTCCATCCCAGCTACCTGCCTCAGAATGTGTATTTTCTAAATCAGCTCTTTTATACCTCTGTTGAAATTTTTGATGAATGTTAAATATAACAAATGTACAAATAAGTGAGAAAACAACCCCCCACCTTAACAACCCAATAAAATTTGCATCGTATATATGTCAGAGGCACCACTTCTGCTGTGTTCAAGAACATCAGCCCAAACTTGGCCAAGTTTTAAGCCTTAAAAAAAATGGTTGTCGTCACATCCTCAGCAGACAAAACAAATCTCTGAAGAATTTGGACCTAAGAGTTTCAATTAGGTAGTTAAAATTAGTGGAAGCTTTTCATGTTAATCTCTCCGTGCCTCAATTCCCTGCCCATGACATATGGATAATACAGTGTGTTACTTTATGAGGGCATTGTGAAAATACATTCCTTTATGTTTGTGAAACATTCAGTTACTCTAATGATGTGTACTCTAGGAAAGCCCATGAGTAAATTACTAATTCTGTCTGCAGAGCAGAGTGTGGCTGGTACCACCTAGTAAACAAGGCTTGGGGCCACACCTTGAACAGTGCGGAGAAGACAAAATAGTGACTAGTTGCTCGCTAAGTGAGCACCATGTATTCTGCTGTACTGGGTGAGGCCAAGGTCCCATAGAAAAATAGCCTGTGATTATGTGATTAACAGCTCTGCCACCGTACGTAGGCAAGAAAGGGGACCGAAGGAAGGTTGCACAGGCAGTCATACAGCTGAGGTTTCCTAAGCCTTGCATTCTTGATTTGCAGCTTTAAATAGTCTTGCTTTCACCTTTTCCCGTTTTCTGTGTAGTTGTCTATCTAATGTGGAGTGGGCATGAGGAATAATAAACAGCCATTGCTCCTGGAAGAAGAGACAGGGAAACGCCTGGTGCCATCCATCATCAGAGAGGAAAATTCTTGGTGAAGCCTTGCATCCAGGCATTGTGTATAGGAGCATGTGTGATCCTCGAGATAGAGAAAAGTCAGGGATGAAGGAAAAAAGCAGATAAATCTAGATGTCTTTTTTCCCCTTATGACAACTGTTTGGTTTATGCTGTTTTTCTAAAATAATGCTGCGTACCATTAAACAGCAATGCCACAAACCAACAGACTTGCAAGCTATTTTAAAGAAGGACAAGATCATCCCATTGGTTTTTGCTGTGGGTCTTGTGGGAAGGCGTTTCTCGGTTTTACCTTGAGTACTCACAGTTTTGGTTGTTCCCTCTCCCGGCTCCTGCCTTGTGGAAACCTAAGTGGTACACGCATGAGACTGTCATCTCTAAGCTTGGGAAAATGTCCTGACTCACAGGCAGAATCACCCCCAAATCCCTCTGCTTTCGTTCACTTTCTTATATTTTGCTTTTCTACCCATATGTGTTTCCTCAGGTAGAAGGAAGTAGCGCTGCCCGCAGCCCATTACTAGTTCAGAGTTGTATGTGGGCAGTAGCAGAGGAGGAGGAGGCTCTGGTTGAAGGTTTGAAGTAGAAATCGTGATCGTGTCACCAATGAGCAAGCTACTGGATGGCCGGGATGCACAATTCAGCAGAAGTTTGCCCATGTCACGGTGGTATCGGCTGTTTCTTCTGCAGTAACTTAGGATGGGAGTAAGCCAGTCACTCCGATGCTGCAGAGGAGGTGAAAGTGGAGAGCAAAGATTGCCATGAGCCATGAGCTATGAGATGCGAGAAAGTTGTATAGATACACTGACTTTAAAGGGTTACAGTTCAGCACGGGAACATACTCACTGAGCTGTACAAGTTGAAGAAACTTGCTCATTCTCTGCCTACATTATGAGTCAAACCAGGATGCACATTTTCTTCAAATCCCTAAACCCTAAAGCCTGTGCACAAGAGCCTCTTCTTGATGTGGTTTTCATAATTGATGTTTGGCTATTTCACAGTTGCTTTTCCCCATGGAGTTTCTCTTAAAAATGCCCTATATTTCTTTTTAATTTTTCCTGTGCATGGCAAGTTTATATTTCAGAAAAAATATTCAAGCGTCATTTTTTGTAAAGCTAGGATGCCATTAGGGTACTTTGGGGAGGGAACTGCTTATTATTTGCGGTGTCTCCTGAGAAGCTGGGAACTGAAGACCTACCAATATTTCCCCTTCTTCTGCATGTGAATTTTCAGGAAGGTTTGTCAAGACAGACATTGGTCTGCCAGCACTGGCTGGTTATTACAGTTGGTCAAGCATTAGGCAATTGTGTTTTAGCAAGCAACGATAGTTTCTCTTTCTCTTTCTCTTTTTTGTTTCTTTTATTTTAATAGCAAATGCCTTTCACATTCCCTGCTATTGACTCCTCCAAAAGGAGGCGTGCCTTTTAACTGGCAGCTTTCAATGTGTGACTCTGAGCTGAGATCTCTCAGCCCTGTCGAAACCCTGGAGAAGAAGCCGGGGTAGAGCAGGTGGTCCTGCTTCAGCCGAGGGCCCTGTGAGGGAGGAATGAAGGGGGCATAGTTGTTTGGTTCTTGCTTCATGCAGTGTGTGCCTGCACGCAAGGGCAACCACTGGTGCGGATGTGGTCGGTCACCTCCAGGTTGTACCTACGCTCAGTGTGGATCACCACCAGTGTCCCATCTCCAATAACCCTAGCAAGGGAAACACAGAGTTGCTCTGGAGCAGGGATTTTGGAGGAAAGGGGCTGTTAACACGGGAGGGGCTCGTCTCCTCTGAAAGATGGCATTGAGCCATGTGAGCAAAGGGCTCAGACATGGCCTGCCTGGGAGTCCACTGCAATGCATCAGTCTGTTGCCCCAATCTCTGGTGTTTCACACCCAAACTGCTGGGTGTTGACTTTGTCACGGTGTGCTACTTTTTAAATAACCCTTACTGAGGGGTGGAAAGTGTCTAACCCGTGAAGTGCCTGCGTCCTCCCTCCCGCTCCCTTCCGCAGAGCTCCCGGGGTGCCACAGCTTGAAGGTGTCCTGGGCAGAAGGGGAGGTAGTGAAGATAACATCCCCCTCTGAAGATCTGGTATGTGTTAGGACATGGGATGTGTTACTCCATTCCTGACCTCTGAAAATGACCTCATTTTCATTGCTGACCTCATGAAAACCCACTCTTTGCCCCTTTGCCTGCCAGCCAGCCCCGTTCTGAGTTAGAGCACATAAGGCAGGGTAGACGGGATCACCTTTCTTTCCGAAAAAGAGTACAAGGCAGCACCAGCACTTGTTTTAATTTATTCCTGCTCCTGGGTGTAGTTATAACCTCTGGGTTTCAGCGTAAAGGTGGAAGGGGATGTGATTGAATGGGGTTAAGTTTTTTTTTTCAAATTGCATTAATACGTGACTTATATGAAAAACAACCACCCTCACACAGGAATGCAGGCAGTATTTGCAAGCTGCCTGTGGATTTATGAAGCGTTTGGAAACACACTGTACATTATTTTCCTGAGACCTGTTTCTTCATACGGCAATGGTGTTTGCTTATTCTGGGACAATGACGAGACATGAAGGTATTAAAAACAAAATTAAAAGAAGGATAGAAAATGTTTATTTCAAAAGCTAATGAGGGCCCTGTTTCTTAACAGAACAGAAACAAAATGACAAACCTTTCAGTACCTAGTTGGGACTTTGAGAGATCTGCCTAAAGAAAACGCTATTTATCATACATTTATTTATACTTCTTTGAGAAAACTCAAAATTTATATATTTATATATACTTATTTTTTTATTTCCCCCCCCTCTTTTCTGTGAAGGCTGTTTACACCAAAACAATATCTTTGTTTTCGGAGTTCATCTGCTCCTGCTGCTCCTTTTCCAGCTGAAGTCACAATACTTGGTCTGTGACATCACCATTGGCTGCAGTGACAACGTGGTGTCACAAAGAGGAGTTTTCACTCCAGGTGGAGAATGTGCAGCAGCAGCAGACAAACTCTGCTGAGAGCAGAGAGTGTGTTTGACTATGCATTTGCTAGTCATTAAGAAAGAAGGGAAGGAAAAATCTGCAAGAAAATCCAGGAGAAGAAAACCCGCGGAATGCCCATGTAGGTCTTCTGAGAGTGTGCAGCTTCGGAGGTGGGCACGGGTGCTGGAGACTCTACCTTCCACAGGATTTCTTTTGAAATCAGTTAACAGCAGACCAAATACTTAACTGGCAGAAAATTACCTACTTTTAAAAAAGGGAGAGTGGGAGAGAGGAGTTTAATTCAGATTCAAGTATGACTCGGATACCTGAACTGTATCCACAAGTTTTGTGGGGGTTTTTTGCTTTTTTTCCTACACAACCCCCCTTGCAGAAAACAAGGGAAGATGACTAACGCCCTGATCCTGCTAA
>NW_008825614.1:15363067-15374875 GCF_000699105.1 Pygoscelis adeliae | reverse complement strand
CCTGCTGAAGTCAGTTAAGACAATTCATGTGCTTAAACTCAGACACAGGCCCACGTGCCTGTAGCGTGAGGGTCTAGCCGGCTGCCCTGGGGGAACAGTTAAATAAAGAATTTATAGAATATTTTCTAAGGCAGATACTGTCTTGACCTGGAGAAGCTGAAGTCTCTGGCCTGAATTGCCCAGGAAGAGCAAACAAACTGGCCTTACGCCTTTCCCCTTTGCTTTTGTCTGCCTGATTCATCTCTTGGGTCACAGGCTTGCAGTTGCTGGTTAGAAGGTGAGGCATGTCTGCGAGTGTTTGAAGGGCTGTGGCTTAAGAGGTGACACAGTGAGATCATTAAAGAGCAAGGGGGGGAAACAGAATGGTAAAATGGTCAATGTCCCCATTGACCGTATCGCAGTGATACAAGTGAAAAATATATGTACTTCCATAGACATCCTATAGCTAGATATAACTAGGCATCCAAAGTGTAGTTATTAGTGACTGGTTCATTTGTTGGTTGCCTTGAAGAACAGTAAGTCCTGGTGGCCCACAAGCATGGATGGAGTAGTCATTTTACATCCACTCCAAAAGCTACCCTGAAGGGTAGGGGCAGTCTGGAAACCCCTCAGATGCACTTGTAGCATTATTTCCATGCTTCAGTCTCATGGCTGCACCAAGGACTCCAGGAGGACCTTGAGCAGGAAAAGGCATTATGGTTTCTCCAACATAACTTCCCTGCCAGCGTAAGACAGGCAGCAGGCTAAGTGCACTTGGAGTTGTGTTTTCCAAAAGACCCTGAGCAACCTCTGCAGCCACAGCCCTCAGTGACTGATGAGCAGCCTTTGCTACAAGTGTTTTCTCACACCTCCAGCATCCCAGGCAACCCAGGCGTCTGCTTGGTCAGGGTCCAGGTTCCCAGTGAGAAGAGGCTGAGTGTTACTCTTGCTTTCCCCTGGCTCCCTGCTACAGCCATGCTGAAGCATTTCTGAAGTGTCACACATCAGGAGGGTATATATTTTTCAGGCAAGTCCTGTAGCATAGCTGTACTAGCAGCCTCAGGAGAGTGGCCGTTTACCTACATCTGTGTTTTGGGATGTCTTAGGAATTTTTTTTGTCTGTTTGTTTTTTTAGCAGGGCTGCACATGCTGTGTTGCTGTTGTGGCAATCCATATGATTCCTGTCTTGCACAGTCTGACAAGTTTATCGTAGCTCGTGTGTGCTGATCTGCACACTGCGTTTGCTGCACTGCTCGTGGTTGGTACCAGGGCAGCCCATCGTGCCGGTACTGGGCTGTGAGCAAGTGCCAGGACCCAGAGGGTGCCGTGCGTGGGAAGACCACTCAAGTGAGCTGCTTGTGTGGGCTTTGGGAAGTGGAGAGGACATGAGAACACTTGCTTGGGCTTTATTTTTTAAAACTCCTCCAGGAATAGCATGGTCCTTGGAACAGGCAGAGCAGAAAACGGGAGGGTCAATTTTGGGATCTATTGGTGCTGCCAAGATCCAGTTTTGTATTTATTTTCTGACCCTGCAGAGCATGGAGTAAGTTATCATTTCATTTGAACAGCTCGGAGTCTCTACCACCAAGCCTTTAAAAGACTAGATGTCCAGTTACACCTGCTTGTTTGACATCTGTCTTCCCTAAGGTTCAAACGTTATGCTGGCTTGTTGGGTCCTTCATTCACTGATGCCCATATGAATCTCTCAGCTCTTTTTTTTTTTTTTTTTTTCTTTTTTTGTAAAGAGAAAAGGAGAGAAGGTGCAGAGGGCTGGGAGCGGATGCACAGCAAGGTGGATGCAATCATGGCCTTGCTGAAACCCAGTGATGAGCTGGAGGGAGGGACCAAGGCAAAACAGGAGTGACATCATTAGTTGGGAAATTTAGAGCAGTTTCATGGAAACCTGTTTGGTGCCATCTCGTGTGCAGTCCCTCAGTGCCATTCGCCGCTGATAGGGGCAGGTGAGAGGGGTGTGGTCGGGGGCCTCAAGCCAGCAGGTTTTCTGGGTGAGCCACAGAGGAACCTGCACTGTTGATCTGCCACACGTGCTGTCCCCATAACCGCCTGCTGCTTTGGAGCCCCCCACGCTTGGCTCGGTGGTAGCTTGTGGCATGAGGTTCACAGGGTGATGGTGGGATGTGTGGAGACGCGTTTCCCTGAGCAGCTGTGCAACACGACCCAGCCCTTCCAAGTCAGTGTTGCTCTTCCATGACAGCACAGGGAGAACAGGCATTTACCCTAGAGATCTACTGACTGTTCATTTTGCTCTAGAGCTACATTCTCCCTTTTATTTGTCCCTTCTGTGAAGTAAATATTTCCATAATAGTTAATATTAGGGCTTTCTGTGGCCCTTGGTAGCTTTTGTCACTCAGCTACATCTTGTTTTCTGTTTTTGCCTGTTTTCCATAAAGGGGGACAGAAATAAAGGCGAGCTCTGTGTTGTGGGACACTGACTTTGTAGGTGCTGGTATAAATAAGTCTGTTTTAAACTTCATGCCTATGACTAATGTTTGTAGGACTGAGGTCCCACTCGGCACTTTTAGCCTGTTCAGGTGTGTCAGAGATGTGCCTGATGGGGTGTGCTGATCGACAGCAGGTTCGGGAGGGCCGGGCAGCCGGTCAGGGTCAGCATCATCTGTTTGGTGCCCAAATGCAAGGTTGTGGTTCGTTGTCTGCGTGATGTGTAGGGCAAGGTAGCTTGCACTGCATCTGCTCACAGTATGCCCAGCTCCTGAGGACAGGTCTAACAGTCACCCACTGTCCTGAACACTGAATTCACTTGCTAAACTTTTGTAATGACCATAAAAAAATTGTTAGGTAAATATATTTTCTGTGCCCAAAAGCAATTGCCCCACTTCCTTTTGTTCTGAAGATAATAGACATAAAAATGAAATACAGACCTGTGTTCTTAAAAAGTCATAGTTATTTGGTCCTGAGGGAGATTCATATCGAAACAGGTTTTGTTAAGATTTGATGATACTCTAAAGAAATGGAATGAATTAGGACTTTGGTTCATAGAAGCTGGAAAATTGGCTAGAAACTGCCCGTGATCTGGAAGATGGAGATGGCCATTTCTGACATAAGGAGTTCCCTTTTCCTTAATGTGACTGGGATGGGGAAACTGAATGGAGAAGGGCATTGTGTCAGGTGCAGAACCAGTGGTCAGCGCTTGTTTTGCATTGTACTAGTTTCATTTAAGGCCGCCTTCTGTCTGGCTTAAAATAATGGCTCATAGTGGCGGTGGTCTCCAACCCTTGCTGCCTAATGCATGGTTGGTTGCTAGGAGGGCTGCCGTCATCCACGTTTTAGTTGTGGATGTGATGACCAATTTTGCATCGCTTTCCAAGCTTTGGCTGGATGACTCAGCTGGTCCTCTGGTGACTCATTTCAGTCTCCCATGAGCCCAGGAAGGACTAAAGAGGGAAGCGTGGCTATTTTCAGATACAAAAAACGGCCAAACCTAAGGAGTATGTCCACAAAGGAGTACTGCAAACATTGAATGAATTGGATATTTATATAGGGTGTAAACTCATCCCTTCCCACTGAAATTCTTTCCCCAGTTACTGTACTTCTGCTGAATCTAGTTTCCAGTCTTCTCTTATTCTTCATCCATATGAATACTGGAAAGCCCTCTGTGAGTTTTGAGTGCATACGGTCTGATGAAAGTTCACAGGACTATTGGTACTAAATTCCCCTAGCTGGTTTTGGTTTTGTTTTTTTGGTAGTTCCCCCTCTCATCATTTACTAGGATTCTCACAATCGCTCTACCAAACATAGGCCCACCCCAGGCTGGTTTTTTTCCCAGTCATTCCTGTGTTAGACAAAGCTAAGATGTCCAAGGTTCTCTATTGAAAGCTCTTGTGATTGACCGCAAGATGTTACTAATTTGTTTTTTCTGGATTCTGTGGAAACAGCGGTTTATTTGCTCCTTGTGAGAAAATCATACAGAGCTTACTTTCCCAGAAACTCTTCTTTCCCCGTGACTCAGTTTGGCCAGACTTCCTTTTCATCATTAGTCGAAACCCGTAGGTGTGACTGTGGACAGCTTGGCTGCGATATCACCAGTGCGTTGATTATTCTGAACTCGTTGTCCCATTGCATCTAGGCTGAATCCTCTAATTTCTGTGCTGTAGGAAAAGGAAAGAGTCAAGTGTTCTGGGTTGAAAGGGCATGGCTGCAAAACAGCTGTAATAGTGCCAAAAAGATGGTTATGGAGGAGATGGGGTAAGTGCATAGCAACATGTCAGTTCACAAACGTAGGATCATGGATGAGAAGGAGGCCTAACAGCCCCTTTAGCTAGTCTGTCATCTGTAGCTTGCTGTCCGTTCTAACGTGGATTTTTGCTTCTATAGGTTTGGCTTCAACAATTGTGCCATACCCGTGAGTGCCGCATAGCAGTTACTGGTAGCGAAGAGTGAGCACAGTCATACATGGTGTGAAGTGTGCTCAGGTCCCGGGATCTCTGCAGGGTGCTGTTCAGGGTCTTGAAAGGACTGAGTGATCTGGAGCAAAGTTACACTAGGGTTGTCTTTCACTGTACACCCTACCGGAGCTATCATCTGCTTGCTCTTTCTTGGTTGAAGGGGAGCGTGTATGCCCAGTCTGGCTGTGGGGCTCCCTCTGCCTGGAGCCTGCTTTTGAAGCTCGGTCCTCCTTTCTAGCCCATCACAGTGGTAGTATGCCTCAGGCTGCACTGCAGAAGGCGTTTGACATGTATCATACAGATCTCCAGGTTCAGGTTCGCTCCTCTTCGGTCATGCTCTAGTCTTACCAGCGCAAGAAGCCCAGCAGCCATGGCGTTAAGCACTGTAGAGCTGAGTAAATAAATATGTCAATAAATAATCATATCCTGCACAAAAGAGAAACCTGGGGGAGACACTGATGGTAGCCAGGGAGTTCTGCTGATACAGGTAGAGTTTTTATTGTTTTCTTTCTCTTAATGACTTCCCTGGCTCTGATTTCTTTTCTTTTAGAGCTTTGAGGGGGAGTAGGCAGTTACTGATGTCCTTGAGCTTCTTTATTGCACACAAGGGCCTTATATCCTTCTTCCTCAAGTAGATATCCTTTCCTGAGCTCCTGGATGTTTACTCTTCCAGGCTCTGAAATCCTTCATGTAGTTCATCCCCATGCCTAAGTCAGGTTTTCTTTCTGTGTCAGCAAGAGCTTCCTGCATCACCTAGGCTGTCCTTCCTTGGCCAAACAGGCTTCTCCTCTGCATGCTGAACTGGCCTCTGTCCTATTAGACCTTGCTTAAAAAGAAAGTTGCTGTGAAAACAGTGGGAGATCAGGCATGTACCGCCAGCCCCCAGCCCCAGCAGCAAGCCAGCAGTGGGGTGGGGAGGCGTCCAGAGTCACTTCTGTGGGATCGCTTGGGGCAGCATCACTCGTTCCTTTTGGAGAAGAGATTCATTGCCTTCGTGGGTCATCCTCTGGCTGCGCAAGTGCTTGCATGTCTATGTGTGCCTGAGCGTGACCGTGTGTTTCGTGTGACATGAGTACAACCTCAAATACAGCAAAACAAATCATTGGAATTTCCGAGCCATCGCAGTTACCAGTGTTCCCAAGGATACGTCTGTTAACGCCCCATGTTCTCATGGAGACTGCTGCAGCTTCCTCTCACCGTGGTCTCCTATGAGCTACTCGACAGTCTCGAAGGAGAAGGGATCGAGAGAGACAGTTAAGTGGCACTTTTCTACAGGGTTACACTTCTCAGGCGCAGTCTGTGAATTAAAAAGATGACTGAATGGAGATTTTTAAGGAGAAATGAGTCCACATCCAAACCCTCAACGCTGTGTCTCCCCAGCAGTCTTGGTTTGGGCTGGATGGCTCAGTCCTGCTGTGCCCGTTCTGGTCCTGAGCTGTGCTTGTGGCCCCGGCCTCTTTCATGTCTTACATTTCTGGTTTTATAGTCTTACTTTGGAGTGCAAATCAAACGCTATGGGTGACAGCAAAAAAGGTTTCTGACTGTTTGGCCATCACTTTGGAGATGTTTTCTTGGCCCTGAGTGATGAAGAGGATAACATCTGGGAGAGAGGGTGAAAAATTCATGCTCAAGACGTGTTTCCTTGAGGAACTGAAGGGCTTTTCCTTGTGCGGGTGTGTGTTTGTGTGCCTGCGTGAGGACAGGTTAGTTACAGAATTGTTTTAACTACTTAAAGTGCAGGTCAGGTGATTAACCTGCACTCTCCCTTCTCTTAATTTCCTAAAACACCCCATAGCCCTCGATGTATGAGGGTGCAGTAAATCCCATCTTTGGATTCATTCTTATTTGAAAGGGAGATGTTGCTAGAGAAGGGAGGAGATACAGTTAACCCTGGCTTTGGGATAGTTTGGAGGTCTATCTCAGTTTTCTACTTGGGCAGAGTCCTGTGTCCAGCTTCCCCACCTTTCTCCTCGCATCTTCGTCTTCCTTTGCAGCCCAAATCCTGTGTATTTCATCCAGACCTCACCAGAGGCTTGTTTCTCTCCAACAGGTCTGTATCCTGACAGAAATGAAATGAAGGGAGGGACTTTGTGAACAGGCAGACTGACCTTTTCAGCCCAGCTAGTGCTTGATCTGAGTTTCAGCTTTTGTAAACAAAGCAAGGGCTGAATGTCATGCAACGGCCTCCTTGCAAATGAAACACACACTTACAAAAAAATCCTGTGGGAGTGAGAGGCTCAGCCTGAGACTCCATTGAGTCTTGCCCATGTCCTGCCTTCACAAGTAGGGTTGCTTCTAACGAGTGAGGTATGCAAGGTGCCAGCTGTTCCCTGTGGTTTTCACCACACTTGCGGGCCAGTTGGAGTCATTGACATTACAAAGCTAATATTTACAGGTGGGAAGTCATCCAGGTGGGGAGGCAGACCTGGTGGAAGAAGCCCAAATATCCTTTCTACTAGGCAGTTGTGGGAAGCCATGAGTGTGCCAGTGCTGTGTGGGTGAGGGGGGCACAGCCAGGGCAGCAGAGGGAAACACTGATTCATTTTCATCCCCTTTCCAGAAGCCTTTTCTGGGAACTAAGATCACAGAGGGCCAGGTGGGGTGGCCAGTGAAGGCTGTAGGACCTGGGGTCAGGAATTGAGGAAGTTCTCTGTTTCCCCTGTAAGATGGGGATACTGTTGTCAACCCGTTTGGAAGATGGAAACTGAAGTGACTCAGCTGAGTGACTTGACCCACGCTGCCTGGAAAGCAGAGCCATGCCGAGATCCTTCTTTTTTTCAGTTCTGCTTTCAGGATGCGACTCTGTCAGCAAGTAGCAATCAGAAATGGAGCTTGTGGGAACCTAGAGGCTCTTGCATTACAGATTTGTTTGGACGTTAAACGTATGGACCCACACACGTGCTAAACTGGACTACAAGGCAAGCCCTGGCCAGTTTCATATTTACTGCTCAGGCTATCTTGTATAACTCTCCAAAAGGAACTTTGGGTGCTACAGAAATACTGTGGTTAAAGTTTGTTCCACTTTGCCTCCGTGGAGGACATATGATAGGAGGGAGGAAGGTGGCCAGAACACATATGCTGTTGCCAAACAAACAGTCCTACTTGGCACATTGATCTGAGTAACTGCTTTTAGGCTCATCTTTCTCCATTTTGGCTTCAGGATGGAGAAGCCACAAAACATTCCTTGGTAGCTTGCTTCCCTGTCTCCTTTGGCTGTTCCCAGCACTTCAGGAGTTCATTTAAGCATGGGATTATACAAGCCTGAGTATGTCATGCCTCATTTTGAGTGGTGCTGCAGGCATTACCAGGGTCTCCTGCTCTTTAAGCAGATGTGGTGCTGCTTGTGGGTCCCCCAGCAGCCTGCAGCACAGCCCCAGCCAGGCACTCAGCACGTGCCTCAGCTCTGCTGGGCCTCTCTCCGAGAAAACCGAAAGAGGGATTTCTTTGGCAAAACATTTTGTTAGACATCCTTCACTGTCCTCCAAAGATAAAGCTTCAAAGCAGGGCTTCTGTCGATCCTGCCTGTCTGACTTCGTCTTGTTCTTTTTTTCTCATCCCATCTCTGACTCCAGAGCAGACTTTCTTTGCCTGCAAGGCCCTTGGGAGTACTGAGTGTTTGGTTGTAAAACTTGTTCCTGACTTCATTGACACCCATTTTCCTAAAATGTCTTTACACTGAGATTGTGCATAAGTTCTTGCACTCTCCTGCAGACTTTGAAGGCTTTCAGGTGCTGCTGCCACCTCTGTCTTTATTGTTCGTCGCCTCATTTTGCTCTTGGGACTCCAGAAGTCGTCACAGGAGCTGAAGGCTTCGCTCCCTGGCTTGGGAGGACTGTTGCTCAGCAAGGTACATCTGGCAGGGCTATCCATCTGCCTTCTCAAGCTGCCGAGACCTGCCATGGGCACAGTGGACTCCCAGGTTTCTTACATTATGTCTGGAGAGCACTTTGACATCTTGGTAGAATGTTTGCTGCGTCATTTCATGATTTCCAGAGGTGACAGTCTTCCTGTTAGCTTTGACAGGTATGCTGAAGGGGGTTTACTTACTGGGGTCTGGCTCTGCTTTGTCAAGGCTGTAGCCTATCAAATGTATTTGCTTGCTGCCTTCATTTGCTTTCCACTCAGTGACGTTGAGGTGTCCTGGAGAGAGAGGAAGTTTTGCACTATTCCAACTGTGCTGGTTTTCCCCTAGGAAGGTATCTAGGGGTTACCTTCCAGTTCAGAGGAGCATGGACTTGACTGCTGGACCTTCTCACACCAAGATCTAGAAATTGGTGTCAGGTCCAGTGGCTGCAGCATCTGCAGGGAAATAGTGAGGCAGCCAAGCCCCTGGTGAGGAATATTTTAACCTGCATTCTCACGTGTTGCATTGTTAATTAACTATAATGTGAAACATAAACTAGTCACATGATTTACTGAGCAAATCTGTAATATTTGTTGTCATTGCTGCAATTCATTAAAGTGGGAGATGGAGGTGACCCCGAAAGGATCCTTCACTAAGGTGTAATCAAGGATATAAGTGTATATATTTGTCCCTGAGATTTTGCTGCACGTGCCTAAAACCAGGAATATGTCAGAGGAGCCCACAGCTTGTTACTCAGGCTCGTGGGCACTTGAACCCACATCAAAAGGATGAATAAGAATTGCGATGTTTCTGGATTACAGAAGATATCTAATAGTAGGGCTTTGTGGCTTGTAGTGGATATGGAAGAGTGGAGTTTTGTAGTGGTGAGATGTGAAATTGTGGTCACTGAGCACTGAAGGAAGCGCTTGATATTGCAGGGACTTGACTTAGGTCTATAGAGACAAAAGACAGCACAGATGGTTCAAAGGGAGATCTGTGGCTGGTGATGCCTTGTATTCACTAATTCCTAAGAGTTGGGTGTTTCAGATGTATAGCATGCTTATTTAAGCCATTGCCCACGGTCTAAATCCAGCCCACACGACATTGTCAAGTGACCCTCCAGATGTGGTGAGTGTGGGCGGATGGAGCTGGAGCAGCCTAGATGTTTCCAGGCTCGGGTGTGGGGTCTGACCCAGGGTGGTGCTGCCTCATTCGGTCTGTGTGGGACACGCCAGGGCTCTGGGTAGCCCATTTTCCCCCGAGTTACTCATGACAACTCTCACCTGGGGTGGTAGGGATGCTTCCCAGAGCATATAGATGCAGCATGGATAGCTCTGCCCATCTTGCAGTCTCCATGCTACAGCCTTGGGAAAAGAGATGCTGCCCCTGAGGGGTCTGTGCACTGGAGAGCACCTCTCTCTCACCAACCCCACCACCGGAGATGTTCTGGAGGGGAAAGTGGGTGTGCGCCATCTCACCAGCCTTCAGCCTGCATCAGTACAGAAGCACTGGGCCTGGGCTTGCCAACTGCCCTGCTCCTCAAGCGGTGCTGGCTAGCAGCCCCAGCCAGCCCTTACTGCCTTTCCTGGCACCTCATGTGCCCACGGGCAGGTGCGGTGGTGCTGGAGGCTCAGAGAAGAGCGCAGGATGGACAGGGCTGACTCAGAGGAAGGTCTCCCCAGTGTTTTCCTAGCTGTGTCCTCTTTGCCCTGGTCAGCTGAGAAAGCTTTCAGTACCCATCAGGCAAGTTGCCCTGGATTTAAGGAGTTAAAAGGGAGAGTAAAGAAAGGAATAAAGATGGTTTTGGGGGGGAGATAGCAGTATCCTGAGCCGCATGCCAAAATAACCTGCTCAGGCCATGATAGGGAGCAACTGCCTACACCCCCCCATGCCCGAGAGCACTAACTGTGGTCCTGGTTGCTAACTTTTATCCTATCTATAAAGGAAAGTCATGGTGTGGAGAATGAAATAGTAAGCAGGGTTGTGTTACTGATGCTGTAAATGCAGGAGAGGGATGTGTAGGAGGGCAGTCGGGGTGGCAGGGGAGTATGGGGTGTGAAGGTGATTGGGATCAGAGCTCCCTGGCCATTGCACTGTATCAGGAGACGTGCTTTTTGGGGGGATGGGGAGGGTAGAAGGATGCTTGGCTTTGGTTGGTTTTGTTTAGAGCTACTCTGTGCATTGGGAAGTCTTGCTTTTTTGTCTGGCTGTGGGTCATGGTTCAAACATGGCAGCTTGGAGCCACGTGAAGCCAGGTCTGGAGCAGTGCAGGGGGCTGGCTCCGTCACATCTTTGAGAACCGCTGTGCGCTATGTAAGCGTTTAGGAAACTACTAATTAGGACGAGACAGTTTTACTAGCAGGACAGAAAAAGCAAAGCAGGAAGGCAGGGAGATTTTCACCTGGAATGAAGGCTCCCTTGACATCTTCTGCTCACCAGGAACAGGAAGGAGCTGAGGCTGTTGAGGTCTGACCTCCACTTTGAGGTTGTCTCCAAACATTTGGTAGCACAAGGGAAGGAATTTGTGTAGCCTCCAGGGACATAAATTTTGAGGAGGTTCCAAGAGCGCAGTGGTAGTGGGGACAATGCCTCAAAAGGGGCCACACAGAGGCCACCGTGAAGAAGAGTGCTGTGCTATTTTGAATGTGCAATGCATTAGCCATACCTGGCAGATCCCCTTTTCATTGCCTTCTTAACCTGGGTGTGCATATGAGTTTGCAGGCTTGTGCCTCTCTGGGGAGAAGTGGAAGATATTTATTTCAGGAGTGTCTTGTGTGCATCATTTATATGCTGAACACATGCCATGTGCCTTCGACGGTATTTTTCAAGCAGGCACTGTCGTTCTGGCGGCAGTCAGCAAACAGCCTCTGGTTACAGTGCACTGGCAGATCTGCAGGTACTGCAAAAGGTCTTACTGCCTACTTAATACAGGGCAGGGGCTTGGTCTCTTGCCACTGCAAAGGCCACATTTATAAATCAGCAGTAAGTGCTATGAGTAAAGGAGGAGAAAACATCAGTGACTTTCAAACTGTTCCTTCTTTAGTCCCCAAAGTGTATTTTTTGCCTTTTGGGGTGAGGTGGGTGGATAGGGAACTTTACCTCATTTGCTTTCCTGAAACCTGTTGGAAGTACAAGTGAGGCGGCTGCGTGATTTGTGTATGCATGCAGAAGAGGGCCATCTGAATTGTAAATAGCAGCTGCTAAATTATTATTAAGCGAAAGCTGACGTGGGAGGAGTTCTCAGGAAAAAAAAATCAAGTCATAGAATCATAGAATAGTTTGGGTTGGAAGGGATCTCTAAAGGTCATCTAGTCCACCCCCCCTGCCATGGGCAGGGACATCTTTGACTAGATCAGGTTGCTCAGAGCCTCCTCCAACCTGACCTTGAATGTTTCCAGGGATGGGGCATCCACCACCTCTCTGGGCAACCTCTGCCAGTGCTTCACCACCCTCAGCGTAAAAAACGTCTTCCTCATATCTAGTCTAAATCTATCCCCCTTTAGTTTAAAGCCATTCCCCCTTGTCCTGTCACAACAGGCCCTGCTAAAAAGTTTGCCACCA
>NW_008825614.1:15322811-15362257 GCF_000699105.1 Pygoscelis adeliae | reverse complement strand
TGTCCACTGATGTAGTCACTCCATCCTAGAAGGCCACGAGGTTAGTCAGGCAGGACTTGCCCTTGGTGAAGCCATGCTGGCTGTGTCAAATCACCTCCATGTCCTCCATGTGCCTTAGCATAGCTTCCAGGAGGATCTGTTCCATGATCTTCCCAGGCACAGAGGTGAGACTGACTGGCCTGTAGTTCCTCAGGTCTTCCTTTTTTCCCTTTTTAAAAATGGGGGTTATGTTTCCCCTTTTCCAGTCAGCGGGAACTTCACTGGACTGCCGCGACTTCTCAAATACAATGGATAGTGGCTTAGCAACTTCATCCGCCAGTTCCTTCAGGACCCGTGGATGGATCTCATCGGGTCCCATGGACTTGTGCACCTTCAGGTGCCTTAGATGGTCTCAAACCTGATGTTCTTCCACAGTGTTTTAATAAAAGTCATTCAGGCTGTTTTAACATTGTCCCTTGGCTGCACACTACATACTTCAGCTCATGTGGATGCTATGGGGAGTTACATGAGTCGTATCAAGTACAGGGGAGGCCCCATTAAATCCAGTTACTGTCAATTGTGTGAGACCTGATGTTCTTCCACAGTGTTTTAATAAAAGTCATTCAGGCTGTTTTAACATTGTCCCTTGGCTGCACACTACATACTTCAGCTCATGTGGATGCTATGGGGAGTTACATGAGTCGTATCAAGTACAGGGGAGGCCCCATTAAATCCAGTTACTGTCAATTGTGTGAGAGCTTTAAATGGCTACACTAAAACTCATTATTAAAGAAAGGAACTATCAACTTAATTTAATGCATGGTGCCCAACCTTGATTCTGCTCCCAGCCCAGAGACTTGCTGTGCGCAGGGGTGATATAAAAATTAGACCTGCAGTCTTCCGGGCTTGTATTTAGCTGTTGCGGGGTCCTGGCTGCAGCCTGACTGGCTAACGGGCTGCGGGAGGCTGCCCTGCACCCCTGCCAAGGCAGGGACCAAGCCTGAGCCAGGAGGGTACAGTCCGTGTTGCCACTTGCCTTAGTCCAGACAAAGCTTTTGCTAGCACAGGTGGGGCTGCTGAGCCAGGCTTCAGGCAAGCAGGAGCACTCTGTGGGCATGGCTGCTCGTCCCGAGCATCCTTGCCCCCTCTGCTGCTGTCGGAGAGCAAAAAGGAGAGGAACCAGGGGCCAACCTCAGGCTGTCCCACGCAAAACGTGGCATGGTGTCTGCTAGGATCTTCCTGGGTCAAAGGGAGGCAGCAAGAAAGGCCCAGCCTTGCACGGGTTTCTTGGCAGACCTGAGTTCAAGAGGACTTCTCCCAAGTGAAACCGCCTGTTTCCCTCACTCCGTGGCTTATGGGCCCTCTGGCTCCCCAAGACTCCAGGAATGAGAACGCTCCTTCCCCAAAGACCAGCTCAGGGGGATGCTAAGGGGGCGTTGCTGTCACAGGGCTTGGCTGGCATGGATCGCCCCATTACTGCTGGTTTGTTTCTTCATGGACATCGTGGCAAGCTGTTGTTGGCCTACGTAATCAAAAGGCTGAAGTTGTAAATGATATTACAGGCTGTAATGAGGAAATTGATCCTTGTAACAAACCATCCAACTTTTATTCACATTTATTACTATTTCTGCTATTGTCATGGAGTAAAGATCCTTTTTAAAAAAAAGAACATGCCACCAGCAGAATTTGATAGTGTCCTCAGGAAATTTAGGGTTGTGTTTTTCTCACATTAGCTGCACAGGCAAATCTGCAGTAAAACCGACTTCGCTGCAGAAGCCCTCTTTTCCCAACACCAAGCTGTCAATCAGCCTGTAATTTCTCGGTATCAGACTATGCTGAAGAGCTGGTCGAGTTATTCTCCTTACAATGTGTGCCCCTAAAACCTCAAATGTGAGAAAATAATTTTGGATGGAAGGAAGAAGATTTCATACTTCTTTTTTTAGGGGGAAAAAATATTTCTCCTGCAATGAGATACAACTTCTGAGGAGGGTGGAAGTGGCAGCAGAGGAGTCCAAAGTCCTCCCTTTAGCCACAAGACAGCCCTACTTCCTCCACCCCCTCCGTTTTTGGGGTACCAGGGTGGGTCAGTGTTTGTCTCCTGTTCCTGCCCCCCTGCTGAGGCTGCCAGTGGTGGTGTAGGGACAGCAAGGGGCTGGTTGTTGATGTGGAAACCAGTCCGTAACAACAACTCGTTTCACCAAGGGGCACGGGCAGCCATCTGACGTTGGCAATGCTGAGTGACTGCTGACCTTGTTTTTAGCGTCAGCTGATATCACCTGGAGCCCTGCCAGTTTGCACCAGTTGAAAGTCTGTCTCTTAATGGTGGCGATTATCCTGATTTTTACAGTGGCGCTGAGAAAGTTGCAGCTGCTGCGCTTCACATCCCTGACTTTAATTTGGGGTGCCTGGGTCTTCTGGTATTATCTTTAGAGGAGCATGTGAGAAGAACCTCTCGCCTTGTTCTGCATCAATCGCTTTTTTCCCTTTTTATTTTGTATGAAGAGATATTGCTCAAGAACACCATGGAATGAAAGCCATAAAGCTATAAATTACACCTCTGCTAGGTCCGCAATATGTTACCAATTACATCTGCTTTATTATTCGCGTCCAGGGGGAAAACATACATCAAACCAACCCCACTCTACAGGCAGGTCAGTACTGTGTTAGAAGGAACACTGTGACTCTTCTTAATCAGTGGAAAAACAAACACAGTTTCGGCTCACTCGCATACGATATTTGTGTCCAGGATGACAAGTTGAGTAATATTGCTGCGGTTCTCTGAGCTTGCCGCGTGCCACATGCTATGGCATTCATGGCAGCATCATCGCGCCGTGGAAAGGAGAGAGGAGAGAGAGCACTTAGAGGGGCAGGGAGCTGGGCGGGGCCCAAGGACCCAGTCGGAGGGACCTTGGAAATTGCTGCCAAGGAGGTTGGTGGAGGGGAGTTGCAGCAAACGGCACCAGCGATCACATTAAAGCCAGGGGTCATGTCTGCAAAGGAGGGCATGCTGCGGTTTGCAGGGCTTCATTGCTAGAGTGGAGTTAGTGGGGTTTTGCGTTGCGTGTTCCAGCAGGGGTGAGGGTTTCCCCATGTGTCCTGACAGGGGTTTTCTTCTGTGTCTGCCCTGTCTTCATAAATTCATCACTGCAGCAGGGATGAATGTGGGGGTGTTGAAGCAAACTGGAGTGATTGCTTTGCTGGTTACTTCTGTGTAGCTATGTACAGTGGTTTTTGGCTCGCCACAGCGCCCCTCTTCTGAGCAGTTCCTGGGCTTTGGGCTGCTGGGAATTAACTGGAAAATGGGTGTTGGGTGTGTTTAGGTGTGTTTGCTTGACCGTGCTACTCAGCATTGGAAATGTCGAGTAACGTATTTTGCTATATGGGTGTATACGTTTATGCATGCATGTGTGTGAGTGTGTATGTGTACACGAGCTCCGGAAAATCTTCCGAAGAGCAACACGGACTAGTGGAGAATGGGTTTCTTTTAGGAAAGGGAGCCAAGTGTTAGATACTCTCAAGTCTCCACATGAAGAAGTCATCCATGTGCACTGGGGAGTTTGTTGTGGTTTTGTCACTGAAGCATTCATTCAGCTTTTAACTTTTTAAAGTTGAAAACAAGTCAAGGTTATGTTTGTGCTTAATAATTCAGCAACAGTGCCAGCTCAGCATATTGTCTTTTTCTTCCCTAGTCAGTCTGGTTTATTAAAAAGAAACACTGATGACAGATAGAAGGGTGAAGGAGGCCGTGCCTTTCTGCTTTAACTCCCACCGGGCGCTGACTCCTTCCCCAGGAATCCCCATAGATTTGTGCCATTCACAATACCTTTGCCCCAGCAGTACCATCCCTACCTTGGGCAGGGAAAGCTGGCAGCAAGTTGGGACTTAGATGTCCTCCTCTCTGTGGACCACGTCTTTTTTTCTGAATAGGAGCATTTTCTGTTTCAGTGGAATATTACTCAGAATCCTTCAGTAAGTCTGTCTCAGTGATACTTTATTTTCACTTTGGTTATGAGGTTGTGGGTTTCTTTTTTTGTTTGTTTGGTGGGGTTTTTTTTAATAAAGGTGTAAAAGGTCATTAACTCTTCTAGAACCAAAGAAGCTTGCAGTAAAATAGGTTTTTGTGTTTTCTTAAAAAGTAAAGTTATATTAGGACCTAGTTCTGCCACATGCGAATGTGTACGTTGCTTCATTAACAATGCCGTTCATTTCCAGGGGATCTGCTTTCCAGTGATGGTATTGTCACTGTGAATAAGAATAGATGAACACAATTTTATAGATCTGGGAGAACTGAGAGCACGCAGCGAAGCTCACGTTGTGTAACTCACATCTCCAGTGTCCCTGAGCATAGACCAGCATTGTGCACGATTCCCACATGCAGACTTGGCAAGCAACCTGAAACATCATCTGCTGCTTCTGTGCTGGCTCCTCCACTTTGTCCATGCACCTCCATTTTGTCACGGTGTATCATCTCCTGGTCCTATCCTGGCTCTCTGCAGGCCAGAAGCTACACTGTGGTTTTATGGGAATAAACAGAGGGCTTAAGTCAGATCCACCAAACTGTTTAATATAGGATGAGCCTGAGGATTTGAGATTTGGCCTCCATAGGCAGAATACTTTGCAGTATTTGACATCAGTTCTTCCTGAGAGCTAGATATATTCCTGGAGACAATGGGAATAGGAGTCTCTTTAGGCAGAGGAGGTAAAAATAACATTTACATTCCTGTTACTAAAAATGAGAAGGGGGAGAGCAAGAGAGCAGGAATCTTGGTTGTTGTCAGTACAGTTCAATCAGGGGTAATGACTTACTTTAGAGCATAATATTTTATTTGTGTTGAATACATATTTCTGGAAGAACTTGATTTTTGGGTGTGTGCTTGGGCTGTATCTGAAGTCTGTATCCCATTTTCCCTTCCTGCCACTGAACAAATGAAAAAAGCTGGGGAAGGCATCTTGACACTGTGGTTTCACTCTGATGTTGTATTGCAGGTATGGCCTCGCATGTGCAAGTTTTCTCTCCTCACACCCTTCAGTCAAGTGCCTTCTGTAGCGTGAAGAAACTGAAAGTGGAGCCGAGTTCGAACTGGGATATGACTGGGTACGGCACACACAGCAAAGTCTACAGCCAGAGCAAGAACGTGCAGTCCTCCCAAGCAGCCGCTGCAGCAGCCGTCAACGCCTCCCTCCAGATCCCCAATCCGAGCATCCCTTACGAACAGACCATCATCTTCCCAGCAAGCACGGGGCACATCGTGGTGACATCCGCCAACAGCACTTCTGGTGTGGTTGCAGTGTCTGGGCAAACACTGGGCGGGCCACACAACCTGATGCGTCGCAGCACTGTGAGCCTTCTGGACACCTACCAAAAATGTGGACTTAAGCGCAAGAGTGAGGAGATCGAGAACACAAGCAGCGTGCAGATCATCGAAGAGCATCCACCAATGATTCAGAACAATGCCAGTGGGGCCACTGTAGCCACTGCCACCACCTCCACGGCCACCTCCAAAAACAGTGGCTCCAACAGCGAAGGGGATTACCAGCTGGTGCAACATGAGGTGCTGTGTTCCATGACCAACACGTATGAAGTGTTAGAGTTTCTTGGCCGTGGAACCTTTGGACAAGTAGTCAAATGCTGGAAACGTGGCACTAATGAGATTGTGGCTATCAAGATCCTGAAGAACCATCCTTCCTATGCCCGGCAAGGCCAGATTGAAGTGAGCATCCTGGCTCGGCTGAGCACAGAAAGTGCGGATGACTACAACTTTGTCCGTGCATACGAGTGCTTCCAGCACAAGAATCACACGTGCTTGGTCTTTGAAATGTTGGAGCAGAACCTTTATGATTTCCTAAAGCAAAACAAATTCAGTCCCTTGCCCCTTAAGTACATTCGACCAATTCTCCAGCAGGTAGCAACTGCCCTAATGAAGCTGAAAAGCCTGGGACTGATTCATGCTGATCTCAAACCAGAGAACATCATGTTGGTAGACCCATCCCGACAGCCATATAGGGTCAAGGTCATAGACTTTGGTTCAGCTAGCCATGTGTCTAAAGCTGTGTGTTCTACCTACCTTCAATCCAGATATTACAGGTAAGAGACCGGGCTTATGTAACGTTACTAGGAGAAATATTTTACCTATGGGAATTTTCTTACATTCCTGTAAATGAATGAGAGTCATCCCTTAATCCTAAACTGGGATGGCTCTTAGAATGGCTTGTTGGTGATAGAAAAAATGGTATCCTAACCTCTTACAGTTTACTTGCACTGAAAACCATTGTAAATTTGTAAATAACCATAAAATGTAGTAAAAACAGAGTTTGCCAGTTACAATTTAGAAATCCTTTCACCTCTGTCAGTACTTCATTCTCTCTGGGACTGTTTCTAGAAGAGGGGATGGATCTGGAGAGTCCACATTTCCTTTCCAAGTCAATACAAGTAGGTTCTTGATTTCAGAAAGACCTTAACGTAAACAATCAATCCATATTTCAACTGTGTCTTCCAGTCTTCATTCATACGTGAAACCAGGGACTTTACAAGAATAAGGTTGGCCCACAGGAAAACTGTATGGATGCAGAAGATGCTTTGACAAGGTGTGGTTTTCACACAGGCTGCAGAGCTTGCTAGAGTCAACGGGGGTATTCTGGCTGGCTCCTGTTGGCTCTGCTCCAGGTGAGCAGGCAGCTTGGCCAGGCTGGAAACACCTTTCTCCATGTGGGAAGCTGTTGGTAGGGATGAATCAGTACTGTCAGTAGTTTGGTGTTGGACTGAGGACCTGTCATGGACAGTCGATTCCCACTCACAGTGCTTTTAACTACGGGTATGTTATGTGCTAGGATGGAGTTCTGACCTCTGTGTAGGCGTGCCCAAAGCGAAACGTGTGAACCAGCTATATCCCTCTTCAGTCTGTTAAACAGTTTCAGCAAAGCAGCCTCTTTTCATAACCCCTGGAAGGTCATCCTCTCCCTCTGTCTTGACTCCAAGACACAAAGTCTTTCTGTAGATGTTCTCCTCAGACCCTCTCTTTGGTACCAGTCAGATTGATTCAACATCCCAAGGACCAAGAAAAGCAATTCTACTGCTACCTCAGGGGTGGGGGAAAATAGTGGGGGGAAAAAGAGAATTTGTCTGTAGATGACAGCTGAATTTAGAAATGTTCAGGCCACATTTTTGTTGTAATTCTGTGAAACAGGGCGAAGAGGGAAAATGTGATCCTTCTTGATGACTGATTTAATGAAAATCAGTCCTGGCAGCAGCCACAGCTCATCAGATGGGTTACAGAAAAGCAGAGTAGTTGCTCTGTTTGTAAATAGGAAGGAAATCTGTCTTATACATGGGGAGGACTGTGGACAGAAAAACAACATGAGTTGATAACAGACCCTTTTCCTTCATGAACATCACAGTGGCAAAGTTCACCGGAGCTCTGAGCTTGGGAAGAGTTAATTTTCACAGGAACAGGAACTTTGACAGTGTAGCACCGAAGCAGCTGATTTTTATCTGCTTGTCCTTTGCTCTGAAGGAGGACAGAAAAAAATCCCCAACACTAGTTTATACCTCAGAAGAGGCTTGTTAAATGAAATATTCTACCTGATGACAGTCCCATCCTCCAGGAGAGACATGTTTCTGTGGTAAATATGCAAAAGCTTTTAGGGTTGCAATTACCTGGCAGACTAGAAGAAAAAAAAAAAAAGATAATACAGGCATTTTGTTGTTGAGTTATCTGTGATTCTGCATTAGCAGCCTAGGTCCCTAGCTGAAAGACAGAAGGGGCAGCCAAAGTGAAATATGTGACAGAAAGCAGAAATGAAAGAAAAAAATGGTTCATTCTCAGCGACAAACAAGGAATATTTTTGTGGCAGTCTCTGGGGAGGAGAAGGCTTGATAAAATTTGCTTTTTATATTTTAAATGTTATTCCTGCCAGGTCTGAAGTTGCAGCTTATTAGATAATAAGTTCTATCTGTCTAATTCCTCCCTTGTTTTCTATGCCTGAATTGATGGGAGGAGGGGAAAAGGGGCAGCAGCTCACCGGGGAAAAAAATAAGAAAAAGAAAAAGAAAAATCTTGTTGGGTTGAATTACATCAGCAGGGGGCTGCTGATGAAGCTAAATTCAAGTCATGAGGAAAATTTATATTCTTCTTCATTTTCTGATGGGGAAAAATACAGCACAGAGTAAAGACCCATTCCACTCCAAAGAGAAGGAACTCTCATGCTAGGGGAAACACAGGGCTTTATAAAGATTTCATGTGTCTTCCATTTTATTTACACTTGTTTTGCTTGCTAGAGTATAAAAGACAAGGGAATGACTTCAAGAAATGGCACGTTTAAGCTGAACATGAAGGAAAAACTTCCTCAGAGTAAAACCTCTCAGACTTTAAGCAGGCATGCCAAAGAACTGACAGAAGCCCTGTGCCCCATGCATTTAAGGAAAGACGAGGCAGAGCGCTGGGGATATAATGTAGAGGTCAGCTCTCAGCTGGAGGTTTTTTTATCCTGGGCTTTTGAGAGCAAATTCCCAGGTCGTCCCCATATTTTATTAACATTGTTTTTTCCTTTCCCTCTTTTTTTTTTTTTTTTGTTAACACTACTATCAAGAATGTGATGGCCAAATCCTTTCAAGTGAGGAAAGTTGTGTGGGATCCTGCTCATTCTCAGAGCAATATAAGGCCTTTCCTCTTCCTATAAATGATAGGCCTGTTTTCTTCTCAAGGTGGAAGACGGAATTGTCTTGAAACAAACTCCCTGCTCTTTCTTGGCCCATATATGCATAGTGCAGCATAAGCTAAGACAGTCTCAGGGCTGCTTGCAGACTTTACGGGAGCAATCTGCCGTTGCTGCCATGTAACGTGGCCTGAAGATGAACTGGATCCCTCAGCCCAGTTTCTTGTGAGAGGAACGGACTTGGTATGGCGCTGCTGGCACAGCTCGGGGGCCCTCACTGGGCGCCCCAACATCAGGAACTTTCTGTCCCACCAGGGAAATTTTTCAGGCTAAGACAGTGCTCTCCGGAAGGATCTGGAAGGAGAAAAATCTGGAGGTCCTGACTGTAGAGGGGCCCGAGAGAGGCACGACACGCCAGGCTAAGGTGGGCCTTGCAGGAAGTCCCCCTCGCCACCCAGAGTCCCTTTCTGGGAGGGCAGCGCCGTCACATCCCCGGTGCCTGCCTCAGGCCTGCGCCTCTGGTGAAGGGCACAAGCACTAGCCAGAGCCTGGCGGGGTGCGGGGACAGGGCGTATGCTGGGCCCTGCCACTGGCTCCGCACCGAAATGACAAAGGGCATCGCGGCCATTGTGAGAGCTTAAGGCCCTGAGTCCTTTACTAAAGGGGAATGACCCCAGAGCAGACTGGGAACCAGGGGCAGGGTCCTCTCGCCCACCAGGCCTGCACCAGCGCGTTGTTCATCTGCCCTGGCCCCGATGGCTGCGCAGCTCTGGCGCTGTCGCACTCACATTGCTCCCCCTGCTCCCCACCAGCGGTGGTGGGCTGCGCAGGGGCTTTCCCGCCCTGTCCCGATTTCATTGGCCACTCCTTGCACTGGTGTTCCAGCCAAGCCAGAGATTTTGTCAGTACTGTGGTCAGAGTTGTCATCTAAAAGGGGGAGTGCTGTGAAGAGCTTCCTCCCACCCATCTTCAGCCTGTGGTGCAAAACTCACTGTGGTACAAAGTGTTTCTCATGTAGCATCCATAGCCTGCGCATGTAGGACCTGGCTAGTGGCCATCCAAGCGTTCCCCCTTGTTTGGGACAGTGGTCCCAGCCTGCCCCCCAGTCACCGTAGTCCTTCGTCTTGTCACTTATCACTAGCTGAGTCGGCCTGGGCCTGATCAGTGACCCTTCATGGAGCTATGTGGTGATGCAGCCATGGTCTGGAGGTGCCTGTGTGAGGAAGAAAAGCTGCCGATGGAGGGCTGCTCTGCCCAGCTCGCGGTGCAGGAGTGGGGCTTTGCAGCTGGCAGTTTTAGCCAGACATGCTTAGGCTAGAAATGAAGCCCTGTTCACAGAGCAACCGATCAACAAGTCGCAACAGCCGCTGTGTCACGGGGTATCTTCATGGGATTTTATTTTTTCCTTTTCTTTTTTATGCTGCACTTTGAAGGGGAGGTCATTGAGGTAGGCTTTGTGATCTCCATTTTGCAGGAGGTCAGAGGGATGAATGTCCAGCGAGATCCCTTCTGGGTTGATAATCCATGTATGAACAGCTTCCCAGGAAAACCCGCATCCTGAGAAATGCAGGGCTCAGGCTGCAACAGATGCCCCCTCTGTTAGAGCCCACATTCATGCACCCAGGTGGAAGATGGGGTAGTACCCTTTGGGAGAGGGGGTGGTTGGGGTAGTGGGTAGATCTGTGGTCCTCCCTTGCTGGAACCAGAGTGGTTCCCTAGCGTGGGCTGACAGTGCTAGGACGCTCGGAGCAGGAGAGCTTCTCCTTGGGGCACTACCACCAAGCTATCTTGCCCTCTTGGCTTTTCTTTGCTGCTCAGCTGAAATAGCTGCTGTGTTGCACCCCAGGGATGAGTGCGTTTCACTAATTAATGGCATAATCACCTTACAAGATTTAAGTCTTTCAGAATTTGCAGAATATTGCAGATATAAAATAATGTCTGTCACCCCTGCATATTAAGGGATAAATGTCGTTTTGGTGCCTTGTTTTCAAAAGGCTTTGGTATGTGGCGTGTCTGGCCATGGTTTGATGTCTGCTTGTTGGTAAGCGGCCTTTGATGAAATGTTTGGATAACAGAGAATGAAGCTGAGTATCAGTTTGAAGAGGTGTTTATCAGTCTAGTTTCAGACACTGCAGGAATATAGGCAGGCATAAAGGCCTACGTGCATGTTGTCAGCTGCCCATACGGCGTATATAGTGAGGCCGTGTGCAGGTGTGTTTTTTAACTGGCTGTACATGCTTAGCTGGGTGAGTGTGGGTCCTGAGGGATGCAGGGGACTAAACTGGATCCGTCTAGTCACATGTGGACATCGTGCCATGACAGGTATCGGTCCTCTAGCCATGCTGACAGGGAGCCAAAGCAAGGTAGATTACCGGGCAGTGTCACGACCTCTTCCCCATTGTGTGACTCAGAGCACGCGTCATTCTGGCCAAAACTGCCCTTTAAATGAGGCAGTAGTAATGGCAGCAGGGATAGGCTGTGCTTATTAGTTTACTCGGTGAATTGGCATTTGTTACGTCCTTGTATAACAATGTCAGGGCACTTACATTTCAAAATCTTCTGCCATTCCGGACTTGCAGAAATGTCTCTATCTCAGACCTGACTGCTTTTGCAGCTGTGGGAGCCTCATGGCTCTGCCAGTCTGTTTCAATCCTAGCTGCAACATTCACCGCTTTACTGACTCTGTCTCTCAAAAGTAAAAAGCAGGATAGCTAGATGGTTTGAGGAGGAATGTTTCTTCTGGGGACTGGAGCAAAACCACCAAGTTCATTGCTGAAGTCTAGGCTTGGTTTCACTTGGTGATGATCACTCCTGGTAGGACTACAGGCTCGCAGAACAGGCAATACGTTGTGGACGACTTTGTGGAGGAAAGCAGACTTCAAGCTATACTATTTTAAGCAGTTCTTCATTTCTTTCCCAAGGACATTTGGAGTTTGGAGTTGTTTTTTTCAGAACCAAAATTCAGCAGAATTCTTTTTTGCAAAACCAACACCAAGATTAATTGAATCTCGGTTTCATTGTATCCAGACCACCAAGTCTTAGAAGGAAGCAGCCATTCAGCTGAAAGCTTTTGGCTTTGGCCCATCTGTGTGATAGTCAGGCCAGGTTAGTTTTTGGTTTTACAAAACTCAAGCAAAGATATTTCTTTGCCAAGTTCCTTTGTGTATAAATCACCCCGGAGCACGGATGGTTAACCAGCGTTGTGCCTGTGGTGCATCCAACAGAAGATACACACTGTATATTCCAAAATAACTCCCTTTCTGGGGTCTAATTTAAAACTGAAAACCCTATATTTCAGCCTGAACAATCTCTTCAGACTGGGGTCTCTCTAGGGATTTCTCTGCTGAAACCTTCTTACCATTTCCTTAGGTGTTTTTTATTTTGCTCTGAACAGACATGCCAGCTCCTCCTCTACCTTGTCAAAGTTAGCGATCTGCTCCTTTCCCTGTGATGCCGCAGCATCTCCCTGCTCGGCTCCAGCACGTGATGCTGGCCTCGCTCCGAGAGGAGCCCTGCGTCCCTGTGCGGAGTCGGAAAGGCTGTCACAGGAGGGCTTTGTTTATTTATTAACCAAGTGTATAAAATATGCCGAGTTGTGTGCCTCCAGGCCCAAGAATATTTGTAACAAAGGGCTGTTTGCAAGGAAGCTGACAGGGAGGCTTTCCCCAGCAAAGAGAAGTTGCTGATAGCCCGAGGAGGGGGAGAAGTCTTGTGCTGCTTCCTTTTGACCCATCCATGTCTGAGTGGTGGAAAAATCAAATATCTCAACTGAGTGCTGGGCCAGTCCCTTCTGTCCCCTCTCCCAAAACAGCTCCTATACAGCAAAGACGGGGGACCAACAGTAATTTTTTTTTTTTCCTGCTGCAGATTTCAGTTTTGTCTTGGTGGCTGGAAAGGAAGGAACCTGGGTGTCCACGGGCAGGGCCCAATCCATTCGGGGTGCTGTGGATCAGAGACAAGTATGTGAAAGGCAGCCAGAGGCAGGTACCAGGGCAGGAGCACTGGTTTTCCATCAGCTGGTGCCACCCCATGGGTGAGAGGCTCTGGTCCTCACCAGTCAGCTGGAGTTGCAAAACCTCTGCCATAGTCCAATGAGGTAAAACACCACAGGGAACCAGTTGGCAAAGTCCCACTAAGCACAGATTACAAATAATAATAATAAAATAAAATTATTTTTGGCTGCCACACTCACCGTTAATTGTTGGAACAACCGGAGACCCTAAGAGCACCCTGAAATCTGGGCTTTGGGCCACCTGTTAACCATACCCTGTCGTTCCCACATTGCTTCTCTGTTCGTCACTGTTAGAGATAGATACTTGTGTGAAAAAGAGTATTTGTTTCTTAGGAGTTCCTAATTTCCAGCTGTTTCTCTTCCCCGCTTGAAATTACAGTCTCCCATTAGCAGGGGATGTGGAAAGGGGATAGGATTGCCAGTGCGACCAATGCAAGCGGCAGGATGATGGTCTCAGGTGAGGGGATGAGCACCGGGAGCAGGTGAACTGCTAAACAAAGGTCCCTTTTTTAGGAAAATGGCAGTTGAAAAGAAGGTAAATGCAAATTTCCTTTAAAAAAAAGAGCGTTTTCCCAAGGCTGCTCCTGCTTTCAAGCATGTCAATGATCCCCACGGAGGGAAAGGCAGCCCTCTGGATGCAAGCAGCCCCAATCACGCTCAGTGGCCCTGCCCGTGGCCCGGGCGGTACTGTGCAGGCAGGGAGCAGGAGCAGGAGCAAAGCTGCGACAGCAGGGCTGCTGACCAGGGCTCAGTGGTCAACCACCAGCTCTGACACAGGTGTTCTGCCCACGCTGGGGCAGCTCACCTCACCCTTCTCCACATCAGCTCCGGAGGGACACGATTGTGGAGAAAGAGCACTCCTCTTCCCCCTTCCGCTCCACCCCCGCTCCCCCATAACTTTCCCATTTAAGCACACCTTCCCTCTGTGGGCATTCACACCACCCAGTGCCATGCAGTCCCAGGCCTGGGGCTGACCTCCCCGAAAAGCAACACTTCCTGGTTGGGAAACAAATATGCTTCAAATGCGGCCGAGCTGGAGTTCCCGCATGCTTTCGAGAGGGCTTGCAGAGAGGAGGCAGCGAGCAAATACACTCCATTACCTGTCTGCGTGCTGCTACCTGAAGTCATCTGGGTACTCCTGACATAAACATCCATGAGCTTTTATTTTTTTAAAAATCCAGCGCGGAATCCTAAACTAATCCCTACCTTATCTATGACTCGCTGCCAGAGTCGTTTTGGTAATGCCAGGAGGATCAGTGAGAGGCTTGGAAGTCCCAGTCTCCCCACTTGCAGGTTGGCCACAGGTGTTCTTCTATTTAGGGTTTTTTGGTGGGTTTTTTTTTCTCTTGCTACCACCTCTCTTACGTGATCACCAAAACAAGCCTGTCACAGGATTTCCTGCTATCTATTTTTCTTCTCTCAAGCTTTATAAGCACAGTAAGTCCCTTTAAGGCTGCAGCCTGGTGAAATGATGTGAAAAATCAAGGTCACTCTCGTATTTACTGTACCAGGGCAGGTCTGAAACAGCTACAAATGGCTAGCTTGTTTTACTTAAAAAGAGCTATTTACCTAAGAGAAATCAAAACCCTCCTATTGCAGCTATTGGCTGTAGCGCTTGAGAATCCACCTCGGTAGTACATAAAAGACATACTGTCTTTTGCTAAGGATACCTGTGCTCAGAGCACGGTCTGGGAAATGACCTAGCTCAGTATGGTGACAAGCAGTTGCTTCTGCAGCGATACTTGTGAGTGACGGTACAATTAGCAGGGCTAGAACAAGGGCCGGCTGCAATCTGAGTTTGCTGTTTGCATGTATATGAGAGACATAAAGTTTGGTCTCTGCTCCTCGTTGCTTGCTTCTGTGGTTTTGTGTTTGCTCTCCTTTCTCTCCTCCCACTCAAGTTGCTTCCTCACCAAGTGCAAAGGAAACGGAGCAGGGGAAAGGGTGCTCTGTTTTTTTCAGCTCGGATGACAGAGCAGCAGCAGCTGCTCATAGGAACAGTGGTGTGGTGACCCACGGACGTTACTCCAGCAATAGGTAGTCAATGAAGGAGAAGGCACTGCAGTCACATACTGGAATGTGATTTTCTATGTCCCTCTCTGCTTATTTCAACACTTGTTTGGGTCAGGGCAGTAGCTGGCTAATGGCAGTAGTGGCTGGTGAGAAGCAGAACGAGGTGAGGGGCTGTTGGCATGAGATCGGTGCTCCAAGTGTGAAAATAAGAATTACAAGTAGTGAGATTCATCATCCGCACTTCTGAATATGAAAAAGCGGCATTAGCAACACAGTTTGCACAGGATTTCAGGGATGCTTTGCTCAAGTACCACATATTTAAATCCTATCAGGTTTTTGCCTCCCCCTGTACGTTTGCTCACTGCAGGCAAGAGATTTAAGTGTAACACGGAGGAAGCTTACTGTGTACGTCTGTGCATTCATTAGGTTCACAAGTTTTAGGCCCCAGCACAGTGGGACTGAAAAGCTGTATTACACTGAAGAGCATTTTCTGATTGGAAAGTGTTTCTGCTCTGCTACTTATTGGCATTAAGGTTAGAAAAGTGACTGACGTTGGTTTATAAACGAATGAGTCATTACCAGAAGAGAGAAATTACCTAAAGATGCTACGACTAGTATAGTTTCAGACCCCTGAATGCTGTGATTTGAGTCCCCAAAGTTTCTGTCTTAACTTCTCAAGCCACTTGTTGCACTGATGCTTCAAATTAGCCTAAGCTAATGTAAAGGCACCTAATTCTCAGATGGGGGCTCAGTAGCTGCCTCCTTCTCCAGGTCGTGCTGGGGAAAAGGAGCAACTCTCAAGCAGTTGAGAGTGGTTATCTTGCTTGAAAAACACTAATCTTGTGGCCTGACTTAAGCTGAGTTAGAGCCACAGCTGTTACCTGTTTAAGGAGGAAGGTCAAGGAAATGTCCTTTGCCTTTTAGGCCAGGTCATACCACGGTTAGTCTGTGGTGCTTGAGAAGGGGGAAAAAAAAAGGCAGAAGAGAGGCATGCATATATATACTGTGAGAAATTTTCAGTTCTAAGAGGAATAAATAGAAGGGAAGTGGCTCTAGGAACTGAGAGAGGGGAAGGGCAGAGGAAAAATTGTCTTACAGGTGAAGGCTACCTGGAAGTTGCTGTTCCCCATATAAGGAAGCATGTGGGAGAAAAAAAGATGAGATTTCATCCTTCTCACTATCTGGAGACTTCAAAACCAGAGGTAGCCGATTTCTAAACAGGACAGCGTGCTTCTCCTGCAGTGGGCTGGAAAGTAGCCTGTGAGTCCCTGAATGGCAGCTTGACCTCTGTCTTCTACTTATTGAAGGACAGAAGTAATCACAGACATTGTTTTACTTGTACAGACATGAGTTATTTTGTGCTGACAGGTTTTGCCTTTATTTTGCTGTGACTGCATGGGATCGGTGCTTGGGTACACGTTCAGGTTCTGTCCCCTCCGTCCCTGCATCTGCTGGTTTACATTAGCCAGGGAGTAGCAGACTTCTACCCACTACCAAACCTACTGCTTGTCTCCAAAGGCTCCCGCTCAGGGGCAGAGGCAGGGTAGATGTGTGGGATTTGGCTTGAATCTAACTGAAGTGACTCTGAATCAAAAACTCTACGGTTCAAAGAGTTGGGTTAACTCTTTGTGATTATTTTTCTTTTTGCCAACCACTGCCGTTCCTAGCTGGTTTGAAACAAGTTCTTAAGTGTGAGCATAGTACCCCAGGCCTAATGAGACATGAAAAGTGCCGAAAGTTTTGTAGTGTCATCACTGAACTCCTACCTTTGTGGGAGACTTGGGGCAGTTTTCAGATAACTCTGGTGACTTGTGCAGCTCCTGAGCCCAGGAAGCTCACCAGCTGAAGCCTTCAGAGGAGAAGGAGAATCGTCTGTTCCAGCAGCTGATGCTCGTGCTCATGTAAAGGCAGACAAGCAAAAGTTAGCAATGCTTCAGTTAACTTGACAACAGGAGGAGCAGTACTGTAATGAGTTGTGTTTTAACTGCAGATTGTATGATTAGATCACTTGTGGTAATACTGCTGAGCAACACCGTGTTTTCTCCACGTATTCTCCAGTCTAGCTGTAGGTGTCTGTCGCTGTTTACCTTTATGCTGTTCTCCTCAGATGCCCTGTTTTCTGAAGTGGGGCTGTATTTACAGCACCTAACGCACAAAGATTTTTGTGGCTGAGGCTCTTGAACAAAAGGGTAATAGAGAGTATTATGGTACACGTGACCATGAGGGCTAGCACGCACGTTAATGTGACGGCTGGCATGCAGAAGGAAAGCTGATGGCCTTTTTCAGATCCATCATGGTAAGAATTCGTGTTTCAACTAGTTGCTTCCATGCAGAGCTGTACACTCAAAAGAAAGTCCAGGGTGGTGGGGTGGAAGAAGTGTCCGATGGCTTAAAAAAAGTTTCAATTTATTTTGTTTAAGAGTGTTTTACTTGCCAGTGGGAGACTGCAAACAGAGAATAATCACCCAAGAGGAAAATGGAGTATTTCTTTGATGCTCACAACTATATTAAGAGGGACAGATGAAATCTAAAAGGTAAACAGGTTCAGCTGAGGCTAGCTGAATTTCCTGATTACTATGCTAAGAAGTTAATGATGAAATACTGCTAGTTGATCTCAGCAGGTAAAAGGAAGTAATGGTGAAGGCCTGTATCAAAAATAAAAGCATACCTAAGCGATCTCATCCCTGTAGTTGTCAAAAATACAGCTCCTGCCATTGTTAGCAACTTAAATTATTGGAACGGATTCTGAAGGGTTGCATGAGCAAAAGCAGAAGATAGCCATGTTGTTGTTTCTGGAAATGCTTTTCTGGAGGCTTGTTTGATAACCTATCTCCTCTTGGCAGGTGCATGAGGGACCAGGGAAGGGAAAGGTAGCATGGACTAGGTTCTGCTTAGCAATGCCGATATGTGTACGGAGATGTGGCGGCTCCAAATGTATTCCTTTGCAAGTGAGGCCAAAATACAGCTTGATGTGTAAGATGTATAGTAAGTGAGAGAAAGGAAGGCATGTTAACTGGCTTGGAAGATAACATTCTGTCTCTTGAATGGATTCTTGTTATTGTCACTGATGTTACTTTCAGCAAAAAAATTATGTTGAAATTATTCTTTTCTTCTCTATTGTTTAGCTCTTGTTCTCAGCTTTGTTATGGCCACAGATGATAAAAATGGATTGGCACAAAGCTGGATTTCCTGTATCATTTAGAGTTATGTTTTCAGCCCGTAGCACTTTGATAGGGTCTGTTCTTCATTTTGAAAATAGCAATAAAAGAGCAGAGAACATAAGAAAACACAATTCTCTTTTTTTTTTTTTTTTTAATGACATTGTCAGTGCTAGTCTGAACTTTGCCTCTGATCTGTATGAAGTCTCTGAACTATGCAGTTGGAAGAAAGCAGATACAAAAGAGAGATAAAATATCCATGTGCCTGGCTACTTTAGAAGGTAATAAAAAGCCCCCAAAGTCTTGCTTGTTTTTAATCTGTATATTTATGTCTACATAAATCTTTTGGGAATAAACTTGAAACATTTACGTTGGCTTTAGAGAATTACCTTCCAGCATCAGTACCTATGATCTAGCAAAAGAAACTAAGCTTAAGCTTATGTGAATGGCCCTCTTGGCTTCCAGAGGCATGGGTAACATTAAAGCATGTCTTGAATTGCTACACTAAAATGAGGAATGGTAGTAATGGGTATGAAGTGTTGCAGTGTATTTGCTGTTCCTGTGTGGTTATTGGAGGCATTGGGCATGCACGGGGAGATAGCTCACATCTTAGAAAAAGGATCAATCTGCAGCATTTGGCAGCTGGGTATCGAGACACAGTTGACAGCCCCCCCACTTTGGTGGAGAGTGTCCTGTTAACGTGGACCTTGAATGAGCCCAAGCCTTCAGCCTCCTCGTCAGAGAGGTGAATTGCCAGATGCTTCTCCCCAGCAGCTCGAGAAGTGCAGCAGTGTCTTGTCCCACCTGTAAGTTGTCAGGGCATTTTCCTAGCAGCCAGCCTTGATGCCCTTCTCAGGCTCTGAAGGGCAGCCAAAGTAGAAGTTGGAGAGAGAGAAGAAGCAGGAGCAAACCCAGAGCATGAGAGCTTGGTTCAGATAAAAGACGAGGATAGCGAAGGCCAGAGTTGCTCTAGACAGTCAATACAGCCACGTGGACCACTCCTCTTAGCCCAATTCTGCAATGTGGTGTTATGTGGGATTTGAAGAGACTCATTTCCAGTTCAAGGTCTGTGCTTTTGAGCAACCCTGGAGCTCTAGCTCCTAGACACACACAGCTTTTAGCTTAGCCTGGGGCTACAAGATCTGATTACTGCCTTCAAAATGGTGTTTTAAGTCCTGTAAGAATCCTGTGTGCAGAATATAACTATAGCCCTTAGTTTTGCGAGGGGGATGTCATGGCAGCCCAATGGCAAGGCAGAAAGAAGGAGATGCTGCTTGTTTTTCTGCAGAAAATGCCCCTGACTTTGTGTATCACACAGATCAAATTGAATGGTGAGTGAGGGCTGGAGGAGTGGGGATGGTTGCAAACTTTAAGTCATCAGAGCCATTGGTATTCTCAAGCAGCTTGTGAAATAGCCACTTTCATTATGTTTCCCCCATGCTTTTGCCTCCTGAAAAAGATCCAAATTGTTGTGTGTTTCCCTTCCACACCAGGAGTGGTGCATTTGCTTGATACAGCATTGCTTTGCATAGCTTTTAGGTTATGCTTGAAGCTGTGCCACACTATTGTATCTGCTGCTGTCACGGTTTTCGTCAGTGGCGTGGCTGGGCACTGGGGTACATTTCTTCATGATGCTTTGAAACATCTGCTATGCTATGCTCTTGTTGCATGTACCCATGTTCACACAAGTGCATTTCTCTGGTGAGCCAGGGTTCCTGCGTGCTGCTCGGCGCAGTGGCAGGAGGGCTGGCAGCTAGCTGGCCCTGGCAGCGGACCCTGTGGCACCCAGAGGGGAGAGAAGACTGAGGCACTGCGGGAACCGTAGCGTGGTAGAAAGGGCAAGAGGCTGCTGTGGCTACGGTCTGAGTTTGCTTTCCTTGAAGCTGGCGCGAGATCTTCCAACGAGGCCTTGACTGACCAGGAGCTTAAAGGCTTTCTTATCTGCAGAGTGTGACACAGGCTGGTGGCAGCCCGTAATTAATAATGATACTAACCCTCCTTATGCAACCAGGGGATGTCTGACAGCATTAGTAGGTAGTTGCTCAACAACAAGGCATGTTACAACTAACCAGCTGGGACCAATTATGAAAGCCTTACTAATGCTAGTGAGCACTTGCCTGTTCACATCATCAGACTGAAGTTGAAGAGATGAGTGACTGCCCTGCAACTCGTGGGCAGGCTCGTGGTTGGGTGGTGCATGGTGTTGAGCTGAAGCACAGCCACCGTGTCGAGTGTGGGGTGTCTGTGCTCTGGGATATGTTTGCTGGGCCCCAATGAGCCGTGATGCCCTATGTCTGCACTGTCTGTAGCTCACGGTCCTAAATCTGGGATGAGGAAGCACCCCCAGGGCTGCAGCATCATCTCCCTCCCCACCTGCAGCTTCTCTCACCCCCTCACTGCTGCGGCAGCACTGATATATGCCCAGTACCTACTTAGCTGCTCGCTACGGTTAGGAGAAGGGGGGGAGCGGGGGCTCCTACTTAAGGCTTCCTCATGAATTTTTAGTCACTACATGAAGATTTCAAGAGTGTGCGAATAAAACATAAAATGAAGCGAAAGACTAAGTGGCACTGCACAAAAGGAGGAAAAAAAACCCAAAACACTGAATCATTGTCCAAAAGGTGCAGCCATTAGAGAATAATAATAGTTTTTGTGTGCAGTGCAGCTGGGGCCACAGTTGCAGAAGGAAGGTCCTCGGTGACCTGTGTGATGGCTCTGTTTGTTTAATGTGCTAAAACAAAGAACTGAAAAGCAGACAGGACCCTCGCAGATACTCGCAGGGCTTCTCTCTCGGTTCTTGTGTCTGTGCCCTCTCTTGCACGCTGTGTGCGTGCGTGTGTGTCTTCATGCTCCAAATGCAACTAATCACAGCTACATGCTCTTGGATGCTTTCCGTTGTGCATCCCTTGTCTCTGTGCCTGGGCACTCCCTTGTTGTTGAATTGCTATTTTTGTAATTTAGAAACTATGACAAATAATGTAAAGTCAGACGGTTACTATTTTATTGTCTGTTTTTGTAATTCTTCGTCCTTCAGAATGAGCTCGGGCTAATGACATTATTCCCACCCCTCCACCCTGACTTCAGTCTTTTTCTATCCATTTAGCAAATACTGCAGCTTGCTCTGTTTTTGATGGGTGGGAATCAATGTGGCTTTTTAAAATTGGATTCTCTCTGCCTGCACAAACAAAATCAATGATGTTATTGAGCATGTGCAGGCTGTGTGAACAGGAGCGAGCCAGCAGGGTTGGCCGCCTCAGCGAGGCAGGGGCAAAGCCTGTAACTCACACGGGGAGGATCACTCTTTATTTCTCTGTTATTTTGGTAAGGGCTGATGAGCAGCTTGGTACTGTTTAGAAAGTAGAGCCTAGGGAGCACTTTTCATCAGGTTAGTAAGATTTTTAAGGTGTCAGCGTGAGGCTGTAAAAATGGGCTAAAACCAGACCAGTTTGAGTGCCAGTAGGAGGTTTGAAGATACCAGTAAAATGAGGTTTAATCTGAACTATGCTTTAGTTCGATACGACTTCACGATTGGGTTTGCCCCATCTTGCGGGGCACTCCCACTGTGGCATGGTCGGAGACCTTTGCTCTCAGAAGTGAGTTTGAGGGAGCGATAGCAGCAGGGATGCAGTTTTGCTTCGTTCAAGCTAAGCGTTTCTATGCAAACAAATGGGATGGGGAATTTACGTATCCGTTTTATCTTTTTGGGGGAATGAGTTTACTAGCATTGAGCTGTTGTGGGAAATCTGACTGGCAGAATTGGTCATGGCCTTGGGAGATGGAGGGAAGGACAGATTACAGATGGATGGTATTGGGGTTTTTGTCTTTTTTTTTAATTACTTCTTCATACATGATCCTCAGTTTTAAATTAGCAGGATTTTATTGGGTGGTATGGGAGGAATGGACTCTTCCAGCGTGTTCTCTTGGAGACATCAGCGTCATCCGTAAGCCCCGATTCATGAGGCTGTGGTAGATGATTTGCAGGACTGGATGAAATGGTAACATGGAGGATATTTTCAATTAAAACTTAGCTGTGGAGGGTGTATCACAATCCATGAAAGGTCTTGTATCTGCTTGAACAGCCTACCAGCTGCCACTGCAGGCTGTTTTGGTGGGACAAACAGCATACACGAAAAGAAAGTTCAAAATTTATTCCTTTCCAAGTCTTGACCTCTCTGTGCAAAGTACCCCAAACAGCTTGTATATTTGTCTTCCAGGAGTTAGAGTGATACTACCTACTCTGTTAGATAGGACACCAGCAGTCTTCCAGCTGCACCTAGTTTCAGACACCACTGATACGAGTCGGGTTCAAACCGATGACTTTAGTTGTATGTGAAAGACTCCAGAACCTTTTATCAACCTGCGGGGCCATTCAGTCATTTCACATAAATGCACATGCCAACGCTTGTTTTGAACACCGCTTTGTTAGGAGCACAGCAAGCCCGGTGTTTTGAGTGAGAGCAGAAATTTCTGGCTGTGCGACAGAAGGGGTTTTCTAATGCTCCTGTTGGTTGAGGAGCTCTAGATCCTGAGAGGGAAGGGGTGGCAAGAAGGGACCTTCCCTCCAGTGACTGCACCACCAGAAGATGTGCTTGTTCAGTGCCCTATGTTTTTGTGGCTAAATGGAGTTCATTTTGAAATGCTGTCAGCTCTGAGGATGGAGTACTGATGAGTGGAAAGGAAGAGCTGTGTTTATGATGGTTTCATGTCTCTGTAGCCAAGAGGAAAACATGAGCTGGTATTTGGTTCCTGACAGCGACTTCTGCTGGGCTGCCAACCCTCGTTTTTTGTACGTGACTTTCCAGTGACATCCTCCAAGTTCACTTTTCCTGACCCACTTCAGATTTCTTGATTTCTCAGTGCTGAAAATCCCCATTGCCCCTGGATTTCACTTGTAAATGCGGTGGGCATGTTTGTTAGAAACAAGAAAATTAACCTTCTCCTGCTGACCCTGGTTTGAGTAAGGATTTCTTTATCACCATCATTTAATTATGTGATTGTGACTGGCCTGGACAAATGAGACAGTTTCAGTATCCTGCATTTGGTATAGCTTATCCATGCATACATTGTGAAGTACGTAGAGTTGTGACAAATGATGCAGGAATCATTTCTCGGCACAGGGCTTGGTACATGTATGTATGTACTGGTGGACACCCTTTTTCATCATGCAGACACAGTTTTGACCACGCAAGAAGCTTGTGATCATCAAATATCCTTTAAAAGAAGCTGAAAATGTATCTTTATTGGCTTCTTTTTTTTCCATAGACAGCAAAGGTCCTCCTTAATTACTTTCAAATGTTGGCAGCAGTGAGGTTTTCTGCAACTTGGAAGTCAGTGCAAGAAGCTTCCTTTGGCTGAAATGTGTTCAGCAAAGGGTCCAGTCAAACGTCAGTTCATTAACCACCTAATTTCCACATGTAATATAATTTTTAATCAATACGGTGTTTTTTCCACATTCTGGTGTGCTGATTAGAGCTCTGCAAAAAAAATGGGTGTACTGTAGCAAAGGACAGGCTTTTTCGTCTTGCTCTATGAAGTGCCCAGGACAGGTAGGTCATTTTTTTGTGGAGAGGCCTCTGTTAACTGTGAAGACAGGAAACTTCTCATGCTGCTTTGATCCAGCCCCACTCTCCACTCCAGTGTCAGCAGTGTGCTCTGCTGAGAGGGCTGGACCTTTGCAGTGTTCGGTGGGACCTGGGCAGAGACTTCCAAATGTCCAGGCAGGAGTTCTGCTCCCTCCCAGGGGCTCCTGCTGTCCCTGCTTCCCCTGCATGCTGCCACGGGAACAGGTAAAAAATGTTGTTCAAACTGCAGGGAAAAAATAGCAACAGATTCTTCTTTATTTTGGGTTGGGATTTTTTTAGATTTTAGGGTTGATACTGTAAAGATTTGGGTTGGAGCCTTGGTGATTAGAAATTTAATTAAAACAGAAAGCTAACGTTCTTAGATGAATCCACAGCTGAGAATTTAAAAAAAAAAAAAAAGTATTGACTGAAAGAGCCATCAAATAATACTGGTATTTGGACTTCCTTGACTTGTTTTGATGTGGATAAGTGATCTCATTTAGGGCTAATCAGAACATGATTTCCCTCCACAATTCCACTTCTCCAAATTTTTAGCAAAAAAAAAAAAAGCCCAACCTTTTTTCCATTCTAATTGTAAACCTGCCACTATGAAATGTAGGTATTGGGCTTTATTGTAACATTTTTGGTGGCTGAAAAATCTAAAAAATCTAAAAAATTTTACTTTATACAGAGGACAATTTTTGCCCTTTTTTTTTCTTTACAAAACAAAGCAAATCAAAACCCTGTCCCCTTCCTACCCTCCAGACTGTATGCTTAAACATTCTTCAATGTTCTTCCTTTTTTTATTTTCAATTTTTTTTTTACAGTGGAGTAAAAATAATAAGCTGCAGTCTGAAATAAATTGTTGCTGTTCAACTTTCCAAAGCAGTAAGGGAAAATAGATCACACAGCGAGTTTTCAAAATCAGCCAGTGTGTGGGATATGCTACACTGAACCTCTTTTCAGAAAAGAACTGGATTGCAGCCTTTAGGAACTGTGTTTACTGTAAGAGAAACTGAATTTATACCAAGTAAAGGATGTGGGAGGCACCAACTTGGTACCGCTGTGATGACTGCAAAGCAAAAATTAAAAAAAAAAAACAAAACACAGCCAAAACAGGGGTTTTCCACCGTGTGGATAAATTACTGGAAATGTCTGAAATCCATTTGTTCTCGGAAGGTGCACCACACAAGTCATTTCTCCTCTCCAGCAATCTAGCGAAGGGTTAAAAGTTTGAGTGAGAATTGATTCGGGGAGAAAACTGCTGCCACAATGCTAAAGACTCATTTATTGGGAGAGCGCTACACTGCTTACTGTAATTGCAAGAAAATTAAAAGAAAGCAAATTAGCTGGGAGCTTTTCAGAACTCTTCCTCCTTTTGCTGATGTTAATGAGATTTTCCCCATACCAAAGCAGCGGTAATAACTTCCGCCGAGTGGCTTCTGCAAGCCATTGCTTACAAAATGAAACAAACCTGGGGTGACAGCAAGGGAGGGGGAAGGGTACGGAGCACAAGGGGTGGCGGGGAAGGGTATGAATCCTTAGGATAAGTTATATTACGGTCTCGCACATCCACACGCGAGGTGGCTCCCTGCCGAGGCGTGTGCCGATGGTCGGTGTGTGGATCGCCTGCTGCCACCCGCACCGCTTCTCTGCTGAAGCGCTGCTTTTCCCAGTTTATATTCTGCAGTGGCTTTTGTTGGGAAGATTTCGGCAAGCGGAAAGTTTATGTAGTAAAGGGAAAAATGTCACAAGCTGTTCTTAGGGCTGTATTTATAGCCAAGGCATTTCCAGGAAGGTGAATTTCCTAAACTGGGGTGGAGGTCGGGGCAGAAGGGAAGGGCTTGATCAGCATCAGCTTCCTTAACAGGAATTCCTATCTTAAGCAAGAATCTGCTGCTTTCCAAGAAACTGGGCTTTTCCACAGCTAGCAGAAGGGATGCTTCAGAGGCAGGGAAGGAGAAGAATGAAATTATCCATGCATTTGGAGGCCCCTCTGTGGGGAAATGCTGAGTTGCAAGTGAGTTGCATTGCAGGGAAAGGCTTTCGGCGGGGTAGGACCCCCTTTTTGCTCCTCCATCTGCCCCAGGAGAGAGGTGGCCAACAGAACTGTGCTGAGCGTGGTCCCTCTGGAAGTAAGGCACGGAGGAGTTGGGATCCCGAAGTGCTGCTGGGATGAGGGGGGTGGATGAAAGCGGTGAGGCTGTAGCTCTTTCTCGCTTCGGGTGCGGTACTTTCCTGTGAAGGGATGGAAAAATACCTTTGTTTTTCTGTAAGCTCATGGATGCAAATGTTTGTTTATGGTGGGCATCTCTATAGCTATATACACACAAACCCGAAGTATACATACACGAGTGCATGTTGAGTGGGAGTAATATTTTGTAATTTCTAAGGCACTCCTACATGAAGAGACGTGGGTGCCTAAGAAAACATAGCTGAAAGCAAAATCAACATGACCTAGTAAACAACAGCTATCTAGCACATGTGTGCCTACTGTAAAGCAGATCCTGCCTTTGCGGGCTGTGTATGCTTCTCTGGACAGTGAGAAGTTAACGTCGTTTGAACGGAGAGCTCTCTGCAAGATTTTACTGAATTCAGATAATTATTCCGCAAATTTTCTTTTGCATTTAATACCCCGCTGTCCGGGTATAACAAAGGGACACCCAACAGCTACAAGGCCTGCTTTGTGGGAAATGGTACCTGCTCGGTGCAGCAAAAGTGGGGCTGTTTTCTGGCTGTTGCTGCTTGGCACAAGCACCTTCCTGGTGCCGTCCTGTGGGTGACAGCGCAATTTGCAAGTTATTAAAAGTTTAGGAGGATTCAGAACATCCTATTCCAACAGTTTTTAAATATTTCATGCCTGTCATCTAAAGCAGTTTCAGTGCTTCAAAACACCAGGAGAAAAAAATTATGCATTGTATATTTATAATACATGATTGTTGATCTCTGCTGACGTTTATCTTTACTCTGGAGAAGAGACGGGATAACTCGTTTGTGGCGGTGAAGGTAAATGTCATAACCAGGATAGCCTGTTACAGATGTGTATTAACACTTTCAATTAATTTTCTTACCGCTTTAATGGGCTTAATGAAGGGTCATGTAATAAATCAGGCCCGTGCTTTTGTCCTCCCATGTAAAGGGATGCACGATTAAACTTGCGCTGTTCCAGGCACGGGCACAGAGGTGTGAACCATAAAATGACTCTCAGTGGATGAGAGCAGAGAACAAGCTACCCATGCAGGAGCCCAGGAGATGGTGGCTCTGTGTGTCCTAGCGAGCAGTGTGGCCTAGTGGGAGCCGGTCTGTAGAGTAAATCAGTTGGTGCCAAGGACCTGACAGCCATGTTTGGGGCATTTTGGGGAGTGGCTGTTTTGGACTAGGTCTTGTTCAGTGGGCAAATGCCTGTTCATGCACTCTGAGACCACTCTGTAATGTGAGCACAGAAGAAGTGAGAGCAACTGGGAGGTTTGCCTCAAAAGGATCCAACTGAAACACTCGTGTAGATGCACCCAGTACTGTCAGTTCTTTATGTTTTCATCAAGTCTTATAATGCTCTTTTTTTTTGGACATCATCCCTACGTGTGAGAATCTGGTTTTTCACTTAAAAAAAGGGGGAAAGCATTTCTTAGACCTCAGTGTTATTGCAGGAAAGAGTTTGAAAACAAGCTAAATTTAAAAGAGACTGAATATATTCTTTAAAAAAAAAAAAATCTCTCGTGATTTTGGAGGTTGGCAGGTGACATTTTAGGTTACCCTTTCCTGGGAGAAAACCTGCAGGAACAGCCTGGGTGGGAGAAGAATACCTCCGTGACTCTCCACGATACTGAAGTGAGGGGAACTGCTTCTCTCTTGATTTAAATCCTTGCATCTCCAGTGCAACAGCTGTGGAGTTATTTGTGGTTCAGGTTCACTGCAGTGACAGCTCTAGGAAAATCTGCTTCCAAAATTTCCCCAAATTCTGACAAGGAGCTGCCGAGGAAGTCTAGGCTACGTTATTCCCCCCCACACACACACACACTTTTCTAATTTTTACAGGTCCAGCCTGCACTTTCCTCTCTGGGGCCAGCGCTGTTACTACACCTCTTGCTTTGAGCAGGCCCTGGGGCATCCCCCACGCAAAGAGGTATGGGGTGGTTGGTGTTATTTGCAAGCCCCGGCCCTGGGGAGCGGAGTGCTGCCCAGGGGGACATCCTCTTTCCATGCACAGCCACCTAGAGCCTTTCAGCCCCGTGACATCCTCAGCACCCCATGGGGGAAGAAATTGGGAAGAACCAGGGGGAAGGGTGATGGCCCCTGTGCCAGGAAGCCCTCATGACGGGCAGCCTGGTGCAAGACGAAACCCTGGAGCAGGAGGGAAGCGTGGGATCATTCCCATTCTGATCTTTCCCTCAAATCTCCTTGTTTTCAAATGCCGAGTACCAAACCCTCCACCGCATCCCCGCGCGCTCGCCCCCGCGCTTGCTGCTTCTCTCAGAAATGTGGTTGTAGTAAGAGGGAGTTGAAGAGATCAAAGCAATAAAACACAGAACGCACCGGTACCCGGGAGGGACGGCAAGTGCAAAATGACCCCGCGGTCGGCAAACCGGTTGGGAAGGAGGGATTTGGATGAATGCAGTGTTATTTCATCGCTGGGCTGGCCATGCCAGGCAACACATGGCTTAAAACCGAGAAGAGGAAAACATAATGGGGAGTAGCGGCTTTGAGGAGTGTCGTTGCTGCGTGGAGAGCCGCAGCTAGCCACTGGAAATCCTAGAGAGGGAGAGGCTGGATTACCGTCACCTGGATGATGAAGAGATTACCAGTGAGTCAATAAACACATAAAAATCCCGCTAGTCCCTGAGGTATGACAGATATTACTAGAATCATCAGTGCTCTGCTGGAGATGAGTTTGCCCCAAATAACATGAATCTGTATGTAAAGAAAATGTTAGGTTTGACACTTGAGGAAAATTTCCTCTAGTTGGACGCTCATCTTTTTTTCCTTCTCCTTTTCCCCCAGTACTTTGAAAATAGGGATTTCCACATCTAAGATTTGGGTCTGCTTTGTACCTTCCTTAAACAATAAAATAAAATAGAAGTCTGAAAAGCTTTCTATAGGAATAAAAGACCAACATCCGCCTGCTGAAGTGATTTCTAGAAAACTGTATGTTATGGCTAGGTTTTTTTAAGTATCTCCACATAAGATTTTTAATGGGTGCTGGTAGTTCAGACTCAGAAGTCACCCCACCTTCTAACTGCCTGGCTAGTTCTCTGTCTTAAGAATCTAAATGCATAATATATAGTTTAAATATTTTATTTTCTATATATTAAATACTTTAAATATTTAGAGAATTTTGTTGGGTTTTTTTTTTCAGATTAAAATCTTCATTTGAGGACTAACCTGAAAAAAATAACCATATGCCGTTGATTTTTTTTTGTGTGTGTGTGAGGGCAATTAATTAATAATTTGTGTTCTCCGAATGGTTTCTAGTATGTTGCAGTGATATAAACTACAAAGCAATCCAAATGTTAAACTGTAGGAAAAGCACAGGTAGAGTATGGATGTTTGCTGAATGAAGTGAAGCTGAATTTTGAAAATTCCCAGAGCACCTCAGAGGTCATGCTGAAAAGTTAAACAACAGAAAAGAGCACATTTGCACCAGAGAGGAGGGTAGTTCCCTTTGAGTTATATCTCCATTAGTCCTGTTGAAGGCACTGTGACTGTGGGAAGTATAAATCCACACTGAATTTGGATTAGGCGCCTTCTGGATTCAGGTCAAACCTTTCCACATCTGCAGTCTCTATTAATTTATTCCATTAATAGTGGAATAAAGGTGAGGGTTCATGCTGCTGTTGTCAGTAGTTACCGTCTGCCAGGCTGAACATCTCCCACTCTTCATTCTTGTGTCTTCCCCCCCCCCTTTAATTCACATTTCTGACTCAAGAAGGGGAAAACTTAAGATCACAGCCCATCGCGGCTGGGGCAGGTGCCTGCACCGACGGGGCGTGAAACCCTGCTTGGTTTCACTGGTTTTCACTTGCTTTTCCTGTGGGCAGTGGGAGCTGCCTCTCACTTTTGGAATGAGCACCCACCCTTCACAGCACCTTGGCTTGCTCAACTCCATCCATCACGTCATGATCCGTGGGAGTCAGGAGCGAAGGCTAGGGCTAACACAGACCTGGACTGCAGAGTCAACAGGCAGTTACTTGCTATTTTATCTGCTCCCACCCTGTGCAGATAAAATAGCGGGTGACAACGAATGCCTTGTGCTCCTCCGCCAGTGTTACAGGAAGGTGGGCATGCTGTGATTGGCCGCTTCCCGGGCAGCACTGCTGCACGGGGGTCCAGTGGCCCAGCTCCTGCGGAGGTCACTGGTGGCCCTGGGGGACAGCAGGGACACTGCACCCTGGAGCAGGAGGGGCTCGTGAGTGGCTGCTGGGCTCAACATTAGTATCGGTACGTGCAAGAAACTCGAGGGGAAAAAGGAGGCAAGTGTAAGGTGCGAGAGGAACTAATCCTGCAGATTACCTCTGCCCCTGAGTTTTGTTAATCAGATAGAAAAGGGAAGTAATATAGACATTGCAAGTTTATTCAGAAGTTGTCAGTCTGGAAAGGGCCCTGCCTAAATCGAAAATAGCTTCCCTTTGCGGAAGAGGCTTCCTTGCTTGTTCTTTGTGTATTTATATCTGACCTGGGCTGGCTCGATGGACAAAGTGTTCTGTACTTATTTCCTCTTCTTTTTTCGGAAGAAGGCAGCTGTCGAGTGCAGAAGTGCACCAGGCCTGGCTGGTCTGCACCAACCGGGGACAAACACCCTGTTCCTAGGGCAAGAGCTGGCTCCTGACGAGCATCTTTTGTCCGTACCTTTGCGCTGCTGCAACAGGAAGGCTTTGCTGCCATATGAAGAGAAAAGCTGTTCCTCTGCCTCCTTCTGTAGGCTTTTTGCTTTTATTAAGCATAGAGCATCGGCCTCCACTGTGGTGGAAACAAGGGTGGAGGTGAAGGATGGTGAGACTGGCAAGGCCGGTGTGAAATAACCCTACAGGACTGCAGGAGAACATATGGAAATCTCCCCCTGACTTTTATCAATTAAAGGGAAAAAGGGAATAGTATAGGCATTGCAATTAAAAAAGGTAATAGAGTCTGATTTACATTTTCAGAATGTATTAGCTTGGTTTTAATTGGAAAATAATTTGAATTGCAAGTGAAATAATTAGATTAGAAAGCCACCCAGCAATTTACTGCTCATATTCCCCAGAACCGGACTCCTGGTTCATAGAGTAATTGTGAACGTTATGGGAGCTGCGTTTGATTTCCCCCTTTTTGCCCTCCCCTTCACTCGTCTCCTAACGAATTGCGTTCTGGAAGTAGAGGCACATCTTCATTAACAGCCACATTTTATGTCCGAGCTCTCAGCTGGTTGCAGGGGCTTTTTTGAGGCATGAAATTTGTGAGGACTTGTGAGAAAAGGGCTAAGGGAGTTATTCTGGATTCCTCCAAGCCATTATTCCAAATCTAGGCTGCAAAAGAAAAATAATTGTCAGGTCTGCCTCGGTATCCCTTCCTGAATGGGATAGTCGGGGGCATTCTGGAGTTGTTAAATGCAGGAAAACTGGCGCCAGAGATATGCAGTGCTTGCAATGAATACATTATTTATCCAGGAACATAGATGTATAGCTGGTGCTTTATTTACAAAAAGCATAGCACATCCCCAAGCACCTCTCAACCCAGGAACCCTAGTTCTGCAGACTTGTATGCGTGAGCGAGCTCAGCCATCATTTCCCTCCTCCTCACTCCGGGGTGAGCGCTCAGGGATGGGGACAAAGGCAGGCTGCAACCAGGGCTCGTGTCCCTGACAAGCACAGGACTTGCTTTTGTAGTTATTGGATGTCGCTAATGCTTTCGTGAGGTTCGATCTTTGTATTTGAAAGGAAAATCTTTTCCATCCCCATCATGGAGAAGTACACACGGGAATCATATTTGGGGAACTTACCTATCACAGCTTATTAATGTTATAAATCATTGTTTACTGGCTCGTAAAAACAATCTGTCATAATTTACAGATCGTGAAAAAAAAATCCTCACAGATGTCAGACAGAAAGCAATGCGTTACTACTGCTTTTTCTCGTTTCTTCTCTGATAGACCCCAGCAACCGCACCATCAGCCTATGGTTATTTCTAATTATTTATTTACATGTAAAGCCCTTGCCTTCTCTTCCAGGTCAGGAATGCTTCTTTCACTTGAGGGATAACTTAAAACCAATTTGATTGGGCATGAAGATTAATTGGACGTCATTTTGAGAAGCAATCCCTCTCCATAATCCATCACTGTTGTCACGCTAGCCTGTTTCTGAGGCAGGGCAGCATTTGCTTGTCTCCGGTAGTTGGAGGCTGTTGTTCCTCCAAAATAGAGGCCCCTTTTCCATACTGACTTTTTTCCAGCCTCTGTTTATTTCCTTAATGACTGAAGCAAAAGCAGATATTGTTAGATAAGTGGCTATAAATGATTCTGACAGCTTTGTATAAAGGCATGTGATAAATTTTCAGGAAAGAATTTGTTGCCAGGATAGCTTCTGGAGCCAACGTGTTGGTGCCAAATTAAACGGGAAGAGCGCATGTGAGAGACCCGTTGGGGTGCTACCCTGTGGAGTTGCAGCCTTTCTTCTGGTTGGGCCCCCCTCTTGCAGCAGTGGGGTGAGGGGTGTTGTGATGCTCTGGGCCCTGACCCCTTCACCAAAACCATCATCTGTCCCTCATGCTTCCTGCTGTTTCCGGACCCTGCTCAGTATGTGCAGTCCCATCTCATTCTTGGGGTTTTGTTTTTTCCTCTTTTTTTTATTTCCTTGTTTGAGCAATCCTTAACCCTCTAATTTGGTCTCAGAGGTTGTGCGAGGAACCCTATGGATTTTCTGGTGGGACTTCATGTGCCTGTGTGTATGCAGTGGATGGCCTGTCCGCATGGCGGGGACGTGGTTGGGGCACATGCTGCGTGGTGCAAGGGCACCTGCAGGAGCTCCCCTGGAGCTGGATGAAGCTGAAGGAGGTCCCAGCAAAGGGCAGCAGCGGGGCTGCAACCCGAACCTGGGGTTCCTTTGGCAGGAGCTGCTCCTCCTGCCTTCCCTGGCATCAGCACTATAACTTGAACCGCTGAATGTCTCGTATGAGGCAGTGATTTGAATTCCCAAGCTCACAAGCTGCAGATTCCTCCATCTTAAAGAGCTATTCTTCCATCTGTAAGCTGGCTACTTGCTTGATTTTTAAATCAGGTTTTCTTGTTGAAAGCAGAGACCGAGGGGAAGGGCCCCTGTGGCAGGACCCTCACCTCTGGCAGCAACGTGCACACACGGTAGTTCCCATTAGTTCCTGTCTGCTCCAAGTGGATTTAACTTTCATTTTTAAATGGCAGCATTTGAAAGGCATATAGGGCTGAGCTAACCATGTAAGTAATTAGGCTAGGAATGCAAGCAGAGGGGGCCATCAGCACTCATTATTTAAGAGCCAGCTTCATTATTTTTACTGCTTGGATGCTTATCTTAACATCAGCAGCTGCTTTTATTTAAAGGGACTTTGCCTTGCAGACTTGATATTCCTTGCTAGGCTCTCCTGGAAGGGTGCTCAGAGATCGCACGCCTTCCTCAGAGAGGTGAAACTAAAATAGTTTGCTCCAAAAAGGATGCTTCCCGCTGCTGACACTCCCAAAGTACTTATGCCCTGTGCAGGCTTCGCAGGGATTCCTGCCTCCGTCCCTGGAACAGTGCTGCCACCACAATAAAAGTGAGGTGCTCTTTGACAGCGCACAGTATTTTTTATTAGGTCAGAGCATGAAAACTGTCCCAGGCATCTAAAATTAGAAGATGATGAGGTCTGTAGGGAAAAGCAGTGTCAAATCACACAGTTGCAGTCCCTGCCCCAAAGTGCTTGCAGTTAAATGCCCACCTTGGCTCCAAGCTTTCGTTGAATCCAGCTTACTATAAGGGAGCTGATGAACCTGCACAATCCAAGGTGAGCCCAAGTGCAGTGGTGACTTTTATTCTGACTCCTTTTATTAAATATGTATATGCCTAGGGCTGTATTTTGGTGGGAGATTTGCAAAGGGGACAAATAGCACAATATTGTATCCCAAGTGATCATACCGGTGTGCTGCTGCGTCCCTTCCCTGAGCCCTTTAATTCTCTTTGCTGCTTTTTATCATTCTTGTGTGTGTGGTGGATGCCCAGACTCTGCTCCTGTAAATATTCCTTGCACGAGGTGGGCCATGTGGAAAGAGGGATATACTGTCAGTCTTCAGTAGGAAAGATTAGTCTGAGATGCTGAACCCCTTTGTGAAGGGCTTTGAGATGTATAAGCGGGTGTGCTGCTCTAGAGCTCTTCCACGCCACCCAAAACCGCCTGGAAATTTGAAGACGTCTCACAGGAGATGGCCCAGCTGTTCTCTCAGCAAATCCCTGGGTGCTGACCATGTATTTCTGCAGGCACCTGGGGAAAGGAGAGGAGGTACTATCTTCTACCTTCGCGGTTTCCTGTGGCTCTGGTCTTTCCTGCAAATTTGTGCCCAGCCCGGCAGAGTTAAATGCTGCCGCTGTTGCGTGCAGGGCTGCTTTGTTGCCATGTCAACTGTGCATGTCATTTGTTTACATTTGATTTGGCAGAACATTTCATGATAAGAACCAAGGCCTCCAGCGACTTTGAACTGGGGGGTGGCTGGGCAGGGGCATGGCGAGGTGGGGAGCGAGGGAGAGGGTCTGCACCCACCTTCTGCCGGTTGCCCTCCAAACGAGTGGGTGAAGCTGCCTGGGTCCTTGTCTTCATAGTTAGTTTCCAGGAAAGTAGGAGCAGGCGAAATAAGTGTTGATTCTCATATTAATATCAATAACAGCGTACATTAATTTTCATGTGGCTTCTCGTAGTTCGACCCATGGAGTGTGAAGGTTATTTCCACAGCCTGTTGCGGCCAAGATTGCCGCAGCTAGGTAACTTCTGTGATCCTACCAAATTCCCGACAACCAGTTGTGGATTGTTTTCACGTATTAGTCAGCGATGGGAAGAGATGAATCTTTACAGGCAAAGACCCGTAATTCGAGACAAATCTGTGACAGACTTTCCTGAGGACTTTCCCCAAGTAAAAAGAATACCAGGGTTTGGCCCAGAGCCAGGGAGAAAATATGTCTTAAAGAAAATCTACGAAGACTGAAGTAGTATGTGGTCTCCTCAGCCAGCGCAAAAGCGATGCAAGAAGAGTTGGTGCAAAACTAATTTTTCAAAATTACTTCAGTGACAATGGATTTTTAAATTTTTTTCCCTAAATAGAAGCAAGCTAGGAAGAGGTTGGTAAAGCATAAGAGATTTTCTCCCAAGTCCTTCTGACTGTTTGCCAGGGACGTTTTCCCCTCATACTTGTTACCTGATCAGGAGTGATAAATTCTCCATTTCCCTTTCTATGCTGTTCTCTACCTTCTGGATGTGAGACACTTTGCTTGTGGTGTTGGTGGGAAACACATTCAGGTTTCAAGTGCTGGGAAACTGGGGAGGTGATGCAATTTCCCCCTTCCTTCTTAAAAGAAAGAGATTAATTTACTGTGCGTTAATATGAAAAGCAAAGCTCGTCTCCCTGGCAGCTCTACAGGCGAGGATGGGGGATGGTGTAAAGTCCGTGATCCTTTAGGAGGTACGTGCCTCTGCCAGCCCCTCCTCAGCGCCCGGTGAGTCACAGCGACCGCACCGGCGGGCTGCCTCCTGGGGGGTTTCTGCTTTCATGTGAGAGAAAATACCCTTCATCTGTGATTAATGTCCAAACCACCAAGCACCACCTGAAAGACCGCGCTGCCAGGAGCGCAGGGGAAATGAGTCGTGGGCCGGCAGTGTATTCCCCTACTTTGATCTCCGTCGCTCTGCTCGTTGCTCTGGCTTGATTTTTACATACCTGTGTGTGATAGCTTGGTCCTGAGCTCACCAAAGCAGCAGTTGTCTTCTCAGGGCATGCTCACATATGTGCCCTTTGTTGACAGCAGCTGCCTGAGCAGTGCTGCCTCCCTCTCCCCATCTTACCGCCCTGGTGTGTTGGGGCCGGTTCACCCCCGTGTGACCCGGTGAGCATTTGTGCAGGTGGGACTCCAGGTCTGCAGGTGGTGCACGCTGTTGATGTTGGCCTAGAGCTGTGCAGGAGTTGCCCATAGTGGTATCTGCTTTGTTACTCATGCCAATTAATCAGGGTGTCTCCCTCCAATCAAGAATGGTTAGGCTCGTGCTGGGGAAGTAGACAGGGAAGGTGGGCAGCGTGGTAGCATGACCAGTGTTGAAGCAGGGGTGAAATGCCCATTCCCATTTTTCTTTTCCCTCTTGCATGGCCTGGAGACATCATATCTAGGTAAAGGGTAAGCCAACCTCATGGCTCTTTTGGTCTTCGGCCTCTCTAGGGCTGCACAACCGTGCTACCAAAAGTGATTATTTTTCTAAGGTGGGTCCAGCTCCTGGCTGCTGACCAGCCATTTTTGAGCTCCATTCATGCAGGCCTTGAAACAAACCACCAAAAAATAAAGCCCGTCAGATACTACCGACATGCGTAGGATTTAATCTGGTTCCCAACCTGTGTAAGGTTTTTATAGGGCACTAATAATCACATGGTGTGCTCCAGTTCTTGCTTTTTAATTTTCTGCTTAAGGGTGAGACTAGGTGCTTTCCTCAGAACATGAGATTCTTTAATTTTAGACACGAGGTCTGGCACCCTTTGTGGAAGCCAGCTGTCTTCTCATTTTCCTAGCAGTGCTTTCATTCTTCTGCATTGCAAGCCAGCTCTTTTTTAGTGTGGGATCCTTCTCATCTCAGCCCTTTCCCAGTTACATAAAGAAGGAAGAGCGCTAAACGAGTGGCTGTGCGGAAATCTAAAAAAAAAAATAAAAAAATCCTTGAGGCCCTTTCTGATGTGTTGCTACATGCCAGATGTCTGCCTATGGTTATTTCCAAATAAAAGCACTGCCAGGCAGCAGGCATGGATCTATAGCGTTATCTGTAATAATGAGCAGTGTATGGAATAATAGTACAGAATACAGTTAAGAGCAAGTAATGCATCTTGGGCTTGAATCAAAGATCACCAAAGGCAGGACATCGCTTTGTAAAGAATTCAGTTGTTATATTGTTTTGTAGCCTTCCTCTCTCCCTCATTTTGAAGTTGGTATTTGCATAATATCTAAAACCCAATGCGTGGAGGAAGCATGTGGAGATAACTTCTACAAATAGGTCCCAGTAGCTTTGAGGAAAAAGAGAGGTTGCCTGCATCCCTCCTGGATGTCACCTTTTGCCTTGCTGAATCCAGAAAGAAGCCTTATTCATTCTTCCGGGCTCGCTGCTGAAGCAGTGTTGGCTGGAAGAGGTGCCGGTGAGGGGTGCTCCTGCTCGGTCTTGAGCTTTAGTTTTTTCCTGAACTCCAGCTCCTTGGAGACACATGAGTCCTATGCTAAGAGCAGGGACATGTTGTTTCTGTATTTATTGGGCAAGGCAGATGTCCTCAGTCCTCTGTCACTTCCAGCAGATGAGCTTTCCAGATGGGAACCTCATTTCCAAACAGTTCTTCAACAAAAATGACATTCCTTAGACTGCTTGTTCTCAAAAAGTGCTCCAAGTGACCTTAATGCGTTCTGAGCTGTCCTTCATAGCTGAGAAATATTTCTGAATGCAAGGTCACCAATTGCAGTGATATGTATTACTAATAAACTTGGCACTTGTGTCTAAAGATGGTCTTGTGGCTAACATACAAGGTTGGGACAAAGGAAGTTATTTTCTTGTTTGCTTGTATGAACTTGTCAGAATTATTTTTCTGCTACATCTCTCAGTCTTCCCAGCTCTAAAGTGGGATTAATAAATTGTGCTTGCCTTACCTGGGTATATTAAAGTTTCTGAAAGTCCAGCAGCTGTCTTTATGGAAATACAAAGTGCTTGGGTCTTTCTGATACCACCTGCACCCTAACGGCTGACCCTCAGGCTTGCTTCTCACAGCTAGAGTTGAATGGCTGTTCATTCTGATTGCAGGCAAGTATGGTAGTTATCAGCAGCTCTTGTGAACATCCTTGACCTAGACCCTGCTCCAAGGGGCCAGACAGCATATGCATCAAGGTAAAATTTTAATTCGGTCAGGTATCTCTTCAAAACTCTTGGTAGAAGTACTTCTACCACTCATCAGCATCATACCTGGGGACCTGTTGATTGCCAGCAGCAATTAATGCAATGCAGGTAGCAGTGCTTGGGAAGGAATGGAAGTGATTGACTTTCAAATGCAGGTCTGTTGTTTGCAGGACTGTGCTTAGGGGAAAACCCATAAAAAGGTTTCTGTCTAGAAACTAAGCGTATCTGATGTGGAATTACAGAGAAACAATGAACAGGAAAGTAGACAGTACTGCTTTTACTGAGTGGAGTTGCACTTTTAAGTTCACTTTAGAAGTAAGTTTTGCAAGACAGAGCCTTAGATGCTTAGGAGGGCAATCCTCTCCGCGTCCCAAAAAGAACATTGCAGCCTCTAATTAAGCAGAGTATTAACTACCTTATCTCCTTGATGACACTTGGTAAACTCCGCTCTGACAGACGCGCACACACGGCTTTCTCCCTGGAAATTTGGAAGTTAAGACATGCTTTCTCTATCATCTATATGATTTATTTTAACTCCTGGCTATTCCTCTGGAGTTGCACTAACACACTGAACTAAGTGCAGCTGTCTTTGCGTTGAGCCGTATTTGCATAGAGCTCTATTTGCATGTTGGCTTGTGCTGGCGTACAATATTAATAAGGTATTAAAGGAGAGCAGGGGGAGGGGCAAGTTAAGATTTCAGTCTTGTCTAAGCAGGGCCGTGCAAATAAATTTCCCTTTATCCAGAATTAATGACTAATACGTTAACTGGCCTCAGACTGGGATTTTGCTTGCCTGGGAACGAAGTCTGCAGCAAGAGGCTGTGCTTCCCGCTCTGCCTTCCACGCCTCCAGAGACACGAGTGGGTTTGTCCACCTTCGGCTGGAAGCTGTAAGGCTGCTCGTGCAAGGAAATCTCTTGCATGTCTGGAAATAAATGCAGCCCAGTGGAAAGCCACAGCATGGGAATGGATGAGAGGGAGAAAGGGGAAGGGGAGGGGAAACAAAGGAAAAAGGGGGAAAGAGCAAGTTCTTTACCAAAAGAAAGCTATAGCCTTGAACTTGGACCTGAGCTGCTCTTACCTGAAAGAACATGCCTGTAACAAATGGCTCAGTAAGAGGGTACGTCCCTCACAGGCGGAGAGTTGGGGCTACCACGTGTGAGCACAGCGTGGCGGCTGTGCTCAGCATCCAGATCTGTACTCACCCTGGAGGTAGCCTGGGCTGGGCATCTGTTCTGCCTCAAGTGCAGGGCTCAGCAGCAGCACGTGCTAACAGAGGTAATGGTGCTAGCATGTTATGTTACGCTGCGATCTGGGGGGCTATCTGTTAGTCTGTGTGGTGAGAGCACAGTGAGCAGGAGCAGAGATGGATCCCTTGCCTGCCAGATTCCCAAGGAATCCTGTGGCCAGGAGAGCCGGGGTGGGACCTTGGGAGACTTACTGTTTTGCACGTAGTTAGTTCTTAGTGATGATAATCTGATTGCAGGACCCTAGGAGCCCAAGTAGTGATGGCTGCTGTGGGGGAAGCTGATTAGTGTGATCTCCAGGGAGGGGTTGCCTTCACTCTGCAGGATAAGGAGTACTTCTGGAGCTTGCACACCTGGTACCTTTTTACCAACAGCCCAGAAATGTGTGAAGAAGAAGGGGAGCTGTTCTAGAAGGACCTGTTCATAATCAAGGGTTTGTCAGGTTGCTCTGTCCCGGATATATGGGGGAGTACAGGAGGGCCAGAATTCCTGTGTTGAGGAAGAGAGGTGCCTTAGCCCCAGGCAGGTTTGCATTGCCTGTCCTTGGGTATGGTGGGCCAGAAGTCTTTCAAACCTGGGCTTGCCACGAGTGTAATTGCCTCCTGTGGTAATTCTGAGTCAGCTTTCCTTGGGGTGCCATACAGCTGAACTGGATCACCTTTTCCCAAAGCCTTGGTGTTTTAACTCACAATGGAAGAAAAAGCAAGGGGGGGGGGGGGGGGGGGGGGGCC
>NW_008825614.1:15313611-15322788 GCF_000699105.1 Pygoscelis adeliae | reverse complement strand
GGAGCAGGTGTCGAGCCCGGCAGGAGCGGAGCATCGGCAGCATCGCAGCAGGGCCGGGAGCTCGCTGCAGCCGGCGGCACGGAGCTGGGAGCAGCGGTGAAAAGAGGGGGGGGGGGGGGGGGGGTGCAGTGCTCCTGTCTCTGTGCTCAGCTCCCACTGTAGACATTTTGGTGGTAACCTGGTAATCCCACAAGTCGCTTAGGGGAACAGTTTGATCTTGCTGTGGGGATGGTGCCATGTTATGGGGGAAACTCTATTCTTAATCAGTGCAGAAGCCATGAGGGGAAAAACAAGTCTGCAACATCACTTGGCAACACAATTATTATAATAGGGTTTGCTTCTTCCTACACTGCCCAACTGAATTATTTTCTCCATATGGTGGAGCTACTCTGTTTTTAACTGGTTCTTCCTGCCCCTTCACCAGATGGCTGTTTTTTATGCAGGACCTTGCAGCTCTTGCGTGTTGTGCCTTGCTGAGCTGAGAGGAGGGAAAGGATCTACAGGTGAAAGCAGGCTCAGGACAGATGCTGCTAGCCCTGGTCACGGGGGAATGAACATATCTGGAGCTGGACATTTAGGCATCATCATTAAGATGAATATTTAGATGTTATCTAACAGGATAACTCAAAGCTAGCATCCTGTTTATTTCTGGTGGTCACGAGATTTTGATGAGAGCACGGAGTTGAAGGAGCTGTAATGGGCTGCACACTATAAAGTCTTCCTCTTCTGGGTTGCCAGCTCACTTCAGGCCTGACCTGTAACAGGTCTTTGTCATCCTTGCCTTAGGTGTTAAGCACAGCTCTGCTAATACATTGCAATCCTGTCCGTCTTCTTGCTATTTTTGTCTTCCTAGGGCAGGGCACCCACCTGTAAGCTTCTTGTTGCTCTCCAGCTGCCAGGGGATCCTTGTCCTGCACCACAGTGTGCCTCTGCTTTGAGTGCATTCTCATGATGCCAAGGACACGGGAAGTAAAAAAAAAAACAAACCAGACAACCCCCCCCCCAAAAAAAAAAACCTTGCAAAAAATAAAAGGGACATACAGAAATTCCAACAGTAGGTGCAAAGTGTTTAAAAAGGATAAATTGCTTCTGTAATTTACACCTCGGGGAAAAAAATAGCGCACCTGGGTTCTGGGTAGCCAGGCACTCTGCATCCGTATTCAAGGGCCTTCCTCATTTGCTTTTAGTCTGCTTTTCTAAGGAAATGACACGTGTGTGATCACATTGTCGCTCTGTTCCCCTTAACTTTTGATTCTGGTGGACAAATTCAAGCAAATTTGATGCAGGGGGAGAGGTCTCAGTGGTACTGAGTTCTACACGTTTCATGAAAATAGGCAGCTGGGCAGAGACCCTGTTAATGCATGCCTCAGGGAAAGGGCTGCAGTGTCAGCTTGCCAGTTAATATATACTGTTGGAGGAGTGTCTCCGTACAGGAGCTCAGTCCTGAGACCCCTGTCTGTAGGAGACAGCAGAAGTCTTTCTCTGGCCTTTTCTTTTTTTAATTCTCCTTTTTCTTTTTCCTTTGGTGAGACTTGAAAATAAAAATAACGCTTTTCATCTTCAAAGGGCTTTACTAACATCAGCTAATTAATCCTTCCCTCATCTAGTTTGCTGCTTCAAGGAAGAATGGAAAAGCAGAGATTTTTCTAAAAGTGAGTGAGATGGATCCTCAGAGGGCCCATCTCAATTCTGGAGGGTCTGTGGCTGTTGCTCCACTCCAGAGCATGTGGCTCTGTACCATGTTGTTGTTTGTTTCTGTAGCAAATAAATAAACAATGGAATTCAAAGAAACAACTAAGAGATGTCCCCCAACACATATGCCCCAGCTTATGGGTAAAACCATCAACGTGAAAAAACTGTAAATGGGCTTAATCAGGAGGGGAAGAAAATTCCCATCATTCAATTTTAGATCTTTAAAATTAATCACACATGAGATCCTCACATTTTCTCAGAAATTACCTTGAAAACACAATAAGGGCACTTCTTGTTCTTCTCTTGATATCCCTGAGGATCTTGCGGGCATTGTCAAAACCAGAAGCTTTAGACATCTCCTGGTCCAGTTCTTCTCCCCCTTGGTCCAGCAAACTGTACTTGGGTACAATGTCAGTCCTGCTGCTGATGTGACGAGTAAACGTTGCCTCATGGATTCAGGGGAGGATGAGCACTGCGCTGACACTGGCCCTCTCTGTTGGATGAAAGAAGATAAGTATAAACAAGGGCTGAATCTGGAGAAGTCAGCACAATGGGTGTGGATGGGAGGAGGGCACAGAGCACAGCCCTCAGTGGGTGTAGGCGGCTTTTACTCTGTTGGCTTCAAATGAGCTCTGGCTGCTCTTCCCCAGCCGGATCCAGGTTTTGTACTGATGGTAGCTCCAACTTCTGGTGAGGAGCCACCCCTGCCTTGGGGGTGGGCTGGGATGGCAGGGTGGGCATCAATGCAAAAAGCCGGTGCTCCTGGTGGGTTTTGCCTTGATCTCAGCCCCCAGCCAGGTCTGGTAGAGGTGCCAGGATCACCTCTAGTCATAGGGATGCAGTGTGGAGCACCACAAGGGTTCAATAATGAGATACCCCATTGAGGGGAGGGAGGAGCTATAAAGAGAGGATGAGAGCTGAACTGGAGGTGCCTATAGCTGGAACATCTGTGCCACGGTCAACAATGAAGATGGCAGGTCACTGTTACAGATACCCCGTCCTGCTTTCCTGAGGGGTTGGCTGAGGGAAGCCTCATCTGAATGCAGTATGGGCTCGTAGGCATTGGGAGCGGGGAGTTTGGCTGAGAAAGGGTTTGGCTCTCACAGCATGTGGAGAAGGAGAGGTTTTGCATGGTATCTCTGGGACATGGGAACCAATGTCCATTGTGGTCCATTGTGGGTTTTTTCCAGCATCCTCTCCACTGTCTGTTGTGGATCTAACTCAGAAATAAAGCTTTAGGGATGGGCTGGTGCTCTGATTATTTTAATTTTTTTTTTTTGGCCCCTTCACAAACATTTGCAAACGCATTTGAGTCTTTTGGTGTGGTTGAGTGTGGTTACATTTGATACAGTGAGTTAGCCTCGGAGGGCAGCAGGTGCCGTGCTTTTGGTTTTCCTTGCCAGTGTGAAGGAGGCCTACACCTCCTTGGTTTTTCTGGATCCTACCTGTGCCCAGTTTTCTATCAGGATCCTGAGGTGAGCATCTCACAGCTCAGCAGTCTCAAAGGCACTGCAAAAGCTCTCACCTTTCTAGGTTTCTTTCTCAAGAGAAAAATCTGTATTTGATTTCCTCTTGAGACTACTCGTACTGGCTTTTCCAGGGCAATTCTCTCTGCATTAGCATTCAACAGGTGTGAACTTTCTGGGGTCCAAAACAGGACATGCATATAACTTTGTATCATTGCATGACTTTTGTTGTGCAAGCTTTTCACTCTTGTCAGCAATTTTTTTTTCTTTTCCACTTTGCATCAACATGGAGTTCTATTGTAGATATGGTTACAATTAGAAAATAATTATTTTAGTATCGTTAGAGCATGAATTAATTATAATTTCTGGTGGGATACAAAAAAGCAAGAACAGAAAATAGTTCTCAGATCTAGGGCTTAAAGTATTTCTCACTATTGTTGCTGCAGCAGCAGTTTTCCTTATTTTATACATATTTACTATTATTCTACAACTGAAAAGCCTGGATCCAGAAATACTGCGAAAGGAAGAAATGGTGATTACAGAGCGCAGGTTCTCAAAGGAAGCTATTTTAGGTTTCCCCAAAGCAAAAAAAAAAAAGTTTAAAAAAAAAAAAAGACCCTCAGGCTTCCCTGCATCAGAAACGTGATGCTGTACTTTGAGTAGAAACATACCGAGTTCCCTGCAAATTCATTGTCTTCAAATCATTGCCTTGTGCTTCCCCTGCCCATCTCTGCATAACTCTAATTTGGCTGCCCATGTCTGCATGCATAAATATGCAAGAAATGAGTCCAGAGTGACTCTCAAAGCCTTGGTTGAGTTTGCTGGACTGGTAGATAGGAAAGAAAAAAAAAAATTCTTCTTTTAAATTGAGAAATTCAGATCAGGCATCGGGGAAACACAGTAAACAAGGAGCCTGGCGATGCTGTTTTTAGACAGGCACTGTTCAGAGTAGGATTGCGCTTTAGGAGGTGCTAAGTATGTTCAGCAATATTGGCATTTTGTTTCAGTTGGATGAAGATCCGAAAGCAAACCTGAGCCCTTCATGAATGGAAACAGCCTTCCCTCGCGCACCCCTACCTTGCTTCTCCGTCTCACATGGCGGATGTGAATACCCTCATCCCCCCCTACCTCCATCCCACCTCGACCTCTGCTGAGAGGTGGCAGCTTCTCACGTCGGGTGAAGGAAAGGCAGGAAAGCCCTCAAGCTGCCTTTCCCCGGCCACGCTGCTCTGCGGGGATCACAGAAGTTGTGCCACTTAATCCTTCAACCTCTGTGGCATGTTGCGGGGCAGTAACAATGAGCGTAAACAAAATACATAATAAAGCAGCGGTGGTTTGCGTTTGGTGCTTGGTGATGGGTGGGACGTGAGAAGAAGTGGCGGGGTAATTACAGATGTGAAAAATGAGGCAGGAACATGCAGTAACCTTTCTAGGTTAGCTGTCCCTGTGATCAATGGCCTACATTGTTTTCTCGCTAACCTTTTGGTGAACCTCTCCTTAGAATAACAGGGGAAATACAGTTATTCCCTTCCCCGTCTTGTTTGTTGGTAAAGCACTCATGTACTGCCTCATTATTGCGCCCTAAATATTGCTGTGTGTTGGTAGTAAATCATACGGCAGGTAATGAGCTGCACCTCGTGCAGGGGCCTTTCCGTCTTCCCCCTGCCCAGCTGGAGGCTGCCTGCCCATTGTGGTGCAGGCAATGGCATCAACTCTGTCGCGGTCCCGGTGAAACCAAAAAGACCACTTTCCACATCTAAAATAGGTGTTGGGGGAGCTGCGGGGACAGAGGTGGGGAAGGGCGCAGTGAAAGAGGTGATAAAACCAAAGATGTGCCCTAAGGTTTTTGATGGAGGGATGGGGAAGCTCCAAGATGTTGGGGTGATAAATTCATGGGCTTACAACTGGTGGCACAGGCCTGGGTGAAAGTGTCTTTAAGGAGAGGGGTTGGTCCATTTGCATCCCCTGCTGCTTTGAATGTACTCTGGTTTTACCTATCAAAGCCAAACTTGCCCTGTTTTCAGTAATTTGAAACACAGCCCTCAAGTGATGAGGTTTCTGAGAGCTGCAGCCAAGTTTATGAACCCCAAACTCCTCCTTCAGGAGGGAGGTGGTTCAGTTCAGGCGTTTCAGCGGGAAGCATATGATACCCGCCAGATAAAATTGCGACATGTAAAAAAAATTTAAGGAATGCCAGGAAATGTTCTTGAACACTGCAGTTGACTTAGCAGAGGGCTAAATGGTTACAGGCAGTCACGATAATTGAAGATATGAACGTATACATAAGAGAGCCCCTTCTTTCAAGAAAGGGTGGATCTTTGCCTTCATATCCTGGGAAGTGTTTCTGATTGTTGTATTTATTTCTCTGGAGTAATTACTGAACTTCCCCTCAGCCAAAAGCACTCCTGATATATGGGGATTTCTTCGCCCTTTACAAGGACAGTACCGGCTACTTGCGAAACAGTCAAATTAAGAAATGACATCCGTACCGCAGTGCGATCCAAGGACGAATTAGAAGTTAAAATTAATCATATAGGAATCATTCCAAATTCCCCTCGTGTATGGCGAAAAGGAGGAAAAGTTTCTTTTGTATGATGTTTTTTTCTGCAAGTTTTGTCTCTCCAAAATTTCTGTCATGGGCACCTAACATTTTAACATGTGGGAAATGTTTATATTTTTTCAGAACATCGGGATAGCTTTAAGAATTTGTTTTGGCAGGAAAAAAATGAAACTGTAAAAGGAGACATTTGAAGAGTCCCAGAAACAAATATATGACTATGTGTTGACATGTTATGAAGGTGTTGGGAGCGACTCCTTACTTAAAATCGTGTTGAAATTTGCACTTACTATGGATTTAAATTCATCAGCTTCACACTTTAATGATTGAATTTAGTCTCCTGATTTGGTACAGAGATGCGTTGGAGAACAATTGAATTTTCCATGTGATGGTTTTAAATAAAGAATGAACTTAACTTTGCAGATGACTTTTAAACTAAAGTCTTCTTCTGAAGCATTGCCTTTCTCCCTGCAAGCATCATGGTTCCTTCAGGACTATTTGCACACCACACATTCATTCTTGCTTGTATTCTGGTTTTCTGTCTGGCTCCTGTAAGATTTCTGGCATTAAAGGTTAAAGTCAGAGTTGTTCCTCTGCTAACAGCTGTAACGGCTTTTTTCCACGTCTGGACAATTGGGGAATTGCAGTCTTTGGCCCTAAAATGTGGTAGCCTCCATCCCTGTGTGAGGTAAGGTGTGGGTGGGAGCAGAGGGCATTCACGGAAAACACCGTTCCAGAGATGGTGTTTTGGGCTTGCCCCTTTGCTCCCTAGGCACTGGATGAGCAGGCATTCAGCCCAGGAAGGGTGAAACCTAGGAAGAGGGGTGGGGAAGGAGGGGATCTCAGGAGGAAATAAACTGGTGTTTGGAGTGAGCAGGCGAGCTGAGTGGAGTTTCGAAGTGGAGCAAGGGCTGGTGGGGACAGTGGAAGGAGTGGGAGGGAAGGGCAGGGACTAGGGGAGCTGGCATCAGAGATGTGGTATGGGGGGAGCGGGGCCCCACTCGCTGCAGATAAGGCACTGGTCCCCCTGAGCCCTCGGGGTGCTGCTTGCCACTATCACTGTGCCCAGGGCTCCATGAGGAGCAGGGGGTACACAGAGACACTTCAGTACTCAGGTTTGTGCTCGAGAGCCTCAGGCACTTACCATAGAATCATAGAATATCTCATGTTGGAAGGCACCCATAAGGATCATTGAGTCCAACTCCCTGCTCCTCACAGGAGTCCACACTGAGGTTCACAATGACGTGGTGTGTGCTGGAAGGGTGTTTGTGTGCTGGCTTGTTGAGGGCAGCCATGTGTTAGCAGCAGCCTGAGATTTTAGCGCTTATCCTTTGTCCTTCCTGCAGATTTGCTTAAGCCTTACTTTATTGTACTCTTTACGTAACCGACAGTGGGATAGCAGTAGCCCAGGCTGCTGGGGCTTCCCGGCAGGGCTGCTCGCATCCGTGGGCTCGCTCCTGTCCTCATCGGCTGCAGCATGCAGACTGTCAGTGGTCGCCCCGGTGGGTCAGAGACTGTGTTTTGTGCAGGCTTGGTTGCAGATCCTGGCTTAGCAGATGCTGAGCAGCAAGTCCCAGAGTTTACATTTCCAGGGTGACGAGGGATCCCAAATTAGGTTGCAAGTCTTTTAGGGCAGGGGCTATTTTCTTATGCTTTTTTACGGCACCTAGTATAGTAGGGCCCTGCTTAAACCTTCCAGATTTTAGCCCTAGTATAGATATAATAAAAATAAGTCAGATTCCGAGTGGACTCATGCTTCCGCAATTCTGTGGAAAAGGAATGTTTTTCCGCAGTGCTGTGCCCTGCTGCTTGTACAGGGGGCTCTTGTTACCCACTCCGCGGGTCGCTCTGCGAGCTGTGTTGATTTGAGTAGGGCTTGAGTTAAAGGTGGAAATTTGCAGTGGGAATAGCCAGCTAGGGCAGCTCCAGGGTGCCCCTGCTGTTCCCAGCCACGTGTACCTCCATGTGCAGGTGGGCAGGCATTCCCAGGCTTTTCCTAAAACTTGTTTGTAGACCAGGCAGGTTCTCACAGCGTAGGCGGGATGCTGCGACTCACCAAGCAGGGCATTAAAGTGGGCCTTGGATTTTGTGAGCTGTTGCCGACACGCTGTCTTGCTGGGTGACATCTACAGGTCATTTTGCCTCAAAATCTGCCTTGCCTCAGTAATACCCATCTCTTTTGAAAGAGCTTTTGAATCCATTTATTATTATTACTGTTCCCAAATATCACAAGTAGAAGACGTTGTGGTCTAATAGATATGGCACACTGTTTGCAAGGACCCTGCTTCTTTTCTTGGCTTTGCCACGTTCTCTCCGTATGATCTTGGGCGAACTGCTCCACCAATCTGTTCCCCTGTCACCACACATTGCCTTAGATCATCGATTCTCTGCAGCAGACGCAGTCCCTTAGCACATCGTCTTTTAGTGTCTAGCATTATGGGGCTCCAGTCTCCACCAGGGCTTCTGTGTGCTACAGAAATACAAATAGTTGCTGCTAATAATAATATTAAATCTGTGTGGCTCTTCAGAGATAAGTAAAGGGCAATGCTCCTTTCTCCGAGGAGCAGGCAGGATGAGTACTTTATTTTTGTCTTTGTCTTTCTCTAATTAAAAAAAAAAAAAAGCAGCCAGTAGACATGATTAAAAGAAAAAAAATAAACGAGACTGCAGTAATTTGATATTTTTAGCCTCAGACCTGCTACTTGCTCTGTGAAGGCAGTCTTAGGATCATGGCCTGAGTCTGGTTCATATCCGTGTTTGCCAGGGGTGTAGAAATTGTTTGGAGCCTTATATTGGCAGTTGGCTCGGTATTCAGGCTAATCCCATAAAACCACCATGCAGCTTGGTGCGACTTTCAGTATTTGCTGTGAACAAAAGTCTCGGGGAATGTTACAGATCTGACACGAGGAGCTTCACTTGGCCAATACGTGGCAGGGCTCTGGGCTGGAATGATAAGGGTTTCGGATGGAGCTGAGTGTGGCAGAATGGGAGGCCGTCGGAGATGAGAAGTCAACTCTTGACTGTCTCTGTGTACTTTGGGATTTTTTTAATTATTATTTCATTTCCAAAGAAATGCAACAGCAACAACAAAAGGTCTTAAATATTCAACAGTGGAAACAATAGATTTGAAAAGGAAAACAAAAAGTTAGAGCCAGCTCTGGCATTGGTGGACATTTGGCTCTGAGGGAAGCGAGAACAGCTTGGATTTGCATAAATTGCGTACTGCGGGTCAGAAAGCAGAGTCAGAATTATGCTTTCATTGCAGTGGCATGAATGGGAGCACATAATTGGCATTCTTCCCTTCTTGATCAGATGCCTCCTTCAGGGGATCTCTGCACCCAATACGTTGCGGCTCATCCATTCACTGCCTGGCATGGATAGGGCTTTTGTTTTCAAATTATGATTTTTTCTATTCTCTGATTTCTTCCATAACCTGGGAAAGCCCCAGCCCTCCCCCCCTCA
>NW_008825614.1:15284627-15313574 GCF_000699105.1 Pygoscelis adeliae | reverse complement strand
TTTGTTTCGGAGAACAACCAGAGGTCACGCTGTGCTGAATGTAACTGTTGTTGCATCACACGCACACACACACCCCTGTCTATGTTTTTGCACTTCTGGGTCAGCGTGGAGCTGACAACCCCCCGGGGCGATGGTCGTGGTGCTCAGTCTTGTGCACCTCTTCTGAAGTTTACGGAGTCCTGCTTTTCTGAGTTCAAATTGATGAGCGTGACTGTGATCAGTCCAGTAGGGCTTCCTCCAGGGATGTACAAAGATGCACTTCTGGCTGGGACAAGCTTAGCATGTCTCTTGGCTAACCCAGGACCTGGCTTTCTTCTCCATGATTGGGCTTAATAGCTTTTCTTGCCTCTTAAGATTTCCAGCTCAAGTGCAATGAGGACTTGCTGGTGGATTCAGATTCAGCAAAGCACTTAAATGTATGCTTAACTTCAGCTGCATTCAGTGCCCTCACCGGGACTCAGGCACGTATTTGCTTCAGGTGATGCATATGGTAAAGGGTTTTGCTGAACTGGAGCCGCACCCTCCAGCAAGTGCATATAGTGCTGATAAAAACTCATGTCCGTTCAGACATCGGCAGCCACATGGAAGCCTTTCCGGCTGGATGTCACGTCCTGGTCCTCCTCCCCGCGTGGCTCCCTGTCAGCACGGCCCACTCCAGGGCTTCCTCTCTCATCCTGGATGCCTGTTTACAGTTTCTCTCTCCACAGAGTCACTGGCCAGACCAAATGCCACATGCCACTTAGCCATGTCCTGTCCTTTCCTGGGACCATACCCACCCCGCAGTTGATATCAGATCCACCCAGCAGCAAAGGCAAATGGCAGCTAACGGCTATTGATGGCTGGGTCTGCCTCTTCACTTATCCACAGACAAATGTTTTAACCTGTCGGTGCTAAGAAATCATATTGATTGGAGAGACTTTGTTTTATTCCTTGGGTCTGCTAATCGAAAGGGCGAGTCCTGCTTTAATATCTTCCTGCCGTGGGCTCAGTTCTACTGTACCTTGTCCGAAAAAGCTTTTCTTTTCAAGGCACAGGGAAAATGATGTTTATAAAATATAAACTACAGGAATTTTCATTCCCCTCTGGCTTTAGGAGGAGGAGAGCAGCTGGTAGAGAGTGGATGAGAAAGGCTTTATCTGCTGTATTTTGGTTACTGCGCTTTGAGTGATGGGTTTAATAATTGATAGAGCAATTTAGCAATGATCCATAATCCTGAAAGAAGCCTACACTCCTCTCCCTCTCCCTCCCTCCCTCTGAGACTGACAGGCTGCTCTCAGTGTTTTTGTCTGCAAAATTTCATCCCTTGGTTTCTGTAAACAGCCTGACATGGGAGAGGAGGGAAAAAAGCAACTGTTTCTAAATCTTTTGTCTTGCTTCCACAAACAGCTGCGCTGCCTTCTCCAGCTCAGGGCTTCAGTCGTTTGTTCGCACGCTCTTGCTGAAGAAAGCAGGAGGTTTTCTTTCAGGCCCTAACCTAAATGGAATGTATATTGCATGTAGCAATGTATATAGGAGAACAGTGGTGCAGAGCCTCCCGGCAGGGACCCCTCCCTCCCCATTTAAATCCAGGCTTTGTTCATGGCTGAATCCGGCTTTCTTAATCCCAAGAAAGGTGCACAGCGATGGCAAGGGCTTGGAGTATGCCAGTGCGCTTTGCTTGAAACTCTTCCAGGATTAACCCATGGAAATTGCTTTTCCCAAGAGCCTCGTGCTGACGGTCACAGCGAGCGTCAGGATCCCACTGGGGTGCCTGGTGTGTAAGCGTCTGTGTGAAACCTCATTTTTAAAGATGGGTGCATACAACCTGTGTTTGCCCAGCTTGCCCCCGTAGCAGCACAGGGCTGTGTCTGCAGGCACGTGGTGTGCACCCCCTCCTTGGGGGTAGGGAGTTTCAGCTCTCCTGTGCGTGATGTCCACCTCTCTCTTCATCCACAATAAGTGCATGAGGAGAGCAGAAAAGATGAGACAGGAAAAGGAGACAGAGGTAAGCAGGAGAGAAAAAGAGACAAGGTTGTAGGTACTGAATATGTGTTGAGGCCAAGGCAGGGTGAAGATAGGGGGGAGGTGCAGCCTGGCAGAAAGCTGGGTATAGGCAAAGTCAAGTGAGATGTATTAAGTTATGTTTTACCATATGTATTATATAGACACCAGATTGACAACAAGTTGTAATTAAGCATGACATAAAGTCAGCTATGCACAGCTGTATTATTCCTTAAAATTACAAGGGGTGAGGTCCTTTGGGGCACAGCGAAGTTTATGGACACTCCGCCATGGGAGGTCTGTAAGACAAGTTGTCTGAACGCTTGCCAGGAGTGACATAGGCATGGATGGCCCGATATCAGGCAGGGAGGGAGCAGGTGACTTCCCGGGGTCCGGGCTAGCTCTGTCAGCCTCTGACACCATCCTCTGAAGTATTTTCACCCTTCCCAGTCAGCACCCTGGTGGAACATGAGCGGTGTCAAGGGGCGGGTAGTTTAGTCTGCTTCTATGATTTATTTGCTATTAAGTACCCTTAGTAATGATAGGCTCCCGAGGCTTGTTCGATAATTATGCCAATCAAGTCCAGAAGTAATTCTTGTGTAACTTGCTCTCTGTTTTTAAAAGACAGAAGAACTGTGTGTGTACACTTGTTAAAAACACCCTGGGACTTGCACCTATACGCCCTGAAACACTCCCAGCTACGTAGTGTTTTGCCTGCATGTAGGAGGATCATGGTGACCTTCCTATTGACAAATGTATAGTTACTGTACCATAGAGTCAGAGTAGTTCAGGTGGGAGGGGGCCTTTGGGAGGTCATTTAGCCCAACCTGCTGCTCAAGATAGGGTCAGCCATGAGATCAAGATCAGGACTTTGTCTTGCCGGGCCCTGAAAGCCTCCAAGGATAGCAACTGCACAGCCTCTTGGGGCAGCCTGTGCTGGTGGTTCATTTATCGGCACAGTGGAAGTGTTTTCCCTGTCCCAAGTGGGAATGTCCCCTGTTTCACTTTGTCTATCATCTCTACCTCCCGCTGCCCACCTGAATGAAGAGCCTGGCACCATCTTCTCCATATGGTAGAGGAGAAGGGGGCAGGCTGCTGTCAGGTCCCCCATGGCTGTGTCTCCGCCCGCTGAGGTTCCTCCAGTTAGCCCATGCACTGGGGTCCCCAGTCTGAACATGGTATCCAGATGTGGTCTCACAAGTGTGGCTGGAGGTGGGTCATCACATTCTTTGGTCTGCTGGCCCTGCTCCAGGGAGGCTGTTGGTCCAGCTGCTACCAGGGGCCTTGTTTCAGCCCACTGCCCCCCAAGTCAAGGTGCTCATGGCCTTTCCCGCCAAGCGGTTCCCCAGGTATTGTCACCAGGGCTCACCTGTCCAGGGGCAGGACTCGGCATTTGTCCTGGCTGCATTTCAGGAGGTCCTCGTTGGCCCATGCCTCCTGCCTGTCCAGGTCCCTCTGAGTGGCCTCCATGCCCTCAAGCACATCACCAGGTTTCTGCAGTTTGGCGTCACCCGTAAACTGAATGAGAGTGCACTCTGCCTCCTCCCCCGGGTCAGTGATAAAGATGTTAAACAAGACCGGCCCCAGGATAAACCCCTGCGGTACCTCACTTGTTACCAGCCTCCAGTTTATATTTATGTCCTGTAACATAAACCATCACTGAAGCCTGAGTGGATCCAGCTTCCAGTCCTCTGAGCTGATACAGATATTTTTTGATGTGTTGCAAACTAATCTTGAGGGATGGGCGAGGGCAATGTGAGCAATGCAGTATTGGAGCTACCCTCTAGTGGTGGTTGTACTGGTGGTTTGACAGCCCTGGAGGTGGCTCTGGCTACATCCACGGTCCTTTCCAGAAACCAGGTGTAGCTGTGTTTGACCTGTGAAATAGGGAGCATGGTAGTACGCCCTTCAGAGGTACCGTCCCTCCTTACAACTCAAACCAAAACATCTTTGTGGGTAAACAGTGTACTCTGATAGATTGGGTGACATTCCTCAATGGCCCTTTCCCTCCCTCATGAATATCCTTGTGTTGACTAAACTCTCTGGGTTTTGAACTTTATGCTGGATTCTGAATGGTATGGCGTGCCTGCATGTCCTGGGATGAGTCCTGACTCTCAGGGCTGTCCCTTGCTGTGATTCTGCTGGATTGGTGCTTCCCAACATGGTCCAGAGATCATGGCAGTCCTTGAAGCCCTAGCGAGTGGTCTGCAGAGCTGCACCACTTCCGTATGGGCTTTGTCTGAGCATCCCAGCAAAGTCCAGAGCTCAGGGATGCAGGAGAAATGCAGAGGTCCTGCAGCGAGGCCAGCAATGAGGGTGAGTCCGGCACAGGTGGGGTCTGGAGCTGCTCTCCTGCCCGCTGCATGGGGCAGGGAGTGAACGAGCAAGCAGGAGCCATCGGCGCCTGTAGGTGTTAAGCTCTGGCCCTGATGGAAGGCTTTTTCACAGGTGGGAAGTCTGCAACTGCCCAGCCCTGGAGGGGAGGAAGGCCTTGAGTCTGGGGGTCATCCATATTAGATGTCTGCATCCCTTCCAGGTGTCTGTGCAATTGAAGAGGTGGAGGGGCAAGGGAAATAGCAACTATAACCTTTTACTCCCAGAATATGAGCCTGTCTCCTTTTACAGCCCTGCACTTAAGAAGTGATTTGGGGTCTGAGAGGTACAGAGGGACAAAAAAAGATACTGTATGCTCTCCATCTCCATTAACTACGAGCTAAGGGTACTCTGTATGCTGCAGTATATGGCAATAAAAAGTGGATACCTCCATAAAATACAAAAGGGTCAAGTAAGCAGGTATGAGAAAGAGTCCATAAGATACCAAAGAAAGTGTTCAGCTGGGAGGAAGATGGAGACCCATCACATGAATAAAAGCCCCTTTGTAAGACACAAGAAGGATGCAGTTCCTCCTCCTCACAGGAGGTATCTCGGCGTGTGGGAGAGCACAAATGCTGAGAGGGGTCAAGCCCTGGGCATGCAGCCAGTCAGTGCATGCCCCCTCGGTCCGTGGGGTTCGGCTCCTGCCTTTCTGCTTCTGCCCAGGGCTTTCTGGACGGAGATGTGAAAGCTGCTGCTTTTTCTGAAGTTCAGGCTTTGGCAGGTGAGACTAACAGGTAGAAGAAGACAGGAGCTGTGTATATTGACTCAGCAGACAGCATCACTGTAGGTCTGTCTGTCTGCACTGCCTGCAGCTGCCTGCAACCTTCTTCTAGAAGCGCCACCCCGAAGGCGAGAAGCAGGCACGCTCTCTGCTCAAGGTACCAGCAAGTATCAAGTTTTGAGTTATATTTTTGTCTGATATGTATACTTGTCCATGAAGGACTCTGCTGAGACAATCACGCTCAGCCATGGGACCTACCAGAGGTGGTAAATTATCCCCAAGGAGGGCAGTTTGCAGGGGAGTTTTAAAATTCAGAAAGAGCCCAGCTCTCCGAATCCAAGTCTGTGGAAATGAATTTTTTTGGCATTTGTTTTTAATGTCCTGTGATGTGTGGGTGAAAAAGCCAGTGAGCTAGACTGGTAATTAATTTTCCTGACAGAAACACCAGACAATGAAATTACCCTGCCACAAAGCAGGGTTGCTAAAGTAAATACTCTGCCAGCAGCAGGCCTGAAAGCAGGACGGGGTCATATGTGAGGTGCAAGCAAATGATGAGATGGCACTTCTGCCTCTGGGGACCTGTGGGCGCTGCCAGCACAGGGACCCTCATACCCTGAGTCCCCGGCTCGCAGCGCCAGCTGCTCTCTGGTATACACAGGCACGTTCAAGCTGGGCTCCAAGGTGATGGGGGACTTGCCGGACCCAATGCTGAGCCAAAGAGCAGGTCACCCTTTGTTGGCTAGGGGAATAATTTGGTCTGGGAAAGGAGTAGAAGATGTGGGAAGCAGGGATGGGCTGTCTGCTTCTCTCTTGGAGATACAGGCTCTTGGGGGGCGAGTTTGGTCTCTCCCAGGTTGGTGACGAGTGGTTTCTAAATGTTTGGTCTATGCTGGCAAGATCTATGTGAGCTGTAGAGCAGGGTGTGCCTGCACGTACAGAAGGGGAGTGCCTTTTGTTGGGAGACGTCAAAGGCAGCTTGCAGGAGAGGAAGGACGGGAGGGCAAAGTTTTCTGTTTTCCCTCCATGTGTCTCATACCAGAGGCTGGAATTACTGTGCTGAGGGTGTTGCAGATGTACAGCCAAAAAACTGGTGGAGAGTGGTAAATGGGGACATTCCTCCACGTACCAAGGTATCTGGCAATGGGCTGCCTTTGCATGGTTTCAGACAAGAACCCCACCATAATCGAAAGGTTTGGTGAATCCGTGTTAAAACAAGCAGTATTATCGGTATGGAAAACACTTCCTTGTGCAGCCATGGAGAGATCTGCTGAAGACCTCAGTGCTGTTCTGGGAGGACCCGCTGCCATGTGAATCATCCTTCCGATTTATAATTGCAATACTCTGATGTGCACACTTTAATAGGGCATTTCCCCCTGTTACATAGTGTTACCAGCTGCAGAATGGAGAAATCCCGCAGAAGAACTGGCTAAGACGTGGAAATGTTTTCTTCCCCTTTGGAAAAGAGAATTACACCATTCTCAGAGCTGAGATAAATCTGAGTGCTTTTAGCAATAAAAGGGTCAGTTGTGGGGTGGACTACGTGCACATTTTAGGACCAGAGTTATTTAATGTATTAATTATCTGTAAAAAGTGGTGGGCCAGCAGTGAAGTGCTTAAGTGTGCAGATACCACAGACTTGCTTCGGTTAGGCTGCAGAAAAGAGTAAGGATCATTTAAGGGACTTTGATCTAGATTACAGACAACATTATGCCAGATCAGTGCAGTACTGAAAGGCAGTAAACATTGGAAGAGGAAAAACGAACCATTTCTACATAATTCTATGTCCTAAATTAACTGCAGCTCCTCTGGAGAAAGGACTGTGTGTCTCAGAGGATCTCCCAGATAAAACATCTGCTGAAATGCCTCGTGTCACTCCAAAAGCAAACAAAATATTAGGCTCGGGGAAGACTGGAACGCAAAACCATTCTGCAAATAATGTAAAATAAGTTTGGGGAATATCCTCGTGTTTAACTATTTGTAGGTCTGTTCAGCCTGTCTCCAAGCAGTCATGTCAGGAAGAGGAGTTGTAGGGCCAGGCGGTGGAAGTGGATTGAAACATCCATGGGTTGAAACACTGAGAAACCAGAAGCTGCTGCAAACACGGGAGAACAGGGCAGAGAGATAAAAATAGCTTGTGCTAAAAGAAAGGTGATTCAAGCGCTTCTGTCTTCACCTCTAGGCCAATCCATGTGAATATGAAGTGAGAGGTGACAAATTTAAACCTGATGAAGGAAAATCAGGCTTTAAACGACTGAGTTAAGATGCTATTGAAAGCAGAAGGTTGCCTGTGGAACTCCATGCCACAAGATGTGATTGAAGTCAAGATCTCACCTTGTCTTAAAAAATTGACGTGTTTATGTTAAGAAAGAGAGGAGTTCCACGTGTTAGGTAAAGGTCTATGTGCAGAAGGATCTATGCATCCATAACTGAGCATACAGAACAATTTCCACCCAATAGAGGTTTGGAAGGCATTTTATCAGTGGACGAGTTGTTTCATTACAGAACTCGTAGCATCCTTCACCAAAACACTTGGTGTTGGCCATTAGCAGAGAGTGCCAGCAGGCAGGCAGGCCATTGCTCCTCCTGAGGTGACTCCAGCTCTCTCCTACACATGGCAAACAGGAGGTGTCTGCTAGCTGAAAATCGGGAAACCTGTGTGGTGTCCTATACCTGTTGTTCTTTTGGTGTCTTAATGACTGCTTAATTAAGTTAATGAGGTCTTTTTGTCTTAGGGCCATTCCCTCTCCATGGAAAAATTGCAGTCACGATGCAAAGGCAGGGCTGAGAGAAAGCCGCAGCGAATGCTGGCTGTGGTGTACATAGGGCACCGTATTGCTTCAATCTGGCCCCACTCTCGCAGGGATTCTCATCGCTGTTCCAAAATTATCATCTGTTTGGGGCTGAACGGGCAAAGATTGCAACTAATGTTTAGGCTTGATTGAGTAACGCAAATACAAGTTTTCAAGGTAAAATAAAATAAAACTATCTCACCGACTCCCCTCCCTACAACAATAGGTCTGGTTTAATATAATGAATGACATTCCATTTAGTTGCCTTTTATTTGTCTAAGTGGTAAGGATGCTGGTTTTGTGCTTTCCTTCCCAACAGTGGAGGTGTAAAACTTCTTTTGTGTGTGAAAAAGAAATTCTCTAAGAAGTGCTGCACTCCAGAAGCCGGAGCTTTAAGGAAAACCTACTGGACAGCCAAAGACTCACGAGAAAAAAATTAGAAATTTTGGAATCTCAAATTCCAGGTCATCCCTTCTTGCAGGGGTCTGGAAGTGTTGGCAGCGTAAGTGTGGGGAGAGAGGGGAGGACGCGTGTGCTGCATATGACAGCAGTGCAAGCGATTTTTATGAACAGGGAGGTTTCTACACGATATCGCGTTGGGAATATCCCACCGATAGTCCACCCCTCCGCTCCTTCCACTTGAGCTGGTGGGAGGGATTTGAAGTTCAGGCAATGCGTGGCTGAGCTCTCATTAGTGACCAGGGACATTTCGTTCACAAAGTGGAAGGCAGACAGGGAGAGGCAGATGGCTTTGAATGCAGGATTTACATAGTAATGAGATTCAGGTCACCATAGCTGTCTTTTTCTCTCTGCATTTTGTCTAGGTGTCGAGTAGTGTGCAGGGATGACGGAATGGGGGGGGAAAGGGGGAAAATTAACTCCTTGTTCCTAAGGAGAGATTGGTGTTAGAATAAAAAGTTTGTCACAATAGGCTAAAGAACAGTGGGGTATGAGAACAGTAAGCACAGATGAAGCTAGAAGGGCTAAGGGTAGCCACTTTTTAAGTTTCTGGCATGTTTTCTTTGGGAATGGCACAAAGCATCCTAGCCTTAAAATCCCAGAATATCCCGTAATTTCTACATTCTGCGTTGCTGGTTTGAGAACAGATAGGTTTAGGCTTTTATCATTACCAGTCAGCCCAAAATTGGGGAAGTTTGTGGACTGAAGATGGGGCATGGATTCTTGCTACAGGGCCTTTGCTTGTTTCCTTGGAAAAAATTACCCATTTTGCTTGGTTTCTTGGCTAAAGACTTGTCTTCACATGACTGTGTAATGGCATGATTAAAATATAATATTTTCCACTGCAGTTGGTAATCCTTCGTATGATCTCACTAGTGTCAGATCTTATCCTGATGACAGATGGGAAACTGGGAACCATGGGCCCTATTTCCAGCTCTGGATGGGGCACTTGATTTGTTCAATAGTCAACCCCAGGCATTCCTAAAATATGCATCATGGCCTGAGAAATCCCAAGGCTATTTTAAAATTATGAAAGTTTTAAAAGCAATGCATGTTTCTTTCTTCTGCCTTTTTTTTTTTTTGCCCCCCCTTTTTTTTTTATAGTTAGAGGAGTATGGGAAAGTAAGTTTTTCTTTCTGTTGTACGTCACATGACTCCAGAAGCTGGGGCTTTAGAAGAAAGTGTTGCAAGATTTGCAGGAAGAGCAGGAGAGAAGCCTTAGGTGATCCCTGTGTAAAATAGGAACTATGGCACTCAACTGCATGTGGAAGTCTGGGCTGAGGTAGGGAAGGTAAGGAAGGTGTTTGTGTATGGAGGTGGGTTTTGTATAAGGTTTTCAGTATTTGTAAGATACTTTTGATTCTTCCACATAGAAGGTGCTTTTGAAATGCAAAACATTTGGGGTGCTAAGGGGAGGATTCATCTTGTCTCACCGTGGCCACTGGTGTTTAGGGAGCTTGTCTAGCCTCAGCAAAGAAAGATTCAAATCATCCCAAGACAGTGGGACAAATCCCCCCCGGGGGAGGGGGGTGTCTCTCCATTGACTGCACGGTCTTCACGGTACCTAGCTAAGATTTGACATCAGCTTCTACCTGGCTGAAAGGTGAAATGACCCTCACCTTAAGGTCCTGTGGAAGTCTGAGCTGAGACTGGTCTTGCTTATTTGGGCGTCTCCTCCATGCCCCAGCTGGGGATGCTCCTGGAGAGCTGAAGCAAAGCTTTTACCTTGTCATCTCCTTCCTCAGCAGGGCTAACACCGAAACTCACTGAGCAGAGCTGCCTCAGTGGGCATCTCCTGAAGCCAGCAGTAAATGCATAGCGGGAGTGCCGCCGCATTTTGGCTGTTCGGGCTGGAAGGGAAGAGGAAATCTAATCAGGCGCCTAGGACAGACTGGGAAGTGAAGGCTTCTTGGCTACTTCCTCCTGAGGAAAAGGCTTAGGTCTAATAGATCTAATTACGTTATTTCTGTGTTTTATGGTTACATCCATTTGTTTAAAAAGTCAGTAATCCTTTTATACCAGTCCTGTAATGATTATTTAATGTCTGGCTGTTTGTGAAGCTCGACGAGCTGTGTGAACGGAGGATGCTTCACCACAGGGAGTCCACACGGTTCCTCCATAGGACAGCAAGCTGGGCCCGAGAGCCTTGAGTGGGGGCCTTAATTGGGTGGCCTTGAACACACAAGGTTCATTTTGTGCTCCATTTTCCTACCTGCCGAATGAAAAGAATGGTAGTTCTCTCCTTTGCAAACTGCTGCGAAACGTAGGACTGTCTCTTGGTGAAATGCTGCCAGAGAACTCTTCTGCAAGGATAAATATTCACCAACTCATGCTTGGTTAGCAGACACTTTGCTGGTGGCCAGTGGGGCCCTCAGCTCTGTCGGAGCAATGACACTTGTTGGCAGCAGGCAGCTTTGTGAGCGTCACGCTCTGCGCGGGCCTCCCTACGCCAGCCGAGTGGATCTGCTCCTCTTGCTGATGTTTTCTAACCTCTTCCTTTGCAGAGCCCCTGAAATCATCCTCGGTTTACCGTTTTGTGAAGCAATCGATATGTGGTCGTTGGGATGTGTCATTGCAGAGCTGTTCTTGGGCTGGCCGTTGTACCCGGGAGCTTCAGAGTACGATCAGGTAGGTACGGATGTTGCCCTGGGTGCTGGTAAGAGCACGGATGTTCATGGGTTGGAGTTTTTTTCTCTTCTCTTGTCAGAGTGAACAGATGCCAACTTTTTCTGTTTTGCTAATAGGGGATATGTGATTCTTACCCCCCCCAAGTCAACTTTTTCATTATTCACCTGGGGTATTTATAGTAGGTAACCAGTGTGCTGTTTGGTATGCTGGCTTTTAAGACCCGACTGCCTAAGTGAAATCTCAATCAAGACTCAACGCTGCCATTGACTGGAGAGCTCTGTACATGTCTCTCCTCACTGAGCAGAGCAGGCACCCTTTCTCTGCTGTAACAGCAACTGTTGAATAAAGGTTTATTTGTTAGAAGAAACTGCACGAACTCTGCTGCATTCATAACCCCTTTTATGAGGGTGCATATTAAAAGCAATGACAAGAAGGAGAACATTCACAGTAGTGTAGGTTTCTAGTTAATATAAGCTGTCGTACTTCTCTCCCTATAGGCTTTTACACTCCTTTTGTAGTCCTAAAACTGATAGTGCAGCAGCTGCTAGATCCAGGGCTGCAGAACACTTTCCATTCCCATAGTCTTCTTCAGGGTGATCTTAGCTGTCTGCAAATGCGGCCTGAAAAGGGTCTTTTTTCTTTTAGAAAATCTAAAAAAAAAAAAAAAAGAGCAGGGTAATAAGTAAGTTTTTCATATATGAAAATGTTTCTTTGACTCTTCTTTTGTAACTAGTATTTTTTTAGTCAGAGCTTTAAAGGTGAAATTTGGCAGGGGAAATAATCTGCAGTGAAGAGCAGGGCCATTAGTGACTCCAAAGGAAATCAGACATAGCTGAAAAACTTACAAGCATTTGAAAATCACGTACCAAGCATGAAGAGTAGATTTCTTTCTCCTCCCTGCTGCACCCCAAAAGCCATAAAACACACAGGTTAACTGCCCAGCACAAAGCTTCCTCTGGTGAAGTACGGTGAGGGCTCCTGGGGAGCTGGGAAAGGGGTAGGAGCTGATCCTGGCCCCTCGCTGTAGCCCGAGTCGCCCTGCAGTGCTGGCGCTGGGCTGCAAGGCAGGATCCTGGTGCTTCTCAGGTACATGAGCTCTGGTGGACCTAAGGAGCTGCAGAGCCAAGTAAACCATGCTCAGTGAACCAGGTCCTGAGTGCTTGGAAGTCTTTGAAACCACGGTTGCTTTTTATGCCTTTATTTATTTAATTTTTTTTACTCCTCTCTGTCTCTTCTCTCGAAAGCGCTTTCCATTCTTCCCTAGAATTTTCTAGAGTAGATGACTATTTTTAGTAGTTTTGCAGAGTTTGCAGCAATTGTGCAAAGTGAAACATTCAAGAGTCAGGAGATGCCAAAGTTAAGGTTTCGTGTGGCACCCCAGGCGTGAGTGAGATTGGTCTTTAGTTGTGTAATCGCAAACCCTTTCTCTGAATAAATAAAGTCTGAGATCCTGGAAACACATGTGTAGCATCTTTTAGCTGTGTGAGTGCCAGCGAGGTCATACTCATGGAAGTAACCCAAATAACAAATGAAGTCATGTAGGCAATAGAGATGAAGTACTTTACATACCATGAGGGTGTCAGTTCATTTGAGTGTATATTTCATCTAAGTTCAAAGATAGTCACTTCATAGTCCTCCGTTTTGAACTTCAAACTTCTCCTAGGAAAGGCTGTGCACTCAGCTGGGGGTAAAAACAGCAAAAGTTAAAGCGCAAATATCAAATTGTTGAAATTGCCTCCTGGAGAGGAGAGCGTGACATAAAAAAGTGCAAAGCAGTGAAACACCCCATTGAAATCTCTGTGTGGGTCATCTTCTTTGACCTCTAAAACCTAGGTACTTTCCTCCCTTTATCCGTAGGCTTTGTGGGAATGTACCATAAGGGTGAGCTTCCAGTGATGTACGTGATAAATGGAGGGATGCCGTAGGGGAATTCTCTTTCCTCTCATTCCTTGCACTGGGGGTTTTTTTGGTGAAGTCTAACTATGTGCTACGTTTTCTCTTTCTTTCTTTGTTCTATTGTTTTAAATGCCTCCTGCCCTCCTTCAAGGAATACCTCCAGAGATCTTCACAGGATGAACAGTGACCTCTCATCCTTCTCTTACAGATTCGCTATATTTCACAGACGCAGGGCTTACCAGCAGAGTATTTGTTAAGTGCAGGGACAAAGACTACGAGGTTTTTCAACAGGGATACAGACTCACCGTATCCTTTGTGGAGGCTGAAGGTAGGAAGATGTTCCCTTGTTTCTTTTACCTTGCAGTTGTTGGTTGGAAGTGAGGAGACATTCAGGTCACCTCAGAGCCTAGGTCTCTGCTTTTTGCAATGCAGCACAGACATTGGGGTGGGTATAGCCTGAGGTAGAACCGCCATCCCCGAAGTCTGCAGCCCTTAGCCCACCTGCTTGGCACTGCTTTGTGGGAAATTTAAGTCCAGAATTGACCTGAAAATCTCCCTCTAAGTAGTCAATGAATTGATGTGTAGTTTCTATAAAACAGATAGGGGCAGATTTTGCTCTAATATCTAACACATTGGCGCAGGGGGGCGGGGGGAAGAAAGCATTTTAATTCTGACAATCAAAGCCTCTAGTAATGCAAGTGAGCCCTGAGTCTCTTGTACCAGTGTGTTTGGCTGCATTCAGTCCCAAGTAGAGATGTCAGTGGACTTCTGGCTGTAAGGATGGGATGCTGAGCCTCACGCTGGGGTGGGTGTAAGAGTCCTTTGGGACTCCCACCATAGTTGGGAGGATCCTCTGAAGTGAAAAAGAAGAGATCAATCACTTTGTGACACACAAGCTGTCATAACCATGGCAGAGATAGCGTAAATGTTATCTGGTCAGGCAAGAGAGACACAGTGGTCTCTGATGAGGGCAGGATAAGGCACAAGCTGGAAGTGGCACATAACCTGCAGCTGATTGCAGAGCAGTTCTGGTCAATGCCTGTCTCCTGTTTTGAGCAGACGCCAGATGATCATGAGGCAGAGACGGGGATTAAGTCGAAGGAAGCAAGAAAGTATATTTTCAACTGTTTGGATGATATGGCACAGGTAAGAGCATTGGTGAGTAACCAGCAAGACTGCCTCACGTGCTTTTGGGCAATGCTAACAAAGGGGAACTACATGATTTCTCTGTGTATCCTATTCTTGTGCCAGGTCCTGAGAAATACCAGGAGTATGCCTACCAGATCAGCTCATTATGTGCTGCTTTGTAGGGGAAACTGCACATAGGGGCACGTGGGCTCAATGTGCTGTAGTAAAGCAGCCTTGGAAAATGGCTAAGTCACACCTCTGAGTGTCGAAATCCCACGTTTTCTCTTGTCTCTCCAGTGCTCCTCTGTGTGACCACTGGCAAGCCACTTACTTCTCTGTGCTTTAGTATTTCCATTTGTAAAACGGTGACATTGGAAATAATCACCAAGGCCGCAGAAGAGCGTGCTGTCTGTAAAACGTGGCTATCTGGGGGAACGGGGAGTACTTACTCACTGTGTCAATTCCATGTGATTGTGGAAGTTCATTCCAGCATAACCACTCCCGCGACTGGAGTTTGTGCTAGCAAACAAACTAATGCACAGAACTGGCACAACACTAGCACAAAACTGGAGTTTATGCTAGCAAAGTCTGGACATTGTAGCATTCACGAGCAAACATACAGAAATGGAGGACTGAGATCAGGGGAGACTGTATAAATGGATGAAATAACGATGGGGTTTTTTTTCCTGGCACCTGATACATGAATGGGATGTTTCTCATAAACCTACTGACAATTTTTATTTATTTTATGTATTTTTTGCTCACAGGACACATAGTTAAGTATCTGATAGCACAGTCCTTTTTATGATAAATATACTGATTATCAGGACTTGCCTGCTACCACATGGAAGCTGTTCATCTTCAGTGGAGGGTGACTAAGTGTTTCATTAGCCATTGACCCAAGCGAGCTGAACACTTAACAGTCTGTCTGGGGATCTGACATGCACAAGCCAGATGACTAGCCACCGCAGAGTCTGCCGTGTGACTTCAGCAACTACCCCTTTCGACAGGGAGGCTTGCAGGGCATGTGTTCCAACGAGGAGTAAACACAGTTTGCTGGAGACCTGACCATCTGCTCTTCCCCTTTAGCACTCACCCTTGTCCTTTCTCCTTTAGGTGAACATGACAACGGATTTGGAAGGAAGTGATATGTTGGTGGAAAAGGCGGACCGGCGGGAGTTTATAGATCTGTTAAAGAAGATGTTGACGATAGATGCAGATAAGAGAATAACACCCATTGAAACTCTGAACCACCCTTTTGTCACCATGACACACTTGCTCGATTTCCCTCACAGCACACAGTATGTGGCTTTCATTTCCCTTGGGTTTTGATTTGAGGGGTGAAGAGGAGAGTGGGTTGTGGTAGAGACCAAATGTGTCTGAGGGGCATTATTAAGATGCTTAAGCCTTAAGTTTTAATCTTTTTCTGGTTAAAAAAAGAGGATTGCCAACTCTTAAGGTTGCAAGAATTGTGTTGTAGGTGCTTGGCATTTAAAACACTGCAGAGTGTGCTACATTCATTATGTAAATATTCAATAATTACATATGTTTGCATTAAAATGCAGAAGAAATTATGCAATTAGTGCTGAAAGTATCGGTATATCTCAAAGTAACATAGTCCTGATTGTTACTGCAGTAATCAACCTTATCTGCAGTGGGAAGCCAACCCTTCCTCCCAGAACCCTCCCATCTTGGAGGTGGCAATTTGGGGCTATTTGCTTTTTAAGGGAAGAGATTTTTCTGCAGCAGGCTGGTTTACAGGCACAGGCAACAGGACAAGCAGTTCAGTTTTCAGCTTTGTTGTTGCCTGCCTATGTAACCTTAAACACCACGCTCTGACCTCAGCTGACACATTTGTGGAGTGGAGATGGACTCCACTGCCCGATGGAGATGTGAAGAAGTGTCATGCCTTCAAGCCTGACTCCCCTTTCTCCTAAGGCTGTGTCATGGAGCGCAGCAGCCTGAAACGCAGGAAACCTGCGCCCAGCACATTGCTCTTGTCCCCTGGGCCCCTTCACGTAGAGCCAGGCTTCTCAGGTGCAAGTGAAGGCAGACACGTAGTGGGAGTTTTCCAAAGCCTTCAGGACACCTAGCTTTGAACATCCTGCTCTGCAGCACTTCGCAGTTCTAGGTGCTTTTGCAGGCTGTCCCTTCACCTCATCGGGAGAACAGAGTTACCAGCACAGCACTGTACTTCATTGGGTGCCGTGTTCATGGGTGTCTAAAGGCTGTGAGGAGCTCAGGTACAAAAATAAAGGGGACTGCTTAAAAAGCCATAGAGTATGTTTGTGTGGGTGCTGCAGAGCAACAGGTTACTGTGTCACCTCTCCTGCCCGTATGTGTGCTCTTACTTGCGGTATTTCAAGTTCATTTAAGGTAGTTTTCCCTCTGTGAAGGAGCTGTAGCTGCCTTTTCGTTACATTTATCACAAGATAAGAGCAGCTGCTTACCAGAAGGTAGTGGGTGCACGATCTGTGTAGACCCAGACTTACCCTGCACAGACATCTTTGAGCATTGTTATCTATAAGTAAACAGTAAGTGATAAACGTAATGAAAACAAGATGGGAGATTGTTGTGCTAAACAGCGAGAAAGTAACTTTCATATAAAAACGTTCATGAATAAAGAAAGTGATAGCATTTTCTGACAGTATTAGCATCATATACTGAAGTCTTTTAATTTGCAGCAGTCCTTCTTACTGTGCAACAACCAATTGTGTAAGATAGGAGAGATTTGCGGCATAATGTATTGCCATCAGAAATCTTTCTGCTAACGCAACAGACCATAATCGCATCTTCATTTTTGAAGTGCTCACTTGTGGCTGCTCAGGCAAAGCCCCAGAAAGGTTGAAAATATCCTCGGGGCCAATAGCAGTGAGAATTTTACCTGAATAAAAAAATTCAGCATCAGGTCTCTGAATGCTAAATGCTGTGCCAGCCGGGTGTGTAACCCCATGCAGCCCCTCCACACTGGAAGCGGTGATTGGTAAAAAGAGCAATAAGCTGTAACCAGCATGGCAGGCTGATGAAAATTTTTGTCTGTGATTGCCTGTGGTTTTGAGAATAGAAACTTCAAAGCCTCGAGAGATGCAGGGAGTTGTAATCTCCCTTGAAAGTAAATCAGGCCACAGAGAAAGTGAAAATATATGGAAGGTGTAGCTTCTGGAAGGAATCTCTGCTGTGGCATGCTACAGAGAGGCTGCAAGTTTGAGCAGCCTGAGAGGGGCTGTTCTGCTTACTTCCAAGCAAACAGCAAAGCAAGTTTTGCTCCGTTTCACGTATTTAACTGCCCGGCTCTGAAATTGTTAGGTACTCCTCAGTCTTTCTGTTCTGTTTTGCTCTGTCCCTGCCTTCTTTTTTTTCCTTTTTTTTAAAGTAAAGACAGAGAACACAGTATTACATTAGTAGAGATTATACCTCGTTTTATAAAACTGTTTGGTAACACACAGAGTTTACCATGTACAGAATATATACTCTTTCCAGTGCTTTCTGCTTTTTGGAGGGAGAATTATATTCATACCTGACTGGAAAAAGGCAATCCCAATAGTCTTCTATATTAACTTGATAAACGTGTTTGATTTTTCTGAATGTTCTGCGACTTACAGGTATTTCACAGTTTTTAAATGAATGCACATAATGCGCAGCTATGCACAGTGTCCTGAGCCTGTCTTGTCTGCAGGTGTTTATGGCACAGATCCAGTTATCAAGATATTACCTGTAAGAGAAGAAAGATGATCATGTGAGTAAGAGACAAGACAGGGATAAAAAGATCTAGGTCCTCTTCCTGACCAAGCCTAGGGATCATATGAGCTTGTTTCTTTTGAAGGGACATTTTGTTTCTTAAAAATTATGTGATTATGTGTTTACTTCCCCTACCTCTAACAGCTTAGATCATTACAAAATGAATTATGCATACAGCTGATTTTTTACAGCTACAGCTGTTTTTCACTGCTTAGATTTTCTGTTTTTCTGGGTTGGGATAATGGAAATAAAATAAATGCCTTCATACTTTTTTGAGTTGTGTTTCAGACTCTGAGGTCACATTTGTAAAAACAATTATTGTGAAGAATTGTGGAAAACCTGTATTGGTTTTTAGACCTTCAAAACCAAGATTTTATTAAAAATACAGTTTTGCCCAAGATCGCTATGTTGTTACCTTTTAAACCTCTGTATGCTTTGGTATGCCAATTATAAAAACGAAATACTGGCAGTTTCATGTACCAGACACCTAGAGTGCTCTAGCAATGCAGAGAGTATTTCATCTCCTTTTACTGGGGATACAAAATACGATACTTCTCAAAATTTCCATTGCTATATCAATAACATTTAAAGGAAAGTCTGTGTAGAGGAAGTCTGTGTAATCTTTCCCCCCAGAGATCCAATTCGCAGTCTGAGATAACCTTAGAACCTGATTCCCTTGGGGCGTTGATGAATCTGATTCGGCATAACCTTTTGCGATATGAATCGTCCCATTGACTGCAAGAGGACAGCTCGTGTGCTTTAAGATAAGCATCTGCAGAAGTGTTTAGCCAGACAGGGGCGATGTTTTAACTGCTTGGCTGGACTCAGCTCCCAGTGACCTACTTTTTAAAAGGAACAAGTAAGATTTTTCAGGGGTCTCAGTGACCAAGAATAGTAAAATTCTTTCTTGCAGAAGACTTGTAAAACTACCTTTAGGCTTACACTAAGGCAGAAAGCATGACTTGGCTTTTCCTCTCAGGCTCAATCATCAGAAAAAAACAGTATCTATCTTTCTTTGTTGCTCTCAGTCTCTTTCACTCTTTTAAAATAGCCACTTCATATTTCTTGCCCTGCCACCTAAAGAGCAACCAATTTGCTTGCTTTTTGTGGCTTACATCGCAGCGCTCAGACCCATGGGGACACCCAAGAGTCCCAGAACAGCCGCTCTCATCTTGACACCCATTTGGCCTTCTTCAGTACAGGGTTGATCTGACTCTCACTGGTTAAGAGAGACCTGCATAAAATATCAAAGGGCTTTACGAGCCTGGAAAGTGCCAAGCCTGCCGTTGAGACCTAATGCAGGGCCACTGTGATGAACTGTTACCTGTGTTGGTCGGTTGGTTGATTTTCTGTCTCTTCCTTGTCCCCCCTTTCCTTACAGTGTCAAGTCCTGCTTCCAGAACATGGAGATTTGCAAGCGGCGGGTGAATATGTATGACACAGTGAACCAGAGCAAGACGCCATTCATCACCCATGTGGCCCCGAGCACATCGACCAACTTGACCATGACTTTTAACAACCAGCTGAACACAGTCCACAACCAGGTAAGGGCATTGATCAGAAGCAGCCACTGCTTGAAATGTTTACGTCAGTATGGTCTAGAAGATGAGAAGCAAAGTAGCATCCCATTTAACATGCCTGCAAAAAGATGGTACTTTTTTTGCTCTTCCTCATTCTCTTTCCTTCAGGCAAGTGGTAATCTTGTGACATTTTGTGCAACGGTGAAATGTTGCCCTTATTGTTCATGTTGTTGTTGGGGGTGATAAATCCTGCTTACTTGGGAAGTTGCTATGGGGAAAAGCTCATTAGTCCCTTAATGCAGCAAGCAGGACTGCGCTGCCTGGGTCACGCAGAAGTATTTGTGATCTTACAGCACTTCTTCGAATGGAAGTTAAAAGAATTTAAACCCTTCTATAACAGACACAGCACTGTAACCCATCAACAGGAAGGAAGAGTTTAGTGGTAATGTTTATTCTTCTCTCTCATTGGTTTTACTCCAGGTGCCACAGTTGATGTGGGGACCCTGTGCTCGTACCCCCACTCCGAACACATTGCACTCTACATTGGTGGGCTCTGGCTTCGTAATCATGCTTTGGACTCTTGTATTAGTTTTACATGCCCCAGTGTTGGGGGGTGCTGGGATGACAAATTTTATGTGACTAGCAGGCTAAGTTGTTTACTGCGGTACTGTATTACAACAGTGAAAGGAAACTCTCCAGGGACAGCACTGTAGGAGACTGAAGCTCAAGAAATAGCTACCGTCTTTTAAGCCTGTTGGGAACAGGCTGCTCAAGATTCACTCTAGAGATTGCAGGTGGCGTTGCAGAAATGGTGCTTGGAAAGCAAGGGAGCTAAAGGAGTCTGTGTAGACGTACAGGGTGTTCCTGTAGCACTCAGAAAACCAGACTTCATGACTCAGTTCTCGATACATGTGATCACAGAAGGTCTTTTGGAACAATTCATTAAGCAGATGCAGACAGAGATAGGTCATGGCTTGGTGCGATAGGGTATTAGTTACAAACACTGGTTCCCTTTCTTGGCTGTTTCTGAGATGCTGACTAAAGAAACATGCTACATGCTCCCCTAGGCTGCAGCTGCAGGGCAGAGAGACCATTTGTACCACAGTCGCTAGTAGGAAATGCAGACTTGCTTTCGTTTCCTCACAACTCACTTGATGTTAAGATTGGTTGTTGGCTGGGAAGGTCTGTGGTAATCTCTGAATTCTCATAAGGGGTGTGTGTTGTGAGCAGAACCGGTATCTCCAGTGTTCCTAGAATAAGTGGTAGAAACATTTCCAGGAAGGGTGTTTTAATTTGAACAAGCTCTAAACCTTTCACTGTTCTCTTCAACATACTGCTCATCTTGGCTCTCTGGTGCTCCCTATCTCTGCAAAATACCTGGGGATGCCTCCTTCCCATTATGACTCCTGAGATTAGGAGTGTGGGAGCTGTCGTGGTTGCTGCTTGGTCTGTTGCACAGGGGAACAGATTGCACTTCTCTGCCTCTGCACAGAGAGGGGGGAGGAGGAGGAGGAAGAAATTTTTTGCCGTCGCATCCCTTGTAGCTCTGGTTGTGGCTGTGGCAGTGCAGCATGGGTACCCTTCCCGGGCTCGGTGGCAACCAGGGTAGTGCAAAACGCTGAGCCTGCTGCCTCCTGCAGCCTTGATCAAAGCCTCATCCTCGGTTCATTTGTTCACCATGAGAAAGTGTTGTCTCGCCTATCTCCAGCAGTGATGCTGGTGCGTTTGGATGGAGGGGAAAGGTGGGCTCTGGTCTGGTGAAGTCTAGTCGCCTAGACATGAATGCTAAGGGCATATTTTTATAGAGCAGCGGCAGAGCTGTTTAGGAGTTGTTTATCAGCAACTGTTACAGACTCAGTCCAAATAAAAAACAAATCACCCTAAGATTTCTAGGTGTTCTGCAGAACACGGGGCTGATTTTTGTGCCTTTGCAACATCCCATGCTGGAGTTTCTGCTCTGAGAGATTTTAAAGTCAAGCCAAGCGAAGTTTGGACTTCTTTGAAAATACTATTATTACCTACTGTTATGCCTTCTGATTCCTTCAAATACAAAACATAATTCAAGGGGCATGTGCCATCTTAGATAAAAGGTAGAAGAAAGGCAGGAATGAGTCTCCCCTCTCAGGATGAGGCTTCACAGGGCATGGAGGTGCTGAGTTTCTTTTACCTAAGAAATGTGATCTTCTAGAGCTACGATGAAAGGACAACATGATTTGGGGATAGTAGCATTTTCTGAACCCATCTTCTGTGTGCTGCAAATCAGAGCCAGTTGGGCAATAAATGGGGCTACAGTTCTGCTTTGGAGAACGTGCTATGTGTCTGAGCAGTACACAGCAGCGCTGCATGGTCAGAGGTCCCATGGCATGGTACAGCTGCGGTTACTCAGGCAGATTGTGCTCCTTTCCCCGTCGCTGCCCTTGCCTCTGTGCTCCTCAGTGTCCTGTTCTACCCCTTGTTTTGTTTTGGTTTGCTGGTTTTTTGCTTTTTTTTTTACTTTATCTTACACTATTTTACTTTTTTATTTTATTTTTGGATTTTGCTTCTTCCAACGTACCCATCTCCCTCATTTTTTGTTTGTTTTTGTTTAATTCCCGTCATTCCTTTAGACCACCAACCTGGCTCCCACCTCCTCCAGTGCCACTATTTCCTTAGCCAACCCCGAGGTCTCCATACTAAATTACCAATCTGCACTCTACCAGCCTTCAGCGGCGTCCATGGCTGCGGTGGCCCAGCGGAGCATGCCCCTGCAGACAGGAACAGCGCAGATCTGTGCCCGGCCCGACCCCTTCCAACAAGCTCTCATCGTCTGCCCACCAGGCTTCCAAGGTAAGTAACAGCCTCACCAAGTCTTGGCCAGTTGCTGCTCCTTCCCCGCTGCTGTTTCATCTAGCTCTTGGCGGAAACAAGCTTCCTTAGTGCAGATCATATTTACAGGCCAGCAATTTTTCTACTATAAGAGCAATGAGGTTGTTGCAGATGGAAATGTTTGCAGCAGTGGAGGATCTTGCAGGCACCTCCAACATCATGGGTTGGAGGTGGCTGGTCTAAAACAATGGGGCAGGCACTGAGAAGGGGTTGGGGGAGAATGTGTGGTATTTGTCATCGTTTGCCCTGAACAGAGTTTAAGGCTTTTCTGCCTCACTTTGGTAAACTTGAAAACTTGCCCCTGCAACAACGATAAATCAGTACATAAATAACGGGTTCATCACTTCTCAGTGATCCAGTTGTTAAAGGGGGGACTCAGGAGGTTAATGCAGCAGGGAGTGTGGTGCTGGTGGAGATGAGGGTTTGCCCCTATAACAGATGCTCATGACCATTTATCAGTACAATTCCTTTAGCTCCAGCCCTGCTGCAAACAGCTCTGCCTGTGTATACCAGTGGCAGGCACCACTGTCAGACAACTTGGGTGATGATCAGATTTAGCCACTGGTCCTTCTCTTGACTTTACATGCTGTAGCAATTTGGACAAACTAGCCAGATATCTGTAGGAAGTGGTCTAAACAGACCTTGGTTCAGCTGGTGCAACTTCTGCTCTTAATTTCTACAAGCCTGTCTGTGCAGCAGTCTCTAGGCACTTGTTAAATGTTCTGCAAGATTATCAAAGCTCTTTTGAACTATGGGAGTTTAGCTAGACCTCTTCTACATAGTTAAAATGCATCTCAGGGGTTTGACTTCAGAAATGTATTGCTAGAATATGTAAGCTAACATCTTCCGCTTGCTGTCTTGAGAAAGCTCTAAACCAGAGGAGGTAACACAGGCTGCGTCACGCACTAAGGTGGTGGAGAGGGAAGTTTCCTGCAGCTCAGTTAGGCTAATGCATAGCTGAGTCAGCAATGGTTGCAGTTTGGGGTGTGCTAGATTACACGGTCAAATCAGAGCCCTTTAAATATGAGTCCTGAGAAGCTGTGTAAGAGAAAAACACCTATTCCCGTCAAGGCTGAGTGAGTGCACTGTTCTGGATTCCCATCCCACTGTCCCACTTGGGTCACAAGAGAGCATTCTCACATAGCAATGGGTTTTGGCTGGCAAGGACCATTTTCTGTTGTCAAACCAGAGAACATGGGGGAAGAGAAGCCATTCCCTCCCCTCTCTTCCTTTTCTCCTTGTACACATTGTATTGAGGTGTTTCCCACAGATTTGAGGTAGCCTAAAAATATGAACTCAGTTAATCCCTTAACATCTTTGAAAATGCCTTTTCTGCACCCTTATGCATGTATCATGTTTATCAACATTTGATGGACATTTTTGGGCTGGGGTGGAATATGTGGGGCTCCAAGAGCCCGATTTTTTGGAGGGACTGAACACTGCAATTTAAGTGGACATCAGTGAGTGCCCTTAGGCACCTCTGAAAACCAGACCCCTGTTCCTAGCAATGCTGTTCATGGCTAATGCTGTACCTTCTGTACTGGTGGAACAGGGTTACAAGCCTCCCCTTCGAAGCATGCTGGGTATTCAGTTCGGATGGAGAATGCCGTTCCCATTGTCACTCAGGCTCCTGGGGCCCAACCTCTTCAGATCCAGCCAGGACTCCTCGCACAGGTAAGGAGCTCTGAAGACACTGAGCTCGGCGGGTATTTTTTGTGTTGTTTAGCTCTTGGAGGCTGAGGGAGAGTAACTTTCTCAGAGGGCCTTCTGTTGGTGCAGTTCAGAGCCTTGGCCAGTCATATAAGCGTCTCCAGCTTTCTTTGAAATGTCCAAACCTCCCCCAGTTCATTGTTCAGCTCAAAGGCTATGCCAGAGTTGCAAAAGTCTCTGGAAAGACCTTCTTTCCTTTTGCTTCTCCACTGGAATCCATGGGAAGCCTCAGGGGAAGCTGTGTCAGGCCTCTGCTGAGGAGGAACCGGTAATAACCTTCCTGCATACTGAACTCGCGGTCTCAGTGGTAGTTTGTGGCCAGGAGCTGTGCTGGTGAATTGTGTGCTGCTGATAAATATCTTTCATGCTTTTAAGTTTTCACCCTTCTGTTTTATGAGCTGCCCCTCTGCTCTTAAGTTATGAGAGAGATGTGGGGGGCAGAGGCAAGGGCCCCACAGCCAAGGAGCTCTCCTTGTCAGCAGCACTTGTCGGCACAATTGTCCGAAATGCCCTCACAGGAAAAGCATGGTTCCTCCCAGGAAAAAAAACAAACAGGAATGGGTACCACCAATCACATGCATATCCTGAAGGGGAACCCGAGCTCCTCAAAAAGGAGGAGCAGTTCATTCCTCCTTGGGCTGGCTTCGGTGAATCTGCCCCTACTGGTTTTCAGCTGGTGCCATGGTACCTCTGCCAATATCAAGCATGTTTCTGGCAGCAAAAAAAAAAGTGCCTAGTATCCTTGTGCAGCCTGGGAAAAGATGACCTACAAGTTAAAAATGCATGCCTCTGACTCAGGATTGGTTGATCTGCCATGCTTTCATTAATGCCAGCGCGTTCATACGCAGTCAAGTACCAGCAGACTTCAGGGTTATGCCTGTGCATTGCATTGCCAGGGTAAGACTTGGTGCAATTGCCTTTCTTTGCCAGCTGCCAGTCGTGCTTATCTGGTGAAGACGGATCAAAACACAACTTGCAGCCTGTGTGATTTCCATTAGCTAATGTGCCCTGCCCCTTCCCAATAGCAGAGTCTTTGTTAGAGGGCTCTCTGAAACATTGAACCTATCTCTGTTGCAACCTGTCGTAACAACCTACGTGGGCCAGGTCTCTTGTTCGGTAGGAAAGGAGAGCCTAAGAGGCAGGGGAAACAAAAACAATGGCAAAGCGAGAAGCAGTCTGTGCAGGCACAGTTGCAGGCACCTATTGCTTGTGCAAGAAGTCAGCCTAGGCAGTGGTTCTAGAAGGTGACAGAGCTTTGCACGCCCCTGCCATTCTGCCAGGCCTCCTGAGGTGTGCTGTTAGATGGAGCTTGAAGGGGTGAGGGCTGGGTCTGAAGCATCCCAAAGGCAGCAGGATCCTGAAAGATCTTGACACCTCCAGTCCCTTCTTTCTTCTCGAGGTGGCCTTGTTGGGGTCACCTGCGGGAGGGAAGGAGTGTTCAGAATAACCTTTGCTACCAACTTCTGTGCTGCCCCTGCTACGTGAACTCCCATTTCATGGGCTGCCCCTTTCGTACTTTCTACCGATGTTTTATTCACTGTCACTTCCACAAGGGAATTTAAGCTGAGAAACACTCCTCACTTGCATAGATCTTTAATTTTTGATTTAATAAAAGAGAGACAGTCTGCCTGTTGATATATCTGTCTGTCTCACGCGATGAGAAATGCTAGCTGCCGCTCTGATGGCAAGACGCTCTGATTGATGCCGGTGGCATCTGGTGTCCGCGGGCCTCGCTCAGTTCGGGCTGAGCAGCTGGTCTGATAAACAAATCTGTACCCAATTCCATTTTCCTGAATGGAAAAACACAGCTTCTTTGTAATGCATTGTAGTCACATCTGATCTCTGAGCGGCTGCGTGTCTCTCTTTCGGCAGAGAGCTACTCCTCTCATGCACAGCTGCTTATTTAATACTCTTCAGACCGGACTGTGCAATGGCTTCAACTAGTAGAGGGACAGTCCATGGCAGAGAGCGTAGTGTCTCCGGAGCCCACTTCTGTCTTTTCACCCGCCCTATTTGTCCCCCTGATTAGGCATGATGCTGCTCCTTGTGCTCCCAGCACTGTGTAGTACCAATGGGCTTTCTCCCCTGCCCAGCACGCGGCGCAGGTCACTGTGCTTGCCCGCATCAGGATGCCTGTGGCTGGCAAAACCTTACTGCATCCCAGTGCAGCTGACATCCAGCTCTCCCTGTGCATTTTGTACGAGACCAGCAGTCCCAGAGGAGGGACAGGGAAAGGAGCTCCAGGAGCTGGAGGGACCCAGGGCAGAGGCAGTGACAGATTTTGAGCATCATCTCTGGCAGCTGTGTGTCTGCAGCCTGTGGCGAGGAGCTAGACAGAGCAAGCAGCCTGCAAGATGCAGAGCCCGTGGCGAAAGTAACTTATTTGTAACTTCTCTGGGTGTATTTTGTTTTCACCCTCTCAAGCGAGTGTGATCCACATACTGTATGTACAGAGACCAGTGAAAGGAGACTGATCCTGTCTTTGCTAATAGCTCTCTGCAGCTTCAGATCTCAAAAGAGACAAAGCTGTACAGTTTTCTGGCTTGCTTCCATGACGTGACCCAGAACTGTCCCCTGTCCTTGAATAATGCCCTGAATTCTTGATTTTTCTCTCCTTTTAACTCCTTCCCAACAATACTTCTTCCCACGGCGGTCCTGCCACCGACTTTCAGAACAAATGAGCTTATTCTATTAGTCGTTCTGGCTCTACATCCGAAGCGCGAGCTCCATCGCACCGGGGGACCCACCATCTCCCAAGCGCAAGGGCCAGCGCGGCGCTCCGCCGTGACGGCACAATTTCACAGTAATGCAATAACTGAGAACAGGCTGCGGCTGCCGGCACAAGCCTCCCGTGTGTAAGCACAGCACACTGTACTAGTGGATCAGCCTAGACAAGTCTTATCTGCAGATTAAATGATTCCGTGGTTCTTACCTAATAAGTGAGGAATTTGTGCCTGGACCCTAACACTGCATCTAAATTTATGCACTGCAGTCGGGAAAGGAGTTTAGATATGTTCAGTTCTCTTCCTGAAAAGGGAGGAAGTGGTTTTCTCTGCAAGTAAATCCAGGTAGTCCCCTGGGACTGACTGCAACAGTAGTTTAGTCTCCTCTTTTAAATCAAAGCTGGGAAAAAAAGAAAAGAAAAAAAACAAAAAAAGCTTTTTTCCTGCCCAATCTTTTTGCGTCTTTGCCTCGTCCTCCTGCCTGCTCTGAGCAGCCACCTGTTCATGGTTGTGGCTTCTTAGACGAAGAGCTCTCAGGAGCCCTGTGACTGTCCATCCTTTGCAGATGTTGCTGAGAGGCCTCATCATAGCAGCCTTTTCATCTAACTCAGCAATGCGGAAAATTACAAGACAGTCAAACTTTGGAGCAGAACTGAGAAAAGGTGTTTTTCGAGGGGGGTGGGAGGGTGGTTTGTTCATTTTTTTTTACTGGGGGATGGAAGGGGATCATGGGGACAGTTAACAGGATTCTTGTGAGGATGGAGATGGGGACAAATGCATGCCTGAAAGAAGTCTCCCCTCTGAAATTTAGCCTCCTTAGAGCTGTGAGATAACACAACACGGGTCCAATATAGTAGTGCCGGTTGGGACTAAGGAGGGTAATAGCCAGTACCCCTGTGTTCCCCAACCCAGGCTGTGAGAAGCTGCCGGAGCCGCCTTCAGGCAGCACATAGCAAAGAAAGTTTCCCAAGTCAAAAAACCAATCATCTGACTTGTGTGTGGAGTCACTGGAGCAGGACGACCTGAGTCATGCCTGTGGCAGCGCAGCTGGAGGGATGGTTGCATAGCAGAGTGATGGCTTAACTCACAGGGCAGAGATTTCCACCCCTGCAAGGGGGGCACCCGCTCAGAAAAAGCCGGAGAGCACACAGGGAGGACAGGCACGCGATGTGTAGTCATGCATGGCTCCACTCTGCTTTGGCTGGGGGGCTCCTGGCGGGCTGGAAGCAGGCAACTGGGCTCCTTGGCCCAATCAGCAAGATGTTCTTCCTGAGGAACACTCGGTGACCAATGCACACTTCCTTTTGGTATCCCCAAATTCACCTTTTTTCCCTCCTTGGAAAAGCCTTGCAGCCCTGTGTTCTCTTTTCTCATCTTTGAAAAGTTCATCCTGCGTTTCAGTTCCTTTAAGTTCCTGAAGTCCTTTAGGTCCTGTTGGGGTGGGAAGGAAAATTGGCTGTAGGAGGGGGAAAATAACAATGGGACCATAGTGCTCAGCTGATCTAGAGAGTCAAAATTTAAAAGGTGCTGAAGAATTTGATGTTTGGGTTGAAATGTCAACCAGTTTCGATCCCTCCCATTCCCAGTTTAACCTAAAACACAGCTGCTGCTTTGGATGGCAGGAATTGTTTTTCCCCTCCTTTGCGCTCTCTGTGTTGATAACTTTTACTGCTTTTACTGTCGTTTCCTAACAGTATTTGTCATCTATGACTGAAAAGCAGTACAAGCTAGGTAGTATGACCGTGATCATTATTAGGAGCCCCAGCTGAGCATGGACCACCACTCACACTCAGTGTATGATGCCTCTTGTTAAGGAATTGTTTTCCCTCTGTCGACAGCAAGCGTGGCCCAGTGGCACTCAGCAGATCCTGCTCCCTCCCGCCTGGCAGCAGCTGACCGGGGTGGCCACCCACACTTCTGTCCAGCACGCGACCGTCATCCCGGAGTCCATGGCAGGCACCCAGCCGTTGGCAGACTGGAGGTAAACTGGAAGCACTTGGAGGCTCCCTGAAGTACCCACCGGTGCTGGAGGAGGCGTGAGAAGAGCTGGGATGGGAGGGACGGGGTCCAATGAGTCTGTGGAGCAGGGGGAGAAGGACAGGAGGCTGCAGCTTGCAACCTCCCTGTCTGAGAGGTACGGGCGGTTCTCCATTCCCTGTCCCTGAAGCGGAGCGCCGTGCCCACGCTGCTCCCTTCAGTCACTTCCCTGGGGGGAATGCTCCTTCCTGAGGGGACTGGGAGCCCAACGGGCCCTGGAGGAGGGTGCCTTAGTGAAAGCGGTGGGAGCCTGTGAAAGAGCCTGCTGAAGAGCCGCCGGTTGCATTTTAAACGTGTGCCTGTCTCCCCCCTTTGCAGAAACACCCACGCTCATGGCAGCCATTATAACCCCATCATGCAGCAGCCCGCGCTGTTAG
>NW_008825614.1:15263439-15284524 GCF_000699105.1 Pygoscelis adeliae | reverse complement strand
AAGCAGCACCAGTCGGCCCCCCGGTGAGTGTGCACGGCTCCCGGCGCTGCCGTTGGTCGTGGCGTCGGTGAGGCGGGAGTCCGCGCCTGGGTTGTTCTCAGTGCAGCCCGGCAAAGCAAGCATGCTGACGAGGGTGGTATTCACTGACATCTGTGGGGCAACATAAAGTTTGTTCCACGGCCCACGAGTGATTAGATCACGGTTTTTGTGACTGGACGCTTTGCTGCTTCACTTCTTCCGTACCCGGGAGAGCAGGGGGTAAGAGGTAGTCAGGCGCATTTTATACCCAGTGAGCATCATTTTGTGCAGGAGTTAGTGGCTGGAGGGGATGCAGGATGGGAGACTCGGGCCCTGTTCATACAGCTCGTTATGCTGCTGTGATTACCTGAGGTCTTGTAGTCACCGCATTTAAAAATGTAACTATATTCTCAGGTCAGCGCGGCACAATGCCCAGTTGCCACACCTTTTCTTCCCACATCATCTCGAAGAAGCACTCCTGAGGTGCAGTGTCTGCATTTTCACAGGGTGGTGCACCTCCAGGGGACCGCATCTTCAGGAGCATGTGCCTGATGTGTGCATACAAGATCTGCCCTTTCAAAAGCAACAGGATGATGACCTATCTTCTGAGCTTTAATGCCATGCAGAGTGGAGGACTGGGGTGGCTTTAGGCCACCTTCAAGCTCTCCAGCTCGTAACATACATGGTTGGCCGCTATCTTCAACAGTACACACCAGCAACAGATACCCGCCCTGGCCTTTTTATAATCATGGCAGCATAAACAGGAAGCATTTTATAAGGACATCTCATACAGGGGCAGTCCTTAGACACCTAAATCTATCAACTCTCAGTAGGACCACTTGGCTCTGCAAGGAGGAGACTGGGTTTTGCTTCATACTATGTTATGTGGCACAACATAGGATCATTGATCAAACGATAGGATCATTGCAGTGCCTGTCACAGCCCTGTAATCTTGCCTAGAGGACAAGGCTGTTTAAGATGTATGTGCAGCTGTTTCAGGGAAAGTCCTCTGGGCTGTGAAACTAGCACATTTCTTTTAAAAAGTCAGAACAGAACAGAACAGTGCAGGGGAGAGAACCAAAATGGGTCACCACTTGTGCAGTGGCAAAAGCAGAGGAGCTTGTGGTTTTCCTGGGTGACTGGACTGAGGCCAGAGGAGCTCTGAGTTCACAACCACTTTGACTCTAGTTAAGAGGCCGCTATTTAAATCCTTCCCATTTATGTGCTCTCTAATGTTGCATTTACTTTGGGTGGGCTCCAGCTGTCTTAGTCCATTCGTAATGTAGAGCAGAGACAGCTACATCCCCAGCAAGCCAGCAAAAGAGAGCGCCTGTTGCAACCAGTGTGCCTGTGCAGGGCCTCCCCTCTCCCTTCCCTCTCCAGGGGCAGGGTGGCAGTGTCCAGGAGGAATTGGACGCTTTCAGAGCAAGGGTTTCTACGGCTTCATTAGTTGTTATGCTTTTGTAGCCAGATGAGGGACGTGCTCCTTTGGAGAGGAGGGTACTCCACGCTGCTCATTGGTATTCAAAAAGCACTGCAAATGCTACTGTGCAGCCATTTGTTATGCAAAAGACCCTGTGTAAGTTGGTATAGTGCGATACCTCCATAATGACTTCCTTCTGATGGATGCCACCTATTCCTTTTGTTAGCTTTTGGGCCAAGCTGAACATGCAGCCCAGGCCCCACTGTAGAACAAAACCAGAACTTTGTTTGCTTCCTTTCTGAATCTGCGAATGTTCTGCAATAGGCAGAAGAAATAAAGTTTAAAAAAAAAGAAGCAAGAAAATGTGGGAAAAGATTGAAAAGGGCTTTAGTCAGTGTGCTTTGGTAAATATTCCCATCTGCAGACCTGTGCCGCACTGTTTGGTGGCCAGGTTCTGTGTTCAGATCCCTGATCCAAGTGGGCCCTTTCCAACTGTCAGGCAGGCAAGCTGAAGTAGGAAGACTGGGAAAAAAACAGGACTTGAGAATGTTTTTCTACTGCATAATAAAAAGATTGTTCTTTTCTTTCTGATTTATATATGCTGTATCTGCTGCCTCATGTGGGAATGAAATGAAACTGAGTGTATGTCCTCCCATCTGCGTGCTCTCATCCATGGCACTCCACTATCCTAGAGGATGAAGCATTGGACATGAAATGTTTGTTGAAAAGATACTTAAACAGAAAATTAAATTTTCAACTAAGAAAAGCAGTTTTCCTGATAAATGATTGTTGTTTTCCACAAAAAATTCTAATTTTACCTTTAGCTTTTTCTGGCCAAAAAATATCTGGTCCTGATGCATCCATGCAGGATACAGGAGAAAGGGGTTATCATTTGGGGGGTTCTTCCTTCTGTGTCAGCCATACTGTGCCTGCCTGTGTTTTGTGTGTCTGGGCTGTGTGACTAACCTCTACCTCCCAGCACAAACTCTTGGGAGGCAGCATTTCTCATTTGGGAATTTCTAGGGAAAACAAAATTGAATTTTTTACTAAAAGAAACTACTTTTCAGCCAATTATATGAATAAGTCATGTGAGGCACTCTGTCCTTTGAAGAGGTGACTATGCCAATTTCGCAGTTTTCCTAGACCTCATAAATCAGTGCCGCTGAATCAGAGACCAGGAATCAAAAGCCATGGCAACGAGCAACTTAAGCAGACCGAGTTGTAACCAGTTAACAACCTTTCCCATTTGCAGAAATGCATCCACCTATGAAGTTTCATCCTCTCAATCCATCAGCTCACCTCAGCGGTCGAAACGAGTGAAGGAAAACACGCCTCCCCGCTGTGCCATGGTGCACAACAGCCCTGCCTGCAGCACCTCCGTCACGTGCGGCTGGGGCGATGTGGCGACCAGCACCACGCGGGAGCGGCAGCGGCAGACGATAATCATTCCCGACACCCCTAGCCCCGCAGTGAGTGTCATCACTATCAGCAGCGACACAGATGAAGAGGAGGAGCAGAAGCATGCACCTACCAGGTGAGCAGCGGCTCTCTGCTCTTCCGTGTGTGCAGGAGAGAGAGAGAGAGGCAGAGAAGTGCTGGAGCATCCCAGGCGTTGCTGTAGGGTCCCAGGAGCTACAGTTGGGTCTCAGCACCCAGGTCATCTTTCATTTGAGAGGAAAGATGATGGGAAGCCTAAAATGCTAGCTGAGGACTCCACAGACCTGGTGGAGGTGGTGCTTCCTACCGTGCTGTATGTTTGCTGTGTGACCTTGGAGAAGCGTAGTATTCTCTCTGTGCCACAGTTTCTCATCTGTAAGAGGAAATTATAGTTTTCTCTATCTCACAAGACTGTTGAAAGGAGACTTTAGAGATCCTGTGGTGATGAGCCTCTTTAAGTCAGATAGCTGTTTAAAACAAAGACAAAAAGAAGGGCTTGGAAGGAAGGTAGCTTAAAATTGCCTTTACTCTTTCTAAATGATGCAGGCATCTGTAAAGAGCATTAAATGACACCTCCCATATGTGCTCTTTTCCATAAAAAGTTCCTGAAAAACAGTTAGTGGTTGAGTCATAAACAATAATGGTAAATACACTGCAAGAGGTTTGCTCAGTTCTGAGCGTGTAGCCAACACATCCCTGAACTATTGTCTTAAGTGGCAGAAACTGATGGCTTTTTGACTGACTCTGCAGAGAGGCATAGATGAGGCTATAAAGACTGTGGTGACTGAGTTTGCTCCTCAGAGAATTAATTCAGCCGAGTGAACAGTGCGGCCCAGGACAGCTGCCACTGCTGATCGTCTACTGTGGATGAGAGAGGACTTAATTTTCCAGGACTGTCTTTTCAGCACCTTTCATCAGATGCAGGCACTCTAGGTTTCCTATCTGATGCCAGACACAAGACATCACTCTGCTTTGTAAGTTGTATAGAAGTAGCCTTGCAAACAGCTGAATAATTATACCATCTTTATGTTGGTAACTGAGCTAGGAATTTTTTAACCTTATCCCTCCAGTATTGTCAAGAGAGAATTCATTTTTTTATTTATTTAGAACATGCTCCATGGCAGATTTTCCTTTAATCACTGGAGATATCTATCTATATCTCTGCGCTGTGCTGGTAAGTGGAGCACTGCAAATGTGCACAGAGCAGATGAGATGCATTTGGCCTCAAGGAGCTAAAAATCTGTAAAGAGGAGCCACGCGATTCAGGCGTCTAGGGCTGCAATTTCAGCCTGCCTCCCGCCAGCTGCCACCGCTTCCCATTCCCCTTCACCCTACCAGTGAACTTCACCAGGCAGTGAGAGCTCAGTGCCTCTCACATTCAGATTTGCCGTGAATGCAATGGTTATCGTGGGGAATTGATCACAGGACAGCATTAACGTATTTCACTTTAAAAAAAAAAAAAAAATTGCTACAGTATTCCTTAGTTTGGTAGGGAGAAGAAAGCGTGTTTCCAGAAAGAGTTGAATGAAGGTCAGCATGGAAGTCAGGTAGAGTATAAATAAGGAGCTCCCACTTTCAGGGCTCTTATGGGAAAGGAAGGGCAAGACAAAAGAGATGCTTAAAACTAAGATTGTGAGGTGGGGCAGCATGAAGAGGGCAGGTATCTCAAGGGTCATGGGAGCCATTTGCAAGCATGTTTACCTATGGTGCTGATCCCAGACTTTGGGGAAGTTATGTGCAAATACTTATACTTACCACCTGGGCTATCATCTTGGGCCCAGAGCAGGGTGGAGGGAAGAGCTGGGATCCTGCAGCCGCTTCAGCTAACGGTTGTCTCCTCTGCTTCAACTTTGCTGCCATCTGACCAGTTTCTTCACTCGGCACCTCTCCAGGGAGACAGACAGAACAAAGTTCTGGAAAGTGTCTGGAAATCGAGTTGGGAGTTTGGGGTATTTAAATATTCGGGCAAGGTCTGCCGAGGGGTTAGGAAAGTAGTCCCAGGAGCCAGACTTACATAAACAAACTGGCTTTGATATGACTAAAGCATATTCAGGACATGTTCCTGCCTGGGATCAAATCCCTGGCTACTTTTTGTATCCACATGGCATATCTATACAGAGTGCCAGGGCAACAGCATTCCTGGAAGGCCAAAGCTCAAGAGCTAGATTTAATTTCTGAGCCATGTAGAGACATTTTGTGCTGTTCTCGGGCACCTTTTGGAATTCCGGAGTGAGTTAAATTGCCTCTGCAGGTGTAACCAGAGCGAGTGGAGAATTAGGGGCAGAGACACAGATGGAAAACAGCATGTCCAGAATGAGAATTTTTGGTTAAAGTCTCCAGGAGAGTGAAATCTACTCGCTCAGTGCCTTTTGACCTGGGCATATCTAAGACGAGATTCTCAGCTGGAGTAGAAATGTAACTTCCAGTCAAGGAAGCTGTATCAGCATTTAATGCCAATGAACTTTGCCCCTGCCAAAGTTGAGGTCTTTTTCATTGAAAGCACGTCACATTTAGGAAAGTACCTCTGAGTTTTCTTACTTATTTTTTTGGCTCCAAGAAGAATGGGAGTGATAGTGAAAGATGTTCTTTACTCTAATCAGTGCCCAAATGTTCCAGTTCTGAGTCGAAAATGAAACCGTGCAAAGAATGCATTGTCTCACCCATATTTATGCAAATTTTACCCTGTTGGGCAATTGCTGTGGTGTGGGGGTGAAAAATAAAGAATAACTTGAAACACGCTATTGGTCACATCCTAACATACTAGCCTTTTCTAGATTAGAATACAGAAATCATATGGCACTTTGACAGATCAGTCAAAGTTAATTGCCTGATCCCATCTTATTGATAGCAGTGGTATCTTTGCATTAACTTCACGTTGGATCAGCTCCTGAATTTGCTACAGCACTTCCTTCTTTTATTTCCTGTGGGACTGGAAATTTCTCTTTGACCCATGAGACTAAAAATGTTTATTTTATTGATTGCTCAGCAAAGAGAGATTAGAGCTACCTGTGGTTGTGAGAAGTAGTAGATCCTTCGACGATGTAAGAGTTCGTAAGTCTCAGTTTAAGAAGCACTGGTAATGCTGATAAAATATGATATTGCTGATGCAGTAAACGAGCCCTACAGCTTGGATTTACTCCAACAGAAAAGCCTCTGTAATACCAGAGCAGCAGAGGGAGCTTTTCTGGTACAGGGGATGCAACTTTTTTATTGGCGAAAGAAAAATCTGAAGAATTTGGTGTGATATGGGCAGAATTTTCCTTTTCCTAATGAAAAGCACAGATGTTCAAGTAGGATGTTTATGAAATACCAGCTGACCGGGCGGGCAGGCCAGCATGTTGCTCGTTCTTTGCTCACATGTGTTTTGCACTGTTCATGAGTGTAGCTTGGTGTAATCTTTTTAAAATCAATAGTCATCTGAAAATGTTGGGCTCCTGTTGGGTAAAGGTGCTGGGGAGGTGGTGCAAGGTGGGCTCTGGAGGACCTGCTCGATGGAGCCTTGTCAAAGGGGGCCATCTACTGGGCCCTGGCCCCGTGCCTGGGGCAAAATCACAGAGGAGGGACCTCAGGCACAGTTCGGCAGGGACAGTCCTCAGAGAAATGGTCAGAGATTTTCAGGACGAAAATTCCTGATTTAAAAAGTCCGTTTGTCAAAACCAAGGCTTTTTGCAGGCTACATTGAGATGTTTGATGTTTCACACAGTGAAATCTGGGGAAGCTTCAAAACTGCCAAAAGTTTTTACTTTTATTTAAGGGGGAGAAAGTGTGATGGGATTAACTAATTAAGAGGAAGACTTCTCTTTTCTGGTTTAATGAAGGGGGCCTTCTTCTTTCAAAATGTAAGCAAATAATAGGGAAAAAAATGAAATTGTCAAAATAAAAAGGGAACATTTTTACTGAATGAAATTGTTTTTACCTGGTTTCTGATGCCCACAAAATTTTGCATGTGACATTTCATCCTGTAGAACAGCAGAAAAAAATTTGCATATAAAAAGCATTATATGAACAGGAAACAATTTTGTGACCCTGTTTGTTTATCAACAGTGAATTTCTAGACTCTCAGTTCAGCATCCTTTACAAAGAGACTCTATAGGCCAGAGAGATGTTTACTGCTGTGCTGTAAGATAATACCCTGACTGTTATTTATTCTGGAAAGAAGAATAGGAAGGGTCTAACCTTTACCTGTAAAGCACTGAAGAGAGCAAAAACAGAGAGTAGACTTGATATTTTTCTTATCAATTTATTCCTCTTAAGTTTCTCTACTTGCTCTAGCAAGAAAGTCAAGCAGACAGACAGACGGACAGTGCAACTGCAGTCGCAGTAATTGGAGCACATATTCAGCAAGTAACAAGTAGTAGGGGTTAAGTGCTCCCCAGTATGCACCTTCACATGGTGCAGTGGTTTAAATGTAAATCCTCCCTTGATTAAGTATTTCTGAAGCTTAGAAGTGGAAAAAAACAAAGCAACAACTCAAACACAGAGCAGAGAGGCACAAGTGCACCCTGGGATGGCTGAATTGTGGCTGTGAGGGAGGGAGAGCACACGTGGTCCTGCGGGAGGGATGCGCCGGCTGTGCTGGTGGGGCAGCGAGGGGTGTTTCCATGTCCTGCCAAGGGCCGCGTCGCAGAGCGTGGCAGGAGGAAGGGCTAGAAGGAACGGCAGTGGAGGTGGCCGTTTTGACATGCCTAGATGATTTTCCAACTTGAGCAATAAGTGCAACAGCCACGGAAAACACGACTGTTTTCTTGAAACAATACAGTGATGGCCTTGAGGTGGGTGGGTTTGAGGGTGCTTCCACCCCAACGAGGCGGGAGAGCCCCTCACTTCCCCACTGCCTGCTCTGTCTGTGCTGGTATCATAAGTAACACCTCTCCAGCTTCGCTTTCCATGGGATCCTCACTGTCTTCCTGGGCAAGAAAGACTGACCACAGCTGTCATGTGGGCATACTGAGTAACTGCCTCATGGGACATCGTCACTGGCACAAAATTCTTGCAGGGCTGGGTTTTTTTTTCCTTTTTCTTAAAATGGTAAACTATACAGTGAAGTCTCTGTGTGAGTCTCACGTTTATAACTGAGCGTGAGCTGACGCAAGTTGTTAATTCACCTTATTCACGTCATCGTGCAACGGTGGTGGAGCCTACTTCAGAGGACTTTCATTCCCCTTACGCACAGAAATCGCTGGCAGACACAAACCAGGTGGTTTTGCCAACTTGCTGATGTGCATGCGTGAGGGTCAAAATAGAATTTGTAATTGTCTTTTGACATCTAGCCTATTGTGGCTATGTTATGCTGTGCATAGTAATGCACTGACTCTGCATAGCAATATGTTGACTAACCACAGTCATCTGGTAAAAAGATTGCAGCCTTCCATCTCCAGAAGACACACCGATGTGCAACTAATACTTAAAATAACAGAGATAGACAGTAGCTCTCTCAGCAAACCTTCGGCAGCAGAACCCTTACAACCTGCTAAGCAATTCAGTATAGATGACTTAAATAGCTACAGCACGTGCTGTATAGCCTAATAAAATGGCCTCAGTGTAGTAGTTGATAAATATTTCTTACCATCACAAATCCACAAAGAAGGTGAGAGCAGATTACCAGGTCGGGATGGAGGTTGAGCTGAAGAGAGGGGCATGTTCTCAGTGCTGAGCTATGCATGGCGTAAGATTTCAATGTGAAGAGAGCGATTGCAGTTGCAGCGTGAGTTTTTGTTGGCTGACTCTATACTTTCCTAGAATAGGTGGATTATTCTGAAGCAGCAAACTGAAAAGGTTGCATGTTATTAAGCTTTCAGAGACCTGGAACAGAATTTTTGTGATGTGATATAAAGCTAACGTGCCATGGTATACATGCACACCAGTTCAAAGGCGCAGTTGTGGGATGGGTGCTTTCTTCCCCCAAAGGCCATCTTGGTGACCGTGAGAGCTGAAAGCTTCTGTTGCTACAGTGTCAGCCACACTGAAAGGTTTGTATCTCTCTGGGTGAACTGCACACTGAAGAATTGCCCCTGCTAGACTCCATTTGCTTTTTCTGGGATTCTGGTGTAACTTGAGATATTCAGGGAAAAAAGATCCTGTTCATGCAATGCTATCACATACCGAGCTTTTGGGCTGGGCCTTCAGCAAGGAGAAATCATCTCAAGTTGCACTGTTAAAAAGGCTATTGTCCCTGTACTTGTCCTTGGCTATTTAGATGGTTCCAATGTTGCTTTAGCACCTAATTCAGGATCTTCTTTTCCTTAATTTCCTCTCACTTTTCATTCTCAACATCGGCCTTCCGCACCTTTCCATTAACAATGTCTGAGATGCCCACCTTAGTTTCTTGCCCTGTGCCTGTGCACAAACTAGCTTCTCTTTCCTCCGTCAGACTTTTCCTTGAGATCTTTCCTTGCTGTGGGGAATAGAGACCCACGTCTGTCTCTCCGCTGTGCACTAACAAGAGTGGTATATGTTAGAAAGCTGTCTCCAAGAGCTGCTTCTGCGTGTTTGAAGGCACGGTCATGCTCTGTGTCTGCACATTGGACAGACATGAATTGTTTTGTGTCCAAGTTTGAGAACAAGCTCTTTGTTCTTCTAGCAAGAAGGCTTTGAGAAGGGGGAGCACTAGCTCTTCCCAGGTGGGAATGGCCTGCCACTCATAAACTAATGATAAACTTACAAAGCAACACATATTTTGCCAACTGCTGTTCTGAAAGGGAGGATGCAGCTCCAGCCAGTAAGGGTTAAAAAGCCTTCCTGGCTTATTGCTTTTCAGTCTGTGTAGATGGATTTGATGCCACTTTGGTAATCTTCCCCCCCTCCCTCCTCTGGAGAATTAAAATACATGTACCCACATAATGCAGGCAGGCACACAAGCTGACCAGGAACACATGCCGACTCTCAACACTACTAAACCACATATGCTGCTGCTACTCTGCTTGCAGGAGGGAAAGCAATTACCAGGCTTGGAGTCAGCTTAATAGGAAGGGGGCAAGACTTGTAATAGTATTTTTCTGCGTGAGCACAAACACCCCCAAAAGCTGTGGCTGAGTTATAGGAATACAGTAAGCTTGCTGAGTAGGCAAGTGCTGTGTCAACAGGTAAAAGCTCTCAGTCCTGATAGTTTGTGAGCAGGGAAGGCGATACATCAACCTGGACCTCACACAGGTAACTCCTGCATTACTGTGAGGTGGGGAGAGCAGCTGAGTCCTCAGAGGGAGCTGGAAGGAGGACAGTTGCTGGCTAGCAAGAAGGCTTTGAGAAGGGGGAGCACTAGCTCTTCTGGGTTGACTTTTCAAAAGCCCCCATTTCAGCTTAACGTGTATCTCTCAGCCTGTGAATCAACTGATTTTCAGTGTGAGTTGGGCCTTCGATGCTTTTGAAATTGATGCTAATTTTGAAATCAGCCCCTTAATCTCTCGGGCAGGCTGCGGTACAGTAGGTGCCGAGCTCTGGGCGTGTGCATAGTCCCAACTGACTTCTCTGCCTGCTCTGGCATTAACCACAGTCGTTACCTTTCCTAAAGACAAAAATCCAGTGGCTTTCAATGGGACTCCTCGTGCGCTTGAAATGATGCAGCCTGCTGAATCGGGAGGCTAATCACTTAGGCCTTAATCCTGCAAATGTTTAGCCGTGTGCTTTAGCTCTGTTACTGGAATAGTCCCGCTGACTTTGGTGGATGACATGTACTAGTAGTGCTAAGCACTTGCGTAAGGCCTGGCAGGACCATAGCTCTGGTCCTTCTCGGTTTCCCATCCATGAAATGAGTTTAATATCCTGCCGTGGTCCCTTTCTCTGGAAAGGTTTGGGTTTGGGGTCACTTATTTGTTCAACCAAACATATTTACTTGATTTTCTTATTGTAACTAAGGAGCTATAAGACTTTGAAGGAGAAGACTCCCCATGGTCTCTGCTTTGACAAGCCCTCAATCAAATTGGTGAAAAATATGCCCATTCTAAAACAATAAATAGCACAGATTACACAGAAAAATACCTTTCCAGTTCCACAGCTCAGCCTTCCCATGTCAAGTGTCAGCCGAGAGCAAGTATTTCCAGTTCAGCAGCTCAGCCACTTATATAAGGAAGGGACTGTAAAAGAATAGCTAGACCTTATCACTTGTCAGAAAACTCTTCAGTGACTTGATTTTTCTTTATAAAATGTAATAACTGTCAGAGGTAGAGAATATATATCTCTTCCCAACTGGCAGCCAAGGGTAGCTGCAAAGGGCAAGCAGTGTGGATACTCATAAATGTGTGATTACAGGCATTTCTGCTGAAGGAGAGAGGAATATTGATGCAATATTCGTCATTTTTATTGGCTTAATATTCTTCTTTCGTAGCACCATATCCAAACTGATACATCTTTCTTCACATACAGTAGTTGTCCATCTAAGATACTCTGTTGCTCTTCCCATTTCTAATCCAATGCTCTCCAGCTCCTTGTGGAAAGCCAGAATACGAGGGTTCGCTGTCGTACACCTTTCCTGTCGAAAAGATCCCTGCCCCTGCAAGGATTGCTTTCAGCTTCCAGATTGCTGTGCAATAGCTTCCCCTCCTTCACTGTCATCTGCCCTGTTTCAGGTGTCAATGCTTTAGGATAGCAGGGGCCTCTCGAGATGTATTTTTCACTGTGCGTAGAACAACATGGTCTTGTGTCCTCTTCAGGGCACGCCAGGACCCTGTGATGATAGCCCAGGGAAAGTCTGTGTGATGTTAACTTGTTCGTGAATGCAGCACCCCAAGGCGTTCTTTAATGGAGGAGATGATAGCTTTTCAGTTACAAGTCTTGGGAGCGAGGTGGTGAGTTGCAGCTTGTGAATGTTGACAGAGAGGCTTTGGGACAGACAAGTTGAAGGGAACCCACCAGTGCTCCTTTAGCACTGTGAAAAATAAATAAGGCAAGCAATGTCCTTGGAAGGCAACTGTTCTCAGTATCTGCTCCACCTTGCCCTGGGTAAGAAGGGATGCTGAGGCTAGGGAGCAAATGGCTCCATCACAGACTAAGACCGGATTAATCAGCTGTTCCCTGGACTGGACCGGCCAGAGCGAGAGAACGGAGAGGAGACTCCATGGGAAAGGGATCTCTCTCCTTTTAAAGTGCACACTCAAGAAGTTAAGAGATGGATTCTTTTTTCTCCATGGCATTTTTGTTCCTGTTGGGGCTGTTTCCACCATTAAGCCTAATTACTTAGCTTTTTATGTGCTATCCATTTCTTTTCATCATTTTAAAAACTTCAGTTGCCATAACAACATAATGCAATCAGTGAAACATAGCAGCTATTTTCTGTAGTCAAGGTCTGTGCACTGTCAAGGATGTGAGCCATTTAAGCATATCTTCACCATCCCCCTTCCTCCGTCCTCTTTCTCATGCTCTCTTTTTCTCCCTAAACAAGCTCATAACAGGAAGGAGAAACCATCAGGAATAATTAGGCACAATAGCAGAGCAAATCCCAATCGTACTCATGCAGTCTAGTCTAATGAACTTCTAGCACTAATCTTGGAAGTGTTGATGTTCCTTTTTAATCACTTTTTTGATGTCATAGAAAGATTAGCTGCAGCAGGACCTTGATAATCCACGCTAGAGTCAGGAGACCCAGTGCTTATTCAGAGAAAGAAAAGAAAACCAAAAGCTTTACATACTCCGCTCATTTTTTCTTTGTTCCTCAGTTTCAAATGCTTATTGAGGATATATGCCCATTGTACCGTATTAGTAAATAGAACGGAGTGTATTTTGTAGATTCATGGGATTTAATCATGAAAAGTCATAGCATCTATTATTAAATCATCGCTGGAGGGCTGGGAGAAACCGCCACGTTTTTGTGTGGGTGGTGAGACTTGCAACAAAGCATAGTATAACTGCTGGGCTTCTACTGCACACATATATAAAAAGCAGTCTGAAAATAAACCTGGCAGTCTGGTTCAGTGCTATTCTAAGCAGTGTGAATATAAGATCTATCCACAATGTCTTACTCACTCCTTGACCTCCATGAAGGCTTTCCTGGAATAGCAACGAGTGAGTTTCCAAGCCCGGGATTTGGCTTAAGCAGCTTCTATCTGGCGGAGGACTGAAGGGTGTGCTTTGCCTTTACGGAGCGAGTCTGCCGCGGGCAGTCTTCTGGTGGCTTCCGAGTCGATCGTTGCCCATTCACTCTCTCCACTTGTGTGCTTGTGTTTCAGCACTTTGTCCAAGCAAAGGAAGAACGTCATCAGCTGCGTCACCGTGCATGACTCCCCCTACTCCGATTCCTCCAGCAACAACAGCCCTTACGCCGTGCAGCATCGCGCAGGGCAGAATAACGGGAACACTTACGACACCAAAGGGGTTCCAGAGACTCACTGCAGTGGGAACCCCCGAACGATCATCGTGCCACCACTGAAAACCCAGGCCAGTGAGGTGTTGGTAGAGTGCGATAGCCTGGCACCAGGTAAATTGCACCTCTTCCGTCAAGAAAATTAGTAAGAAATAAATGATTTATCTTGGAAGAATCTCATTGTTCGGTTTCATTTTGTTTGTTTGTTTGTTTTGTTTTCCAAAGAAACCGTGCTCCTGCCCTTCTCTCAAGTGACACATCTGTTCTTGGGAGCCATATTGCATTATTTATGTGCCCTGGTACACTCAGGAGTCACGGGGGCATGTGTCGTTCCCAGTTACTTCTGTATAAACCCAAGAACAGAATGCAGTCTTGAGCTCAACATTTGACATGAAAGGCTCCCAAATGCAAGTGTGAACCTTTGCTGCCTTGCCCTTCCATAGGTTTACTTTAAAACGGGTAAGACCTTGAAAACACATGTGCATTTTCATCCAAACTTGTTGACATTTCTGGGAAGAACGTTTCCCCAGGATCTTCATTATGGACTGGTGAGGTTTGCTCATCCCGAGCCTCCGCAATGCTAGGTAGTATGATGTGTTGAAAAGGGGCTTATAGTGGAAGTCTGGCCCAAAGCAATTGGCTTTGAGCTACTTGGCAGTCCTTTCTTTTGATGGAGTGCTGGTGAACACAAAGGCTCAGAGGGTGAGCTCCCCACTAGCTCCTTCTCCCTCCCTTCCGACTCACCATGAGGTCAGCCAAGCCAGGGCTTTTTTGTGCTGTGCACACTATACTTTCCTTCCTCTCCTCGGGATTTGTACCTGCATCGTACAGTTCTGCTGGCATCTTCTGAAGGATCTGTAAAGCCTTCTCCCGGCCCGGTTTGGGTCCAGATGTCAGGTCTGCTTGTCTGCCTCTAGGATAACAGGCTGGCCGTGTATTTGAAGCACTGCTGAGATATGCTGTTAATTAAGAGAAGTCATTTTCTTATCCTGCTTCTGTTGTATGTCTCCTCCCAAAAGCCACTCTGGAGGAGATTCAGTGAGGAAAAGGTAGGGTGAGCAATTAAAGAATGTGATGTAAGCTACAAATGTGTTTCCTTTCCTGGCACAGTCACCACCAGTCACCACTCATCCTCCTACAAGTCCAAGTCCTCCAGCACCGTGACCTCCACCAGCGGTCACTCTTCAGGGAGCTCGTCTGGAGCCGTTGCCTATAGGCAGCAGCGACCAGGAGCACATTTCCAGCAGCAGCAGCCTCTTAATCTAAGTCAGGTAAGTCAACCAAGACAAATTTTGGTGGTGCGTCATCCAGCTGTAACCTACCACTCCTCCAGCATGGGCTGTCCAGTCTAACAATAGTTGGGCCCTATGTGGAGTTTGATCGACTTGTTTCAACTTCACTGCAGACCTTGACCTTTCAGCTCAGGCAGTAGAGGTAGTGCAGATCCCACCCCGGAGTGGGCTGGCGGTACTCTTACCCTGTGTTTTGAGGTCAGGTAATCTAACAGTGTGTGTGTGAATAATGTGAGAGAAAAGGTGCAGTGGCTCAGACACAAAGGAGTGGAGCAGGACCATGTAGGATGGACTGAATTCTCCTTAGCTATAGGTAACCATGGGGAGAGTATCTTCCAAGTGAAGGGAGTGCATCAGCCCGGCTGCGGGATTGGGAGAGAAGTCCCCGTCAGATGTGACAAGGCAAAGCAGAGCCTCTGTGCGTATACATGACCTCATGTAATGAGTTTGATCCATCCCGTGATAAACCTGGGCTGAGATCTGGGCAAATCTCATTACTTGGCAGCATGCAGTTCTCAAGATGTTTCATACTCCGTGATCAAAACACCCACGGAGCTCCCACGGAGCTTCAGTAAGTAAGTAATGCCCTTTTCGTGTACTGCACGTGGGGCCTCTCTCTACTCTGGGCTGAGGTAATGAGAGTAGGGAAGTGACAGCACAGTTACCAACATTTCCAGAAGAGAAAGTCTGGAGAGCTCAGAGGACAGTGCTGGTTTGCAGCCAGAGCTGGATATAAGCAGAACTGTTGGTTGGTTTGTTTGGGGTTAAGTAATTTGGGGGAAAAGAATGTCCCCTCCCCCTCAAAATGCAGTTGAAATTTAAAAATTCAAACACACTTGAAATGAAAGTGAGTGAAAATGGAGGAAGTGGGCGAGATGCTGTTTCCAATAGTGGGGGAGGAGTGTGGCTGCCGCATTTCAGACCACAAGGACAGCGTAGGGAGTGCTTACAAAGAAGATGAGAAGGCTTGGAAGAATAGAAGGAAATAACATGAAGCATTGCCCTTCTTGCCTTCTACTTTATTGGTTATTTAATACTCTGACTACAAATGACCAGGAAAACTCCTTGACATTATTGTGCAGTGCAAAAAAAACCTTAGAAAATCCCTGGAAAAGTACATTGCTCCTGTCCCACCGCAAGAAAATTGCCTGTGGGCAAGTAATTATAGCTGATTACATGAGGGTACCAGGCACCTGCAGGATCTGATCGAGCCAAGGGTTTTATCTTTAAAAAATAAAGCAGTTATTTTACTAACTGAGGAAATGATAACCGCAAAGACCCAAACTGAGCAAAAATAAGTTGCCTGTTCCAGGCATAGTTAGGCAACTTCATTCCCCTGAGCTATCGGCGCACCACATTTTGTCAGCAGAGAGTTCACTAACAAAAGCCGTGTGTTGTGTGAGTGACTGGACTTGTGGAAGATGTTCTTAGGAGCTGGGCATCCAAGGTTGGGTCTTCATGTTAGCTGTGCCAGCAGGTCGTAGCTCAAAGTAGGGGACTCCGTTGTCCTTTTGGGGGCCATTTTGGTGAATGTATGAAACTACAGGGTCTTCCTAGGCTTGGGAGGGACCCTTTGCCATCACCCGTGTCCAAGGGAAGACTGGTGGTGCTGAGGGTGTCAGGAGGAGCGCGAGGGACTTTCCTGAGGCCGTCCCGCTGTCACAGGGAGGCTCCCAGGCACCACTGAGGAGGTAGAGAGCCGTCTCTTGTCTTGTAACCGCTTATCACTGTTGCTGTCTTTATCCAGGCCCAGCAGCACATCACGACCGATCGCACAGGGAGTCACCGGAGACAGCAAGCCTACTCTTTCCCGCACAATAGTCCCAGCCATGGTACAGTTCATCCTCACTTGGCCGCGGCTGCTGCTGCTCACCTGCCCACCCAACCCCACCTCTACACATACACCGCCCCTGCCGCCCTGGGCTCCACGGGCACCGTCGCACACCTGGTGGCCTCCCAAGGGTCTGCGCGGCACGCCGTGCAGCACACCACCTACCCCGCCAGCATCGTCCACCAGGTCCCTGTCAGCATGGGCCCGCGGGTTCTGCCCTCACCCACCATCCACCCGAGCCAGTACCAGGCTCAGTTTGCCCATCAGACCTATATCAGTGCTTCTCCAGCCTCCACAGTCTACACTGGATACCCACTGAGCCCCACCAAGGTCAACCAGTACCCTTACATCTAAACACTGGAATAAGGAGCGAGAGACGCACCCATCCCGGGGGAGTGAGGCGGCTGCTTTTGTACTGAAGAACATGACAAACTAACAATGCAATGGGAGGCTCGCGTGAAACTTGAACGAAGGAGACTTTAAGGAAGAAACGAAAAAGAGGAAAGAAGGGGGAGAACCAATTCTACACTTTTTATTTAAAAAAAAAAAAAAGAAAATTGAAAAAAAGAACAGAAAAAAAACCACAAAAAAACAACCATTCTGCACCAAACTAGAGAGAGAGAAGCAGAAGGACCCTCCAGCGGGTCCTGTCTTGAAGAACTTCACCAATAGACTTTAAAAGGTTATTTTCATCCAATAGTGAGCTACATTTAGAAATTTGTTGTCCAGAACACCTAAAATGAAATCCATTAGGTTTTTAATCCAATAGGTATATGGATTAGGGATTTATCCAGCATTTCAAAGGGTTTATGCCACGTCTTCGCAGTGGTCTCTGTATCCCAAAGCATACATAATGTTTTGGGTTTTTCTTCTGGAAATAGAAAGTGGGTAAGGGAGGCTGAGGGAGGAGGAGAAAATGTTGTCCCAGTGCTCTAAATTCGGATCTAGCACTGCTATGCTTAAGAACACGTGGGCAAAACAGGCCACGCAGCACTGGTCGAGAGCAAAGGGGATGTTTCTCCCTTTCCTTGAACACACTGGATAAATCCCTGAGAAATGCTATTCCTAAACGAGATCTCATTAATGACGTATGTTGGATTTCAGTTGCGTTTCATTTTATTTTATTTGGAAAGTTTCCTATTCAATCCCTAGCCATTCTAGTATAGGAGGATACATTTTAGCTGCCCCCCCCTCCCCCCCCGCCCCTGGTAGAATGTAGCACTATACAGGTCATACGCCGTTTTTACTATTTTGTGTTGAACTTCAACGATACCAATAGACTATTCCTCAATGTGATTGCACAAAGAAAAGTGATATAACATAGGCATGTAACAAATGTGATTGTCCAGGTATGTACGTGTGTGTGTGCGTGCGTGCGTGTGTGTGCAGATGCTGCCTTCTCTCTGTGGTGTGTTCCTCGGCACAGCCATTACAACTGTCACAGTCTTAGTTTTACATCATTCCCTCGTAGTGCCTTACCGAACTACAGACGCGGTTTAAGGGTTTACTTCCACTGGTACTCCTAGAAACTGACTGAGGCTAGTTGGAATTTACTCTCAGCTCTTTTTCTTTTTTTTTTGGGTTATTATTGCCGATTTTCTTCTTCTGCTGGTGGTGTTTTGGGTTTTTTTTTCCCACGTCGTCAATCTTAGCTCACTTGGCGAGGTGTTGGGGAGGCTCGTTGGGGTTGGAAGTGCGTCTAACTGGGTGTTTTGTCGAGCACTGGATGGGCTGGAAGTGACCAGGTCGGTTGTGAGACCCAGGGTGACTCCCAGAGGGTCTGGGGATTCATTTGTGGACTGGTCTGTTTCTATCCTGTTGAAATAGCAGGTTTCCTCCCCAGAAACTGAATTCTCATTCTGCTGTTTGCTGACATTCTCGGTGGACTGGGAGGACAGCGACCTCCCAGGTTATCAGGTTGTCCCAGTTGTGTGTCTGAAACGGGAACAAAACTTTAGCCCATGAAAGGGGGAAACGCTAGTTGTTGCCAACATCTCTCACTACCGCTGTTGATGGGAGGGGGCCGGCAAAGGGCTGGAGTCCCAAAGCAAGCACGAGAAATTCCAGTTGAGAGAGTCAAACTCAGGTTTCTTAAGTGAAAAGAGTATTGTAATACATCGGGCCTTACCCACTCTGTCGTAGCTGTGACAGTGTGCGCTTCCCCTCCTCCCTTCTCACCTACGCCCCGAAGAGTGACCCTGGAACCGGAGAGCACAGTGGTCCTGTGGGTCCTCCACGCTGAGGAACGCTACGTGGTCATCTTGTTTTCTGACAGGTTTCTAAAGAGAGCCTTTCCTATAGTTGGGTTTGGTTCAGAGGGGAGTTTCGCTGGTTACGGCAGTTGCACTGGTGCATCGATATTTGGAAGTGTCTCTAGAGTACCTATGTCTGCAGATGGCCTGGGGAGGAAGGAGAGAAGAGAGTGTGATAGGACGTTTCCATGTTTTCATGAAAGCTGAAGTCTACGTGGCTGCTCGGTTCCACTCTATGTTTCCCTGTAACTAGAGCATGAAGTATTCGTGTATTTCACAAGGTGCTGGAAAAGAGCAGGTTCGTCGGCAGGGTGGCGAGGGATGGGTTCCCTGGGTGGCAGTAAGGAAGGAACTTCTCTCACGTGGGAAAAGCTGACAGAAAGACAAGCACAAATATATTGTCTTGCGGTAAGTGCTTGGCTGGTCTGGAAGAAGAAGGGATCCCGCTATGCATAGGCTGTTCAACAAGGCTGTTGTCTTCTGGCAAACCACCAAATAACCTCCCTGGTTGCCAGCTCTGGTTCCTGGGCTACCCTTGCACAGTTTTCTTCTCCTGCCTGTCTTTCATTCCAGCTCAATATACTGTAGATGAGGATGCGATCTCCCAGCAGCCTATGCACCTTACGCCCCCCTTCCTTTGGAAAGACAACACGTCCCCTTTCGTCTGAGGCAGGAAAATAAAGCCCTGCCCTCTCTGTTGCATTCCTCTCCTCTCCCACCAGTTCGGGAGCGAGAGCGTCATGCTGCTTGTGTCATGAAAAGGAAAGATAATGTTATTTTATTGTATGGTTGTTATGATTATGATTATTATTTTATTATTATTATATTTTACTCTGGGTTTTAATTGCACACGCATTCCTTAATCTTTGTGGGTTTTTTTCTCTTAGTATTGTTGTTATTGTTGTTAATTTTATTTCTCTTCATCAGTAGCATCAGAAGGGTTGCTATGTTTGTGAAAACTGCGGGAGGAAGGGGAAACAAGAATGTCCCGAGGATGAAAACTCTGCCTCTAACCTAAGGGGAGTGGGGCCGCTCTGTGAGAGCGGTTACAGCCTTGAGGGACAGGAGTTATCCTCCGTGACACATCTGCATTTCAGAATAAGTCCAGAAACATTCATTCAGAGACCAAAACCAAACAGCAACTAACGCAATGATCTATCAGGAGAGCTGGATCAAAGGCAGGTAAGCACCTTGGTGCGCTAGGATCCAGCCCACCATCGCTTTGTTTGATAGGAAGTTTCTATGAGATCAAGTCCTCAAGACCTATTTGTGCTCCAGGCCATGATCATTGGGCCCTTTCGATGAACCCAAGGTCACGCTACAATTAAGAGTTTGGTTTTCCTAAAGGAAAAAGCAGATAGATGGCTCTCCAGAAACAGGGCTATCGGAGGAGCCGCAGCGGAGGCGTGAGCGCGGCTCTCAGTCCCGTCACTGGATAAAGGACACTGGCGCGCACGGACGGCATTAGCTGGGTAAAGCACGGCCGCAGACGGGGCAGGGTTCCTCGCCTGCTCTTCCCCTCTCACTGAAGGTTGATCAGGTGTCCGCATGGCCAGGGTGCTTGGCTTGCATTTCCTTTTTTTGTCCCTGATGTAGATTTTCTCTTCTTTTATAATTATTTGTTGTGGAATTTTATTAAGCTATTCTGGTTGCTAGAGTTTAGGTATTTATATTTTCATTTGCATCGCCTGCTCTGTTAGAATGGGGAGAAGCAGTAACTGAATTCAAACTCCATAAAAAAATGATAGGACTTCAGCAGAGACTTGAAGTTAATCATGCACTCGAGTGCTTTGCTAAAGAACAGACTTAAACCCTTCAAATTAATTACTTGTTTATATGCTCCTCTGGCCTAGGACTGGAGAAGCGTGGAAGGTTGCAATCTCAATCACAGTAATGTTTTACTTGTATTAATTGCGTTTTCCCTGTGTACCCATCTGACCTGCTCTCCCATGTGGGCTCGCATCTGATTTTGGGGGGGCGTTTGGCAGCGGAGCTGTTAGAACGGCAGATGCTGGCAGCGAGGAGGGGCGCAGCGCGTGCCGGAGGAGCCACCTTTCATGTTGTCCATCCTGGAGTTGCTGACCTGCCAGCCATAGGTGGTCAGATGATCGCGGTGATGGGACGCTGTGATTGCAACAGCACAGCCATCAAAGTGCTTTGATGGTGCAACACTGCGTGTTTTCTGGTGGTTATGGGGGAGCTGAGCAACACCTCCTCCCTCACACCTGTATAAAGGCATAGTATGGGACGGTTAGTCACAGGGGAAACCCGGTCGTTTTAGCAGAAGCAGCAAAAGCTTTGCATGCTGTCGGTGCCACATACATGATACCAGCCACCTTGTTTTGCTCGTGAAGTCCTTTGGAGAGGAAATGGGATTGGCGTGGTTGGGTTGGTGTTCTTCGCGTGCGTGGGGTAAACGGCATGGAAACTTGAGAGGGGAGGCGAATGTTTAGAAACTGGAAGTTTTATGGGTGGGTTATGGCTGGCACAGTGAAAAAGCGGTCCCTTTCCCCATCATCTCGTCTTGCATTCTTCTCGTGC
>NW_008825614.1:15261090-15263367 GCF_000699105.1 Pygoscelis adeliae | reverse complement strand
GAGGGAGCGGAGAGAACCACTAACATGAACAGAATGGAAAACCCAAATGGAAGCACTTCTCACTGCAGACTGGGCCAAATCCAGTTGTTTGAGAGACCAAATGCAATTGCATCTTCCTCGGCAGAGTTGTACCTGCTTGCACCCAACAAATTGGGCCTTGGCAGGTCTCTCTCTCTCTCTCTCTCTCGTAGTTTTGTCATAATACGTAAAACATTCCAAGAAAGGGACACTTCTGTCTGTGACATTTTTCCTTTTTTATACTTTCAGGGGATTATGTCTTGTAATTTGGTTTGAAGGCAGTTCTATTAGCAAAGTTGAAGGGCGATAAACAGGTGGGTTTTTTAACCAAAGAAATTTTTTTTTTAAGAGAGAGAGAAAGAGACCCCCACCCACTCCAGAAATGAAATTAAGCCACGAGTCATGACCGCCAGGCAATGGGGATAAGCTGTGGAACTCCATCTTTCCTTTCTCTTCTTTTCCTTTTTCTCTCTCATCTTTCTGTCATCATTTCGAGTAGCTAGCTTGACGAGCAGAGAAATTCACACTAAATATTGCTGCTATCCTAAACTGTAGGGGATGTCAAAAACTTCATTCTTCTCTCATTACTGTTCACATTGATTAAAGTGTTTCAGTGGCCACAATGCAGTGTGGAAATGGTGAGCTGCGTAGTGGGGATAAGCTTCTGGATGCTCTGCATGCTTCTGTAGTGTCTCCTTCTCTGGATTTAGGATGCTGCTTTTGTTCCGTGGGTCGGACCCCAAACAGTGCTGCTGTGGTCAGGCCAGGCACAGCTGGGCAAGGTTGTTGGACTTACGCGTGTGTTTCTCCACGGCTTGGCAATCAGCCCATCAGAGATCTGCAGTGCTACCTGTGGGCCAAATCCTGGATACCTGTATGCAAGGTCTGCAGAAATAATCTTTGTAGAGGGTAGGCAAAGTAGAAGGGAAAAATGTGGGAAGGGATCGATTTCACCCGCTGTCCCTGCTGTGGTCCCATTTCCCACGGGAGTTCCAAAGCAGTGGATCTGCGGTCCTGGGCATTCATCTGTGTCACCCCCCACTCCATCTCTGAGTCTCAGTGGTGCTCCTGCGAGGAGAGCCTGTGTCCAAAGTGTGTGGAGACCCTGACTTACTTCCTGTGGCCTGCTCCTGTGCCTATAAATCATTTTGCTCCCTCCGTACTCAGGGAGGAGAAGATGGGTCTGCACTGCTGGGGTTCCCCCACTGCCGTACTCCAGCAAAGCTGCCTCTGACGACGGTCAGAATTTCACCGTGGGCTGCAGATGTTGAGCGAGGTACATTTTACAGCGGTGCTTGAAGCTGTGGTGGCGGTCCTGTTGTAAATGGCTGTGCGTGGGCTCCTTGCTGGAGTCCTGCGTTGGACGGGAGGCACCGGGCTCTCCGGGCTGGTCCGCGGCTCCGTGGTCCATCCTTCCCACCACCCGGGAACGACACTACCTGTGAGGGACACCATGATGCCACCGTGCTCAACTCCCACCCCAGGCACGCAGCGGGACGCACCGCAGGGGCGGCCCCTTGAAGTAAGCCCGGGCAGCACGCAGAGGAGCACCGCTAGCCGAGGGCTCCACGCTGAGGGTGTCTTTTTCCCCGTGACAAATGTAGTTGCTGGGAGTGACCCTAGAGGCAGTAGTTACCTGTGAAGAGCTGCTGATGCAGGTGGAGGTGTAAGAACCAGACTGGAGGTAAGGTGGGCTGAGCTCTGCGTGTGTCAGATGCTTTCAGTGGGAAGACACGGTTTAGAGCATTTGCCTGCGTCAGGAGTGAAATTTGAACGGTAGATTGGTGTGGTTCTTCAGAAGTCTTGGGAAGCATACTAGGAGGCTTTGCGTTTGGCATTTATGGTCTGAAACTCCTGTTTCTCATTTACGGGTTAGCTTTGTCCTTCCAGTTTTAGCAGTGCTGCTATAACAGACTATTCATGTGTGTTTGAAGATAAAGTTTTTGTTTTTAATCTTTTGCTTATCATAGTTAATCTAAGAAAGGCAATACTAAAGGTATATTTTTTCCAAAAATGATATTTTTTACTGCACTGATAAATATTGTGACATCTCTGTTCTTAACTCTTTCGCTGTGAGGGGAACTGTGTGCAGATTCACACAAACCTTGTAAATACTTGCGTGTACTTCTGACAGCCAGGGATTTGATCTCATCTCTTCTCTTCTCTTCTCTTCTCTTCTCTTCTCTTCTCTTCTCTTCTCTTCTCTTCTCTTCTCTCCTCTTCCCTTTCCCTTTCCTCTTCTCTTCTCTTCTCTTCTCT
>NW_008825614.1:15252122-15260852 GCF_000699105.1 Pygoscelis adeliae | reverse complement strand
TTCCCCTGCCCTTTCCCTCTCCTCTCCTCTCCTCTCCTCTCCACTCCTCTCCTCTCCTCTTCTCTTCTCTTCTCTCTCTTTTTTCTTTTCTTTTCTTTTGAACAAGCTTTCCTCTTTGAAACAGAAAGCAATGGGGCAACAATGCTCAGAGCAAAAGCAAAGCTTATCCCACTTTCAGAACATAGCCAAGGAGTTTTTGCAGTGCTGGCATAGAGTTAATATTTAATGCCAATGTGTTTTGATTTTTTTTTTTTTTCCCCAGCAAACTGTTTGGAAAGGAATAAGACAGATAGAAAAGCTTCGGTCTGGAATTCTGATCAGAAATGTTACACTTCTCTTTGATGGCACCTCCGATTTTTCTTTTGTTTTCTTTTTTCTAAAAAAAAAAAAAAAAAAAAAAGGCTCCTGAGCTCTAGGCTGGCTGGTGGCCATCCCGGGGGCGCCTGGTGCTCCGGGACCACCGGCTCCTTTGGAAGCAAACCCACTGATCAGGATTCTGGATTCTGATTGCTACAAAGGGTATCCCCCAGTACCGCAGGATACCTTCGTTTTTTTTAAAGAAGGATTTAGATACACTTATATTACGCAAACTGTGACCTAATGGCAATAATTACCTCAAATGTGGGCATTCATCCTGGTTTTAGCCTTTTTGAAAACATGTAGCCAGCTTGAACTTTGATTCAAAGACTCTGAACTCCGTAGGGGCGGAATAGCGATAAATGCCCACCCTGGTCATTGTTGCTTGAGTGAATTCTGAAGACAGTGAATCTTTAAAAAGAAAAAAAAAATTAAACCAAGGAATAGATTACTCTTTTATGTATTTTAATCAATTGTGATGTTAAAATGCACATGTAAGTATATATGTTTATAGCTACTGTAAAATGCTTTGGCCTTCTAGAAGATATTTAATGAGTCACATTTTAAACCAATATGAACTGAATAATAGACTGTGGCTACTTAAACAGTTTTCTGGCTACATTTTATAGTTATTACAGTGTTTTATAGTTTACATTTAAACTGGTACTTTTTAAGGGAAATTTTGTGTTTATAAGTGACACCTTCAAAAACTCAATACAGCTGCCTCTTTTTAATTTCACCCGTTAAAAATTGAAAAGTACAAGTGTGTCTTTAATATGTATATTCTGTTTTGAGGTATAACATAGTGTTGGAAAGTCAGTCCAGAAATCAAGTAATCCACTGTATTCCAAAGTCTGGTCGAAAAAACACTCCACTCGCTTTGAAGATTTAGTCCAACAGATAAACTATGTTTGTTCACTTGTTTTAATAACATACTTTATCAGGCTCCTTGGGTTGAAGCAGGGAGCACGATACTAAATTCACTGTTCTATGTAGGTTCCTCATCTGGATGAAGATACCCGCGTCAGGAGAATGAAGGATATTCAAAGGAAGGATTGTATTGTACTGTTGATAAATCATTAGCCAAATGATTAATTCCTAAGTTAGTGAATGCTTGTTTTCTTGGGGGGGGGGGGGGTCGGGTGTGTGTGTCCCAGCCACTCAGAGGCAATGCTGTAATTTGGCTTCCATCTGTTCACCCTTCTCTTACAAACAATGCTTACCACCACAGAAATGTTTTGAACCAGTAAATGAAATACAAAGTTCACTGACCATCTCCTTGTCAGCTCTGTTTTCTCAGCCCATGCCAGTTCCCGTCAATGCTGTTTCCCCACTGCTGTTACCCTGTACTCTGCATTTTGATACAGCACATTCCCCCCTCCCCAGTCTCGCTTAGCTGTCTAGTTTTGTCTGTTGTGTTCTTTCACTTGGGTAACCAATGAACATGGTATAAATGTCTGCTGAGCAAAATGGTACTTTGAGGTCATGAAAGTACAGGAATTGGCATTTAAAAATATGTACATGTACATCTGAAGAACCGAGCTTCAGTCGTGGAGCTCAGGTACTCTCGGGAGGGCTCCTTACGCGTTTCCCTCATGCCTGACGGGGCTGCATCAGTCAGCTTAGAGCAGAGGTAGTGAAAAGGAGCGATCAGCGATGCTTTGCAGTTGGGTGCCTGTGCTGCTCCCAGTACAATCAGCGGCGGTGGGGCCGGGGGAGTGCAACCCGCCTCCTCCTCCTCCCTCAGCACCATTCCGGGGCTGCCGTGCCCACCCCGTCATCCACATTACCGAAGCGATAATGTATCATACGGCAAGCCAGGACTGTCAGCAGCACTCGGACCAACTGGAAAACGTCCACCCTTTCTCATCATGCACTGCCACCCAACCAACGGGCTTTGCTGCCCGCGGCCCCTGGCTGGTCTTCTGTTCTCGTGGGGGGAGTCAGACCCGCAAATAACCAGCACGCTCAAATGAAGGAGCCACAGAGTCTTGTTGAATACTTTGGCTTGCAGCTTGTTAGGCAAGAAGGGGCTTCCGACACTGGCAACGCACATCCCGTAGGATCTGGATGGTTACATATAGCACCTCTGCCCTCAGCAAGGAAATAAAATGCTTCTGCAATGCTTCCACCTCACGTGGTTACGTACAACACTTCTGGCTTTTCTTTTTTTCCCCCCTTTATCCCTTATGTGTTTGATTTTTTTTTTTTTTCTTCTCTGTATTCTTCTCGAAACGAAACTTCCACAGATATTCCAGGGCACAACCATTTCAGGTGTAAAAAAAGATCTCCTCATCCCATGTTTCACCAACAAAGCAATCGAGGCATTTTGGGTACCATATTCTACTTGGGCAGAACCAGAATGTAGCCTGTATCTTTCATACCAAATCAAATTTCTGAAAGGAGAGGAAGTGTCATTAATAGCTTTATTAAAAGAGTGTGTGTGAGAGAGAGAGAGAGTAAGAGAGGGAGCGAGAAAGAGAGAAGAAGGAGGGGCATCTCGGAAGGTGAAGAGTCTAGACTTTGGGTAGTTAAAAACGAACCAACGGGTGAAACATTTTTTTTATGAGCCGTAAAATCCTTTTAAAAAGAGGAGGGGGGAAATGGAGAGAACGCTTTATGCCTTTCGACTGCCCACAAGCCCAGCATACTCTGGATGGAAAGTGGAAGTTAATATACACTGCACCAAAATTATTAAGGGGAAGGGAGGGGGGGAAGCTCTGAAAGGCTATCATCACAGTCGCAAGGGAGAAGATGCCCCTGCCCCAGCTCTGGATCTCGAGTGGTTCTTTCTCTACAGTATCATCTCAGCCCAGTAACCCCAGGAAAGCCCTGAGCCGTTGTGTTCCTTCACTGTACGGTTTCTGTAATAAGAGTGTTAATCCATGTTAATCTTTGTGAAAATTATTGTGTGCAACAGTATTTTCTTGTGTACTGCTTTTTTCCTATGTGAATTGTCCCTTTCTTTTTTCTCTCCCCCCCCCCCCCTTCCTTTTTTCCTTTTTTTTTTTCTTTTTTCTTTTGGTAATATGTCTTTCTTCTTTTAAAAGAAAAAACAAAAACAAACTGATGTGTTGTAGACCTATATGTAACCTATTCCTTAGTCTCATATTATAGGTATGTTATAAGAATGGATATTTTACTTGGCTTTAGAATGTTTTACAAGAAAACTAATTCTTAACCAATCAAGTTCTTGCTACTAAAAAAAAATGCTTGTGTTTTTCATCATGACGTTGTGTGCTTCTAATTAATAATCATTTTCGTTGTAGAAAAATGGAGTGAATTTATATTAGTCTTGGAAACTAATAATAGCATTGTAAATTTATGAGATGATTTTAACAGAAAATACATTATAGAAGAATATAGTTATTTTAATTGTAATATTACTAACTGTAGGGTGAGAAAGGAGGTCCCGTTGTGGTGAACTATGTTATAGCTTGTTATTCACGGTTTCTTTTTGATCATTTTTTCGGTCTCTGAGGTGAAACGAGTTATTAATCAGAATTTGTAAACTCACATATGCATATTGTATATGTGTAGAAATGTAATCACACTTTGTCTTGGAATTACATTAAACTGTTTTAAGTCACTGCAAAGTTTGTGTCTGTATGTCTTCTCACTAGTTAAAGTTCGATCCGAACATTTGGTTAGTTTTCAGTTACTATTATTTAATCTCCTCAGTCTATTGGAAAAACAGCAGTAATAGTATCGTTAATAATAAATAGTTTTCCTTTTGAGGTGACATGTTTAGATTTGCGAGACGTATTTTTTTCCCAGGGCAGAAGAGCATCTGCGTTCAGATGTTCAGATCTGGGCTCCACCGAAGCACAGAAGGCCGCTCAGAGCTGCCGTGTTCGGCTCCATGGAGAGCGCCCTGCTACGTCCCGCTGTGCCGACTGAAGTGGGGGGGACCGGCTGCAAATATCAGTCTGTTTTTTCTTTCCATTACGCCTGAGCCCTCCTTTCATTTGCTCCCTTTCCTTTCTTTGCCAAGTCCCAGCTGACCTTTGAAAGGTTTATATAGACATTAAAATGCTTAACCCACCACCTGTTGCCAATAGCTGCACCTGCTGTTTGGGCTGTGCCCGATTTTCACCATGAGGTTCACTCAGGAGCAAGCTGGAGGCGTGTCTGCAAAGGGTCCCCTATTCTATCATGGTATCACCTTGGAGTAGGCAAATGGCTCCTCAACAACTCCTCTTAACGGAGGGACAACAAGACCTACCTGGTTTGTTGCTGACCCTTCCCGGTGTAGTGACTCATGTGCAAGCTACTGGGTTTCCCGGCCTGGGGGATTCATCTCATTAGTTCAGCCTCTCCGTTCCTGGGGATGGCCAGAGGGATGTTCAGCGGGTTGTACCGGGCTGCCTACAGTGCGGGGCCACACTTCGCGTTAGGTGTCTGACGAACAGTTTCTGCAAACCTGATGGCACTGCACAGCACCGCCAGGCGATGGGGTCGCATCAGGGCGTAAACCTTCAGGTAGAGCAGGAAGCTTGTTTTATCAGTGAGTGCCGGCAGTGAGGCAAAGGTCCCTTTTCCACGGGCTTGGTTTTCCAGCCTTCTGTCTCAGGAATCCCTGGAATAAGCAGCGAGCGTTGCGGAAACTGTTGCAATGAATTTCTAGGTAGATACGAAACTTCTGGTAATAAGAGGTCATGGGACCTTTCTCCTAGCTGCCTTAACCTGGCTGAGACCTCAACTCAGCAAAAGCAATTAAAGCTGTAATGCCTGTTCAGCAAACCCATTAAGTCTGTGTTTAATTTAAAATCATGTGTCCTATTAAACTTCAAGCTTTTTAAACATACGCTAACAGGTAATTACACGGTTAGGTGCTCTACTGGAAATGGGGAGTTTACTGGGTCATGATATACGGAAGAGAGATTAGTGAATGACCTAATCTCAGAAACAGCTGTAAATCCAGAAGAGCTAGACTAACTAATGCAGAGTTTCTCCAAGTTTGTACCATCTTACAGTGTCTTCTTTTTTTGTTTCTTTGCTTTGTAAACCTTATCTATAAAACTGTAAAAAATATTTGTCATTCTGTTGTCCAAGACCAAAACAGATTAAAAATGCATTGTAGTTGGAGAATGTACTTTCTGACCATTTTTTCCCAGGAGGGGAAAATAGTTTCTCAATTTAAGCAGGAGCCTGCAATGCCTTGCGAGAGGAAACAGTGAGGGTTTTCAGCCACCGGATTAAAGGATGAGGATGGTTTTAGAGAATCTGACACCATCAGTGGCCCAAGCCTGGCCTCCAGACTGCCCAACACCAAGGAATGGTCTGCAAGTGCAGACCCAGATTTCTCCTCAGATCGGTCATTTATCTGTATATCCACTTGCAAATACTCCTGAGACGAGTTAAATCTAACTTGGTACGCATTTTACTGAAACCCAAGGGAGCTCTTACTGACTAGCAGGGGGCCAGGACTGTCCACGCATCTTCCACTGGCATGGTGGCCACAAGGAATTCATCCCTCATTGCTCTGAGCTCGCTCAAAAGATACTAAGTGCAACTTGCACGAGGCTTAAACTGCCCGGCAGGGCTTGGAGAGCCCAGCCTCCTGTGGAGGTCAGACGCGTCTCTCCCGGTAGCACAAACCCACTGGAGCTGCAGTAACACCGGTGCTTGGAGAGCATGTGCCTGAGCAGCTGGTACAAATTACGACCACCAAGCTTGGGCCACTCCAGCTCTTTCTGGGCCAGAAGGAATCTCTGCTGCTGCTTTGGGAGTGTTCACCTCAGCCAAATCGGTTTATTCAAGGTGGGTATGGCTCTTACTTAAAATCGGGAGGGTGGGGGTCACACCGCCATGGCATACGCATAGCAGTGCAGCTGTTCCTGACACGTGCTGCTTGTGCTTTCCAATGCAGTGGCTATGTTTTAATTCTTTGGCGTCCAAAGTTTGGCACCTAAATTTGTATATATCCATATGAGGAGAACTTGTCTGATTTCCAGCGCTGCTCTGCCCTCCTAGTTGCTCTTCACTTCAAATGAAACTGGAAAGAGGGACTGGGAGAGGGAGAGGAATTGTCCTGCTCCATGAAATGCAGACTGTTGCCCTTTAGTCACCTGTGCACGTATGTCAGCTCTCCACAGCAAACCCGTGCTGGAGCTGTGCACCTGCATCTTGTAAATTCTTGTGTCTTCTCTTTCCGACTATGCCAGTCAGGCCGGGGCAAACACGCCTGCATCAGCGTTTCCTGCAATGCACTTTCCCTTTATGTTTTCTCCTGTGAGGTGGATGTGCGACTAATGAGCAATGAAGGCTGTTATTTAAAGGCCCCCACACTGCACTGTGTGTCAAAGTCTCTGCTATTTGGGGCTTTTGCTCAAAGGGAAGCAGCCACGGGAGGAGCTCGATGCACGGATCCTGAGCCACGCTAAAACCCACTTGTCAAGGCAGCAGGCTGGGACAGGAGCAGACTTCTCCAGGCGCTGCTGTGCCAGCCCTGGGGACCCAGCACAGGCCAGGGAGCAGCACTCCATCCCCATGGGGACTCATCACCCCTGTGTTAACCCTGTAACAAGGTCCAATGAAAAGGCACACCAGGTAGCTTAAGTACACTTAACTCCAGGCTGCATTTGTGCACAGGCCTTTCTGGACACATCCAGACATGCAGTGTTGGGGTGCAGGAGGCCACAAGTCCAGCAGGCACCTGGAACGCTTCGTATTTGTACTTGGACAGCATACTGCCTCTGGTGTGTGAACTCGTTAAATACAAAAAAGTCACTTTATCCCCCTTTTTTTATTCCAAGCTCGTAAAAAAAAATAAATTAAAACTTGTAGTAATGTCACAGGGAAAAAAAAGCGAGGGGGAAGTATGGTTAAAAAGAAGGGCTTACTGTGACTGGACCCTGAGACAAAAATTCCCATCCCTTCCAGACACCGAGGGACAGTCTGAAAACCACAGAAAGGAATTCACGCACACACAAACAAAGAGCGAGGCTGTGACTGAATTGCTCCCCCACAGACTGGGGTTTGGGTCACAGCTCCATCACGGCACTGGTGGGCTGCTTGAGAAAAGCTCACTTCGGATCTCTGAGGGTGTTTCTTCTACACCCAAATATCCTTGATCTGCCTCTCGCCTTCAGACAGCAGCAGACCTCCTCAGGAGTTTATGGAATAGGAGTGATAGGAATGAAGGCAGGTCTGGAAGGAGACCGCAGGAGGTATCGATGAAGGTTCAGCCACATTTCACCTGCACGTGCCAGATATTATTTGTCTACCCTGTTCTTAAAAACATTATGCAACATGGAGTCCCCAGACATCAGAGCTCTGCTCTCTTCCATGTCAGTGAGCCAGTGCTCCTTTGCTAGTCACATCTCCCTCCTTATCCCTGCCTTCCCCACGCTCAGCATACCCCCTCCTCTTTTTTTAATGACCCTTGTCCTGCGTGATCCCATTTCCTCACCTCTCCCCTTGCCTCCTTTATTTTCTCTCAATATTGTTTTGACCCCAGCATGTGTGTGCATAATTTAGCAGGGCGGGTGAAAGCCAAGGGGTACAGGGTGGGCTGTTACAGCTTGCGAGAGGCAACAGTGTGTAGTGGAGGGTGACGGGAAAAGCAAATCCCATTAGGTTGGGGGTTTTTTTAAGGCTTTAAAATAATATCAGGAATGACTGTGCACAGAGGCAAGGCCTAGAGATGCTGATGGCGATGGCTCACTATTCAGCCTTGTGATAAACACCTCTTTCCTAGCGTGTTTGTTTTAACCCTTCACGAGTGTGTCCCACCGGTGTTAAAACACTGGCAGGGAAGAACCAAAGCGGCTGGGAATCCTTTTCCCACATCCGTGCAATCCCCCCGGCTGTGTCACTTGCCCCAGTCTGTCATCCTCCCCACCCCCCACCCTTTATGCTGCCCCCTAAAATATGGAAACGGGGGTGTACAACGCAGACAGATAAAACAAAGGAGGTGAAAAAGAGCGTGTGAAGCAGGGGGAGGGCATCACAAGATAGCACAGGGTCTGGAATTACTGGGAAAGGTGGATAAAGGGGATGAAATGTTCTGAGACCAGACATGAGAGGAAACAAAAGAGAGCCGAGAGGAAAGCAGGCAGTGGGTCGAAGAGGAGGAGAAGAAAATAGTGATGTAGATGTGAAAGAGAAAAGAAAGATTTTCAGAAGCAATGTGTTTCCACCGCTCTAACCAAAATACAGAAGACTCGGGGCAGGGGGTGCTCAACCCCTTGAAAAAATCAGGTCCTCTCTCAATCAGATTTTTCCATCCAGCCTCTGGAGCAGTGGTCTCCAAAGTGGGGTGTGCACAAGACAGTCCATTGGGGTGCAGGAAGAAAATATTTTTCTACCAGCTCTAATAGTGGAACCATGACCCCCATCGCCCCTGGGCACTGCACCTAGTAACCATTG
>NW_008825614.1:15238072-15251525 GCF_000699105.1 Pygoscelis adeliae | reverse complement strand
GTAGCTGTGGTGCTTAGGGACATGGTTTAGTGGTGGACTTGGCAGTGTTAGGTTAGTGGTTGGACTCGATGATCTTAAGGGTCTTTTCCAACCTAAACAATTCTATGATTCTATGATGCAAGGGCAATCACTCACCATCTCCCACCAGCAGACCGATGCTTAGCTTGTCCCTGAGCAACAGCAGCTTTGAAATCTCCCCCTTCCCCTCAATTTTTGTTGCTGAATATGACGTTATATGGTATGGAATATCCTTTTAGTCAGTTTGGGTCAGCTGTCCCGGCTGTCCCACTCCAGCCTCTTGCCCACCCCCAGCCTACTCGCTGGGGGGCCAGAGTAGGCCAGAGAAACAGGGAAGGTCTTGGCCCTGTGCAAGCACCGCTCAGCAATAGCTAAAACACTGGTGCATTATCAGCACTGTTTTGGACACAAATCCAAAACACGGGATTATAGGAGCTGCTGCGAAGAGAAAATTAACTCCACCCCAGCCAGATCCGGTAGAGCTGGGAAACCTTGTGAGAGACATTGTAATTCAGGTGCTTTGAAACAGAGGTAGCAGAAGAACTCAGAGAACATAGAGACAATTACAAAAAAGTACTCAAAGATTTCAGTTAAAAAATAGTTGGTACTAGAGGTAAAGCAGAAGTAAGCAGAATATTCATTCAGCACTCAAGTAAGGGTATCACCGGTGCTTTTCTCTAGAAGGAGTCAAAGATCCTCAAACACATACCTTTGATCACAGGGAACAGCGCTGTGCCTGCACAGAGGGTTTTATAATACCTCGGTTGGATATTGAATATTAACAGCTCCCACACATCCAGTGCTGGAACCATTGACTGTGAGATTCCCAGCAAATTGATGGAACTACTTGAACGCAAAATCTGGATGGTGAAAGGTCACAGGGGCCCATTCATCCATCTCAGTTGCCCTTCCTTTAACAAAAATGGGAGTCCTCTGGCTTCTGAAATCCATTGCTCTCCAGAGGCTTCTGGCTACAGTAATGAAGATGAAGAATATCACTTCCCAGGAAGGTGAGGGGCTGTTTGGATTGGGGGGGGGTGTTTCACACACACCCCAAGATATTTCACCTTAGCTGCAAAGGCAGCAGCCTGATTTCAGCCCCGTGAGAAGAAAACTGAGCGGAGAAGGGTGTTTGTTTTGCCTTTCCTCATTACCACTTCCAGAGTTTTCAAAGGAGACAGGGCTTTCACCAAGAAATACTCCAAGGTTTTGAGCTATGTGCAGATGCTTGAGAAGCCAATGATCTGCTTTGCGGGAAAAGAATAACTGATAAGCAATCTCTGAGAAGTAAACTGCCTGCGGTTTACAACAGAAACAATGCTTGGGTTCTTTTCATAATGTTTTATTACTCCTTATGTTTAATGAAAACTTTGAGAAAATTTTCCTGAACCACATTTGTCATTTATTACCTTACTTCACTACAAGCGGAGGTAACAGAGAAAGGGTCTGTTTTTTAAGAGAGTTTTAATAGGGTATGTGCCTCCTTGCCCTCTAACTATAGGCAGACAGGGTCACAGGGCAATGCACACACTTACTATAAAGCTCAGTTTTCTGCGGCTGCCTTCTCTCTCACTTTTCTTCTTCCTTCTTTTCTTTATTTTCTTCCATCATCCTGCTTTTCCTCTTTGCAATAAGCAGTTATCAATGGTCCTAACTGGTCTGTGCTGAGCTCTCTGTTACTGAGCCATCTCGCTTGCTTGCCCAGGGCACTATATTTAGTCTCTGAACTGTGAAGCAGTTGTTGTTTAGTTTATTATGGCCTCTTTCTCCATTTATTAATAGGCCTCCTCAGCAAAGGGCACTTGAAGTACGTTGCTGAATACTGTAACGATCATCTGAAACCGATTCTGCTGCATCTACCCTCTGTCCCGTGCAACGTGTGTTTCTCCTGTGCTCTCCGTGGCCTGGCATGTGCTCTTTATACAGGCTTATACGACAGGTTACCCTGGCAGGACAGCTGTATGATCTTGAATCTGTTTCCTGGTGAGTAAACACTGATTTCTTTAAGAACTTGTGGGAAAAATCTATTTTAATTCTCGGGGGAATCCTGCAATCAGAGAATCTGGTTTGGTGGGAAGGAGCCCCACCAGTGACTCTGAAACTGCACGCTGCATGAAAGGGGCCTGGCGAGTGGAAAGAAGCTCTGTAACGCCTCTGGAGAAGCAAATGCAGCTGCTACTGCTCTCCTGCACAGGAGACCCTCTGATTGTGCTGAGCATCCCAAAAAGGAAGAGAATGAGTGTGACGCATCTTTTACACCTCCAGGGAAATGCAGTCATAAACTCTGATCTGATGCTAATTGATGCTAATGAAAAGACTCCAGCAGACTCTAGAGTAGACCCACAGGCAAGGAGAAATTATACCATTTGAGCCTTGCTGCCGATAACAACCAAAAGGATGATATTATGGTATCATCAACCAGGGCAGTACTGCTAAACCTGTTGGACAAAGGTTAGGAGAAGTGTAAGCAGGGGCAGGAGAACTCCCCAGCTCTGCCCTTACTCACTCATCCCTCATTTCTCAGGCAGTCTGGTCCCTTTTATCACCAGGGGCCGTCTCTGTGGGACGGACTAACACATGGTGGAGGTACCGAGGTGGTACCGTGGGCATGCAGATCCCCACAGCCCTCTCTCTTGCCCTCTACCCTCCCAGAACCCAGAGTTTCATACATGCAGTAGCTCCACAGTGCTCTGTAAGGGAGGGGAAGAAGCCTTAAGCCCTTCCCCTAAGCCTCTCCAGGAGCAAAAGACGACATGCTCTTCTGTGAAGGAGGTCAGGGCAGAGACAGTCAGAGAAAAGTGGGGTCAGGACACAATAAAAGCAGTACAGAGCAGAGCAAAAGACTAGTATTAATTTTTCCCCAAAGAATGAGCCCAGCAGTTGCAGGCTGGCTAGCCTTAGCTCAGTTCCAGGGAAAATAAAGGAAAGCTTGTATGGGATTCAGTCGCGAAAGAATTAAGGGAAAGAATATGATTAATGCCACTGACATAGTTTTATGGTAACTATAAGCAAACTTGTCAAACAAACCTGATTTTTGTGCTTTGATGAGACTATATATTTGGTTGACAAAGGTAATTGCATAGTGATAATGTATGTGAAAGTGTGTTGGGCATATGAGTGAGTAGTGCGCTGCATTTTCAGTCTGAAAATGAACACTCTGCAATATCAATACAGCTTGTGTGAACGGCACCGAGAGGAGGCCAACTGACAGACCTCAAACAGCCAGTGAAGAATCCGGGAGAGGCTCATGGAGATTAGGGCAACACTGGAAGCTGTTTAATCCATTAATGTAACAATTTAATCTATGATCTAAATGAATATGAAATCACTATTGAGGACAGCAGGGGTTGGCAATGATTAGTAGGACAGAAGACAGGGATGAACACAGTCACGCAGAGTGATCAGGCATGCTCTGATAGCCATGGGCTACTTCAGTGTTGGAAAGGTAGAAGCTGTGAATAGGAGTAGATTGGGATGTTTAGCTTAGTGGATGGCGTTGACAAGTCTGAAACATCCAAGATCTTAGAGGAGATTTGAAGACATGAGATATTTTTGACTCTGAGGGCATAAAGGGTCTTGGATCCAGAAGCAAGCAGTAGGGGCTCTCCTGGACACAAGTCCTCCACGACCGGAGCCCTTCCTGACGCCCTCTCAGGCTTCCTAAGCAATGGAGAGCCTTTTCCTCCCCAGTACATCTCCAGCCACGGCTGCGGAGAGGACACCACTGCCTGCACCCCACTGCCAAGCTGTCCTATAGTGTGAACAGGAGTTGAGTAGTTTAAAGCCTATGCAGGCAGCAGAAGAGATAACCTTCAGGTTTTGCCTCCTGGTGCCATTTGCTCAGTTAATATGCTCGGGTCTGCCGTAAGGAAGACCGTGCTGTTTCTGCGTGGCATGGGATCGCTCTCTTTCTGCAAACTGATACCCTCTTCCCTGCCATCAGCCTGGCAGGGGCAGGCAGCAGCAGGAGAGCGGTTGCCTGGGAACTATGCAGCACACCCCGACAGGAGAAACAGTAGGGTCAAGTGACAGTACCCTTCTCAGGTTTACCTGTTTGTTGGGGTTTTTTTCTTGGGTGATTTTGTTGTTGTTGTTGTTATGGGGTTGTTGTTGCTTTCCTTATCTGGGAATAATGAGTTCTCACATTTGTGTACTGCTGCCGAGGGGAGAAAGCACAGGCCTGTGAGGCAGCCGGCACACTAAGTCATCTCATGTCACCGCCAAACAGGGATGGTTTTTTCCCTCACATAGCCTTCTTCAGGGTAGTTGAGTCCAGCACTCAACATGTGAATAGAGAATCCAGCAGCCCCTGCTCTGCACTGCACTGACCCAACACGCTTTAGGCCAGCAGCTGATCCAGGGGGCTCAAGGATATCTTGTTTGAAACAAAAGATATTTCTTCAGCCAAAGGAAGAAAATCAGAAGATGAAACATGAAATGAAACAAAGAAAGAGTATTTGTGCATAAGTCTTACCAGAAAACACAGTTGTTTCAAGAGTTGCCACTGAGCATAAATGCACCTGTTCGAGGTCAAGTGCGAAAACCAACTCTCTCTTAAAGGCTGGCTTTTTCTGACTCATCCCAACACTGCTGTTCATCCATTCCTTTTTGTCTAGCTGTGGTTTTCAGCAGTTCAGTGTCTTCTTTATTCTTCCTGGACTTAGGATAAATTAACACTCGCCTGCCTGAAGTTATGTGGGTAGATATTCCTCGATATACTTCTTTTAACAGCTCTGTGATATTTGAAACGGTATTGGTACGTTGTCACTGTTTTCTTCCAATTTGCTTCCCTCTAACATTCTTCTGTACAGCCTGGCAGGAAAATAGCGAACAGGAAAACTGAGATATTGCTGACATTCATAAAAATAACTTGTTTTGTCCATCGTTTTTCACACATAGATTTATCTTACTACTTCTGTTGCAACCACCCTAAACCATCAGCAAGTGATTTCTGCAGAAAAAGTACCAGGGATTTCAGTATCCGTGCATCTTGCTGGGCTGTGTTTAGATGCAGCATCTTAAACAAATGGACCCAAATGGCCAAAAGATCCAGATTTCCCAGGCTCATAGTGAGCAATGCCACAGGCCTGTCCTGAGGTGTGGGCTCATGGTGGTCCCAGCAGGGGCACAGTGGCTCTAGTGCCAGATCTACTGGACATCCGCCGAGCGTTTCCACGGTGGTGTATGTATGACATAACATCTTCTGTGCGAACATGCATGGTTTGGCCATCCTCAGAACCATCCTGTTATGTCTCTCTCTCACACACAGAGCAAAAAAACATCAGCAAGCTCCAAAAATGAGTGTGCAGAAGAGGAAGGGCTGAAGCATGACTCCCTGACCATAAGCAGGAATTGTCCTATTCTTGTGGTCTACCTTGTTTCTCTCTCCCTAGGAGCTTACCCTGAGGAATGTTGCAGTTTCTATGTATCGTTGACTTTTCTTTGATCTTCTGATATTCCTGAGGTTTGCAAGGTAAGTCTGCTTTCCTTTATGTGAGCTGTCATTAGGTTACTTATAAAAGGGGGACAATTACTCTAAGCAGTGAATTATCAAAACATGCCAAATGGCAGCCCTCTTCCCCATAAGCTATTTGTGAGTACTTGGTTCTTCTTTCCCTCCCTGCAGTTGGTGTGTTCATCCTCCCTCCTGTGCACACTGGGGAACTGATTACGCTGATATAATTCCACTGAATTTGAGGGGATTACCTTTCAAATTACATTGGTGAGACACCCTTCTGTCCTTCAAACAGTCGCCCTGATCAGAGTTATGTTTAAGGGTAGAAAATCAGTGCGACTGTGAGAAGCTATGAATTATACAGGTGGGACTCATTAGACCTTAAGGAACCATGCAGATCTCCTGTAACTTGCCTGAAGGTACCTGAGTTTAACCTCCTGAGACTCCAAAAGTTTATCTCTGGCTCTGACTGCATCTAATTTATTCTCTAGTTAGTTGATGCAGGGTTTTTGCCTTCTATTGTCCTCCTATGCAGTTTTCCGTCTCTTTGCATCTTCCTTTCTTTTCCTCATTATTGCTTTTGCTCTTTAGCTGAATGTTACAATTAAGTGGTTTTTTCCAAAGCATTTCTGCATGAGGCTGTAGTGAAGCTAAGGCTGTGGTGAAAGGAAAGATACCAAAAATATATCAAGCGGTACACTGCTGGGTAATTTAAAAAATAATATGTCTTGTGTTAACCAAACAATACAGCATTTGATAAGCTATCTGCAGCTGAGAGGATCATTTTCAAAGGGTCATCCACCTGCAGCACAGAATCCAAGGATAAGAGGTAAGCTTCAGGCAAAACTCCCAGCCGAGGGTCCTCACTACCCTTTCCCGTTCTTTGGGGTGGAGTTGGGGATGCCAGAGCTAAGGACTAGGACATTTGACAGGATTTTTCTATTGTAGCAAGAAATGACAAAATGGAAAGGAGGGATACGGATGGTGAGGGATGGAAAAGATTGATAATTGTTTCCTTGGCAACTGAAACCGTGGAGCCTCATGCAGGAATCCCTGAGAAAAATCCTAGAGGAAGCCAGACTAAATGATCGTAATGGTCTCTTCTGCCTCCAGACTCTGTTTCAGGCTAAGTTTACACATCACAGTGTGGTGCTGCATAAAGAGATCGAGTTAGTGCTAAATGGAAGCCAGAAGCTGTTTAGTTGTAAGAAATCCTTGGGAAGAAGAGAAGCACTATTGTCTCCCTTTCATAAAATGGGGAACATTTTATAATGCAAAAGATGAAAAGATTGAATAACTTGGCAAAGATTATTAAAATGTCTTTTGCAACACAGAGGACAGGCACGTTACAAGTCCCTGCCTATCATTCTCATCGCTGCAATGGGAACACATCCCCCCTCAGCTGAGGGTGCACTGAAGATATTCAAGGAATTAGCAGAAGGGCTAAGGGAGCAGAAAGCAGGTGAAGCGGCTGCTGTTTAATGAATGCCGTTTGCCCACCACGCAGTTCAGTGCTCCGCGGGGGCTGCCGGCACAAAAGGGTCCCAGTCCTGCACCGTGTTCGGCTGCAGCAGCAGTGAATCTTCATTAGTGGATTTAAATGTAAGAACTGGGGCATATATATGAATATTAATGAAAGAAAGATTGACTAACTTCATGCTATTAAAAGATTTCTAGTCCCAGAGAGTAGGTGGAGCCTTTTAAAAAATGTATAATGGAATATAATATGTGATACACAACTTTCAGGGCACTAAGAGCGTGGATTTTGTTCCCTTCTAATTTTCTGTGTATATAATGCTTTGCAAATGTGAAATAGAAATATGCCTTAATTTGAACATTTTTCTTTTCTCTCCTCTATGTCCCATGTACCGGTGTTCATTAATGCAGAACTTCATGGCCACACATTCTGGGGAGCCACTTGGCAGTGGGCAGCTAGTATTGATTTCTGCTCCAAAAATAGAGCATCAAATGCTTGTATATTTATAAATGTATGTGTGCATGCATATATATGCACGTATATATAAAAATGGGTGTTGCAAAGATATAAAAGACGTAGGAAGGTTAAATCAACATTGTAATTAATAACCTTGCCAGTTCCAATGTAAACTTTTGCGCCAGCAGTGCGTATAACACACAAATGCTGGAAAGCATAATACACTGTACCATACCTGTGAAAGGCATCCCCAAGCAAGAGACTGGTGCCTTACTATACATTCACTAGAAACCAGAGATTCAAGGCAGCAGAATTTCCAGACAGTCATGTGAGAAAGAAGTACTGCAGCATCAAGGCAGCCGGTCCACTTATTTCTGTCTGTTCATGATGTTAAATAATTGCCAAGGCCTGCATCGCTATCGGTTACTTCTCCGAGTAGCTTAATCATAGGAACCAGCTTTGTGAGTGATTCCCTGCACAAGTGAGTAGAGATGTTACATGTGTCCGTCTGATCCTCTGCAAGGAGGGAGCGACTGTGGCAGCTCTAAGAAAACAGGCGAAGAAAATGAAAGGGTCCTTAGGGAGCTAATATATATTTTTCACTCTTTGGTGTCTGTGATGGAGATGGCTGGCATATAGCACAAAATGAAATTTGTGTTCCCTGAGACTTCCTTCTGGGCTAGCACTAATATTTACAAATAAAATGCGGTGTAAGTAAAATGCCAGAATGGCCATGTTCTCAGATGCAATGAGAAGGGCTACTACAAAGCATGCCAACCAAAATAAGATGGGAGAATCCTGCCTCTGAAGTATCCCTTAAAGGTAATTAGTAACGGGGTATCTATGTGTGTGTATCTGGGTGTGTGACTATATAATTAGTATGTATTAGGTGAAATGCAAAGCTAAAAAAGGTGAGTTTGTTCTTTATTGCTCTCCTGTTTAAAATCTTGGTTTTTTCCCTCTTTTTGTGCTTATTTTTCACCTTCTAATATCCAAAATATCATGTCTCCAGTTCCTTTTCTTTGATGAAGGTCATTTGGAGACCTAAATAATGATGTCAGATAAATGCCTGGAGAGGCAGCTGTTCCTTTAGGGCAAAAAAGATGGAAGATATTTAAGGCAGCGAAAATGAAAAGGAATTTAATTTTATTATTTTGGTTCATGGGTACCCAAAACGTGACATCAAGGTTGGTATTCATTTCATCTGATGTTATCCATCTACAAGAAAGGACCTAGTTATCGAAGCCTTCCTCTGTAGACAAAGGAGAGAGCCAGGCAAGGCCAGAGGCTGTCTGCCCTATCTTATAATGAAATGCGTATTATTTCTTTCCATTCACAACAAGGGAATGGTGCTTAGAGACTGATTTTCAAAGAAATGTATGCATGTAACTTCAGTTAAAAAGGATCTATTACATTTGTCCTGGTCGAGTCAAGGAATGCGAGTTCTTTCCAAAGTTGATGTAAGAATGGTTTCCTCCTACCAAAAGGGAGAGGTCTGTAAGCAATCAAGGATGCAGTACATTGGGCACAAATGAGGAAATGCAGGATAGGTATTTCAGAGGAACACAGAGAGGGATGTATTAGAGCAGGAGTCAAGCCCTCTGAAGCTTCAAGGAAGTATACTCAACAGTATGATGTTATCCACATTTTTCAACAGTACGAAATGTGCTTCCTTCCAGAGAGGGAGGTCAGTTGGCTAGGCTAATTCATTAACTTAATTCGGGGAACTTAGCACATTGTCACTGACTCTTATAAGTCTCAACTTCTTCGGTATTTTACTTTAAGTCCTAGATCCTGGAGTCATGCGATTTAATAAAAACTTGGACTTTACTTAAAAAGGAAAAAAAGCTCAATTTTTTTTCTTGGATCATGGAGTAAAACTTGAAGATGCAAACTGTAAAGGCTGCAAAAAGGGAAAAGCAAATATGAAACCAGACATGTATGATCCCCTAGCCAGCCTTATGATTTCTGAACACTCAGACTTGACCATCAAGTTGGCATTAATGTAGTGTTAACATCATCCATCGCCTGCCTTCCAAAACTGTGTTAGCTGTGTTACACGCGGAAGGAAAAGAGGATGTAATTGTCTGTATGGCCTTCCTCTTTCTTCCCCTTCCCTTGTGTATTCATAAAGACAGGCTTTGCCCCATACGCGCAGCTCAGGAGACATTTAGAGGTACAGTTATGGTGCAAACATAACTGGGTTATTACCACAATAACACAACAAACTGCTCTAGCTAAAGTATACGTATTGCAGGCCTGTGATGTTAAAATCAGATTTCCTTAGTGCCTTTGGCTGCAGACAATAAAAACAGCCTGTATAGCAGAAGACCACTGAAAATAACTTTTAAAGAAAGGATCCATTTTTACAATAGCAGCATTCCATCTGATGGGCAGACCTTGGTTCATAATTGAAAGTGAGACAGCCAAGGGAACTAGTAGGATTAGGCTATGGGAATTCAACCGAACAATGTTTTGCATTCAGATAATTGCATGAAATTGTGCTATTAGTGTAATTTTTGCAAATTGCAATAACATAAAACAAAGTAAAATATTCCCAGTGTATACATTCATCTAATGTGCTGAAAGGGAACCACAACTGGTTTCAGACAGAGCACTGAGAACTTCCATTAACTATTCAGAGCTATGTCCAAATATTGTTCAGTCTCACAGGTTCCTCAAATGGACTTTCAAAGGGAAACTCTTTTTATAAAACAGTAAGTAAATAAACATAATTTAATAGTTAACTTGTGGTTTTCACTGGCAAGGACGTTACTAACGTGTCCTTTATCTGACCTTAATTTAACGTTGCATAAAATATCACCGAAAAGAACTGGAGAAGGAAAAATTTCGGCTCCAACTGCAGCTGCTTGATCCAGTAGCTCTCCTGACCAGCAGTAGCTACAGCTCTTGCCTTTTTAACTTCTTCCATGGAATACGATTATTCCGTCCTGTGGCTTTCCCCTAGCTACGCAAAAAGGTTATCAGGAGAGATGTCCCAAATCCTCCTCTGTCTTAACTTCTTGGTCTTTATTTTTTACCCTGCATTCACCCTTGGGACTCAACCTCAGTATTTGGAACGAGCATCTACAGAGGACAGCTTTAGAGGTGGCTTTTGACCACGCAGCTCCAGCCCAGTCAAGTCATCACGGCAGACAAATGCTGGCCCACCATCGACTCAGGCTAATTATTCTAGGGCTTTGAGCTCAGTCTGGCTAATGCCTACTGCTGTGGCACCTGAGAAGGTAGACTGCAATTATTCATGCTTTTATCTTTATTGAAGACTTGGCTGCTCAGGACCATGTGCCAGCCACATGACTAGCTGGACTGCCGAGGCGAATGCCTGTGTCGGTTATTTCTCTGTGGGGTTCGGAGGCAATTTCCCATTTGCCTGTCTCTTCTCTCCCATTTTTGAAGGAAGGGAAATAGTTTTAATTATTTCTGTGATGAACATAGAATATGATAATATCAAATAATCAATTAATATTTGTGTCAGTAATTCAATCTCTTTACTAGTGTTTTTCAGCTAAAAAACCGTATCAGAGTACAGAAGAAAACACCACGTCAGCATCCTGTAATGAATGTAAACATAAAAGACAGTTGAGCTGTGAATAAGAGGTACCTTAGTAACACCAGAGCTTTCAGCTCATTTCTCTGTCACTGAATTTAGCAGCGGGGTAAGCCTTTCATAGCATTTAATGTTGTTCCCTGGATTCTGCTCTGTGCCCAGTCTACGTGAGCCTTAAAATTCCAAACGAGGAGGGTTTTGTTGCTCTCCTTGGAGGGTGATTTCCATGCTGGCGTATCCCACTGCCAGAAATATTATCTGGAGATTCTGACTCAGGTTTGCCTTTTTTTGGATTAAATTATTTCTCTTTCAAACATTGCCCTTAACAAACTCTTCTTTTTCTTGACAATTAAGGCTTTTCAAGTGTTTTATGTCTCTTTATTATGTCTGCCTGTCACAAGTCTGTACAATGGTCTTTTAAAGTTTACTTAGGGCATAGCTGCACTGTGACACACCATGGTGCAAATATCCCTGAGGCAAAACTGAATGATCCGGCTCCAAAACCGGGATTTGTACTTTGGCTATTTAGTAGAGAGAGACAAGGACCATCTTTTCTGGCTGGCCTTGTTCTGTATCATCTGTTGAGTTCAATACCACGGAGTACCCTGATTTGCAGGCAGGGTTTGTAAGCTCTACTTTCAGAAAAGAAAAAAAGTAATGAAAGTAGCAAGAAGTTGCACATCGCTCCGACTGCCGTGTTCAATAACAAGGGTGTTTGGTGGGGGACAATGCTGATTGAAGAAAAGAATGTGAAACATGGTTTAGGAATCACGCACTTTGGGCCTCAGGTAGTGTCATATAAAATACGTTTCTTGCTTTACAGAGATCTGGATGGTGACATTTCACTGAGAGATGGGGAAGCAACATGGGGAGGAAAGGTCTTTGTGGTGGCACAAAGGCGGGAAGACTGTAGGAAGACAAATGTGAATGAAGAAAAAAGAGTAGAGAAGTATAGGAATTTTGTGACAGGTATTGAATGGGAGGGAGCCTGGGGTTGTAACTTCTAGAGGGACCAGAAAACATTAGCAGTAGGAAACCAAAGTAGATTTGAGGGAAGGGAAAAGGGCTGTTATCTCAGGAAGATCAAGCTACTCGCATCTGTCAGCAGGAGCAAAAGCTCACTAGAGGTGAGTGTCATGGGCAAGTTTTTGAAAGCGTTCATTCCAGCTGCTCCTACTAAAATCTTGCAAAGCATCTACCCATTGCCTGATTTAGTTATTCTTACTTTCCAGAAACCACTGATCCTCGAGTCTGCAAAACCTACTTATCTGCCTTGTTCATTATATAAATTAGAATAGCGTTTGATTAATCTTTGGTATAAACTATATCTGAGCCAGGCAGGAGGAGCCAGGCAGGAGGAAGTCTTATCTTTTTATATGAAGTCCAAATGGTTTCCGGAATGGGAGATGTACCCTGAATTATGAAGTGATGATTGGAAACAGATGTGAGGGAGGATTTTGCAAGGTCTGGATATTTTTTGGAAGAATTTATTGACATTGCTTAAAGTGGCAGGAAGGTTTGTTGATTCTGTTTTGTGGGAGGAGTTTAATGGATGTATGTGTAAGTGACCTTTTCAGTGAGCACTCTGTTTAAGATGGTATTACCAAGGATATTTCATAGTAAATTCACTGTACTTGAAATTTACTTCTCTTAAGTTCCAAAACTACAACAGATGAGATCTGGCTTGCTCGTTTATTGCATGTCATTCCATAACACAGAGAAATAATCCAATTGCTGTCATGCTCAATGCTATAGTAGCTTGAAACGCATTATTTTTAATATGCTGAGTTAGCTAAGCATAGATGGAATTATTTTCAGTTGCTCAGTATATAAAGATGAAGGATAGTCTGATAGAGCAAAATATGTCTGTGGTGCAATAATTACTGAATATGGTAAGTCTGTGTGTTATAAAGCGATATTTTATGAACAAAATGGGATAGTAAAGGTTGGGATTGGTTGCAGATACGAAGAAAAAAAGACCGTCGGTTCAGAGAGCTGCGTACCTCTCCACTGGAGGAACAACACTAAGCCCATTTATTCTAACGCGTTGCCTCAGAAGAACTAAAGAGACAGGAATTTGAGGTAAAAGGTTTTGGCAGGTGGTGAAAGTGAAGGAGTCAGAGGAGGCAATCAGAGTAACCATTCTTAGGAAGAGTAGTGTGAAGCTGTATATCAGAGACTTTTGTTGCAGACCCAATGCCAGAAGTCCAGGAACTGGATTAAACAGACAGCCTGAGGTATTTGCAAAAAGATGATGAGCCTTTCAGCAAAATAGAGATGCACTTGGCCAGTCTCTAATGTCTCAGTGAAATCTGTAGTGGAAAATGTGGAAGACGGCAATTTATTAGCCACCTCTACTCTTTTTATAAAAGGTTATTTCTCTGAGTTACCTCTGTGTATTTCTCCAGCTGAGAAGCTCAGAACTGAAAACACAGCATACACGCACCTCTTGCCTTTTTCCTTTTTTACATAGGAACAA
>NW_008825614.1:15233066-15237996 GCF_000699105.1 Pygoscelis adeliae | reverse complement strand
ACCTCTTGCTGTTTTCCTTTTTTACATAGGAACAATCTGGTTCTTGTGTGGGCATTCCTTGTGCCAGTTCCCAGTATTGCATTTTACACAGTTACAACATGAGACCATACAGGACTGTCTTGTTAAGCAAGTACAAAAATCTATACCCTAATGAAGTTTGTTTTTTTCCTTTCACTTTTTAACCTAGAAAGCATACTTTCTAGTACCTTCCTTGTACTTTCTAGAACAAAACCGATCTGTTTTGTTACTCTGGCCTTCTGAAGTTGGCTGTTTTCTTTTCTGGTGCCAGCAGCTGTTGCTACTGTACTTCATCAGCTAGTTAAAAGGGGCAGGGCAGTAGTAACCTAAAGCACGAGTTTGGATCAAGCAAAGTATGAGAGTTCAGAAACAGAACGGAAGTGCACAATAAGACTGGGCTGTATTGATCTGTAAATGGTTTGAGTCTTGTTTTATGTCACAGACCATGCGACTTTCCATAGTGCACAGCTTTTGGACAGTAAAAGAAAAACCGTAATGAAAAAAAGTACTCTCTGCTCCCTTAGACACAAGTGTTGGTAAGAAAACTAGATGGCTGAGAGCATTGGGAATAGCCTAACGAACTGTCTGAAGGTCTTCACAAAGCCAGGCTAGAACCTCTCCCTTTGAATGTTTTTTCAGTGGGTGGTTCAGCAAATTGGAAACATTCGCAAAAAAAATCTGTTTCTTCACAAATTTCAGCAACAGCAAAAGAGCAGGAGAAAAAACCTCTGGTTTTGCCTTTTTTAAAAAATGTAAATATTGCTCACTAAAGCAAAAAATATCTTCAGCAGCTCTGGTCAGTGAGTCCCAAACCGGTAATAACCTAAAGTTAAATTACTGAGCAGTTGTCTAGTTCCATTGGAAATAATGTTGATGGTCTCTGATTCACTTCAGCATCTCTGAATCGGTGTTTTGATGTGCAGTTCTGAGAAACAGGTTTCCAGATTTGGGTATTACATACTCTACGAAAAGCAAGATGATTGGAAAGTACTTCTGGTTTGTAAGAGGGTCTAATTTCACACCTTCCCTTCCAGCAAAACCTGGGCAACAGGAAGAAATGACCACTTCCATGATGAGCCTTCTGAGGACGCTCTTGTTTCTGCCATTGCACTGTGGGTGCTCACTTCCATTGCTGAGGTTGCAGCTTCCAAACGTCCCCCTGTGTGTGTTCACTTGTGAGGTTTCTATCCAAAATGTCGCTGGCTTTTTTTCCTCTTACATCCTTCACAAAACTAGCTCTCAGTTTCCAGGTGGAGCCTGTCATCATTAATCTATTCATACTTTGCACAGCCTTTGATTTTTTTGCATCCTCAGTCTTGCCCCAGTGATAAATCAGAGTAGCCGTCACTGTAGTGGAAAGCTCAGTAATGTCAAAAACTTCCTGGTGTATATGCAACGGGAAGTCATTCAGCAGTAAGTAAATAACCCTTGCGAGCCACACTGTTACAAAAGGTTACTTCTACTCTCCCCTTAAGCAGGGGGAGCTAATACCTTGATCCATACTACCAAAGACCACAGTAGACTACCATGGGAAAGAGAATTTCCCACCTTCCAACTCAGTTGCTTCTTGTGATGAATGCATTTATGAGCTGCAGAGTAAAATGTAGTTAAAATTATAGCTAGTTTCACTTTGTGAGTTTGCAAACGACAATGTAGGGAAGCCTGTGAGAGCCACAGATTCCAGGATTTCCGGCCTGTATTAATGTCCTAGCAAAATTTGCAGTATTTTTTCAGGTTTCTGTTTTAGTGGAATCTGAAGTCTCCTATAGATCCTTGCTTTTTTAAAATTTTTTAATATTGTCATTATAAATGACCATCATCCTGACTTAAGATAGTTATTAGAAGCATGTAAGGCGAGGGGATTTTTTGCTGTTCCAAAGGGAAAGGAAAAACACAGCCTCCACCACAAATCCCAGAATGTCATCCCTTCAAGGGATATCTGAGGGGTGTTCTTGCTGGTTATTCTGTAGCACCTTTTATCTGTGCATCTGCAATAGGTGGAAAGGACCAGAGAGAGAGAAGGTGGTGAGGATGCACTGACACAGCCTGAAGAAGTCCTGAGGAAAGCACAAAGAGGAGTACAGGCTGAGATGTGCTTGAAGCTGTAACCAAAAAACCTGTCCTTTTTTTTTTCCTGCTGTACTCAGGACTTTCTGGTAGATGAGGAGAAGTATACTGAAGAAATAGCTGAAGGCTATATAAAGGAGAGCTGGAAAAAAAAAACCCTGTAGTTGGTCATAAAATCGTTGTGAGTCTGCTGCCACAAAGATGCCGAATACATATTGGTAACTCCTGCCCTGGTTCATCAAGACAAATGGGTGTAGTAAATGTCAATCAGGTTGCCACATATGACGAGGCTTTCCAGGAAAAAGCGGGACTAAGAGGACTGCAGAAAGGATTAAAGGAACTAAACAACAGTACAAGGATACTAAAGTCAACACAGTCACTAAGGGGAGCAGGACCTACAACTGCAAAAGCATCACCCCAAAGCATGGCTCCAGTGAAAGAGGAGGCTAAGCAGGACAGAGGATCATATGTGACTGGTGAAATTCCTTCACACCTTCTGGGAAACAGCAGACCAAAACAGAGGGTGAACTGTAGCATAACAGGTAGCTGCCTCGCAGCTCCTCTTTCAATGCTGGTTGTTACTTAACAATGGGAGTTTAATTTGGAGGTGTCTGGTGGAACGTGTGAAATTGCAAGGGAACAGAGAATATGTGATCAAATGTGACAGTTCTTAAATTAGCCCAGGAAGCGGGGAAATAACATAAATACCAGTTCGGCCTCAACAGACACAGAAACTGGGGAACATGAACCCAAACACGAGATAGGAAGATTATTTTCGTGAACTGAACTCCGGGAACTGGAGCAGGAAATCGTGTTAGCTGAGACAGTGAATGAGTTAGCAGTTGCGGTGGATTTCATTATGGATAACATCCTAGAAATGTGAGAGAAAGTTGTCTCATGCTTTAGCCTGGGAAGTTACCTTTGGATCTTGGTGAAACAAATTATCTACAGGCAATCTGAAATGTACTACAGGCAGCCTTATGTGCTCGGTTACTAAAGGCACTGTTAGGACAACGATGTAATGTGGTATCTTTCAGCAAAGGAGATGATAGGCAGTGTCTGAAATATGTTTTGAAATTAAGTATTTCAAGGGTCTTAACTGCCAGAGCTCCCACCGAATCTGAAGCAGAGAGGGATTCCTATTCACTTACTGAGTACTTCTGAGGACTAGCTTATTAAAAGAAAAGGAAAACCACATTTTGCGAACAGAAAGAGTATGTAACCGCACACTCCAATGCCAAACACGGGTGCGCACCGCTGCTTACAATGAAGGCATATTGGACTGTAGTAGGGTTTTTTAAGCTTTTGGTCGCTATTGTTTAGCCTGCGCTGTAGTCTGCAAAAGAGGTTGTGAAGGACAAGAGAAACTGAAAGACATGGAAGCAAGGAAGTACCTGACGTGGTGCGTATCCACAAATGGTGGGTATGTAGTTATAAGAAAAGGCTAAAAAGCATTCTTTTGAGCTGAGCTGTTTTCAGGGACTGGCAACTAGCAAAAAAAAAAATTAGCTGTTTGATTCCTAATGGGTTCTGGGAAACAGAAATCTCAATCTTTTCAGTAAATAAAAAGGAATTTCAAAGACATACTTCTCTCTATCAGCATTTTAATACAACAGAAGCAATCCCCAGGCCCTGATTTTTTTTGTTATTTGCTCAGGTAAAAAAAAAAAATGGGTGTTATGCAAGTTTTTCTGCATTCGGTTTTCGTTAGATGTTTCAAAAGCTAAGGGGGGTTTTTTGGTCACACTGTCGTCTTATTTTTGCAATGTCTAACACCTTTGCATGGGATGTTATAGCTTAGAATTTTAGTTTCATTTTAAGACATAGGTTGTAATGACCCATGAAATTTTCTGTGAAACATCTCTCCGCTGCACAAAATGAAAGAAAATTATATTGTACGGACCGAGACTTTTAGAATGAAAGTATAGGTCTTGTGCCAGAAGGCCTGAAGTACTCACCATCGTGATTGCCTTTGATACCTCGCCAAAGACAGGACATCCGTGGACTTTTTGGCCCTGAAAATGTCTAACCTGAAAACATCTAACCTAAACCCAGTAGGCTTTTCAGATTTCATGCCCTCCCCTTATTCGCTGTGTCTATACTGAGCCACATCTTCAGCTGATGTAGTTTGGCTGATTTCGGCTTTGCTTATTTACGTTACCAAGGATCTGCCATGTATTGTTTTCCTTTGCTGTCTGAGTGATATTATGTTGTGATGTGCATTGTGTGATGTAAAGCTAAAGCTTATAGGTATTCCTTTATTTCTGTATGTCAGCAAAATGAATCCTTTGCTCCTTCCAACCTTCTTTGCGAGCGAGGTGTATCTGTTGTGACCGATGCGCTCTGAGAACAGTGTTGGGAAGTCCTCTGATGCACTGTCAGCCTGTTTTATTGTGAGTACAGCCGGAAACTAGGTAAGCCCAGCTCTACTTTCTGGTGTGACCTTTTCCCAGCTGTTGCTGGCGCTCCTGGGTGAGTGCCGGACTCATCTGTGCTCCTGAGGAGAGCCAGGCTCCGGAGGAGCCCTGTGGTGAAAGGGTCCCCCCGGCCTTTCTGCCTTTGATCCCCTGGAGCAACGCTAATGCTGCGTGGATGTGCTGTCATTGCTGCGCCTTCTCCTTTTCTGCTTGGGCGTTTATTATTATTTCAACCCCAAAACCTCTGCGCAGCCTGTGGGAAGCGAGGGCCTGTCCCCAGTCACCGCCGGGCCTGGCCAGCGGGCTGAGGGATGGGGGCCACCAGCCTCCCGGCCTCGCTCTGTCACGGGGGAGCGCAGTCAGGAAACTGCCCCACGCAAACCAGGAGCGGCCTCTGGGGCCGCCCCGATCACGGAGCAGGTACCGGG
>NW_008825614.1:15203883-15231573 GCF_000699105.1 Pygoscelis adeliae | reverse complement strand
GTTTTGGGGGTGCCGCGCGTCAGGCGGCGGTAGCACCTGCGGGGTGCGGGGCAGCCTGGTTCTCCTTCGCCTTTCAAGTTAGGGAAGCATCGGCGCCCCTCGAAACGTGAAATGCTACTTTCCAAGCACAGCCGTGGCATGAGAGAACTGTTTGGGCTGCAGGGGGTGGTGATATTTCAAAATAGCTGGGAATCGGTGACCCCCTTTTTTCTCTCTTCTTTCCTCTAGTGGCTCTAGACGTCAAAATTAGTCTGTAGTTAAGCAGCCAGTTTAATCACAAAGATGTCTCATTTGGTTCTGCTCCCCTAGCACTTCTTGGTTCATCTTTAATCTTTTTTTTAAAAAAAAAAATGCAACAACTAACGTTTCATAGAAGGGGACAATTTTGCTGTGACTATAGGTTTTTCTTTTTGGTAGATAACAGGTATAAAGTAATAAATTCTTGTCAGCGTCAATAAGTTGTTAATAAGTAGTAAGAAGTGATAAGAACCTGCATCAAGCTATTTCATCAAGTGGACCAACCGCTGTTGACTCTTTTATTTAAACGCAAGAATCGTGGCGATTATTGTTGGGTCCTTAAGAAGCCTTGGTGTTATGAAGCATGCTTATCTTTTTAATAATGCTTTACTTCCACTTCAGAAAGTAGTTTGTGTTTTGGCAGTGACTGGTTAGCTTTTCAGGGAAGTTATGCTCTGCTCCAGCTCCCTTCGTAGCCAACAAGAGATGTTCCGTTTCCAGCCTGCGTGAAAGCTGATAATTTCTAGTAAGCTTCAGAGGTTCTTTTTCTTAAATAGAACAGGCTTTGCATGCAAGTAGGAGAAGGCAAAGCGGTAGGTTCGTAAGTTGGAGATTCGCTTGGGGTTTTTTGCCTCTTTGAGGTTAATAGAATGGCTGGGTTTCTTTTTCTAGATTTTCATAGTAAGTCGGTGAAGGCTTTTGTTTAATTGTTTGTCTAATACTTAGTAGTTCTTGATTAAACGTTGCTGTGGATTTCTGTGAACTTTTGTGTGATTGCTGTGCATTCTTGTATAACTTAAAAACAGTGATAGAAATATTATGTAACTTAGCCAGTGTTTGGGCTGCTGGAAGAGGGCACTCGGAGAAGACAGATCTTGCCCAAAGCAATGCTTTCCTGCTCAGTCTAGGGCAGTAGCCTTCAAGCTGTTTTGATTTGCGAGTCCTCTATGTTTTCTCTTTCCACTGGGCATGTGAATCACGTACGATGAACTTTAGCAAACTTGCTTTTTCAGAGGATGCTTGTCGTAGACATCTTAGAAGTGGTCCATTGATCGCAGAGATTTAAAGACCGCAGGTTGCAGAGAACAAGAATATTTTGTTCCTTATCGGTTAAGGTGAAACGCTTTATTAAAAAGCATGGCGGGAGTCCGATTTCTCTGTCTTGGGCCCATAACGTTTAAAAAGTTAGGACACAGCCTTTATCCTAATCTTTTCTTTAGCCTTGAAATGTTTTGATGGTATAATGGGTGGTGTGAAACAGAAGAGATGTGTACTGGTCGTATGCAGTAGGCTTGGACAACATTCACTTAATTGCTCAACAGATTTACAACTCCCTGAGTATCTCTCTTGGGTGCAGTTCATTTGCTTTTCAGTGCCATTTGGTCTTGACCAGTTTAGGAACAGCAAGAGCAAACTCCTACAGCTTTGAGTTATGCAGAAGAGGCATACAGTAAGAGTGGAATGGCTGTTAGAGCCACTTGCTTGCAGTTGAAATAGCAAAGTGAATGTCAGTTCACTTAAGAAAATTAAGTAGTAAATCAACTTGGATTTTGGAATGCTTGATCCAGCTCCCACTGAAGTCACATGTCGCTGAATCAGGGCTTCAGCTTCTACAATTAAGCAGATGCTGAACTCTTAGTATGTGGATAGGCTGCTAGTGTGCTAAAGGTGGGTGTGCATTTGAGCACCTCTGTGAACTAGGGCTTTGGTCAGGCTATGTGAATGTCTTACTGCTCATCCCAGGCTGTGTTTTTGCTTTTGTTCCATTGCACAATCTGTGCAACTCCCGCACTGACAATCAGGAGGATTTATCTTGTCTTGCTGTGCTGTTTTCATGGGAGGGAGGAGAGTCTGCGGTGAGTCTCCTCAGAGACTGAAGGACGAAAGACAAGTTGTGGAGGTCAGGCAAGGAATCAGATGTAGCTGCCTTATGGGACAGTTGCAGGATATTGTTTATTCAACTTAATTGCATGAGTGTGTTGCAGACACTTGAGTTGGCATCGTGTCTCTTGTGGCCAGTTCAGCTTGTCAAGTTTGCTTCCAGTTCGTTTTCACAGAAGACCCATATGGTTGGAGGATTCCCTTTAAGACTGCTCTCTATGCTGTGCTTGCTTTATTTACGTCAGCCTTGTGTCTACAAGCTATGCTTGTAGTCTTGCCAGAGGAAATGTGTTTTTTGTTTGCATGTTCTTTCAAGAAGTTAGAATGCTAAACAAGCTAGTGGACAGTGCAGCTTTTTGTTCAGTTGTGTCTGTTTTGTGAGTGACATTTGTTTTCTGTGAAGCAAGGTCTTAGATTTCTCAGGCAGAGCTGGGACTTGAAATATAGTGTGCCTTTAACAAAGTAGGCTTTAACAGCTTTGATCTACCTTGGGTAATAGATTTCAGGCACTGGACACATTAAAGAGCAGTGATTCTTGCTGCAGCACAAATCTTTTCCAAGAGGTCTTGGGAACCTGATGATTGTGGTAAGTGGCAGGTTCTGACAACCCAGTTCTTATTTCTCAATTCAGAATATACGTGTGTGTGTGTATGTGGAGTTGCTTGGGGGAGAAGTGAAACAGAATAGGCTTCTTAATAATACAGTCTCACTTCAGCTGTGGGAGACATGGCTTTCCTTCATTTGAAAGTAAATCTGTTTATGGACGATGTCCTAAACTACCAGTGAGTCTCCAGCCTTGCCCGTTGTGGCGTACAGCATGAATAACACCGGTTGCGTAAAAGTTATTATGGATGATGTCCTTAACTACTAGTGTGTCTCCAGCCTGGCCCATTGTGGCATACAGTATGAATAACACTAATTGCATAAGAGTTATTAAACAGAGTGTGTCGTGGGAACCTATGTATAAGTAAAAAGCCATAAGGAAATAGCACAAGTTGTCTTTTAAGTTTTGTCTTAGAATCCCAAAGTTAAGTCAAAGGGTAGCATTAAATGAACAATGCAGACTTAATTTCTTTTTTGGCTCAGGTATAAGAATCACATTTCCATGGAGTCCTTGTTAGTATGGCCAGTTTTACACTCTGGAGTTGCATGATACAATATCTTTTTTTTTTATCCCTTTAAGTCATATATTTCTGTGCTTTTCTTCAGTGGTTGCTAAACACACATGAGCTCAATAACATTTAATTGACACTCCCTGTATGTGCTGTGTTTTCAGCTGTTGATGTTATTTGAGACAGCTGTTTTGGAAGACTAAGGGTAAACCTTTCATAAGAGCAATGGATTAGTGATGTCTTCTTCCTAATGCGTGAGATGGGGAAAAGATACAACTGACCATCAGTTGTCACGTCACTGATTACATCAGTGTAATTAATTGCATGTAGAATGCACAGAGTAAATACTGGAAAATGGTAGACTGGGCTGATTGTACTAGCTCTTATTAAAGCTGTAAGATGTTATAAGATGCTCGTAAGAAATTGCTGCTTTGCAGTGGAGTTGAGAAACAACTATTTCAATTGAAATTTTATAAATTGTGCATTTTGCTATGGGCTGAAGCTTTTTTTCTTTGCAAAATGTCAGTTGAAAGAGTTCAGCTACTTCTGATGTTGAGGCAAGAGGAAAACAATGGTTTCTGCTTTGAGTTCTGCCAGCTTCTTTTCTGAACAACTTTAATACCCTTATGCTTTGGAGCATGAAGTTAAACTTTGGCAGATTTTGTCTGCTCTGAAGGGGATGTTTTCTCTGCTGCTGCTTTGAAAGTGATTTTTTTCAAAAGCTTGTAACAACTGAATTTAGGCACACATGGCTGTGATAGAGATGATGCATTTTTTTTGTCTGCTAAGACTTGGATATATCCTATTCTCATGGAACCTCACCTATCTATTAATACTGACCAGGGAGTATGTGTGCCACCTGGGCAAACATACTAAGCGTGCTTCCCATAGCACAAAATGGTATGTGAGAGATTGGACTTACCTGTGAAAGTCCATCTAAACTGCTCCAGAAGTGGGACTCGATGGAGCTTTAGGACTGAGGACCAGCACCTGCCTGCCTTGTGTTCGAGGAGGTGTCTCTGCTATGTAATGGAGTGCTTTACTTTCTTTAGGGTTGTGTGGTGGTACTTGATTGCATTAGGCCCAAGAGGGAAAATGGAGAGAAGGCTTTTAGAAGGACCCAATGTGGGACTCGGATTTAGTTAAGCGGCAGGACTAAGAGAAGGGTCTACGGCTCTTTTCTGGTCACTGTTCTGCTCATTGATGAGCTGTGTGCGGAAACCTGGGAGTTGTAGGAGTAGGAGGGGAAGAGACATACAAATTGCAAGAGGGTTTGTGAGATGGAAGAAACTGGAACTGGCAGGGCATGAAGACTAGGAGGCAAGACATTAGGTCAGGAGTGGGAAATGGGTCTGTGGATGAGGGAAACTGCAATGCAGAAATTAATCCTAGAAGAAATAAGCAGTAGCCTGGTGGTAGGATGAACACACTAGGAAACACAGATGGGCTCGGTTTAGAAAAAGAAAATAAACCTCCAAAAAATAGGACGAATCCGAAGTAAGGAAGGTAAGGGACTGGGACAAGACTTGAGATGTGGCCGAAAGCATCAAGCATGGAATTTAGGAACAGGGAGGCGTGTGCCTGTTGCTCTGGGACGCTTTCTCCAGTATTTGGCACAGAACCCAGGGCTTCAGAGTGTCGGCCCTTTTCTGCTCTCAGCCAGGAGCATGATAATCTGCTGCTACTCCTTGAACATTTCGTGAAGGCGCATGTTTCAGCCTTGTGACAGAAGTGTTTTTCAGAGTTTGTTTTAAAAACTGGAAAATTTCCTCCGCAGAAATTGTAGTGGCATATGAAGACTGCAAAGGCAAAAATCAACAAGTTGGAAATACTGACGTTACAATAACCTGTAGAATTTTAAACTTCTGTGCCTGTAAGTTATGGTACAGCTATACTCACATGATCACAAAGTGTATATCCGTATAGAAAATATTTATAGGTATGTAGGCACCTGCACATAAATATCTGTACATACACATACCCACACGCAGACAAGACCCTCAATGCATTCAGTGTACAAAACTGATCCTGCTTTGGGGAGAAATGGGTGTTGGATAGGAAATGAAGAAGATATCTATAGGACTCTTGCTCTTTTTGTAGCAGATGTTCGAAGGTGTGATATGAATGAGGCAGGGGATGGGGAAGTTTGAATAAAGGTTTCACTGTTAATGTAATTAAATGCTGTCCTGGACAGTTGAATTGTGCTGCTGTTGCAGAGTTTGTGATGTGAGCAAGTTGCTTAAACCAAGCTTCCCACAGGTGGTTACTAGCTGTGTGTTCCTCATTTACTGGATGTGAGACCTCTGGGATCTGTGTTGCAGAAGTGCTGAGTGCTTGCAGCTGCCAAAGAAGTCAAGGGGAGCTGTTCCTGAATAGATGTTGTGTCTGTAATTCTAAATACTCATTAATGTTTCAAATTAGGCACTCAGAATTTGACCTTGTTTCTTAGTTTCACCATTTGTAAAATGTAATTTCTTAGATATAATTTCGTGTTTGATTTCAAAATAGTATGACATGTTCAGGTGCAGTAACAGCAAACACAAAAGAAAAGTTCATCAGAAAGCCAAAGACTTTTGTCTTTAGAACAGTAAAGATTCAGTGGGTGATAAACCAGTCTACCGAACTTGAATCCACAGAAAAGAAGTTAAGAAATAAACTGTTCGTAAGGAAATAGAAAGTAACAGGTGGTGGTATAACAGTATGCATTTACCATATTAAGAGTTTTTTTAGTGAGAGTTAACTAGCCTTATAGATGGGAAGACATACTATGCTGTATCAAAGTGTAGTAGGATTTTGTTCAATTTTTCTTAAAAATCAAATCTTCATAAAAAGAACCCATATTTATGGCTGCTGATGTTTGTTGCTGACTTTCAGTTTTAGCAGTTTCGGCCTACATCCCCTACCTTCTTGTTCTTCCCACACTAACTGTTTTCTAATCCTCTTAATCCTCTTCCGTTCTCCCCTCTGATTTAGAGAGGCTTCTCTTCTATGAATTAATTCCCTGTATAAAATTTTGAATTGGCTTTAGCCATCTAGTCGAGACAGTGTGTCTGGTCTTGTGGTTTGAAATAGAGGTAGGAGGCTAAAATTCACCAGCAAGTAAGGGGAGAAGGAGGGAGGAATGCTGGAAATACAGTAAAAGAAGGGCCTGAAAATCCAGATGCTTTTCAGTAAGGAAAGTGCATAATAGTATCGTACTGAAGGGGCTGAAAACCTGCCCAGCCGTAGGATGGGGAATAGGCAATGCGACAGTGCTGTATGAAGGGATCTGGTGTTTATCGTGGATCACAGACAGACTGTGATTCAACAAGATCACAGTGGTGCTGGACCTCATGAACACATGGGTTATGGTCTTTGGCATATCCTGTGTAATAACTCTTTCATTCTCTTCAGTGGCAGAAGAACTCCAGCTGGAACGCTGTGTCGAGTATGGGACCTTGTCCTTCAGGGAAGAGGCAGGCTACTGGAGAGAGTTCAGATTGCAGAAGTATTGGGGTGGCCTAATCTAGAACAAAAAAAGAGGTGGACAGGACTTTATTCAAACATATAACAGATAAATACAAAGAGAAGTGTAATAAACAGTTGGTTGTTGAGTAAGAAAAGAAGTGAAAGACTTGAATTGCAGTGAACAAGACAGGTTTTCTAGCTGCTGATCTTTCTAACAGTGGGGATAATGAAACCCTGAAATACATGGTTTGGGGCAATAATGTAATCTGTCACTGGAGCTGTAAGAACAGCTTGTATAATGATCTAACAGAAGTGGATTGCAACAGTGATTTCACAGTGATGTAGAAGTATGGAGTAGATGACCTGAAATATTTTGCAATTCTGTTTTTGTGAGATTCTACAAATCATGTAATTTATGTGCGGATGTGCAACATTGGGGCCAATATCTGTTCGTTACTGAAAACTTTGGTATGCTGTTCAAGTGAAGAAACAATCTGTGGTTGTATAGTTAAATACTGTGTCATAATGTTTGTGCAGAGAAAAGCTGAATTAGGATTTCATAGGTAGCCTTAGTAATGACACTTCCTAAGTATTGAGTGATTGATTTTAGGCTTAACAGTTTTGTAAGGTTTCAAAGAATATTTTGTAATCCTTGCTATAGTGACTTTATCCTTAGTAATAACAGGTGGGAAGAACACACTAATTTTTTAAGTTAGTCTCTGTGCAAGTTCAGTTTCTTAAGCATTTTATAATACTACATAGATTATCATTGAGAGGACAGGTACAAGTACATGGTGTGGATGTGATTCTGCATCTCTTATCTTTATTCATCAGCTGAATTATTAGCATTTGTTTATCTAACAGGTGGGATGGAAAGAGAGGCAGTATTAGTGCTCAAAACACTTTATTGGTATTTCTATGAAATGTGTAGTTGGGCAAGCTGGGAACTTGTTCATCTTGGCACAGATTTAGGATTTACCCTTGCCCTTAGGGAAGGGAGAGGTGGTGGAAGGAAGAGGTCCTAAATGATGCAAGATAATTGGGAGACTGAGCAAATAAATAGCACTAGACAAAATCTTTCAGTTGCCTGTCTTGTATGTGCTGCCGGCCAGTGTAGCACATGGCTGGGGTCCGGGTTGAAGGGAGGATGCAAAGCCTCTATTCTTCAATAGCTGAGAGACAGCGGGTGCCCCACCTGGTGACTGGGAAGTGACTGGAAGAGTTTCCTGACTGGAGCGGCAGCCACTGGGAGATCAGCACAGATGTCCTGGCCAGAGCTGTGCGCTTGCTGGCCTGCACTCAGGCGTGTGCGGTACTTCTCGGCTCTGCAGCGAGTGTGTCCTGACAAAACTTTTCTGAACAGTCAAGGCAGCAGGGAGCCTTGCACCCTGCTGGGCAAGGCTCTGGGCAGCCTATGCACCCTTTGTCTGAAATCGGTTGGTATGGCAGGGGGAGAGAGGAAGGATGGGAATTTTGATCAGGAGGATACTGAAATAAGGAACAACAAAGATAACGCTAGGGGCTGGGGCTACTGTAGGAGTGGGTGAAGTTGGGAATATGGATTAGGGTATTGATGATGGAAAGCTTAGTTGAGAAGTGCTGTGGTAAAAAGAGGGCTGCTTGATAGTGGTAAGTTGAAGGTTTTCATGGCTCCCTGTATATTTGACTTGAGCGTCCTCACTTTAGAGCTTGCCCTAGAGCTATGCAGAAGAAACTGAGGCACTTGCATAGGGCATTTTCTAAAGGGGTAGCTGTGCTCAGTTTTAGTAGAAAACTCAGGTGCCTGGTACAATATGTTTGAGAACTGTAGATGCACCTGAAGGTAAATGGTCACATAGGACAGGTAGACAATACAGGTAAAGACGTTTTTTCTTAAGTAGTACTGATACAATTTACAGATTTTGTTTTCAGCCTATTCTTTCTTAATTCACACCATTTTGGACTGAATTTCCTATCGAGTGTTTTCATACTGAATAAGAACATCAAACTGGTATCATTTCTTACATGAGAAGAAGGGTCTCCTTTTGTTTGCTCCCCAGCCAATAGTGTACGGAACTAGTTTGTGGATAGTCTCTAAGTAAAAGTTCTTTCCTCATCTAAAGGCAATTGTTTGATACTGCAGGGTGGTGCAGGGATTGTTTATTCTCCTTCTAATTGGGTATGAACTCGATTAGATGTTGAGCCTGTCTCACCTTTTCCTGTGGCCCGTAATTTTACTGTAAATAGATTCCACCTCATGTATGCAGATTTCAGTGACCACTGCTCAACCACAAAGCCACAATGATTTAGTTCAACGTTATTTGGAGACAAAGCTCCAAGCATTTATGTAGCAGTCCCCTCTGGGCTAATATCATGTTTCTTTTTGCATAGAAGGAAGGCAGTTGTTTATCAGCTACACTGGATTCTGTTTAGGTAACTTCTCCAGTGGATGTCTGTATTTAAAACTGGAGCTAATGCTGAATTGGGACTAACTTGTGTGATATATTGGGATAGAAATTGCGTGTCACAGAACAAAATCCTGATCTAGAGCAGAAGTCCGGTTTGAAGATGTTTTCAATTAGAAGCTGACAGTGACCTTACTTCCTGTCCTTATGCTGAAAGATGAAACAGATTTGGGCTTCCAGCCATTGACATTCAATTTTTAGAAGATGTAATTTGTTCCACCCTGAAAGAACAAAAAAAAAGTTTTTCCTTTGTCTTTCCAGAGTGCATGTACTTTTTATAGTAACTTGGTTAAAAATTACGTAAATGCTTATCAACACAGTAATCAAGGTTTTGTCAAGAAATATGTTATCTGCTATCAATACAAGCAAGGAAGTTTCAAGGAAATAAATTGTATTAGTCTGTTTACTTTGTTTTCTTCTGTATTACTTTGCTGCTTCTACCGCAGACAGGTTCATAAAACTGTAAAAATTGTCAGAAGGATTAGGATAGCTGAGGAATGTGAAATGAATGTAAATCCATTTTGCTTCTGTTTAAATTGACTGGATTCCAAGTAGACAGTGTCACTTGAAAGTATAATCTTCTTAAAATTCTGGGAGCATTGGAAACTTAGAAACAAAACCGAGCATAGTTTCTGTATTGGAGTATTAATTCTTATGACTCTTTAGCATTTACTGCTGCTATTTACTGCGTGTGAAGTTTAAGCACTGAGGTCATGTGAAGATAGTTCTAGAAGTCTTAATGTTAAAGAGGTTCTTTCAGATTTACTAAAACAACACTCAAATTAGTTGTTTTTATGTATTTCTTGAATGAGCCAAAACCATCATTAAAACATGTTACTGATGTGTGAGATTGCACTGACAGTTTAGAATGGTTGTATTATTTTATATTTGGAAATAAAATACAACCTTGAAGAACAGAATGCAGCTTTATGTTGTATCATGTATTCAGTACAAACATCCATGTCATTTAGGCAAGACACTTCAGAAATATTCTGCAGTACTTTCCCTCATTCCTAAATATTATCAGCCTTGGAAGTCACATCTAAAACTTGTTCTCTGTAAATATGATGTTAAATAGCTTTCTAGATATTTTTAAAAGCAGAGAAATATATAAATTTTACATCTTCCAAATGCAGGTGCAAGAGTTAATATGCTTTATGAAGACAAGTATTTTGATTTGAGCGAATACTTCAAGCTCCTACTTCCATTTCTCATATATCAGAAGTTACATTTCTAATGAATTAGTGGACTTGGGTTTTTTGAAGATGTATTTTGAGATTTGTTGCTTTTGGTTTTGAGAGAGTTGGAAAAAAACGAGAATTTTACCAGTAGAATGAAAGTAATGAATTAATTAAATGATAGCTATTGGAATTCTTCTGTCTGTTTAAGATCAATCCTTGTGAATTGAATTATTTGGAGGAGGGCAGGTGAAAAGCACAGGTGCGTGTTAAATGTAATTTGTCATAGGCAGTCAAAGCAACCACCCAAAACAGCAGGTGTTTATGTAGAACATGCGTATAAGCTCAGGTGTGTAGTACTGGTTTGTGCTCATAATGCATTAATATGTGTGTGTTTTGGTTTGGTGTTTGTTTTTTGTTGTTTTTTTTTCTCCTTTTTTCCCCTTGGGAGATGAGGGAAAACTTTAAATGAGATTGTTTATTTTCATGATTGAAGAATGCATAAAGGGTTGAAGACTGTGCACGTTTGGCTGTATGAACCTCTCCCAAAGTTTAATTGGGACCTCTGCCTCAAGTTCCATTTCTGTTATGCTCACCTTAGGAGCTACACCATACAGTAATCTGATACCAGTATACTCTGGTAATTCTACAATGCCTTCGTTAAGTGTTTCTTTTATTGTAATGTAAAGGATCACGGTCAGCGGGAAAGAAGTAGAATAGGGAGCTACCGAAGTTTACAAGATGGGGAACCCAAATGATCAAAGCTTTCATTAGACTAGCTATCTTTATAACCTACAGTATTTTTATTGTCCTAACTTTCGTACGGTTCATCTTGCCTGGGAACTTTGTAAGGTCATAAGCTCGTTGATGCTTCCTGACTTGTTGCTGCAGTGTAAGAGAAATAGCATTACTGCATCCTTTCTAACTTCTGGGACTGGATTCCTTGCTGCTTCAAATATGTTGAAGGTAAAACTGTTAAGTCGAGGCAAGAATTTCATCCTGTGTCTGCAGGTCTAAAGAATTTAGAGCTTTTAAATTGCAGCTCTGTTATCTCAAGCTAAGTGGAAAATACTGAAATAGGAGTTTTGTTTGAAACCTATATATTTAAAAAGAATGTTTGGGGGTTTTTGCTGATTTGCTTTCATGAAAGAATATCCAAGACAAGTACCTCAAAGCCGACGGGATACGTTATTAACAATAAGTGTCTTGTATGTCTCAAATTCCTGTTCATAGTCTTTTGGAGGAACAGGTTTGTTTTTTCTCAGTGTGCACGATTTTTTTTTGTACTTGAGAAGTTGAAAAGAACGTGGTAGGTGTAAGATTTTTTTTTTAATTAAACACTTGTGTTCATGCAGAAATTGTTCAGTGGCTGTGTAATTGAGTTAGAGTAGCATGACTTGTGATGATGTAGTCTCTGACAGTCATATCAATAGCCTGTTTTCCATCTAAAAAGTCTTACAGACCTCCTCATAGCATTCTCTGGTGTTTATGGAAAATGGCACGTTTCTAAATAAAAATCATGTTTTGGTAAGTGGGCTGTTCATGAAGCAATCAATTTCTATTTTAAACAAGTAAACCCACCAGATTTTCCTCTGTTTTTACACATTACAGCAGGTGTTATGTATATTGAATCAGAAGACACAACAATAATAGAGTCAAGGCTAGTCTTTCGAGCTCAGCCTTGTGTCATATCAATGTTTTATGTTGTTTGTCTGGAATGTTGAATTGTCATAATATATACCTATTTGAGTAGAGGCACAAGACCAAGAGATTTCACTTCATAAACATGGTAACATGGTTTCTTTTATCCACTATAGCAAACTTCAAATCCTTTTCTTCCTCTTTGTCTCCCCTCTTGGAAGAAAGTCCTTTTATGGGATATTTTTTTTTTTTTAACAAATGTATCAACATTCCCTTCTATGCTTTTCCCCAAGGCTCCTCTTATTTTCCCCCATATGTTCTACCCTCTTTGATACCTCTCTGTCTTGAAGGGAAAGTTGCAGGGAGTTCCATCTTACCTCCTACTGAAAACCAGAAGAAAAATGACGTGATTCCAGCTTTTGTTGGTTTTGCGCTCTGTATACTTCTTCCAAGCTCTTAAGGAGGAGAGTAGAACTTGTTAGGCATGGGTGGGGTTTTTTCTTGTTGGGGAAGGGAAGACATGGAAAAAGGGGAGGAGGAAGAAAGCAGGAGTGCAGTCTCTTGCCAGACGTGAATGATTTTCCCTCTTATGAAGCTGTGACTCTGTGTTATTCCATGCAGGGGAAAATCCAGTTTAAGATGTTTCTGTTACTTCTCTCTTAGCTTGTCACTTCAGCTTTTTGGATGGTTGTTGTATAGGCTGTGTTTTTAAAACAGTACTTTATTGGAATATTTTTACTGTTTTGGTTTTGTTTTGTGTTTTCTCCTTTAAATGGGATAGTTCTTGAAACCCTAACTTGGAGCACAGTCATGAAAACAATTGGATTGGCACCTCTGGAGCGCAGAAATGAGTATCTGGGGATGTAAGGGAGCAGCAAGAACCTTTCAAAACACAGCTGCCACTGACAGAATGGCACCACAGCTCTATTTTACTCTGAAATTAATTTGTTAAGGAGCAACTGGATTAGAACTTGCTTGATCTTAAATAGCCTGTACTATTGAGAAACCTTCATTTTAACAGCAATTTCTTTCTCATTTGAACTTGATTACTTACTAGTAATTTTTATGACTGTTGCTCTTTCTGGAAGTTTTATCTTCTGAAAGGAAAGTGGATCTTTGTATTTTTAAGTAGTACAACTCTGAAAGTACACAGTAAAATCTTTTTCTTTACGGAAATATTCATATGAATGATTGAATTAAAATATCTCCTTGGTCCTCAGTCATAGCATACTTGGTATAGAAAGTTTAAGCTCCGTAATTTGTCTGGATAAAGAATTTTCACTTTTATAACTGACAGGTTTAAAGAACTGGTGTTCTTGCTAACGCATTTTAGTAGGGCCCTACATCCTTCTTTACAGTTGATGCCTTCTGTTTTAGGACTGGCTTCAACACTTGCCCTAGCATCAAAATGATTTACTGTTCAGTCCCCGCATGGGCACTTCAGTTCCTTTCTTCACACTGTTTCTGCATACGCTCTCCCTGCGTAGCCTGACAGGTCCCAAGCTTTGCCAACACCCTAGGCTTTCCTCCATCTGCTTGCTTCCCTGTGCGACAGCCGCTGCTCCTGCTTTGTGCTTTGTAGTCCCGGAGGACTAGTTGGGATACTGGCTGAACCGGTGCCGCTGTTGCATTTTTGGCTCTGTGCTATTTCTGTACACTGTATCAAATAGAAAACCACCTTGTAGTTACACCTGTATTATTGTGTGTGCAAATCAGGCCCTTACTGTGAATTCATTCCAGTCTAACAAGCCATGCTTGTCTGTAGGGCAACAGATGCATCCCTGGACGTTCTGAGGTGAATGCACAAATACATGTTTAGAGGTCTCGGAGGTCTTAACTCCGCAAGCTAGCCTGTCCAGGACTGTGTGAAAAGCAAGTGGGAGTTAAAATTTGGGTGGCCCAATATGAAATGGTAAATGTCTAGCACCTGACTGAAATCAGGTTATAAAGTATCTATGATATATCATGCTGTCTACCTACTGAAGAGTTGCTGCTTTAGATGTTTTCTGCATCATCCAAGAAGAGAGTAAGATTCCAATTAGTGGGCTTCAGCATTAAGTGGATAGTGGAAATGTTTGTTTTCTTGCCTGATTCAACATTACCATGTGAGAGACAGGATTTGATATCACTGTTTGTCAGCACTGGAGGCAAAATATTTTGTAGTGAGTGCACTCATTGATTCCAGCAGACTTTTGCAAAGTTTTATGAGTGCGAACTTGCTGGTGGCTGCTGCTGACAGCAGCTTTCCTGTAAGCTGAAGAGTTAAATTAGTGGTGTGGGGCCTGTTGTGTTGCCTTCCAGAGCAGGAGGGGCAGCAGGGACGTTGACAAGCAGCATGGTGGCATGTCAGTTCTCAGCCCCTTCTGAGGGAAGCTGGGCAAACTAACGTGTTTTACAGTAGAGAATGCAGGAGTCTTCCTGAATGTTGTGGTATTGTGGAGGGTTGGGAGCAGAAAAGAATACTGAAATATTTTGGAGAAAAATATAAGCCAGCATGTTTCTTATTACAGAGTAAATGGGTATGTTTTTATTTTTGTCTCGGTGGTCTTTTTAAAGCCAAATGATACTGAACTCAGTATTTTTTTTTTCTTTGACTGTTGGCTTAATGATGGAACAGTGTCTTGGGGAGAGGAAGCCTCATCAGGGAGAAACTAATAAAAATGAGTCATTTGAGGCTGTGCATATTATAGGTCACTTTAGAGAGACTGTGTTTTTCCAATCTTGTATGGAACTGGAAGTGTCACCCTTGTGGTTTCTTTAATTATGATTTAAATATCACATGGATGTGAAGCATTAAAAATGCTAAAGCATCTCTGGGACTGAATTAAAAAAATCAGTGTTGCAGTTCTCAGTGGTACTTAAAATGGAGGATGACTTTTTTGCCAGAATAGGCTTTAATTGAAAAACAGACTTCCTGATACGTCCCTACGTAATGGTGTAAAAGCTTTAGACCTTTTGCTGTTCTGTATAGTTAGCGTTGATAATGAAATTTTGCACTACCACTAAGAACTAATGCAGGAAAATTTTCCAGATGTATGTATTTCAACATAAAATCTTAGTCATATTTCACTTCATTCACACTGATAATTTTCATGTGTTCTGTTCAGTAATTATTTGAAGATCCGTAATGGGTATATTTTTCTGTCTGTCCTGTCTAGCAGTATAATGGTCTTTGAGATACTCGGGGAAGTGTGAAGATCTCTCATGATGCTGACTGTAACAGACCTAGGCTCTAATTAGGGCTAGTTTATGTAAACCAGTTTGGGAACTGAAAAGTTCTGTTTCCTAATCCATTGCAGAGGAAGGAGGGGAAAAAACCAAACCAACAAACAGGAGGCTCAAGAGCACCATACAAATCTGAATTTGCAGACATTTTAAAGAAAACTTGTTGAAAATGCTAGGTTTCATTAGATTTTCGTATTAAATAGTTTTTTTGGTTTTAGATGGATGTTTTAGATGGACTTTACTGGAACCTCCTACAGGAAACACCAACATGAGTCTTTGATGTGAAGTGGTACTGTATTGAGTATTCAGATTTTCATAGCTTCATTTTTTTCTTATCCCCTGCATGTTTCCATATCTGTGTTGTAGGAATATGACTTGCATCTGAGGAAGATGTAAGGATGCAGGTTTATTAGTTTTCTGTAAGGAAACCATGGCGCAAGCTTGATGTGGTGAAGTGCTTTTCATCAGTCACTGAGTTCTACAGAGTAGGCATGAAACTAAAGATGCTTTGAGTTTTCCCAGATGTTTGATAGAAAGATGGTATCAATAGCTTGTCCTTTAATATATAGGTTTTTCTTCTTCCTAGACCAAACTCGAGTCAAGTATACAGTTGCTGACTTTTCAGGTAGAGAAACATCATTCTTACGTCAACAGCATCACCTTATGGCACCCACGAGACGAGATGTTGGCATATTACTGGCATTTAATAACCAGTGATGACTTTTTAGAGGCTTAATGTCTTGCGGGCATAACTTTTGCTCAGTTAAATGCAAGTTTGTTTATTTCACTTTGTTTACTTCAGTTTATTATGAGATTAACACTCCAAGCAATGTGATTTACCTCAGAAATGCTTAAAATGAAAAAATCTTCACTATTTTGGCCAACTTAAAGCCTTTGGAAACTGTCTTCTGTGCAAAGGTCTACTGTTTTCCAGTGAACTTTATCTTTTTCTTGATTATTGTATCTGTTTGTTGTATGTTGTTCCTTAGAAATGAAATGCTTCTTGATGAAGGGGTGAGGGGACTGTTGCTAAAATGCTCTGGTTTTGTAAACCTGGAACTGAACTGGATAAGAGAGGAGGGAGGACAGAGGAAATGAAACATTTTGTTGATTGGCTTAACATACTAGCAAGTAAGCGGACCATGCTTGAATTTTGGCGTTACGGTAGGATAAAAAATGGTAAGCATATTTAATCATGGTTTGGGGTATTTTAGGTCCCTAACAACAAAGGAAGGCAGGCTTTTTTCCCCTTTAAATCCTTATTTAAGTGATTTTATTCCCCAGTAACAGAAATTGATAGAAGAAATGGTGGTGAGGGGAGGGAAGGAATCCTGTGCAGGTCTCTGTTAGCATGTTGGCATTATCCTATTTCATATTTGCCATGAGAAACAAGTGTTAATATGTTTAATGAAAGACATCACAAACACTTTTCATTTACTAAAACTGGATTTTTGATAGTGCAAAACATTACTCAGCACTTTTTCCTTTTCTTCAGCTGTGGGGAGAGGAGCATTCAGTTTTTAGATTATAACAACTTTTACACTTCTATTAAAGTTGTTTTAGACCAGCTTTATGAACCAACTATTTAATATTCAGAGTATAACCTCTCATTTTATGACTATGGAAAGACCTACTATTGCAGCTCCACCAGATACTATATAGTGTATTTTTCTTCTAGATTGATCCTTGGGTAGCATCTTAGGGGCAGTGTTCTGTGCAGTCATTTGTCATTTAAACAGCATTATTGCGGTTCTGTCATGAACTATTACAAATTATCACACAATATACCAGACCAATGCATGATAAATGTAGGATACTACTCGGCAAACATGAGAGGGATGTTGCTGGCTTAGGGTGCATTGAATGTGTCAGAGATGTTGCTTTGTCTGGCAATGTGAAAGAGACACAAAGTGACTTTCTGGATTGCAGAGAAGTTGTTGGGAATTGGGAGTAATGCGCCCCATCGGAGCTGAGTCCTTAAAAGTGTACTCCACAAAGGTATCTGTTGTGATTAGGTATTAGCTTTAGATTAGCAAGCTAATTAAACCCATTTGTTTAAAGATGCCACAGAACAGACACTAACACAGTGTAGCGGGCTTTGTTCACTAATATGTTGAATAAAATTTTTGTAGGAAGCTTAATTTTGTTTTTTGTACAAGTAACATAGGGAGGCTAGGCTGATTTGTCTAGAGATAAACAGTGAAGGCCATATTGGTGTCACGGCAAAAACTTCTGAAAAACAGTGATTTGGGCCTGGAGGGGAATGTATCAGGAGGAGGAAGAGTTTGGTACGCTGTTGAAGAGGAGCTCACTCTGCGGTGGTGTGGTTGGGAATAATCTTTAAACATATGAATGGAAGCTGGGAAGTTTTCTTACCTGTGTATGTGGCTGTTGTGTGGTAGCTACTAGTGTCAACTGTTCAGGAAGGATATAGGCTAATTGGGGATGGTTCAGAGAATACCCTCATGAGGCTTTGGAAAGGATGTTTCCATGTGAAAATGTCAAAAAGAGCAGCCTAGTTTAACATGTTCTAGAAACAGTGGAGATGTGACTTGGTTTGTGTTGTGGAAAATATAAATTCTGTAGTAGAAGGGCCTTTGGACCAGGTAGGAAAGATTATCAGTAAGGGGAAATTGAAGCTTAAGAACGTTAGACTAGGAGTTACATATAAGGTTTGTAACAAGTGTTGGAAACTTTAAAGAGCAGGAGTTAATTTAGCCAAGATTTGTGAACTGAATTAGGCCAGAGATGGGGCTGGAAGATCACATTGTAACTTTCTGTCATTGTAAACTTCTGGCTATGTGCTGTCAAAGAATGACATTATGGAGTCTAATCATGTAGCATGGAATCTAATTCTCCTTTCCTTTGGCTCCAGTCACCTTCTGTTGGAGTAAATGACAAAACCTGCTCCCACCAAGAGCATACGATATTGCTTGTGCTTGCCTCTGATGGCTGGGATTTAGGGGAGACTGATACAAAGTTTTAGTGGTTTAAAAACAATCACTTCTGTACCAAAAAATGTCAAGATTTCAAGATGGTAATGAATTGCAGTTTTATAGAATATGACAGCATTTATAGAATGATGCTGAAAGCATACCATGCAATCTGATAAATAAAACTTTGGCTGATACATCAGTTTTGCAGTGTAATCCTGGAACACACAATGTTCTGCAGGGTGACAGGGCACAACACGGGACGCTGGTGGTGCTGTGGCAATCTCAGGAGTGGGGAGCTGGAGGTGAGCTGAGCTTAGTCACTACCACCCAGGCTGACTGTGTTCCAGGCTGATGGGTGCCTGTTGTGCACCCATACCAGGAAGGGTTCTGTGGGTGTAGAAGCAGATGGTTGTGTTTGGATAATATTCTGAATTCCCATGAAGAGGCAAGAAGAAAAAAGGGAAAGGAAGGAAGCCTCAGAGTCAACTTTTCCACCAAACGAGAAGTTCCCCAGAGATGTATGCCACCACAAGTAAGAGGTAGCTCTAGAAATAAAAATAGAAGAGGACCAGAGAACAAGTTGTAGACACCTCTTTCATCCCTTCCCTATTGACTCCATTACACCAAAGGTTTAATTTGCTTGGGCTATTGGGTAGTATTTAAAAAAAAAATTTTTTTTTGCATGGACGTCATGCCAAGGTTCAAATGGTACGGGCCAGTATTACTTGTAGTAGGGCTTCCTCAAGCACATTTTATGCACTGGCAACTGTTAGTGTGCACAGAGTGAAGAAGATGGAGTGAGTTGAACTGACGCTTCTGTAGCAATGGAAACTTTTTAATAAATAATTCAATGCAGTACTATAGCAGCTGGTATCTGTGGTGACCAGTATCAATCATTTTTATGGTTCTCTCTCACTGCCTTGCTACGTTAGCCATTTACCTGGAGTGTTTGTTATTTTAAACTGTGGGAAAGGGGGACAGAGGGGGCAGCAATATCTCAGTAGTTTTGTTTGTGTGGTTTTCAGCCGTAACCTTTAAGGCCTCTGTTGAGTGAAATGCTAGCATAGGGTTTTGTCTGAGTCGTTCTGAGGAGAGATCCTATTGATCTTGTACTTGCTCTGGTGAAAATGGCATTATCTGAACTGGACCCTTTGGGCCAAAACCATTTACTCTTTGTAGCTGAACTAGTTTGTGTTTGTTCAGTCCAGTTGTTCGCTGCTGAATTTCTACCATGTTCAGAAATCCTTATGGAATTTCTTGCTCTACAAGCTATATGCAGCAGAGCTATTACTCTTTGTTTTGACTTGTAGACTCCTACTAGCTAGTAAAACTTGACGGTGATAGGTTTTTCCCTTCTGAGTTTCCTTTTGTGGATGTGTTAGAAATAGTATATGGTCTCCCCAGGAAACTGGGAAGTAAAGGTTGAAAAATCTTGCTGTAATGACATTTGTGGGTTCCTGAACCCAGGTTTACACCAGGTTTCAAACTTAGTGCAGTGGTTGACCAAGAAAAGCAATGGGTGGTGAAAAGGACTAGCTGAATGGAAATGAGGCAACTATTTTGTGGCTTTTCCATAGAGAAAGGAATGTGGCTTAGGAAGTGGTTTTTATTGATGGTGCCCTTTATATTATTCACAGTTGACAGAAAATGTGAAAACTGTGCAAGAATCTGAGAATTGAGAGGGGAAAGATGTCTGATGGTGTGATTGAACAGGATTGTGTTCTGAGAGGTCAGAGCAGCAAAGGACAGACTTGAAAAGGGCATGGCAGATAAAGGTGCAACTAGAACAAAAAGAGCAACAGAAGAGAGAACAGAGAATAAAAATACGCTCTTCAAAACCAGCATATCTAGGAAACTGTCTTCCTTTGAAACTGAAGTAAATGAAAGGCTCCAGTTCTGTAGGTAGTGATGCATTTCAGTAAAATTATTCAAGAGCTTCAGTCCCACCATCCAAATACATTAATGTGCAAGAGTTGGCTGGCAAAAAAATAGCCATTTAGAACAGTTTTTGTGAAAAATTGCCAGTGTGGAAGAAACTAAGACAAGTCTGTGTCCCTTACGTTTCTCTGAACGTAAATGACAAATAACTTAATTGTCAGTTAAAAACTGATGATGGATCTTTAAAGGTATGTGATGTGTTAGACTTCGTGAAACTTTTGTTTTCTGTTTAAAGTGAGGGCTGTAACACTTGTTGCAATATGTCACATACAGAACAGCATATTCTGAAGTAATGCAAATTCATGGGATATATACAGACCACGTGAAGATTCACAGTGTTGAAATGAATGGTGGCACTGCTGTGGAAGTTGTGGGACAAGTTTTCAAGCAAGTGTTTAGGTAAAACACTTGAACAAGAGTTCTCAGACCTTGCATGGCCACATGACGAGAAAGGTAACTTCCATCAATGAACTGCAAACTTCTGAAAGGAGGGTGGTGATTGCAGCTTGTTCTGGGGTTTATATTCCTGTTACTGTAAAGGTTCAGATTGATTTCAGCAAACAGGTCTTGGAGGAGATAACATTTTGCCAGCAAAACTTTCATTCCCAAAGTGTGTTGGGAATTAAAGGAAATTGTTTTAGTGGGCAGTTTAAAAAAAACACTACCTGTTTTAATAACATACCTAGAAACTTTCATGTCTGGGGCTGTGTGTTTGGTGTGCTTTATCCACATGGCGGATACTGAAATTTGTTTCTGCTTTACTACTTTGTCTCTGCTGTTTTGCAGCAAAGGTCAAATTAACTCTGTGGTTACTCAGAGTTAAGGAAACAGAGCAAGCTTGTAGTATTCATTTCTCTAATTTCTTCTAGTTTTCTGCAACTGAATGCAGTATGAATACAGTATTTTTAGGTATTTGTATGGGGTTTTTTTAATCTATTTATGCTCTTTGGACTCTTAACATCCCATGGCAGTGAGTTCCACAATTTAGTTATGTTTGGGGCGAAAATACTTGTATTTTGTTGCTATTAAACTTATGCTAGTTGATACCTTTATTGAATTTTTTAACCATTTATTCTGAAATGTCATAACTGGTTTTTAATTCGTCACATCTCTCCCACTCATGACTCTAGAAACCTCATTTTCATAGTCCCACTTCTGTTGTCTTTCCTCCAATCTGAAGAATCTTATAATGGAGGCAGTCTGTACCTACACTTTATCCTTAATCTTCTCTGTGACACCTCAATTTCCCTATTCTTTTTTGGGAGTGGTAATTATAACTGTGCAGCACTTAAGATGAGATCACAATGTTTGCATATAGTGTGGCATAATAACATGTTTCTGTTCTTGTTCTCTGTTCCTTTCCGAGTGGTCTTTAGTATTCTGTTTTGTCTTTGATTTCTGCTGACATTCTGAGTTGACATTTTGACATCATGGTGGATGGTACTCCACAGTCTCTTTTCCTGAGTAAGTAGTAGCTAACTTAGAGCTTATTGTTGCTTCTGTAGGTAGGGTTGTTCTTCTTCCTTTCTGTACTTCACATTCATCAATCCTGAATTTCACCTAACATGGTGGAAGCCCGTGGTGTCGGAACCGCCTTCCACTGCTCTTCAGTGTCAGTTTTCAGTTGGGACTTTTCTGAAATGCGGTCGGCAAATGTTGTCAACTTATTCACCTCTCTGTTCCTGATTGCGTTTTGACGATATTAAGCATTGTAGCTGCACCGCTGCTGGAAATCTCTTTTCCTTCTAAAGCTTTTTGATGTCTTGAGCCTAGTCTATAATAGTTAAATTTAAGAGTTTTGATTAGGAGCTTTGTTAAAGGCTTTGAAAATCCAGTTAGAATTGTTTCCAGTGGAGTAACACTGTGTACATACTGCTCTTCACAGAACTGTCACTGACATCTGAGAGACGATTCCCAAAATTACTTGGGAATCTCTGAGATTACAACCTTTAACTCTTTCACAGATCATTGTGGTTAGTCCTTCTGTGCCAAGCAATTAGGTAGCAGGTCCAAGATAAAAATGCTGATGGATTACAGGGAACTCAGTGTTTTGGGAAGGTAGATTTATGCTCTTGAAACTATAAGCAACCTGAACGAGAGTAGTCTTCAAGTGGTGGAAGCTTTGTTCAAAAAGTAGGTCTTCTTGGAGGTACTTTCAGGATAGGCTTGGGAAGGAGGCTTATGCTTTTGTCTGCTACCAGTAAAACCTAACTCCAAGAAGAGGCTGCATGTTATTGTTGTTACATACCTAGCACTTAGGGGCGAGCGTGAAAGCAACACATCTCATGAGATCTACCTTTAAAGTGTTTGGCTGCTATCAATGGAGAGAAAAGTAGTCTTACTTGCTATTTTGGCTTTCTGGGGGATTAGCAACCGTTTACAAATGTTTTATTTCTTGGTTTATGCTATATCTACTCGCATCCAGTTTGTAAGCAATCTGGAGTTACTTGTAGCACTAGAAAAAATCTATGTGAATGAAAATGTTTCAGTTTCTCTTTCTGCATGCATGTGTGTGTACATCCATGAAACAAAAGAAGTGAAGAAGCATTATGCTTAATATACCAGTTCTCTGGAGGCTGAGTGGAATCTAGTTGAAATTATTTAAAAGCAAATAGTTGTGCCTCAGGATACCATGTATATCTGAGCTCGGTGTATTCTGTAGTTGGTTTTCTCATGTTTCTTTAATAGAAATGTTTATCACTGAACTTAAGAATTGCATGGTAGTATGCAACATTTCTCATACTGATCTTAAACCAAATATATTCATGTACACATAGATTTATATATACATACGTGTATGTATACAGTATTTATATATACATGATGCATATAAAATATATGTATGCACATATTTTTGGCTGTATTACTGCCTGATGTGAAGCATTAAAAACCAGAAAAGTAAGAAACTTGACAATTAGAAACCTATTTTGGGACCCATTAATTTAAGATCCCACAAAAAAAGAAGCTGTCTACTGAAAACCCATGCATTTTCAACAAATCTTGGGATTACAGCTTAAAATCAAACAATGCATAACTGTTTAACAGTTTTCCAGTCCATTCTTAAGCTGCTGAGTTGGTGTGGTTCATCGACTCACCCTAAGTGGTGGATATTTGCTTGTGAGATCATTCTCTTAATGTTTTTTATAATTTTCTGCAACTTTTGAGTGGCCTCTTGATCTAGGAAACCAGTTTATCTCAGATATGTGGCATACGTGCATACGTAACATCCAAATATTGCCGAGCGATGCTGTGGAGGAATTTTTAGGGGGAGGTATCTGGAAGGAGTGAAGCCATGATTTATTGTCTATTCCAGAATGACATGGACAACTGTTTTGCATCAGTATTACATATATTATTTTTGGCTATACATGGCTTTCCCATGCTACGGTGGGCTTGCTTATTCATATATAGCTGAAGTTAGCAAACAAAAGTTGTGGTATCTGAGAAGGCTAGGTGCAGGCGTGAAGGCAAGTAGGTACAAGATACTGTGTCCAAGCAGCTAGAGATGTGCCAGAGGTGAAGACAGTATGCAAAGCATTTTTTAAACTATGAAAGTCATTATAAGCATGTTAATTGTGAAGGCACCAGAAAGGTTGCTGAAAAGACTGACTAGATTCATTGTCAAGGCCATTTATCAACAAGGTCATGCATAATAAACTTAGTCGTCATCTTCATCTATTCTTGCTTATTAACAGAAAGATTGGGAGAGCGAGATAAATGGTAGCCATCTCTTCTCTTAAAATCCACAGAGGGAGGTTATGTTCAGGGGCATATAATTTCCTTACAAACCATACACAACATCCTAACTGATGTTTACAATACTTGCAGATGACAGCAGGCTGATAAGCCATGCAGCTGGCTAAGTAAGGCTTTTATTTCAGTTAGGGCTTTTAAATTATATCTGACCATATAGTTTGTGGGTTGATGCTGTATAGCGAGCTAAAATTGGGAATTTGCTGTTTTCCTTGGGAGAACTTGATGAAATACAAAACTCTCTTGAGGTTTCTGTTTTTCTTGCCACGTTTGCTAATTGAGAAGATTTTTTTTTTTTAAGATGCCAGACAATGGCTTTCCCTGTGAGGTCTTTTTACTTCTTGTTGGCTTATTTGTAACATTAAAAAGTGGTTGTCTAAGATACTTAGACTTCAGGTTCATGCTTCAGAATTCAGGACTATAAGTACCTGTCTGGACTGGAGATAAATCATCGTGGCTTATTTATTTCTGTATGACAAAAAGACCTAAGTGATGACTTGGTTTTACCTCTTACACTGTGCCTTTAGTGTGTCTCTTAAATGAGATTTCCCTGTTAAAATGTATAGAAGATTTTACATCATGTTGCCGCTACTGTTTCTCTTATAACTAGCAGTAAGTGTTATCTCATATGGGAACAGCTGAATGTTTGTATATTGTCAGCATCTATGCAATTCTGATCCTTAATGGTATCAGTAAAGAGATAATGTACATTTTCAGAGTGTTACAGTTTATCTGTGAGGCTCCTAACTAAAGATTAACAGCTTTAGGAATACAATAGAAAAGATACTTAAACTTCTGAAAAATGACAATTTGATTTCAAAACCTTCAGTTCTTCAACAGTGAGAAGATGATCTTTTTAACAGTTCATTTAAAGCTTTGTGCTTAATGCTAATTTCTATGTAGGGATACTACCTGCATGAAAATGTATGATACTGTCAAAGGCTTTTCCTATTCCAACTCATACTTGGATAATGGAGAAGATTTGGAGTGGAAAACAGTTGACACATTGAGTTCATTACAAATCTTGACTTGCAATATGCTGACAATTGTTTTCTGAAAATAATTTGCATATTGAACATGATTTTGATTGCAAATTTGGATGTTTTTCAGTATCTTGGCATTCATGTACAGTTTTTCAGGTGACTTGTCTGTATAAAATTCAAACTTTAGTTTCTGACAACTTACATAATACACAAGAGAAAGCAGAATGATCCAGACAAAACGTCCTCAAACTATCAGAGATATTCTGTTGTTCTGTCTTTGAGACCTTGCTCATAGAGAGTTGTGAACTGTGTCAGAGAATATCATCTGTTTACTGGAAGAAAGATTAATTGAGTAGTACAGTTTGTCATTATTTTTTTCCAGTTTCCACACAGCAGCCAAATGGAGCCTTCAAATTCTGGTGCCAGAAGTCAGTGCCTGAAGATATTTTTCACGTGTGTTCTGGCTGCCTGAAGTAAGAGGGATGTTAGGGCACAGTACCTATTTAAACCACATATCTGAAATTTTAAATTGTCCAGTGGTATGTTTAATGGAATGAAAGATTCCATGGGTGGTTTGTGGGAGCAGTCGATACTGGAAGAATGGCGTACCCATCTTCAACTCTTGCAGTCTGTCACTTTGGAAATAGAGAACAGAATTGGTGCAGTGCTGGCCAACACTCTAGTTCATGGGTGCATTCATTGTCAGTGGTAAAGTCAACATATATAGTGTGTAGTAGAAAAACTGCTCTCAATGGGATTTATTTCTAAAAGTGTTAAGTGTGTTTTTTGGAAATAACATGACTGTATTGACCCTCTCCTCTTGAGGTGAAACCAAATCCTGTAACTGTCAAGGGTAGCAGACAGCAGCTGGTTTTGTAGGAGAAATAAAACTTGCGCAAACATCACCCATCAGAAACTAACATGTCTGTGTACTTGTTAACTGTATTTACTTCCCTATTTTTTGAAAATCTTAAGAAACTAATGTTCCTTGCCTGTCCTATCTCCCCCACCCCTCCCAGTCTTACTGTGGAAGTATTACATTAGGTTTATAAAGAATAATCTTGGCAAACATGTCCATCCTGGTTGGAGAGTCCTTTTTAAAATAATATTTTTTAACCGTCTATTTGTATCTAGGATACTGAAAAAATTCCATTTTGTTCAGGTTGGTTGACTTTTTGTAAGATAACAGCCAAGCACGGTGTCTTGCACCATGTAAATCATAGAATCATAGAATTGTTTAGGTTGGAAAAGACCTTTAAGATCATCGAGTCCAACTGTTAACCTAACACTGCCAAGTCCACCACTGAACCATGTCCCTAAGCACCACATCTACACGTCTTTTAAATGCCTCCAGGGATGGTGACTCAACCACTTGCCTGGGCAGCCTGTTGCAATGCTTGACAACCCTTTTGGTGAAGAAATTTTTCCTCACATCCAATCTAAACCTCCCCTGGTGCAACTTGAGGCCATTTCCTCTCGTCCTATCGCTTGTTACTTGGGAGAAGAGACCGACACCCACCTCGCTACAACCTCCTTTCAGGTAGTTGTAGAGCACAATAAGGTCTCCCCTGAACCTCCTTTTCTCCAGACTAAATAACCCCAGTTCCCTCAGCTGCTCCTCATAAGACTTGTGTTCTAGACCCTTCACCAGCTTTGTTGCCCTGTGTTTCTGTGTTTCATGATGAAAATACTTACCAGCAGAAAGGTATCATGCTGGGATCCCTTTGGGCATCCTTGGGTGCATAATAAATCCTACTACACTAGAATTAACATACTAAGGTTAATTTTCCATTGATATTGATGAACCTTTTTGTTATCACAGCTGTGAATGAGTTCACTGGCTTTGTATAAGTTTTGTGAGACTTATTAGGGCTATCATAATTGCTGTTTTATTGGGCAGCAAAACGTAATTTCAATGTTACCTAAAGCATTGACTTACAGTAGCTTTTCCCATTGAGCTTCTGCAAAGGTATCATTCCACTTGCTTTCCAAATTGCACTGTTGATGACAGTGACCTCAGTGAGAAGGGTTAGCACACTGGTAAAATCTTTGCCTGAGAGCTGTATTGTGGGCGGTCTCTGGACTTGCCCTCAGTTCAGTGTATCTTCACTTGAACTCTTCAGAAAGTTCACAACCACTTTCTGAGGTTGTGACAGGCTTTGCTGTCCTAAAGAAACCTGATTTTTGTTTCTTCAGTATTAAAACTGTGGTTAAATTTCTCTAGAGAGCCTCAGCACCTGTAAGGAAGATTACTGCTATTTCGTTGGGGGGTGGGGGGAGAACCCCAAAATGGCACTAAGGAGAAAGTTTGTGGGAAGAGGGTTTGGTTCTTATTTTTACTATGTAAAAAACTATATAACAGTTATGACAATTATAATGTTTTTTCTTTTGTAACCCCTGAGCAAAGAGAAAGGAAGATTTCCCAGCTGTATTTAGTAACATAGGTTCCATATCTATATTGGTGTGTATCCTTAATATGGGAGATATGTAACTGAGAACTGTGTTTAAGTAGTGTAACACTTGCTTTTCTCTCATAGCAAGTAACTTCTATTAGAGCTGATAGGTTTATTTGCATAAATAATGACTGCAGAATTAGGAACAAAAATAGTTATGTGTTGATGGAAATCTGTTTAATTAGGTTGCTTGCTAGCTTATGGAGTGTAACTGAAGAAATCTCCATACATTGCAGGTTATCCAGCTTTATTGAACTCTAAGTTCTCTGAAAACTTTATTGCACTAGTAGTCTGGTGATACACTTTGCTTGCTACCTACTCTTGGAAACAGTCATTGTATTTATACATATAATTAACTTGAATACAGTAATCTTCTTGGAGAAGATAAAGTCAAGTGTGCTGCAAAAGTCTGTTGCTTGTCTTCAATGATATCTACCTAATACCTATATGTAATCCAGGACA
>NW_008825614.1:15174434-15203850 GCF_000699105.1 Pygoscelis adeliae | reverse complement strand
GCCATGAGTAAAGCAGTTGTACAAGCCTTATAACAATGCTGAGAACATGCAGAGCTGCAGTAGCTGGTCAAGTCTTGCAGAGGACATAAGTGGTTGTGATTCTGTGTGTGCGCTTGGCTTTCTAAATGGCCTTTTTCTTTTGACCACAAGTAGCAGTTGCCCAGACTTTTCCAAGGTCCCAGACATGAGATGCCTCCTCTCGCTATCTTTTGGTCTCACAGGAAGCACATGCGGTGCGCTGCCATAGCTTGTAACTGTGAAGGCCGTGCATAACTCCAGCTGGCTAGGCAAAGCCGGTCCTTCCAGAATGGACTTGGATTATAAACCACCAAGTTTTGGAAGAATTGAATAGTCCTGCTATAAGGCTGTCTCTTAACTAGTGAAGGTTTAAAAATCTGTCTGGTGGGCTGGTTGCCCAACTGTTGCTTACTGCGTGCAGTGTTTCATGCATCTTTTGGCAAAGTGTCTGGTGTTGGCTGCGGTTAGAGACTGAAAAGCGTGCTATGTTGTGTCCTCGTATAATTGAGAGCACAAATTTCTGCATCCCCTACAAAATTAAACAAGGAAGATACTAATTGGAAAAAGCCTTACTGCAAGTTTACTTGTAGAGCAAATAGACTAAGTGTGTCACAGATTTGTAGTGTGTGAATTCTGAAAGATCAAAAGCATGTATTTTGTTCAGCAAACACTGGGGCTGGAGGTGATGCGGGGATTGTTCCTGACAGCTACCTTGCTGGTGTCAAAAGCTCAGCTATGGCAGTCTGTACTTATCACGTAAAATGTTGTTGGTCAGATTATACTCTTTTATAATGCAGCTGTTTTCTAATGGGGCTCGGAGTCAACACATTGATCATGTGTCTTTAGTACTGAACACTTCAAAGTCTTGTGGCTTCCTGAGTTCCCTGTGTCAATGAACCTGAAGCAATGGGGGAGTGTGTGTGTTGGCAAGTGCAGACTAATTTGACTTGACTTTAATTTAGTCCTTTTTATGTGCAGACTAAATCGTATATTATATAGCTGGTGTGAACTGTCTGCACACAGTTATGCAAATCAGTGGATACTTAGTAAGACCTCGTAACTGAGTGATGAATAAAACCAGTTAATGTTTCAGTCAAAATATTTTGATGTTAATATAGGTGTATTTGAAAGAACATAGGATGCTCGCTCCGATTTCTTGTATAAATCAGTGTATCTGAATGATGGGGTAGCATAAGCAATTTTAAGACATCACTTCTGTGAAATACTGTAGTCTCTGGAAATGTACTTTCCACCTCTTGGAAAGGAAGAGGAAGGGGGCTGTGTCTGGCTAAAAGCAACATAAAAGAAGTGACAATGGGTGTATATACAGGGAGGGAATGGAATAATTTTGCTTTCAGGTCTATCCTAAAGCTTTTGGAAATAGGAAGCGTATATAAACTTACATGAAGTATATGACTATTTTTTTATTGACATTTACTTGTAAATTACTTAGTGAGCTGTGCCATTTAAGTCCAGTGTTCAGAATTCTCTTTGTATTTAAGCTGGAACCTAAGAACTGCTATTGGCCTCCTCATCACATGTCATCCTTCATGGTCTCACTTAAGTTGCTAAATGAGTCACTATTTCATCTTAGATTTCCTAACTTGTAACAGACTTATTAAAGAAATAGAATATTCTGAATTTTGGAGAATGGTAGTTCATATTGCTTTGTTCAATACATTATGCTGCTGTTAGGGAAACTTCAAAAGAGACGAGTCTGCTGCAGATTTGGCAGGTTGTGTTGAAGGACTGAGTACAGCCTGCTTACAGACCTGTGCAGGTCTTGACCAGTGATGTTATTTCAGTTATCTAACATTGTAAGTACTCTACAAGCTGTGCTCGAAGCACAAACTGGTTTGCATAATATGCTGAAATGCTGTGCTGGAGAGTCAACAATTATCAAATCGGATTGAAAGGGAAATGTTACCAGCATGAAACGGAGAAAGAAATAAACCTGTCTGTTAGTATTTTGTGAAATACATATAAATAGGATGTAAAAGTTACGACAGAAAATGCAGGACTCTTTAAATGTGTAAAAAGCTAAAACCAGAAAGAGTTATTAAAAGCTGTTCCAGAGCTCTGCCTATCCAGGGTAGGGAATTTAAGAGATACAAAGGGCAGTTGGGGTACGGCAGGGCAATATAAACCACTGAATTATCCTGCTTGTGGTCTAGGAAGAAAACAGTTCTTTTAATTTCACAGTGCAAAATTGAGGTATAGTTAGATTAAATGCAAGAATATATTCTACATAAACAGTTATGTTTGTGTACAGGGAAAGCCTTTTGAAGCTTTGCTTCCATCTACTATTTGAAAATGGCTTCCTGGGGTCCTCAGGATTCCTGAGCAGTAAAAATAAGCAGCAACGGATGCGGCATAATAGGACTATTGTAGAGATCCTAAAGACTTCAACACCTGCCCATATATATATAAAAAATATATATATAAAAAATTGCTAATAGCAGTCTCTAAACTGTGTTTTTCCTTACAAAGCAGACTTGATATTATATCACTTTAACACAAGTCATCTGCTTAAATCTGACTTACTTTATTCTGTAGAGTGCATGTTGATACAGTAGAGTTTTCATTTTAGTGTTTCATAGACTTTTTACAAAGGAGCAATTCAAAGCCGAGCACTGGCTGTCTGCTTTAATGGAATGCGTCAGTTAAGGCAATTTCCTGTTGCATGGAGAGAAACCTTAAGTAGATTTACTGAATGTGACAGAAGACGTATGCAAAAAGCAAATTATTTAGTAGTTTGGAACAAGATATTATGTTGTTTTGGAAGATTTGTCTGAGCGACATATTACATAACAGGTAATTCTGTAGGGTATTAAATATGTCAGTTTTGGGCAAATTAGAAACACAAAAGCAATTTTCTTGTGCCTCTTTTACACATTTGATGATCAGGCATATCAGACGAGACTCTTGACACTGCATTGTCCTGGTCCTGTCCAACTTTTCCTTCTGATGGGAACGGAGAAGCAATGCTCTGTGATAAAGAAAAGTGTACCCTTTTAGGTAGTGCTTTAATATCTGTATCTCCATTCTTCATGACTTGGCGGCAGTAACAGTCTCTTTTAATGGCAGGCCTGTTTACAGCTTCAGCTGTCACAGCACTAGGTTGCTTTTGAACTAGGCTTTTGTTACTTTTTTTTACTCCTTCTGTGAAAGGGTGTTGCGTTAACTTAATTCCAGTGTGGTAATTTCGGGCATTTGTTTTTTAAATAAAATGGTTAAATGCCATGTGTATGGCTTGGGTAAACAGCACCTAGTAATTTGCAAGAATTGACAAGTTTTAAACACCAAAATTGTGAAGGGTTTCCTTCACGTACTACTAGTCATAAGCAAGAGTGGTCCATTGAAATAGAGATGGGGTGGAACAGGGAAAACGTCCTTAGCTTGTGGCTGGCCTTGAGGGAATTAGTTGCAGCACAACAGTCCATTTATAAAATTGAAATGAACAAACAAGCAGTGGAAGATGATGTGGGGATAAAAGCATCACAGTAACCTCCAGTGAAACAGAGTACGTGTACTGGTGGAACGCACAGGATGTGAGACATCTTTTGCCACTTCTGTTTGTTTAAATCTGAGCTGGAAAGTTAAAGCTCTCGTTTGTTCTTGCATGTCCAAAGATTTGCTAAACATTAATATTTTGAAGTTCATGGAAAACTTGAGTTTGAGCAAGGATTTGTCAAAAGGTGTTTTCTGTTTTTCTTTTTTTTTAATAGGAAAAGATTACTTCAGGGGTAAACACTGTGCTATTTATTCCTGGTTTTTCATAAAGATCCACTGCAGTGTGACTGCTCAGAGGTAATTTTGCAGTCATCTGTTATAAATCATTTTTGTTTGAGAATTACTTCACTGTGTATGGCATGAATTTCTTTAATTGAAAAAGTGACCAGTTTCATCTTCCCCTTCCTTGTGTAACTTTGAGCACTAGCATTGTATTTTGTATAGGTGCGTGAAAGATGCATGCTATAGCAATGTCCTAGCACAGCTTTCCTCTTTTCAAGGAAACCTAGTATTTAAAAAAAATTAAAACCACAGATGTTTGTTCACTGTGAACTATTTTTCTATCGTTTAGTTTTTTTACTATGCAAACAAAAAACAGAGGATGCTGCTAGCCTTTGAGATCAAAGGCAAAGAAGGCTATCAGTCTCCCGGGCTGCGTTAAGGAGGAGTGTTACCAGCAGGTCAAGAGAGGTGATCCTTCCCTTCTACTCAGCACTTGTGAGCCCACACCTGGAGTACCAGCTCTAGTTCTGGGCTCCCCAGTAGAAGATGGGTATGGACATACCGGAGAGAGTCCAGCACAGGGCTGCTATGAAGGGACTGGAGCATCTCTCCAGTCAGAGCGCACTGGGGACTGTTCAGCCTGGAGAAGAGAAGGCTTGGGCGATCTCATCAATGTATATGAACACCTGAAGTGAGGATGCAAAGAAGATGGAGCCAACCTTTTTTCAGTGGTGCCCAGTGACAGGACCAGAGGCAATGGGCACAAACTGAAACAGAGGTTCTCTCTGAACATCAGGAAACACCTTTTTACTGTGAGGGTGATTGAGTGCTGGCACAGGTTACCTAGGGAGGTTTTGGAGTCTCCATCCTTGGAGATATTCAAAAGCCATCTGGACGTGGTCCTGGGCAACCTGCTTGTGCAGGGGCACTGGACAGGATGACCTCCAGAGGTCCCTTCCAACCTCAACCATTCTGTGATTAGAGGAGTGCATTTTGTTGTCAATTAAATTGAACCATTAAAAGAGGAGAGATTTGTCATTCTGGTCATGTTTGCTGCCACGAAGCAAATGCAAGCTTGGAGAAGCGGTGCTTTTCCAAGGAAGATAAAGGAGTCATCTCTTCTTTTTATCCACTCCCATTTTCAAAAGCTTGAAATGACCTTATTTGGCCTAATCTAAGATTATGCTATGTGAAATGATGTTCCTTTTTAAAATGGGAGTCTTACTTTTAGTGTGTGGTTCTGGTATGGAAAAGATTCCCAACTCTTGATCTGAGAGTACCAAAGCAGGCAAAGTAAAACCAAGAGTGGGAGTTCCGAGTATGTAATCTGCAATACGTATCCCACTGTTCCTTTAGAGCATGGGGGGTGGGGCGGTTGGATGGTTGTACTGACAGCCCTACAGGGAGTTATTTAAGAAGGCAAAGGAGTATTTTAGTTAAGAACAACTTCCTGAAATGTTGAGATAGATGGAACTCCATTATTTTTTTTCTGTGTGTGTGTTATGTTTTTCCTATGAGATGTGCATATAAGATAAAGCTGCTGCTTTGGTTAGAACTGGGGAAGGGAGCATACAGGTGCTTGTTTTTCAGTATGATCAGCATTATTTTGACTTCAGCTCTCTGGAAAATAATGGGAAGCCAACTGTCTGCACTGTTACTTGCTCAGTTTTATGACAATATGAAGAAAAGAGAATTGTCACGTTAGTGGGTTTTTTTTTTCTTCCTTTGCTCTGTCATGGAAGTTCAAGAAAGGGAAAAGGACTACAGAGATTTTTGACCTGATCTAATGTGTAAAAGGTTTTTTTGTCATCTGTGTGCCCCCCCTTCTTTGCCTGCTTTTCCTCTTAATACACTTCTCTGGCAATTCAGAAATAATTTGAAACCTGAGCTGTAATGAGTTCTAGTCATTTACTATGCATAGTTTGAATAAACGCAAACTGTATTTAGCATTAATAGAGCACAGTGAACAGCACGCTATAGGAAGGACTTCTTAATATACCTAGTAGGTCATGCCTCCGTGCCTGAAGCAATGTGTTTCATCATTCCTGGTGAGAGTTTTAAACAATTTTGCCTCTGTGGATATACCTGCTGAGTATCTGCTCTGCATCAGGGTGTCACCTGCCTGTAAAAAGTAATTGCTAAAATGTCTTCTTATTAACAACATAGGAAAAATAAAATGGTCACGAACCCAAACCCTGATAAAAACTTCTGCAGAAAACAACTTTGGGACTGAGGATCCATTCTGTAAACGGTGACTATTAAAATGGGCTAAAATATATATGAAGCCTTATGAAACTTAACTTTCAGAGATAACATAATTCTGCTGTTACTGTGTTATGGTTGCAGGAAGACTAATGCAAGGGTGGAAAGATAAGGTAAATTGTCTTTTTGCTTTATATAGCAGCCAGTACTGTGCAACTGTAACTTGCTGCTGGTCTGGCTATTGATTCAGAGGTTAATTGAGATATTGCTTGATATAACATAAATATTTTAGAGGTAGGCAGGGGATTCTTAGTGCTCTCTACTCAGCTGCAGTTCCCAGTAGTGCCTTTTACATTCTTGTGACTATCTAAATTTGTCAGCTCAAACTCTGCCAGAAACTTCAACTAAACAATAATCACAGTTTTGTTTCTTTTGACATACATGTTTGTATTAACTATACTCTTGCTTCTGTAAATTAGTCCAAGTTGTTTTTTTAAACACTAAAATCTCTCAATAAAAAAAAAGGACTTGATGAATTTTCTTTTTCATAATTATATCACATATTCATGACTTATGGTAACTTAAATGGTGAGGAGGAAGAACGCTGCTGTTGCATGACTAAGGCTTGAATGGTGCATAGGGCCCAGCAATTAATTTTGTAAACACTTCAAGACTGTTTTAAAGAGGTTCGTAAACTTGGTCTTTTTCAGCCAGCTTGCTTGTCATTAAAAATAAAAATCCTGCCCTCCTCTAAAAAAGAATCTGCAATAATGAATTTATTTCAATAAATTTCTAGCATCTGTCATGGCTTTTATAATTGAAGGCATTCTTACTGTTTGGATTTTTATGTGCACTTAGTTGTATAACTTTAACTTCTAGTTTCTTCTGTAGAGGTCTCCTTCAAATATCCATATCCTAGATGTACCACGGCTTTGCCTGTGATCTCTGTATTGAGCACAGAATTCCCCTGTGAATGTACAGGTGCCGAAGGGTTGAAGATCTGCAGCTTTCTGTACCTCCGAGCAACTCAATGTCACTTTTTCAATGCTGAGTTAATGTTTATCACAGTAGTATGAATAAATGCCTTGATCCAGATAGGCAAATATGCTGTCTCCCCTCTTCATCCTAAGAGAGCCCCCTGTCAAGTACTTTTTTGAGTAGGAAGATACATCAACAGCTCTCTACAATACAAGTTTTCTGAATGAAGAACTGCACTTCTCTATTCATGATTTTTCTTGGAGGTGCATTATTTAAATAGAAGCTTGCACTTGCATCATAGAACAATGAAATAAACTTTAAAACAACTACTGTATTTTTAATTGTAAAATTACATGCATTTAACTTTGGCTTTTCCATAAATTCTTTACAATAAACATTTTTATTAATAAACAATCTGCTTCCTAGTTATCTGCAGTATAGTGGGGACAGAAAATGCCCCCATACAGCATATTGCTGATGGGAACTTGGCCTCATGTGATGGGTGGGAGAGAGTAGTACTGTTCAAGGCCCCTTATTCTCCATAGCTTTGCTATTTAGGTTTTCCACTGGAAATTATTGTGACTCAGTATAAATCCATGGCTCACTTGTGGCTTAAATACTGGGCCCCTCTTCCCAAAAAGAATAGAGTAGAAATGGAAAAAGAAATGGAAAATGCTAATTGGAAAGACAAAAAGATTGTGGATAACAGTCACCAGCCCTCTAGTATAACTGAGCTGAGACCACCAGTATAGTTCAGGTATGATGGGACATCAATGTAGCATCTTAATGTCTTCCTGTCAGTCTCTTCCCTGCCTGCTCCCTGTTGCCCATCTTGAGTAACGGCCTGGAGGTGTGAGCCTCCAAAGTCCTTGCAGTAGGAGGCTTTTGTGCTGGAATGCATAGATGTTACATGGGATGGTGAAATGAGCTAAAAATATGTTGCAGTACTGCCACAAGTATGGTCCCAATTGGTCCTAAATTACAGCAGGCTCTTCATCATGGTGATATTCTTGAGAGCTTTTGAATGTAAACACTACTGTGTTTGAAAATGATGGTTACAGCTCGGGGGAGCACTGTGTCTATCCCCAGTACTGCTAGTTCACCAGTAACTCTTCAGAGACCTTGGATCACATCTAACTCTAGATGATCAATAAGCAGCCTAGTCGTCTTCAGAATCAACCTAAAGCTGCATTCAAAATTAAGCAGTACATTTTGGTATGTAATCAAGTTATTAAGCTTAGTTAAAAGAGCCTAGTGCCTGAACTACTAACTGTGCAGCACATAAATGGTTTATCAGGCTGAAGGGCAAGCCTGAGGAAAGCCTTTTTCTGTGCTTGAAGGAAACTTCTTTTGTTTCTCAGAGCTATGACTGTAGTGCTTCCAGGTGGATCAGCTGCCTGTGTCAGGTGCCTGTTGCTTTTTTCCCCACAGAAGTGCTTGTGCAGGATCCTTGAGATGTGTTTTGGCAGAACCAGGCCACCTGCAGATTCCAGGCTCAAGGGCAGATAAAAGTTACAGCTAGCTGTAATTTCTCTGTTGTGGAAGTTGGCCTTGTCCAGCACTATGCCCTTTATATTAACAGTCAATTACTTATTCTGAGACCAGAAATTTCCTTAATTTTAAACTTTTGTGTGGTTGGTGACACACTGATGAAATTGGGCTCAGGTTTTGTTTTTTTTTTTCCCCTTTGCTCAGTTGGTTCATACTAGCTAGATAGGGAATAGCAGATAGATTTGTTTCAGGAGTAGTTCCCTAAATACTTCTCCTGTGCTGCCTAAACTAAAGAAACTTCCAGAAGATACACATGCTTTTTGCTCCTTCCCAGATAGACACACACAGACTGAAGCAAGTTCAATGGTATCGACGCTTCTGATGTGAGTCCCAAATGGGACCTGACCTTCCATGCTAATTCTTGTTGTTCGTTGGTGGGGTTTTTTTTCTTCTCTCCATGAATCCTTTTTTTTTTTTTATTCCAGCCAATTCTTATCTCTGCAGCTCCCAGCATGGTGGCTGTGGAGAGTTCCTGGGGGATTTTTGTTACAGCTAGGTAAGCCTATTTGTTTCAGAAAATCTTTAGCCTTGTTTATTTCAGGAGCTGGAGAGAGCTCACATGGCTTCTGAAACTACTTCAGCTGCAGTGTATTAATGGTAATTTATAACAAACCTAGGTAGTTTTGGTATGACTGTATAGGTAAACATAAGCCAAGTAAATACCCTTTCTTTAATTATACTTCTGTTAGATCAGATGTCTTAACCAACTTCATATCTTAAACATAGTAATATTTCCAGTGTCATATAAAACCACAAGATGCTAAAATATTTCTGTTAAATTTCTCATTTTAAAAAACAAACCCAGTTACTGTCTGTTTTTATATTTTGACTGAACAGTGATGAGGTAAGACTTTTCCATGACAGCCTTATTTGAGCACAAGAGCATTAGATGTAGCAGTAACCCATTACAGATACGAGCACCGAGAGGTGAATCTCTCAAAAGCTTACTTAGGTTGTGTATCTCCATAACTTGCTAAAAGCCTTTATATGAATAAGAAATACTTTCATATGCGAGAAGTCTGAAGGCTGTATGGTGCTAAAAGCATCTGCTTTGCCTGGCCATCACTTTCTTAATTTCACAAATAGCCTTGGCACAGTTGCTTTCCGTATTTTAGAGTCCTTTGGCCTTTTAGTTAAGTATTGAGTTGAACTTACAGCTTTGCCATCTTATCTTCAGTATACACTTACGTCTGAGAGAACAGTAAGAAAACCTAAAGTGCACAAGCTCTTCCTTGAAATGGTGAGGGAGGAGAGAGAGTAACTTCTACTTCATCGTTTATTTAATGTATTTGTGGGCTGTGAGTGTATCACAAGGACATATTCTGTACATGATACAATTTTTTTCAGCTTTCTTGTCCCGCAATTCAGAAACACATTGGTATTAAGTCAGTTCGTAAGTGCTTAGGGAGTTCGTTCAAGTCTTTCTGCAGGTACAGCATTGGTTTTATAAGTGTTGGAAGATGGGGTCCATTTTCTCTTTTCACAGCACCTCTAGCTCTGTATACAGAAGGTGTCATTTTTCAGAAAGTCTCAAAACAGTTGTGTGGCCTACTCAACAGCAAAGATTTTAACTAATAAGGAGTTATTTATAAATGCAGGAAAGCTAGGGATAACTTTCTTTTACCATATTTCCTTGACTTGTTCCACAACTGTCAGACAAGACCATTTACAGTACTGCAAATATGGTCTGTGCCAACAATGTTTCAAAAAAATGGCTGGCCTAGTGCCAGCACCATTATCCTGTCATTATTCTGACAATAAAGAAATGCAGATGTGCCCCAGTTCATACTGTCTGAAACACTGAAGAATTAAGAATGATCAAAGTACATCTGATAGGATTTTGGCACAACCTTATCTTGGGGGAATCTGGAGGGGAGGGTGTGGTTGGTTCAGCTCCCTTTTACATCAGCTTATTGTATTCTCAACAATGCTGGCTCATTTGTGTTGATAATGGAGCTAGTGGTGAAAATGGACTTTCAGGTACTAAATCCATAATTTTATGAAAATGGTGTTTTATAAAATGGGAAGTTTTCCCCCAAAATGTCATCTTTTGAAAAGTCTGTATGCTTGTAACTGTACTTCTCCCTAAATGCCCAAACATTATAGTAAATGGGAAACAGTGAGATGTTCTCATCAACGTTGGGAGCTTAGACATCTTCGCATCACTATCCTTTGTTAGCTCTTCAGAGTGTCTGGGAGACTTCAGTGCTAGGACTCTTAGGTTTTTCAGGCCCTGCTTTCTACCTTGTTTCAAGTTGCTGGAGATTGCTTGTACCACAGTTTAATCTAGATAAATGTTCTTGACTTAAACTATGAATCCTATGAGAAATTCAGCATTGGAGTAAAAGCTGTTCCTTTGCACCGTAAAGCTTATTTTAATGTTTTGAATTTCTTGCAGTGCAGGCTGCGTGAGTCCATCTGTCTCTGCTGTTGGGGCAGTGCTGTTCTAAATAGTAAGTTAACTTCACTTGATGTGACTAGTTTGCCCTGTTTGCACATAAAATTATTTTGGGCAGTGGAGTCTTCAAGAGATGTCGGCAATAATTTTGGGCCTTAGCCGGCCAACGGTGAGGTTCTGGAGGACCTGAGAGAGAATGAGAATTGATGTAGACCAATAGCGCTTTCCTTTAGCAAAAGTAAGGTATGTAAAGTAGGTCTGATGCTGCTGGCACTAAATATGGGCTAAACCAGTGTGTTCCCAGGGAGGTGGGGCTGAGGCCTCTGTGTAATAGTTGACACTGGTGAGTGTCCTGGCTTAGGTGAGAGAAACATTCAGTGCTCCTCAAAAAGCACCTGTCATATTAGTATCTGTTAGTTTATTTTACATCTGGAAATAAGAAACTTGGGAGAAGAAATTGTAGTTAAGTTTTCATAGCAGCATGTCTCAGTTAATATGTCTTGCCAGGCCTTTGATTCCTGAAAGTGGCTTTACAGAGATGCCTTTTACAGACCTCTCCATGTACCCCCTGATTTATATCTATTGCTTTAATCAATAGTAAGATCTTCCCAAAGTATCAACTTGGCAGAAAATATTGAATAAATAATAATGGTATTGAAAGAATACACTTGATGTACTAGCAAGGGAAGAAAAACTGCCCCCACAAACGTTTTACTCTTTTAATAAGGCAGAAAATGGATTTTGTAGATTGGTTATTCAAAAAGGCTTTTTATTTTTGTGATTGTTATTCTATTAGTAATTCGATTGAGAGAAGATCTCTTGAGTCTGCAAAGAAGGGAGAGAATACAGATTTTAATACTTGTGTTTTTGTGTACAAACAATTTGAGCTTAGAGTGATAATTTACATTGTGTTTTCTTGGTTTTTAAATGCAGTGGAGAGAACCTCTCCATTATTTACCTCTTGCTGCTGGGTGGGGCCTGTTGTATTAATTACCTTACAAACCACTTTCTAGAGCTTTGAATTAGCACCGCAAGATCTCATTTAATTTCTTGTTCCCTATAATTTCCTGGTTTTCAGCTACAGGTGTTAATTATTGGGCTCTTCATGGAGGTGGCTGCATGCTTCCTTCATTTGAGGAAATCTTTTTTAGAGCTCATCCACAAGTCACTTTGAGTTTCTTCGGAAGATTCACTTTTGTCAAGATCGACATTTTGGTGGGAAATTAGGTGACATAGAGACATGCCAAAGAAATAGTATGGGATGTCTATCCTGATGGATACCAAAGTATGGAAAACCTGGAGAGAGAGACTATTTCTTGCTGGTTGCTTTGACTACTGTGTTCCTAGTATGGCTATTTACCTTTATTTTTTCCTTTCCGTGAGAGGAGTTCAGCAATATAACTGTGTTGAAAAATTGTTTGAGATTTTGGTGATGTCCAAGATGGCTCTGCGGAAAACAGGCTTGGATGTTGAAGGGTTTGCTAGTTCATGGAAATGCTGCTATGCCGCTGGTTCCAAAACCAGCAGTTCTGTTTTCATAGCTGAGCTCGCATGTCCTGCTGGGCCTGGGGTGCCCAGACAGGGGTTTGTGCAGGCTGCGTTCCCTCTTCCCTCATAACTCATTCTCCTACTACAGCAGCTTAGGTGGTCTGTGCATGGGCAAAGAAGAGTTGACCTACTGACAGAAAAGCATCTATTTATTGACAAGTGATGCAGTCTGTCTGCCATAGTATTTACCATTAAGAGAGCATGCTGATTCCCAAAGGTATTTTTATATCGGTGTTTTTAATATGGTATTTTTTATAAGCACAAAGAACAATAACTTTACAAGGCCAGAGGTGAATTGGACTCCTCTTGAGTACTGTTTGCTTCGTCCTCTAATGTTGTTATGGTTTCAATGAAGAGGCGATTCAATCAAGTATTGTTTCCACTGTGCTTTTAAATTCAGGCCTTCATAGTAGTGAGGAAGGAAGAGATAATAAGCCTGCAATTCATAGAAGTTGTCTGACATGTCTGTGGTGAGAGCTGGGGCTGCAGGAGACAGGATGGCTTTTGTAGCAACTGAGCAGTCTTTGTCAGTTCATTTGCATTGGGAGCTAAATGTTTGGAAGTATATTTTACATATGCAGAAAAAAAACCTAAATATAAAATAGCAATCTTAAAGTCTTGGAGAAAAAGAAGATTACCTCATACATAGTTTCTCAATGCTTGTGTCCTTTTTTTAAATTATTTTTTACCATTTAACGTGGTCAAATCTGGGTTTATGCCATAATGAACAGTATAAGAAGAAAAAGGTTAAAGACTGCTTGGGTGATAGTTCAGAAAACTGCTAAGTCTTAAGGCACTTGAAGTCAGCAGTGCCCCTGTTTTGAAATAGAGACACAAAATGGAGAATGAAGCATTCCCCACTGCAAACAAAAGGCATATTACTGGACTGAACAGAAAAGGCTGCTCTTGCCCCTTCCAAAGCTTCTCCTGATGGGAAATTGTCAGGATGTTCATCTTTTCCACCAAATCAAACCTCAGAAATGACGAGGGTCTCTAACTTCAGTGTGAAAGTGGCTAGTATTTTAGGGAAAATATTGCTGTGTCTTTTATTCATTGTTCTGGTTGGCATGGCTAACTTCATATGGTTTTTAGCGTTATTGAACCTTAAATTCTTTGAAACTCTGGTGTCTTTGACTAACTAGGGAAATCTTGCTACCCTTCAGTGATAAAGTAAGTTTTTGGAAGTCACGGTAAATGATTCAAATCACTTGTGACACAACCTGGTTTTTAAATGCTGATATAAAGAGTTTAAAAAAAAAAATTCTATGAACAAAATCGTTCTAGCTTTCAGAGTTGTGATTTCAAGGCACAAAGTCCAATCTTGCCCAGTTGAACTTTAAAAAGCTGTCCTATTTTTTCTGTTTTCAGTGGGTGGCAGGCCCATATACAGTAGAAAATAAATCAGGTCACTTGTATCTCAGCAGCATGCTCCACATGTCCTGTTGTAGTTCCTAGTTCATAAATAAAACCAAAATATTATTAGCAAGTATCTAATGACTTTGGCCCCAATCAAGACATTTGGAAGATGGGATCCCCAAAGTATAAAGGTCATTCTTATTTAAAAAGTTATTCAAGCCTTCATTATCAAGGAGGAAGAAAATTCTGTTTATAAGTTTTATCTATACTGAAGGCTCAATTTTTTTTGTCCAGATATTTCTCTCTATATATGTATACAGATGTCTAAATATATATTTAATAAGTGTGTGTATATAGTAAGTTTTCATGAATTTAAACAGTAATTTGTTATCCACTTGAGAACTTCCTGCCTTTAAACCTTTTGTTTACCTTGACTATTTAAAAAGTAACCTTAAAAATTTAGAAGATTACGTTCTAGAAGCTATCACAGGCACCCTGCTTTTTTAGTTTCACTTTTTCCTCTCTGTTTAATTGGAATTCACTCCCAGAGCTGCTTTTGCTGTTCCTTCTCCTCCCATGATACTCTTATCTACACCACTGCAATCCCACAATAGCTTTCTGTATAGAAGACTTCAAACTATTAAATTTATTGAATTTAAATCTGCAAAAAAGAATGTGTTCTTTAAGTTTACTAGAACTTTAACTGTATCTGTCAGCAATTGAGTAAGATTTCAAACAGGTGATTTAGTGCTTTTGCAGTGTGATCCATTCCCATCCTCCTGCCCCCCCAGGTGCAGCCCCCTCTCCCCAGAAGTAAGAAGCTGAGCTTCCATTTCATTAACTTCTTTTAATTCCTCAGAAAATGCTTCGAAATCAACTTCACTAAATTTGATTTGAATTGCTTACATGTCAATGTGGATTTCTCTCTCTATTTTCTGTCGACAGGTAATGGTTGGAATATGAAGTGAATCTGTTAAGTAATGGAGTAGCTAAACATCTAAACAAGACTGCCTCGTGAAATCATGTGTTTAACATTATTTTTCAATGTGATGAATGTTTCCTTTTAATACCCTGTAAGCTGTTATTTTGGCAGAGATTTTGGCCTTTGCTGAAAAATCTTGATGAAGACAAATATTGCAGAAACTTCATTTAACCAATCATTAGTTCACTTGCAGTTAATGATTTGGCATAATCTGTTTTTCAAACACTTTGTGCTGCTTTGCAGATGGTTAAACTGTGTCCTCTGGAGCCTGCGATAAGTAGCCAGCAGGATGTGTACCATTTTTATTTTAATAATCAATAAAGGTGCAATCTGTTTTAGAAGTACTTTCTAAAGCTAATTCCCATTCAGACAGTTATGTGCCAGGGACTTGAATTGTCTGATTTACATGCTCCTGTCTCTTGTTCAGCAATTTAAGCATGGCCTTGCTAGGTTAGATCAGAAATCACTCAGAAATCCTTCGAGTACAATACTCGGTCCCCTTTCAGAGAATGGTGGGTACTGTTGGGACTGCTCTGCTTGAGCCTCCTTACAGTTCTTTCTCTTTATGTTGACCCTCCCTGTCCTTGACCTTTTTCATTTGTGTCCAGTTAAATCATTTTGTTTCCCCTCTTTCTTGTCTTTCTCTCCCTAAGGGAGGCTCTTAGCATGGTTAGAGAGGAACATTCCGTCTCTAAGGGGAAGACTAGTAGGAATAGTGGTCATTTAAAAAAAAAAAAAGGCATTAAGCTTCCATTGGAGGAAGGAAGGAGGGAGGGAGGTCCTGCTTCATCAGCATCACTGCCAGGTCATCTCTGCCCACCTCCAGTCCCTGCCAAACTTGTCCGTGGTGCAGGTAGTCTGTATGAACTATACACTGTCTGTACCCTTTTTCTTTCATGTAGCTCTTTCCAGTTGACATGAGATCTTCGATATCTCTGGACTTTTACCAGGCCCTGGAGGCTCCTCAGCATCCAAGCTGCCTCACTGAGCCCCTGCTGTACAACCTTCCTTGCCCCATGTGCCTGGGGGATGGTCTTGCTGCTCATTCCCAGGTCTGCAGACCTCCTGAATTCCTGTTGATGGAACTGAGGTGTTTTTCTTGCTGTATGCACAGGTCATTGGGTGATCTGCCTGGATTCCTCCCTCTCTGCTCCAGGGTGGGAGGGAGGCATATATTGAGTCTGCTGGACTGCAGCACTTCCCCTCACTCTTTCAGTAATGCTTGCGGAGGTCCTCACTGTTCCTTTTCCCTTTGTTTCTTAATCTCCACCCTTCCTCTGCCCAACATTTTCTACTCCTGGCCCTGGCCAACCCATGCATCCACAGTGCTGGAAGGAGGAAGCCTGGCCAGAGAACACTCACAGGTGTGCAGCTGTAGCGTGTCATGGTGAGCTGCTTCCTCTTTGAATGGTGTTCTGGGAATACATTCTTCTGGTGTAGTCGAAATGTTTCCATTTCGATATTTCTTGGACACCTGTCACTTCTGGATTTTGCTGGAAGTGGCATATAAACAGACTTCCTTGTAAAACTGGCTATGCACATCTGTGTGACCGAAAAATGAGGTCACAAAATGTTTTATTTTTGCTTATATGTAATCTTAAGGAGCACAACAGCATACCATATGTCATCAGTCCAGGTTTTTCACTACTAGCTGGTTGACCAATTTGACTTAATTCTTGAGAACCTTGAACCTGACAAAGTATTGAGCTTTTGAAGTTGAACAAGGCTTATTTTGAAAAAGTTTGAGCACATATCAGGTCTCCTCTTGCTTCCCAGAAAAGTAGAAGTAAATTTGATGAACCACGTGTAATGTCAAGACTCACTAGTATTTGCAGCAAGGCTGACTTAAATTTTAAATATATACTTTCAGCAGAATATTTAAGAATCATTAAAAATGAAAATAAAAGAATAATTTGCCTGCTGGCTGGACTTGGAAGTAATTAGAATTTTCCCTTTTTAGCACATCTGTTGGATTAATGAACCTTAGCTGCTTTAGGTAGACTGCTTCAAGCTGTAGGTGAGCTAGCAGCTAAAACATCTCTCTTGCTCTGCATATAGAAATGCACATATGTTTCTTTTTTCAATATTAGTATCTCTACTGCCTCAGTGTGTTGGCTTTGGATGAGTGATGCTCTGTCTCCATTGATAAGGACTAAGTGCAAAGTAGCTTCTGACTGCCTATGGCATTCTCAAAACACAGCGTGTTCTTAAGAATAGTTTTGTGTAAATTGATGCTGTAATGGTATATTCCAGATACGTCATGAAGCTGCATTTTTTGAATAGTGAGCAAAATGATGAGCAGACGACGCACCTTCATCCAGGCCCAGATGCAGTTCTGACTCTGTCATGGTCCGAGATGTCTATGTAAAAGCAGGCGATGTTGTTGGGAGGAGGGGGGCTATATCCCATTCTGTGTTGGAGAAATTTACTCTGTTTTCAGCCAGAATGGGTTGCATCACTGTCTAGCTCTAGCTGAATTGCAGATTTGCATCAGTAAAAAATTAATGACTTACAGTTCAGTCTAAGTTAAATATTTAAAACTCTCCATTGTGCCCTAACCTTATTGTTGTAAGTAGAACTCCAGTGTTTAAAGTTTGCCATTCATATTGGGCGGGACCTCTCAGAAAATGCTCGACTTCTATGTTAAGTAGCTTAATTGCCTGATAGGTTTCTGAATTAAAAGCCTTACTCAGTTAGCTCTTTGCTAATTCTTTAATGTGCACCAGAGCCGAGTCAACTGCAGTTTTGCTAAAAATAAATAATCCTTCACAATTTCAGCTGGACAGTATTTGATAATCCTACTTTTGAAATCGTGAGCCATGCCTGTTAGAGTACTTACCTGCAACCGAGTCTGAAAGGCTTTATTTTGGAGGAGAGAATACTGAATTTAGGGGTAGAAGGGAGTTGGGGTTTAAATTTACTTTCCTGTTCATGGAAGGAAGAATGGCTAAGAGCAAAATATTTTTGTACTAAACCATTTCTCTTGATTTAATCTTCTGCCAGTAGCAAGAAAGGGAGTTTGTATGTGTTTCTGGGGGCACAAATTAGATCCTTTGTTAGTTTAGGATAAATGACAGGTTTGGTGGGCTTAGTAAATCAACCAACTAGCTGAATGTGCTTTTGCAGGTGTGTTCTACTTTTGTTCCTCACTAAAAGATTATGTAGTGACATGTGCAAATACTCTATTTAATATTCCTTGTAACTTTTAAGGTAAGAGAGCGTATGTTTGTAGCATTACTGAACTGTTAGTACTAGTATCCACTTTTTGTTCTGTAACCCAAAGAGGGAGATGGTTTGAAAAAGAAAAAGCAGGTGATATTTATTCACTGAAGTCCTCACTGTATGGACAACATAAACATAGGATTATTTAAAGGACGATGTAGCTCAGTAAGATCTGGGAATAATCTCAGAGATCTAGGTTTTGAGGTGTACCACTGAAACCTATTGAATTCAGTGAGTATTTAATGTACTTTGTTTCTGGCAGAAAGCACTTGGCAGCTTGTAGGAAGAAGTTCAATCTTAACACAAACTACTTCTCTAAGTAAAAAGTAAGTATACGTTAGGTTTTAAGAATATAGAGAGAAACATTTGGATGCAAAATATGTTTGACATATTTTGTAATCTCGTTCATTTGGGAATGATGTAGGTTCAGTAACTTAAAAAACTGTGGTATCAGGTTACTAAACTACTGACTTTTTTCCTGACCTTTGCTTTGGTTTCCATAGTTATGCGTATTTATTGTTGCAGTTCCATATGGGGCAGCTGTAAACTTCAGTGTTTAAGAACATCTGGTTATGCAAACCCTTGTTGATGAAGGGAAAGGGTTGGAAGTAAATTTAATGTACTAGAAGACTACTGCCTTAAACAAAAACCTTGCATGCGGAGTTCAAGTATAGCATGAGTTTTGTTTCTTTTTTTCTAACTTAAAACATTTTCTGAAGTACCATGTGCTTCTCATTGTGTAGTTCTCTTAATGTTTCATTCTTTCTTCAACATACATGACTACCTAAAAATCAAGAAACAAAATGTTCCTCATCTCCTTATCCCCATTTGTAAGACTTCAGTTCTTCTAGAGGGTAGAAGGGGCTTGGAGAATGCCAGGCTAGTGAACCTCTAAACATGCGATGCTAGGAACTGTAAATTAAACCTGTCCGTGGAAAGCAAAGGCCTTTGGACTATATGAATATCAAAGTATTATTGTGAAATCATGAAATAATCATGTAGATAGAGAAAAGCAGTCAGGTTTTACCTTGATGAGCTCCTAGGGAACTGCATTTGCACTCTAGGCAGTGATTAGTATGTCTTCTGGAAGCATAGTGGCACTTGCTGCATCTCTGAACCACTAATAATTGGATCTTTTTGAGTAAAAATTATTGTAGATTTCACAAAGTGGTAACAAGCTGTGTGTACGTTATGTTCAGATGTCTCTGTCTTTCCAACTGAATGACTATAAGGAACCTTTAATTTGAAACAGGTTACCTATTACTTCAGTGAAAGCTGCATTTGATATATTCATTAGAAGTATGTAATTGTTTGATATTTATGTAATACAATATTCTTTTCTGTGGTAAGCAAGGGTGTTGGTTTTATTTTGGTCTGTTGCAAGACTCTTCTGGAAGCTCTTTATCAGCTTAAGGGTAACATAATAAAAGTAACATAATAAAAGCCTCTTAATAGATAAAAAGAATACATAAAAATCATACCCTCTTGAGTTATAAAGCTAACAAGCTGTTGCAAATGATGAAGTGCTGCATCACTGAATATTTAGATGAATACAGGTGAGTACATCTAAGCTGTGACTGTCTTGGGTTTAAAATGATCTATGCTTGCTGATGTGGAAGAGTAAAGAGGAAAAGGAGAGGGATGGCAGGTGGATCTTAAGATTAAAGACTTCAGAAAACTATTTTCTCTCTCGCTTTTTTGTTTGAATTGTAGTGAGGTGGGAGGCCATAAAGGAAAAATACATAGTAGTTTTTGAGCAGTCTTAGGGATTACATCTTAATGTATCACCAACACAGCTGTTACATTGCAATACTGTGTCATGATTACATTTTACAGAAGGACGAAAAAAGAATTAGATGAAGCGATCCTTTAAGCTCCCAAGGGTTTAACATACTGTTCTAACATGTGTTACAGCTTTTAAAAATAAAGAATAGCTGTTTAATACTTACTTTATGGTCTTAATGAGTTAGGGGAATGTGAGGACCCAGAATAAAACATTCACAATTTACAGGGCATTAATTGTAGAATGTGCTGAAGTTAATCTGGAGTTACAGCAGCCTGTATGGCACTTCTGTCTTGAGAAAGATTTCTCAGCCCTTCTGGGATGCTTACAACAAACGGGACAAAAAAGTCCATGTTATTTTTTTATTATATAGTTCTGTCTTGTTTTCATGATGCAGTGCCATGTAGTTGCATTAAAGGAGACTCTAGCAGGGCTAGAAAAAGAAATGGTGGTGAAGATGAGTACTTTGGAGACTTTGGAGAACAAGTCTTATGAGGAGCGGCTGAGGGAGCTGGGGTTGTTTAGCCTGGAGAAAAGGAGGCTCAGGGGAGACCTTATCACACTCTACAACTACCTGAAAGGAGGTTGTAGCGAGATGGGTGTCAGTCTCTTCTCCCAAGTAACAAGCGATAGGACGAGAGGAAATGGCCTCAAGTTGCACCAGGGGAGGTTTAGATTGGATGTGAGGAAAAAATTTCTTTACTGAAAGAGTGGTTAAACATTGGAACAGGCTGCCCAGGGAAGTGGTTGAGTCACCATCCCTGGAAGTATTTAAAAGACGTGTAGATGAGGCACTTAGGGACATGATTTAGTGGGCATGGTGGTGTTGGGTCGACGGTTGGACTCGATGATCTTAGAGGTCTTTTCCAACCTTAATGATTCTATGATTCTATGATTCTAAATACTGGATGAGTATTTGTAGGAGCTTTGCTTTACAGAAGCTAAAATAACACTTGCTAGGTCATCAACTGTTGGGAGAAGCTTTAATGATTTGGCATCATCCAAACTAGGATGTTACTCTTTTTTGAAGTTAAGTAGGGGATCAAAGGAGATTTTTGAGTTCATAGATGAGAAAAAGGAGAGTGTTCTGAAGGGAGGATGGAGGTACACAGAGAAAGAGGGGAAAGTGCAGGGGTAGAAAGGGTAAGGTTTCTTGGTGCTGCCAGAGGTGTGGTGTTCAGGGAACCTAGGAGTAATGAGAGTTGCAAGTCACAAAATGCACAGAGATTTTATTCATTATATGCTTTCGTTCGAAAGCTTTGATTCCGAGGTGCTGATAAATCTACTGTTTTTAAGTGGTTTGAGTTATTCTAATGAACTTCAAACCTGTGTCCTGAAAGCAGGCTCGTACTTGGTGCGCTCTCAGTTGGACTTGCTGAATTAGCCAAGAGTAATACCCTGAGGACCATGGCTCAAATCTTTGCTTAGAAACTAGCAAACTGTAAATGATGTGGAGTCTTCATGCCTAACGTGTGAGAGCTGCAGAAGGTACTGTGGTATAGCTGTGTTGATAACCAGGTCAGTACTGGAGCATGTAGTACTTTAAGGTTATATTGATTGGCAGAATTTAGTTATGGTACAGGTAGAGTATGTCAAGCATAGAGCTTCATGGGAAGAAAAAGCAAAATCAAAAGACTGCACAATGAATCAAAGCTACCTTCTAGAAAAATATGCTATCATCAAAGTGTACCCCCCCTATTAAAAAACAAAGCTACACTTTCTCCTGTGCAAACTCAAGTTCCAGTGTTTTGGGGCTAACTCAGTTTCCCTGATGGTTTTCCTCATTCTGAAGGCCAGGTAATGTTTTACTGTGGCAGTGGTCCTAATAAATGTCAGGCTGATGTCAGTGATTTGTTTTTAAACAAAATCTCAGAAAAAATCTCCTCTAAAATAAACCACACACAGTGACTAGGACGTTTAGATTTACGTTGTTAGCATATGGAAGAAAGCAAGAGGCAGAACAAATTTAATATTTAATTTATTTTTAAAGCATACAGCACCACCAAATCAGTTTTACTACTGTTAAGATCAGATATTCTTATTTACATTTCTCTAGAGGTAGAGCATAAGGTAAACAGCATAAGCTAGACAGATTTTTGTCTGCTCAACTACTTAACCTGAAACTTGCCTCATTTAATTTACCCTTGTTAAGGTATTTTTTCTTTCTTTTTTTTTTTAGTGTTAGCATTCTGTTGGTGCTTAGGATGGTGAGCTGACTGAACTGTTTACTGCTGCTGAAACAGGGGGACATCTCACTTGACTTCCTTCTTCCAGTGCTCTGACTGTTGCCCAGCTCCTCTTTTTCAATGGTTCTGGTGCACTTTGAACTCTTTAGTGAGCCAATGTATCCCACTAATCCAGCAAAAACGTTCTGCTTTTACCAATTCTATGTCGTTTGTAGGCTGCTCACCTGTATAGCGTAGCTCCGTCCTTGGACATGCTTACTACCTTTTAAATGATTTTGCTGAAATAATTGCATCTTAGTTTTCCTGCATGTCATAGCTACTCTTGAAGACAGGGCATTAAAGTCTATTTTGCAGAGTTAGAAAGTTTGCAGTAGTTAAACTGACTTTGAGGGGCACTGCAGATCACCCAGCACAAGTGGAACTTGCTGTTGAATTGTACTAATTAGTGCACTGTTTTTAGATTTTAAAAAACTGAGCACCAGAAAATGGAAAAAAAGTTGTAGATCAGGAGTTAACAGCTAAATGTATCTTCAAATAGATCAAAGCTCCACATTACCTCTTTTCTCAGTTTCTGAAATCAAATGCAAAAGAAGCAGGTTTGTTGAGATGGAGATGCTTTTAATCAGTAAAGCACCATTTGTGCTGGTGTCCTCCTGGTTACTGTCATCTGGAATGCTGTCCATTTATATTTATTGTATTTGCGGTGCTCCAGTACTTCCATTCTTGGCACCTCTAAGTATTTTGTGACGTTTCCTCTCCATCTCATTTTGCATGTCTTTTAGACTCCTCTGTGTGTAAGGAAATAAGCAAAAGGCTACATCTGATTTGTCTTTGCTTGCTGTTGTGGGTTATTGGACAAATATCAAGCCAAAAATTATACTTCTGTTTAGTTAGCTAATCAGCTACGTAATTAAGACAGTAGAGCATCTCTTCAGTCTTTTTCTCTCCTGGGATTTCATCTTATCTTGCTGCTCGATGACATTGTAAAAATGGCATCTTTTTCCTTGACTTCTCCCTTGTATTGGGTCTCACTCCTCTCTTCACTCCTTGTTCCCTCCTGAGAAATAATTAGTGGCTTCATTTTTGGCCACACGTGATTTTAAGCTGCTGCAGGTGAGATATGTAGAGTGTTTTAAGCACTGTGGTCTTTTTTCTATCCTCTTTTAAATGTAAGCATAGTGCTAGTATTAATTGAAGGTAATAACCTACTTTACAGGAGTTTCTATCACTACTTAAATTAAAAGAGCAGATGCTTCCTTCATATATTTAAAAGAAAAAATTAATTAAATCCTAGACTTCTACTAATGCAAAATAATTTGTTTTTATTTCAGAAGTTCAAACAGTAGAAAGTTAGAGGTTGTAGAATTTTTTTGGTCCGGTTCTTGTTGCTACAATGTTCAACATATAAATGGGTTTTCACATAGTTTCATTTACTGTTACACCGAGGTGCAGCAGTCAAATTATAGAATCATAGAATCATTAAGGTTGGAAGAGACCTCCAAGATCATCGAGTCCAACCATCAACCCAACACCACCATGCCCACTAAACCATGTCCCTAAGCACCTCATCTACCCGTCTTTTAAATACTTCCAGGGATGGTGACTCAACCACTTGCCTGGGCAGCCTGTTCCAATGTTTAACCACTCTTTCAGTAAAGAAATTTTTTCCTCATGTCCAATCTAAACCTCCCCTGGCGCAACTTGAGGCCATGTCCTCTCGTCCTTCCGCCAGATACTTGGGAGAAGAGACCAACACCCACCTCACTACAGCCTCCTTTCAGGTAGTTGTAGAGAGCAATGAGGTCTCCCCTGAGCCTCCTTTTCTCCAGGCTAAACAACCCCAGTTCCCTCAGCTGCTCCTCGTAAGACTTGTCCCTCACCAGCCTCGTTGCCCTTCTCTGGACACGCTCCAGCACCTCGATGTCCTTCTTGTAGTGAGGGGCCCAAAACTGAACACAGTATTCGAGGTGCGGCCTCACCAGTGTCAAGTACAGGGGCACGATCCCTTCCCTGCTCCTGCTGGCCACACTATTTCTGATACAGGCCAGGATGCCATTGGCCTTGGCCGCCTGGGCACACTGCCGGCTCATGTTCAGCCGGCTGTCGACCAGCACCCCCAGGTCCTTTTCCGCCAGGCAGCTTTCCAGCCACTCTTCCCCAGGCCTGTAGCGCTGCATGGGGTTGTTGTGGCCAAATTGCAGGACCCGGCACTTGGCCTTGTTGAACCTCATACAGTTGGCCTCGGCCCATCGATCCAGCCTGTCCAGGTCCCTCTGCAGAGCCTTCCTACCCTCGAGCAGATCAACACTGCCGCCCAACTTGGTGTCGTCTGCAAACTTACTGAGGGTGCACTCGATCCCCTCGTCCAGATCATTGATAAAGATATTGAACAGAACTGGCCCCAATACTGACATTCTCCTTTTCTTCAGCCTTTTACTCCTCCTCCTGTTCCTCCAACAGAAACGCCCTTTCACGGATAGGCAGAAACGTAAGAAACATGCATGCACTGAGAATGCGGAAATTAACTCTATGCAGCTGTTTAATTCATTAGCCTTTCTAATTCTTTATGGGAATTAAATTACTGGTGGAATGAAGGGGATGGAAGGTTCACCACAGTGGGATTCTTGGATGCAGTGCTAATCAAAGTTCACTTAGAGCTGGCATGCAACTGGTGACTGCCGAATCCTACATTTTTTTTGAGAGTCAGAAAAGATCATTACCCTGCTTAGTCATACTACTACAACAGCATAGTTTTCTGGCTAATTAGATAGTATAACAGACTGTTTTAGGCTGTTTTATATAACTTTTCCTGGTAGGACATTGTTTTATATTATAACTTTTTTTTTTTTAAACAGATGCTTACCAGAGAATTTCGGTGTGTTGCTTTCTCCCCCATCTTAGCACATTCTCTTCAAGGGTTAATTTAGTTTTGCTGCTTAGTGTATTGACCACCTGGCTTCTGACATGACGTGGATAAAATTATGGTGGTTACTCTGGTTTTATATAGCTCCCAACCAAATCTTTTGCACGTACAGTGACTTGATTTGGGAAAATAACGCATAGATTTTAGACTTCTGCCCCCCAAAACTTATCATACAGGGTTATGTCAGTTCTGTCAGTTCCATAGTCTAACCTGTGCATCTTGGAGTTTAAGTTATTGAGCCAGAATGTAGCATAAGCAGGAAAGCTGAACGCCCTGCCTTTAGGCCAGATCTGGCCTGCTTGATGTATTTATCTAGATCCCATGACAGATTGTGCAGAATTTTTGCTTACGGCTTGGAAATAGAAGTAAAATTTCTGATCCTTAGAGGCTGAGAGGACTAACTTCCAAATGTGAACTAATACAGTGCTGCTTTAAGTATCCAGAAATGACAACTCTCTGATGAGGACTGCTATGCCTAATTAGAGATTTTCTAAGTCAAATCATTAAATAACTTAAATGCATGAATATACGCATAATTTAATTTTGCACATAAATTAGGGGAGAAAAGGCTTTGGAGAATAATGAAGATGCATATCCTATATCTTTTTCTCTTATTCTGAGTGATGCTGAATGCAGTGCTCTGACTAGTGTGTAGTGATGCGTTCTATTCCCAGCTATTACTTAAATCTGACTCATGGTGCCTGTAGGAGAACTGCAGAGGATAACATGAACCTTGCCCTCAGTAACTGCAGCCTTCAGTCCAGGTGATAATTGGAGCTCAGTCTGCTTTACCTCTTTAGTTTATAACCCTGTATGATAAACCATAGGCATAAACTACTTCCCTCCCGTCGATTCTCTTTTATACCATGTTAGATAAGATGCTCATTTTACATTTTGTATTAATCAAATTATTTCTTTTATGAAGTGAACAAATTGTTTAATAAGAGAGAAAGAGGAAATCGATCTTCAGAGGACTTCAAGCTGCAGACTGAAGTGTAGGCAATGCTGTAGTTACACGTTACCATTCCATTATTAAAACCAGAAGGAAACCATGCTTACTGTGAAGAAGTTTTTGCAGTATTTAGATCTGGGAACAGGATGTAGAAGAGGGCAGACTTCCTTGAAATACGGGAATTAGTTTTAGTGGAAGAGGGGACTATCAAAGGAGATCATCTTAGCATGAAAATTTTTCTTGCGACTAACGTGGAATCTGCTGTAGGGCTGCCATTATTGTCTGCGTGTGGAGTCTTTCAGTAATGGGAACAGAAGTCAAAGTTGGAATAATGTAGCAGTTTCATAGTGTTATCATCATTGTCAAGCAATTGTTTTAATCTTTTTACTTGCCTAACAAGTGAATAATTAATTTGGGGAAAACATGATTGCCTCTCTTACTGGGGGGAAAGATACTATCTTCTGTTTGCGTTGAACATTTGGATTGTTTGCCAGGTTAAGATTTGCATCTGAAAGTATTTGGCTGCTCGATCCATGTGCAGAAGTAACTTGAAAGAAGGATCCATTTTATAAAGTGATTAGGTTCAGCATTTTGTGCAGCCATTTGAAAACTGCTGTCGTGACTAGGTGGATTTTGGGATTTCTGCACAGAACAGAACTAGGTGGGTGGATGGAAGGGCAACTCAGTCTAAAATAAAACTGTTCCACGATGGGCAGAATTTATGAATCCCAGTGCCCTGACAGTAGTGTCCTGTTTCCCTCTCCTCCCTCCATTTCTGTCCAGCCAGGGCAGTAACAGCAGATCAATGTCAAAAAGATATTTGTACTGGGCAAGAAGCAGTATGTGTGGTGCTATGTCTGGAGCTGTGGATATGCAAGTTTGCTAGCCAGCTGCTCCCGAAAGGCATGTTAAAAGCCGAGCGCTGTCTGAGCCTCACTCAGTGGAGATGAAGGGCAGATGAATGACTAATTTATACTTCTTTCCTCATCTCAGATGCTTATGTTCATTAAATATGAGTGAAACTGATTGTTTCTGAGTTTCTAGACTTCTGTTGAGTATTTTTTGAATTGGCCATTGGATTCATAAGTTACTGGGGAGGACAGAACATAGAATAACATACTCCATACTCACTTAGGAAATCAGGCTTAGTATAGTGATTTTTAGGTTAGAGTCTGTGCAGAACTGTGCATCGTTGGCAGCTGGTAGGAGCTGATCTGCAAAGGAGGCTGCTGCAATGTCTCCCAGAGACTGGGCTGGGAATCATGCTCCTCAAAGTGCCCTTTTTCCACTGCTGCCTCTACTGACAGGAGGAACAGCACGCTTTGTTTACATGCCTGCGATCATGATTTCTGGCTGGTTTTCTTGTAGCCTTCCTTAAGGTGATCGTTTGACCTACTATGCCCAAAGGCCCTTAGAATTTTTAAAGATGAGTCAGGATGTTATAAATCTTCACAAGAACACTAAGATCTTCATCCTGACTTAAGTTGCTGACTGAGAATTGGGGAACTGGAGGGAGAAGAGAGATGGAGGTGAGGATTTAAATCTCGATAAAATCATAGCAGAGTTAGGATATAAGCATTATGTGATTCCCTGTATTTTAATCTGTTGTGTGAAGACAGTCTGAAGAAGGTATTACTGAAATAAGAACTGAGTCTCAGGCTATGAAATTGGGAAAATATCACAGCTTTAAGCTCAGCTGTGTGGGAGGGAGGACCCTTAGAACTGGTCTGGAACATACACATGTTGATGTATTATGTACTATGTGTATGTATATATTAGATCTAATATATACATATATATGTGTATATATATGTTTAATGTTCTCTTCACCCGTTTTTTTCAGACCTTTAACTGTTTATATTTTGATGGCATGGGACACCTTCCATTTGCTTTCATCTTAAGGTGGTTTGTGTATTGTGACGTTTCAGATACCTGGCAAACAGGAAGGCACATGCCATGTCTCTGGGCATGGAAACTGCTAAAACTAGAACTGCTGACCGCAGGTAGTGCATTGGATTTTAATACTTTTCTCTTATCCCTTAAAAGGATAACTGATCCTTCACCACAAAGTGTGGTTGCTGGTTTGAGCATTAGTGCTGCAAGATGGGTGAAAGTGATTTTTTTTTTTTTTTTTTTGTGACTAGTGTTAGCAGAGACTTTTGAGCCCATAAGAAGATTACAGGGGTAATTTCAGGGATGCCTGGACCTTGAGGGTCTCAAGGAAGCTTATAATGGGTGCTTTGGCAACTTAGCTGCCTGTGAAGATGACTGTACTCTGGCTTTGTGAATACTTGTGCTAATATACCTCTCTTTTTGTCTGTTTTTTGTTTCTTTATTAAGCAGGTTGTGGTTTAACTGAAATGTATACTAGACCTGGATATTTGTTTTAAAATGAAGTTTTCTTGGATGGGAGCACTACTGCTTGCATCTCTTAGCTGAGTTTGGTACTGAGTGTTTTGGCCTTTTTTTGTCATTCATTTGGAGAGATAATAAGCAAAACCAGTTGCGGGTTAAATGATTCAGTGATCTGATGTGTCAAAATGAAAAATGCTACTGGAAACAATCTCAGTGTTACTCTCGAATCTGTAGGAAGCTTACATGGCCGTATGCTTTTAGCTTTTTCCAAGTGATAATTAATAAAGAATGAATGTGTGTATGTGTGTGAATGAATAAAATCTAAGATCGTCTGAAGTAGAAGTGGTGCCAGGTAGTTAACTTTGCAGGAAAGGAGAATAAGGAGCTAGAGAAAAAAGTCTTTTGGGTCTAGTTTCAGTAATATAAAATAAATTTAATTTAGAAAATTGTGACTGAGGCAAAACTCCTACCAGCACTTACTGTAATTTTTATGGAGCAGGCCTGGAGTCTGAATCTCTGCTAGGGGCTTGTATGTGGTGCCACAAAACAGCAAGTAACAGCAAAATGTCTTTCACCTACTATAACTAGAAGCATCACCGAGAGTTCCCATTTTAACTATTCTGCCGGTCAGGTGGCAGCGTATACTAGAGAAGGCAAACCACACTTTTTTTGATCCTAGGATGGCAATGTTAGAACAGCTCTATCTCTAAGGGCAAGGCACGTATAGATTTTCTTCTAGTTTTACTTCCATATGAAGAGCAGCCTCTCTTGCCTTCCTAACTGAGGCTGAAATACCCAGCACTGCTGCAGGCACCAGAGCCTCGACCCTACAGCACAGAAGCATAACTGTCCGTACCCATTTCTTATCAGAGCTTCTTCAGGTGGAAGCGTCATATAGTATAAGTTTGGGGAAAATTTTTCAGTCCAGTGTGCAGTATATGCTCAGAGCTTTCTCTCATGCAATTGTTGTCAGCAGTGATAGGAATTCAGAGCGTTCCACAGCAGCAGGAGCTGTCCTACTTTGCTCTTAATCTCAGTTAGCAGGGCAGCACTAGTTGATAAAAATGTCTGTAGTTTTGGAGGCCCAAGTAGGTCTTGAAGTGCAGCTGAGGATAACCACAGCCTAGGTTGCTGAAGAAACTTCTTGCTAGCTGTAGGAGTCCAAAGCAGGTCAGAATACATTTTTCATTACTTTGGTTTTATCCTTGATGTAGGTATTGTGGGAAG
>NW_008825614.1:15173662-15174408 GCF_000699105.1 Pygoscelis adeliae | reverse complement strand
TGAAGTAAAAAGTTGTATGTGTCTGTGATGGGGATGACTTCCTTGACTGTGCAATTGTACAGGCGTTTGTACTTGCAGTGCTTTTAAAATGTTTGTGGTTGTAACTAAGAAACTGGTTATAATTTCTTCCTCCTTTCTCATGCTAGTAGGAAGATGTGGAAACAGTTTTTGCGGAGCTGAACATTGGCTGTGTTTTGCTTACAGGTGGAAATACTACTCTGTTCATTTGAGGCTTTCAGAATGTTTGACTTTATTTTTACTCCATTTGTAATCAAGTACTGAACAGTCTGGCCTTTGAAAGGGAATGGGCAGTGCTGGAAGGCAAGAGAGAGAATTTGGAGGCTTGCCTCACTTGAGAAAGGTCCCTGACAGCATAGCTAAACAAGTTGTGCTTCTATAATGAGTTCTGTGGTTGTTTAGAGATACTGTAAATAACACATTCGCCACAGAGGATGCACAACTGGTGACGAAGTCATACACATACTGCTTTGAAACACTGGTCCCTTTTACTGCCTGGTCCTCAGTGGTGTAAAGTTGTTTGTATATGCTTTTATCCAGCTGAATACAGAACATAGAATCATAGAATAATTAAGGTTGGAAAAGACCTCTAAGATCATCGAGTCCAACTGTCAACCCAACACCACCATGCCCACTAAACCATGTCCCTAAGTGCCTCATCTACACGTCTTTTAAATACCTCCAGGGATGGTGACTCAACCACTTCCCTGGGCAGCCTGGTCCAATGT
>NW_008825614.1:15148617-15172434 GCF_000699105.1 Pygoscelis adeliae | reverse complement strand
TCCATAATCTTCCCCGGCACTGAGGTCAGGCTGACAGGCCTGTAGTTCCCTGGATCCTCCTTGGACACTGATTTCCCTTTACAGTGCATCTGAACAGGCTGGATCAGAGAAAATAGGTCTGAAAGAAGTATCAAAGCCTCAAAGAAAGAATCAGCTGTAATCAGCATTCCTGATGTGGTTGTTTAAACTGTTCTTAAAGACCTCCAGTGACAGAGACTCCTGGACCATCTGGAGCAATTATTTCCAATACAGAGCAACATTGACCTTTGGAAGACATCCTAATGGCTATTAGGACTGCTGAGCTGTCCAGTACAGATGTGGAAAAGAGATTATTCCTCTTTGCTGTAACTTTACAAGTGCTTAAATACAATGGGCACACTTTATTATGTACCTTCCCTTCCCCCTGTAATCACTTTTCCTTTAGGATGATTAATCCCAACTTTATCTCAGTTGTTTCCTCATTAGAGAACCTCTGTCCATTCTTGTACTCTTCTTTGGATTCTTTATAATTAGACTATATTTTTCTTTAAGTACAGCATCTAAAACCAGACATAAAGTCACATGTAAAGCTCTTTTATTTCCTTTTTTAATATCACAGCACGAGACAACCGACTTGTGTTTGTACGCCTTCCTGAAGAAGCCGGTGCAGTCAGCTGGGCGAGGAGCACTCCGTTTCCTACATCACCCAAGGTGCTTTGCACAGGGCTGCACTGGAGGGGCTAAGCTCAGTTGTACCACTGTGCTGGGTGCCATATAATGTTGGCCCTGCAGGAAAAAGTCTGCACAGAAAAGAAAAATCTTACTCCAAAGGTTGAATAAGGCTCAGATCATTGCATATGGGTGTGTTTAAATATAGTGCATTTGAGAGCAAAGCTCAAACTATCACACTCCCAGTGCGTTGTCGCTTTTCATTTTAATGAACAGGTTCTCTCTGTACCACGCAAGTGGAGAAATGATGCCTTAGGTCTATGGTAACTATACGCCTGCCAGTCTCCGTATTACATCAGTTTATAGCAGGAGAGTATTAGTGGCATAGTAGGAATATCGCAGTTAGAGATAATTAGGCTAGCAGTCCATTCCCAAGTGACTGTTTGTTGGAGGGGCGTTTGAAACCACAGGGAGTGAAATAGAGTAAACTGTAGCTCATAACTTGTATAAGACTGACCTGCTTTTCCTTTAGCATAAATAAAAATTTTATACTAGTTTGGCTATACATGGCAAAGTAGTACAAAGTATCTGTGTTGTGACCTGATCCAGAAACACTGGCCATTTTCGATCACGGGCACTTAAGCAGTGTGACTTGTGAAATGCCAAGCTGTTGTAAGGGAAGAAAATAGCCATATGCATGATGCAGCCTCTTTAAATAATTGAAATCGGCTTGATACAGAAGACTTCATCCTCTTTTACTGGGGGCTGTTCTTTTTCCATAGGAAAGCATTTCCTCTTGAGAGAAATTTTTTTTATTGGACAGTTCTTGAGGTAATTGCTTATAAAATTTTCGTTTGGGGTATCTCATCTTGGTACTTCTATTGTGGTTTCTAAGGTGTGGACATATAGTTACTATGAATAACGTTATTTCCTGGGATCAGGATATTAGGAAAAGAATACATCAACAGTCAACCAAGGTCTTTAATTCAGCTCTTCCACCTAGGAAAGGGGAAGAATCTCAACATACAGGAGCTGGGGTCGGCTTTTAAGAGTATGTCTGGTTATACCTAATGTGTTGTCCTCTTAGCAGCCTCTTTCCTTTAAGGCAGGAGTGGATTCTCCAGTTCTGTAAAGGACATATCAAACAACATTCATGTACATTGTAAATACTCCATCTCAAGTAACTAGCTTAATAGAGAAGGTTAGCGTATTTCTTTTCCCTTTCTTTTGAACCTGTTTCACTGCAGATAGAATTCTTCTGAACAGTAAATTTCTTAAGACTGATACACTATGGAAATGACCATGTTGGTGTTATTTCTTTATTCAATGATATTGTTTATTTTAACATTATCTGGAATGCAAGTGAAAGTAGTTATTAACATGTGCAATCATTTTAATTTCATTTTTATTGTTTGGAGACATTGTGATATGCATGAGCCGGTTTTTTGAAATATCAACAGAAGAAGCCTGCAATTATTTTAAATTGTACTAAGGATACAATAAAGGAGAATAGTTGCGTGTGTTTGATCAGAAAGGGGTCTGTTCTTTATTTTGGAAAATTGTATCTATTTATTTACGTTTATATGCAAATAAAAAATGTGTATCAGCCTTGCCTCTACTTCGTTTTTTTATTCTTGGAACTCGTGTCATGATTCCTGATAAAACTGAACTCTTGCTTACCCACAGTTCTGCCTTTTCCCTCATTACAGATGTAACTGAATTACTTCCTTCCTCTTGGAATATTTTGGAAAGGGAAGGGAGATGCTTCAAATGTGTGGTACCTTGTGGAGAACGCTGGCAGCCCCATTCACACTGCGGAGGCCCAGTTTCAATGCAGTGATATTTTTCAAGTCGGAAAGTTAAAGCTATTCACGACATCAAACCCCCAACTTCTAAATTCCATTTAGAATCCAATGGGTAGCTGTTTCAGCTTCCAAACATAGTGTGCTGTCCTGAGGCGTACCACATATGAAAGGAACTCAGTGCTTCACCAGGTTCAATGCGATGATATTTTTTAAGTAGATAAGTTGAAGCTATTGACAATATCATAAATGAAAAGGCCCACTTTTAAGTTCAGTTCAGAATCTAAGGGGTATCTGTTTCAGCTTCCAAAAATACTCTGTACTGTCCTGAGGAGTCCTACATAAGGAAGGAACTCATCAACACTTCACTGGGTTAAACTTCTAGGTTGTCCTAAAATGTAGATCGGATCATCTCGAAACAAATACCAAGGTCTGAATTCAAGAGAAGCCTGTATTATTCTCATGAGACCAATGTTTACTGTTCTTGTATATTTTTTTCTTACTGCCTTTGTCTTGGAGACTGTGCAGCCACAATGCATCTCAACCCTGTTTCCCAGTTGCTTTCTCCAGTGTGCGTGGGAATTAGTATGGTTTCAGCCAGATGTCATTCACCTGAGGAGCTTCTAATCCTGGCCCAGGTTTTTTCAGTGGAGAATACCTTTACCAGTGCCATCTGTGATAGATGGAGTAGCGCATGTAGGTCTGTGTTTAATCCGTATGTGCTGCAATTTATAACTCTTCCCTGACCCCTGTGTCTGTAGCTTTACTGAACAGTAATGGAGGTAGGTTGGAGCCTTATGCAACATTACGCAGTAGAGCCTACGGAGAAGTGCAGGGATGACCCAGGGAGCTTAAGCACCAGGAAAGGTCCTAGTAAGGACTTGGGAGAACCATCTCTTCAGTGTCATCATTTGCTTCGGCAGCAATTCACAGCCAAGCTGACATGGTGCTGTACTACGGGATCTTGAAAAGTCTAATTGTAATGGGGTGCTTTATGGCAGCCAAGGAAACAAGTGTGCAGTGATTATTACTGCATGTGGCAGAGTTTGGCTATTGTTATCTGCATGTGCATAATGCCTTGCCCACCTCCTTTTCTCCTCATTGCTTTAAGGAAAATACATTTTCTTTCATGCTGCTAATAAATGTCAGTTATAACAAAAACATCTTCTCCGAGGCTAGCGTGGCTGTGCTGTGGCTGTTCAGTTTCTTTAATGCTCAGTTGTTCTGAAACATGTTTCAGTTGCTCTCTGCTAGTAGTCTTGCTTAGGAAAGACGCATTAACTGATCTGTTTCCCAACAAGTTGTTTCTGTTTCTCATTTGTCTCGTGTGTGTTAAGTTTTGATGAGAGGAGATTCCTTGCCTCTCCTTTTTATTGTTGGCTTTGTAGTATATTTCCCAATATGTTAATTAGGAAGTTTTACTTTGTGATGTTCCTGAGGAGATATTGTTCCTGTAAAAAACACTGTGAGCAGACTGCCCCATAAAGTAGGACTATGTAATGCTTTCCACTCCTATATATTTCTGTCCTTTACAGTTGTTTTGTTACCTTTCTGGTTCTCCTATACACATTTCTAGTAAGAATACTCTCCTTAGATTCTTTTTCTGGATGATCTATATATTCATTGTTTCCTACAGATCCCTTTCTGATTTATTTCTGCTACTCTTGTTAACGTGTTATTCACTCATTCTTTTGTTTCTGTTGCTGAGGCTATGAAGTTTCCTATGAAGGCCATGCAGAAACTGCAGTTCTTATTATAGGATGGTCTTATTACCAGGACTTGGGGACTTCAGTATCCACAGCTTCTTTCTCTTAAGTTTGAAGTGCCACACTCATCTTGAGCAACGAAGAGTACCAAGAAATAGAAGACTCACCTTAATATCTTGGGTGTTGTTCTGTGGCTGACAACTTGTGGTCTCGCAGCACCAACTTCAGTGCTGGGAAAAGATGGTGCAACTTTGTTGGAGCTGGTAGGGTTGAACTCATTTGTATTGGTCATGAACTTGGCCCCAGGTCTGAAAGCTTAGATGACAGTAGCTCAGGATAACCTGGTTCCAGCAGAGCACTCCGAGAGCGGTGATTAGGCCTGTTGTATTGCATTAAGGACACAGAAGAAAAGGCTCTGGGCAAGTTTCATTTCTCTTAAGATGCTAGCAACTGCAATTTCTTTACTTGTCATGTTTTGAGGATGTTGTTAAGGAGAAAAAGACCAGAATTAATTGCTAAATCTTGGGATACTTCCACAAGGAAACATACTACTTGGTATCATAATTATTCTTAAAACTAGTGCAGTTCCAGAATCTCTAGGAAGGATATTTGCATTGAATTTGCATATGTTGTGCAGTGGATGCCTAAGCCTGACAGCCTATAGGGAAGGGGCAGAAAAGTGTGTGGGGATTTTGTGGTTCGTTGTTTTGGTTTGGTTTGGTTATTTGTTTGTTTGTTGTTCTTTGTTTGGTTTTTATTATTTAAAATAATACTTGTGTTGCCTTCTTTCTTCTTCCCTAGTAATTTTGCCAGGGAATTGTCTTCTGGAAGTTCTACGGGTATAAATTATGGCAGAAGTTTGATCTTTGGTATTACGCAGTGACTCTATTTATTACAGGTTTATTTTAGGAGATTTCTCTTTTTCCAAGTGAGGTCAAGGCCAATAACACTTGCATGTTGTAAAGAAAAACCTTAGGTAACTTACTTCAAACCTCTACTTAAAGGGAGTACTTTTTGAACTTCTGTTTCATGTCTTTGGATGTCCCTTTTCTACTACTTGGTATCATAATTATTCTTAAAACTAGTGCAGTTCCAGAATCTCTAGGAAGGATATTTGCATTGAATTTGCATATGTTGTGCAGTGGATGCCTAAGCCTGACAGCCTATAGGGAAGGGGCAGAAAAGTGTGTGGGGATTTTGTGGTTCGTTGTTTTGGTTTGGTTTGGTTATTTGTTTGTTTGTTGTTCTTTGTTTGGTTTTTATTATTTAAAATAATACTTGTGTTGCCTTCTTTCTTCTTCCCTAGTAATTTTGCCAGGGAATTGTCTTCTGGAAGTTCTACGGGTATAAATTATGGCAGAAGTTTGATCTTTGGTATTACACAGTGACTCTCTTTATTTATTACAGGTTTATTTTAGGAGGTTTCTCTTTTTCCAAGTGAGGTCAAGGCCAATAACACTTGCATGTTGTAAAGAAAAACCTTAGGTAACTTACTTCAAACCTCTACTTAAAGGGAGTACTTTTTGAACTTCTGTTTCATGTCTTTGGATGTCCCTTTTCTTTTTCATGTTTTCAGTTCTTGGTGAGCGCTTAGTTTCAGCCCCAAAGGCTGGGGTAGCTGGGACTGTTCTGCTCTCTTTCCCAGCTTTTCTATGAATTTGCCATTTTCTGTGAAAATGCATTGACAGATTCTCTCTTATGTGACTTGATTTCCTGAGTGATACATGCTGCGAGTACCAATAAATGCCTTCGTATCTGACTGTGCAAGAGCTTTTCAGTATTATTTGCTTATGCATATACAGCTGTTTGAAAAATTAAGCATGTACAGGCATATTGTTACAATCTGGCCCTGGAGCAATGAAGTTGTTGTTTTGTGAGTTCAATACGGAGTGATGGTACTGTGCCAGTTGAAAATCTCATCTTTTTAGATTTTTCATCATGCTTTGTGTAATGAAAGTCTTGTGAATTAACTTCTCAAAGGAGCTGCTTTTAGGTGTTGCAGGTGGGGACTTCCATTTATTCCTTGAAGTAATACAATTTTGGAGCAACGAGCCTGCTGACCTGAACAACTTAAAGCTCAGTCAAGGGTATTTTTCCTTTGTCAGCATGGCACAGTTAAGGATATGTGTCAATGAAGAGAGTCCCTGTGGATAACTGGGTTACTAAGATACAGCGTAGGCTCTGTTTTAATTAGGCAGTTACTCTTGTCTTCAGGCTCTCTGTCATTTCCTTACTTCTAGAGATTTTGTAGTGATAATGCAGTTTAAGAAATAAAAATTATTTTAAGGATGTATTTTTTTGCTAAAAGTATTTGTATGCATTAGGTGCAAAATACTACTCACTGATATGTCATCTGCACAAAAGAGAGGCTAATACATATTTAATTGGTCTTTTCAAAAGCTTCCAGGATCTGCATTTTGGAGGATGCTGCAGTGTGGAGCATAAACAGAAAGCTTCTCAGTAGTCATTTGGTTGGATGAAAACTGACGCTGGCCCTTTAGAGACTAAAATCAAGTTGCTGTGCAGAGAGCAATTAAAAAAAAGGAAAAAAAGGATGGGGGAGAAAGCAAGCTTTTTCTTTTTGAAAATGTGACCTGGTTATCGTGATGAGCAAATCTGATGAGAGTTTTTCTTAGAATTAACATTTGTAAAGCCAATTCAAGTTTGTGTGTATCTTATCCCTAACCATATGGCTTCCCACATGATGATGTCATGTACAACTAAATGCCAAAAAAGCGTGAATGCTCCCAGCAAAAGCTACACTTTGAACTATGATTTGATTTGCAGTTTTCCGTGCGTGTGCATGCATGGCCAGCCAGCCGGTCACGTTACAGCACTGAGCTCTGCACGAAGCTGTTGCTTTCCTCAAATGTGGGTGGTGGTCTGTAGGAACACATAGTGGCCATAGAAGGCTTCTGTGTGGGAAACATCTACCTTTCTTTCCCCCGAGATGTTCGAAATGGTGTGAATTGTCGTGGCTAATTTGCTTTCTCACCTCTGCATTCGGGTATCTCTCTTCAGAGAAGTTCTAGAGAGGGCCTGTCACTGAGGCATCTTGGTGCTATGAGAGCTTTATGCAGTTCCACGAGCGAGGATTTCTGTATTGTTTGGTTTTGCAGGTGTTGTGTAGGCATGACAAACTGTTCTGTGCATGGGTTTTGTTCCCAGCCCCCTTGTTAGCAAAGCTGTGGTTTTTCAAAGGCAATAATACTGTTCGGGAGGCGGATCTCACCATGTGCTTGTGTTTATGGAGTGGGTGGTGGGGTTGTTCGCTCTCTCCCTGTCTGCATGCTCTCCTGTCCTTACTGCCTGATCTGGTGGTGTGCTGTTATCTTCTGTGTTACAAAAAGCTTCACTTGGGTTGCAAGGTTTTTCCTCTCTTTCATGCAAAACAGAATGTGTTACAGTGGTATTAAATAAAAAGAAGTTGTGTTTTGTTCTTTTAATCTACCATTTACGGTAGACTACTACAGGGTCCTGCTCTGCCTTAGCAGTGGATATGTTAGGAAGATTCCTGGATCAGAACATAGATTGCAAGTTTTCTGATGAGGTGTTCCATCGGCCGTGCAGTGGAAGCTGGGATCCCAGGCTGCCTACAGCCCTTTAACACGATGGGTACCAGCAAAAGTGTCCTAAAGGAAGTTTTGAGGCTTTTTTAATGTCGGATAAGGAAGAAAATGTAAATGCTAGTGCCTGGTATTATAGGTTCATTGGCATTCGTTTTCAAATGCAATACTTGATGAGGAGTGTCATGATGTATTTTTTGACTCAGGTATGAAATGCAGTTAGACTGCCTTCTACTAAACCTCTTTACAAAGTCTTCTTCAACTCTGCTGGCAAGCAAGCAAGGGTTTGACTTTGCCCCTCCCCTTTGTGCTTTGGTGCATCTTTTCTCCTCATGCAGAGATGGAAGCTTGTGCTCATTTGCTGTGCAGGAGGGGGAGTTTCTTGTAAACTTGCACCTGGGCAGCAGCTGAGCCACATCTGTTTGCATGTGGATGAAGAATGACTTCAAGATGTTCCTCTTCTTTCTTGGCTATGTATGGAAACCTGAAGTGTGCAAAAGTGAGTGTGCGTGTACATAGGCACTCGCTTTGCATGCTTCCTGTTAACACTTATTTTTCTCTTAATACAACTTTTTCTATTTGTTATGAAATTTTATCTGCAACTGCAGTGCAAAAGAGTGACGAGACAGCATAATTTTTTTATTTCTTTACTTCTCTCTCTTCTAGCCTTTCAGGTGGTACAAACAGCTTAATTAGTTAAAATTCATAAGTGTGGGTGGTAAATGATGAGAGATATTCTCAATCTTTTACAATAAGAAAATGAACATCTTTGAGAAACAGCTGTTAGGACTCCAGATGATTTGTGTCCCTGGCACCGCCTAAGCGCACACTGCCCCGAGGGAGTGTTGGGCACGGGTGCAGTATGTGCTCCGGGGAACAGAACCTTCCAAAAGCTGCCCAGAGCCCCACAGAGGAACTGGGAGCTGGAGCTCGGGAAGGGAGGAACGGTGCAGGCTCCCATCCCCTCCTCTCCCTGGCTTTTGTGTGCCAGGGGTGATTACTGTCACTGTTCAATCCATGCTTAATGCCTCCCAGAGAAGAAAGCAGACAGCTTTTCAGCTGCACATGCTTCTGTGACTGGTGTTTTCCTACAAGCCAGACACCTAAGAAATTTAGTTAGAGGCTGACACAAGAGAACTGTGTAAATTTTTTGCAATGACTTAATGCATACAAGCTCGTTTTGACAGAAGCTGAACTAAATGCTGTTAAATAAATTAGAAAGTTATTAAGTGGTAAGCCGTATGAGGAAGAGTTACGATTTTTTTCAGATACATTTGCATCTATCATTCTCTCTACCCTTGGGTGGTCTTGTCCTACGCTACGTTCAGTTATTTCAATTTCTTACTTTCCGTTTCTTAAAGAAAAGGTTAAATAAAAAAAATGTTGTTAAAAGCTTCCCTTAAATGTGATGTGCTACTCTACTCCATAGTCAGGGAGCTGTTTCAAGTAGTGAATATTCGTAGTGAGGTCATAGCTTTAATTTTAATAATTTGGGAACTGTTGTTATCTACTTAGTTAATAGGCATTTTCCCATAATACTTGGAACATATGTAGCATCAGTTGCCTCTCTACCTAAAATGCCTCTGTTTGAAACAATGGGCAGCAATAAAAGAGCCATTTTTCTCCTTGCCTAAAAAATAAAGGTACTAAAATTTAATTTTGTAGATCATTGTGTTAGTACACAGAAGATCATTTTTTTTGAAGTGATGTTTTGAACTGGTTTGCTGCTAGTCTGCTGGCACTTTCTGATCTTTGCAATCTTTATTAGCTGTTACTTAGTTTCTCAAAAATAATAGAGTGCAAATTAGTAGTTCTATTCTCAAGGTTTAACTTTATCACAATTAAAAACTTCTCTGTTGTATTTGTTGCTGTCATGCCTGTACCTATCATCTATAATTTAACATATAGGAAATTACCTATATTTTAGTAGATATTGATAGTCGTGATAGTGTACAATTGCCACATTTTAATAGCAGAGTGCAGAAAAGTGATGTAAGTTTTTTGAAGTCACATGAGTGGCAGAGGTGAGATTACATCTTGGATCCCGCATTTTAAAATATATGAAAGTATATTTATTATAAATAAATGAAATATGAAAATATTAAAGCATATGAATATATGCATATATTATTACAAAGATATATGTGAAAAATCATCCTTTTTTACTTTATTATAGAGTATAGAACAGACATTACTTTTCAGCACTGCAACTACAGGAAGGATGAGAACTACATCCCTCTAATTGCTTTCTGGAACAATGACTAGTCTAGTTCCTGGTTTATGAACACACATAGTTTTCTGGCAAGCTGACATGATATATTTTTGTCACCAAAGAAGTCTGTAGACTGCAGCACTCCTTTGGTGTAGTCATGGGAAAGTGCTGTGCTGGTGTTATGGCCCTTCCCGAATTCAGACAAGTCTGCGCCCGTGTTAACGGTGCACGGCCGTGCTTCTGTAAATACAGATTTAGCAGTTGAAGGGGTCATTGTGTTCAGTGACAGGTTTCATTACTTGTGAATTTCGTTCAGGCTCTTACCAGTTTTGGGGGGCAGCAGAAGCAGCAGAGAGTTCATCACCCCAAGCCCATCAGCACACTTCCTACGCCATCACTCCTTCCATGTCCAAATGTCGTTGTCTGAGCTGAGGCATTGTACTGGTGCCATCTGTGCCTGCTGTGGCCCCTGCCACAAGTGCTCTCCTTTCCTCCCCTTTGCTGTAGCTTGGGATCACAGCTTTGCTTCCTAAGCTATCTATTCTTTTTCATAATGTTATCAGCTTGGCAGAGTTTGGCTTGTCTGATTGTCATCCTGTCACTGTTGCCTAACTCAACGGCAGTACAGTTGCTGGACGGTGAAACTGTCACCCAACAACAACAGCTGTGCAAACAAACAAGTTAGCATTGATAGTCATCAATAGCTTTGTGCAAGTCGTGGCATTGAGATACACCAGAACTTGTGCAATCTGCTTTCTTTGTCCCACAGTATAACCAGACTGGCTGCTCTGCGCTGATGAGGGCGTGATTGTCATGCTGTGGTGTGCCTTCACCTCCTCTTTTTCCTTTGCTTTTCCTTCCTCTTTGTGGGCTGTCTGGCTGCTCCCGGGCACATCTGCCACGCGTCCCATCTGCTCTCCATGAGAGGCGCGCACAGTTCTGACAAGCAGTATTCAAGTAGTACACTGTTCTTCTGGAGATGACAGAAAACAATAATTTGTATTGTTAATGGCATGTGACTAATGCTTCCTGCTTCTAAAATGCTAAGCTAAGCAAAGCAAATAGCGAGGAACATTGGCCTGCGAACTTGCCGGTGAGTTGTTGTTTCAAAATCCTATATGCACCAGTGCATTTTTCCCACTCCACTTACCTCCAGTAATGATGCTCTTACCTTGTCTTACAGCTTGTGACTTTTTCAAGACATGTTGTGTTTTCCTTAAAAAAAATGAAACATCTTTTTCAGAAGTTGTGTTCTTTCCTTCCTGGCGTCAGTGGCAAGATTCTTTACATTAAGAGGCACAGGTGTATAACAACATTGTTATTTGCTATTCTTTATGTCTTTCAAGGAAAAAATATTAGCAGACTGTCAAGAAAAAAATAATTCTAAAGTCAGAATGAATTTAAGGGCACTCTTGCCTCTTATGCATGTCTATTGGACTGCTTATGGTGGTGCAAGTAACTCTTCAGAACATCTTTCTGTGACATGTAATCACTTCCAGCAGGATCTTGCCTTGTGACAGCTCCCCTATCAAATTGAACAAAGACAAATGGAGCTCTCTGTGGGTGAAGGAAGAAGATGATAGACAGCATAGGCATCTATAGGCAGTGAAACTGTTTTGTTTGTGGAATCACCTCTAGCTTTGGGTCAAAGATTTGTGGAGATACGTGATCAAAAGTACAGTTACTAATTGGTATGTATTCACCTTTGCCAGTCATATTAACTGTCATGTAGCAATTCCATGTTTACCACACTTACTGTGTTGAAGCTGACACAGCTGTCTTGCGTTACTGCTGCAGGGATTTACAACATGAAGCTGTGATGAGCAAGAAGAACTTCATCTGTTAGCATGTTTGCCTGCAATTTGGAATTCACTGTGAGCACGCGCTAGGCATCCAAAGTGTGACCAAGGTGGACAGGATTTTACAGGGCTGGCTAAAAGAACTGTGCATGCGTATAGGGAGAGAAGTGATTCGTTTTGGCAGCGTTTGTTTCATAGCCTTGTAAGTCTTTTCCTTTAGTAACTCCCTAATTACTCAAAATGTCACAGAGAGAAAAATAAGGGCTGGAAGCCTAAGCCAAAGGAAGGAGCGAGGCTAGGGAGACTTTTAGTGAGGAGAAAACATTGAACAGGTTTTGGTCAGCAAACGAGGCTGGCTCGAGGTCCATGTTTCAGTTCTGTGCTTGCTGGAAACTGCTTTGTCTGTTACCCACGTTATCTGCTTGTGAAAGCTGTTATTCCATGGTGGCTGCACTGTGCCATGTTCAAACAGCTGACCTCCATGGAAGAAGTCAAGGATGGACTTGTGTTTTTGTCTTACATAACTTTTACAAGAGTGTATCTATTTTTTCTTTTCTTTTGTTTCTTTTTTGTCCTGAGAGCATTGTAAGGCAGTATGTTTTATCATCACACCACAAATAAGCATCATAAAGCTGGCAATGCCTACAGTGAGTTTCAGGAGGAAAAAATGGATTGGGGCTACTTGAGAGAATATCATCTGCTATGCTGCAAAACATTGTCCATGGGATCTGTAAAATAAAGTATATAATCACAGTTGATGTGATTATATAATCACAAGTTGGTATGTCAGCGCTTGAAAAGTTGTGTCAAGGAATTTAGGAAACAGACCAGGGAGGAGGGGATGATTACAGCAGTTTATCACCTTCGGAAAGTGTTGTTAGACTCATAACAGTGCGTAACAGATAGGTGAGCTATTCCTGCAAGATCTACCAGGGGTTACTGAGTTCAAGGCACCCTCTAAAGGGTTACAAATGTAGTTACAGTTGAGCAGTGTACTGTATCACCGTCCGGCACTTTATACTGTGTATGCTCGTTTTTATTTTAAACTGATCCCTGGCGGTTTAACTGGATTGGGATTCCTGCCCCCCCAGCCTTTTTAATGCGCGGTGTCAGTAGGTTCCAGCAGCACTGCGTGGACGCTCCCATGTGAAAACAGGATGATCAGGTGGGATAGATAATTTAAGGATGAAGCCTTTGTGTGTATCCCTGGGGCAATTTTCTGTGATTTCCTTTAATATTCAGTTCTGAAGGCTACTAATCAAGTCGACGTTTCAGAAAAGTACTCCAGCAATAATCAACCTTTTCTCTGCAAAACGCATCCATGGTTGGAAGAGCTTATATACAGATCTTCTCTGTAACCCAAGAACACTTTTGTGAGAGAGGAGGAATTATAGTCAAGTTATGCAAATGATATTCATATATGACTTTTGCAAGTATTTTGTTAAAATATCTGGTGAATTCTTAGCTTTTTTTTTTCCTTCATGTTTGAACCCGGCTCTTACTACATGAATTCTGCAAACTGGAGCAGTGAAAGTTTTATTACAGGTGGCCCATAAACAGAGTACTCCTGCAGCGGGTTGTGAATAAAGATGGCAATTGTGTAATGAAGCAGTTTGTCACTGACTGTTAAAAGGCCAGAAGTTAAATGAATGGCTGACAATGTAAGCATAACTACCGGACATGTTACTTAGCAAATTCTTGTAGTTGATCAGGTCCACATTTGCCTTACGTAAAGGGAACTGCTCTCATCTCTCATAAGTGTCACTCATTTCTGATGTGCAAAGGAGGATCTGGTCCTTGAAACAGAACAGATCTGCTAGTGTAGATCTAATATTAAGAAATAATAAAACCGGAGGAAATGAAGTGATACTAAAGGAAAGCAGAAAACCTAAAGTTGGCAAAATTTTTCCCTGCATTGTTCCTTGTTACCCTTTTTGGTTTGTTTACTTCGTGAGACCATGAGCTGCCATGCGCTGTAGCCTTGCATAGGTAAGAGGGAGCCACTTTCCGTCCTTCCATGGGGCTTGCTGAAGTGCTGCTGTAGAGAGACGAGTAGGTGCAGACTGAGAGGAGCTCGTGTTGTCCTGCTCATTTCCAGGGAATAGAGTTTCACAGGGAATCTTACTATTTGTGCTGACTCGCTCATGGAGGTTTTTCACGGACTGAGAGGTTTTGTCTCAGCCCTTGAATTCTGGGCAGTTGTCTCCAGAAATACTGTGTGTGAGGTTTGCTCATTGCAATCTTACTACTTGTGCTAATCTGGTGTTTTTTTGGTTTTTGTTTTTCTCTCTCCCTCTTTATTTAGATGAGAGATCCTTGGAGCAGCAAAATTTTTCCTTTTTTTCAATGGACTCAAAGGCGCACCAAAGCACATCAGGCAGCAGAACACAAATGGCCTTAGCAAAAAGTACTTTGGAGTCCGAAGAAAATAATTTCCTTCAAACGGTTTTATCATCAGTTACCGCTCCCTTTGATGTGACTTTATTTAACCAAGAAGGAATGGTCAGGATTTCAGAAGGGAGAAGTACACCATTGGTAGATGTCTCTGTAACAAGCAGTGAGGCATTCTTAAGCGACAATGAATTTATTAGCTCATTTCCAAAGGCACAGTGGACTCCTCCACTGAAGTCTTTTGCCGTTTTAACAGATCATCACTCAGTTAATACAGTAGAGCCACCAAGAGAAACGTTAGAAACTGTGTTGTTAACACCTTCGTTATATGTCCTTTTTTCACCGTATGATATCTCAAAAACAGCACAGCAAAAGACTCCGTTGAGCGCTGTCCCTGAACTCAGTAACACTCTTAAAGAATTGAAGCCTTTTGTACCAGATAGTGAAATGCTAACTGCAAGCAGAGACTTGCCGTTGTACCCTCCAAATACAGCTATTTATTTCACTTCCATTCCTTCAGACACAGGAGTTGCAGTGAGGGAAAACATAAATGCAAGTTTAACAGCTCTGCCTTTTGGGGATGCCTCAGAAGGGTCACCTCTTCATCTCAAGCTGCTGGATAAAAATAGCTGTGTGACCCCAGATGCCACAGCACAGAGTGCAGACCCGTATGGTGATATTTACGCCTATGTGAGTAGCAGGGCAGCAGAAACTCTGAGTCTAAGGACCTACCCCACTCCAAGCATTCCCTGGGCCATGCCAGCCTCAGCAGCCAGTGCTGAGCCTGCTTTGTTTCCTATTAGTCTTCCACATGCGTCTTTCCTGCTTCACTCAGCTGCCATTTCCACAGACTCTAATACGGTTCTTAACGCCAGCCTGTTTACACATGAATTCTCCAGTGCAGCACCAAATTTGCCTGTCAGTTCAGAAATACCAAGTCAATCAGAGCTTGTCAGTGAGCTCATGAGTCCAGTGCCTTTCACGAGATCATACAGTTCTTGTCTGTATTGTGACTCAGTTTCACTTCTGCCAGAAGCAGGCTTTTCTCCAGAACATGATGTGGGCTCAGGCGATTATGTTGAAACTTTGTCCATCAAAGCCTCTGAAGTACAAGGCATAACTCCATTTATAACTATAATTACTGACGGGTATGAATTAGAGGAGCCTACACCTGAGATTTTTGATACTGCTTTTCCGTCAAGACCAGTTGTTTCATTTTCTTCAAGATTCGCAGAAATGCCCCATTCAAGTGTGTTTTTATTAAGCACTATGGACACTGTCCTTAACAGCAGAACACGTATAACAATTTCTCCTTCTTACCATCAGCTCCCTGGAGGAACGTCACTGAGCATGTCTGTTGCCCAGTTTTCCCTCCCTGTTCTGGAAACGGTTTTGTTGACGCCAAGCACTCATGTAGAACTTCCTGATGCCACCACTGTTCTGTTTGACTCTACCTTCATCCCGAGCGAGCCGGTAGCATCGTTTGCAGTCAGTCATACGACTTTGCTGGAGTTGCCAGAATTAATGCCATCAGAATCTGTGGTTTTGCTTGACAAAACATCTACAAGGGAAGAACCGTCTTCAAATATTTCAGATTTTCCATCCAATCTTTTATCAACACCATTTCTTATTGAACCGAGCTACTTGTCTTTATCATCGGCCATGCTAAATTCTTACTCTGTCATGCGAAGTGATTTATCAACACTCTTACCTCAGACCTTGTTGACTGGGACATCAGTACTTTCTGAGGATGTTTCCAGCTGGGATTTAGCTACCACTGTCAGGTCTGCTACTGACGCCGAGGTTTCTCAGTTCCCTCTTGGCCAAACATCATACTTTTATTCAAATGCATCCTCTGTTCCAGGTGCACATGTTCCTGAAATAACGCTGTCATCAGATTTTCACTCCGAGTTGTCTGTGTTTCTGGAAGCACCCTCAGTATTGCCAGCAGGCTCTGAAGTTGTGTTTACCTCAGCTGTTACAGGAGCTACCTCTCAGTTGGAGCCTTCATTCTCCGCCTCTCACTCCGTGGTTCCTACCCTGGTGCTGCCTGCTTCCGACACCCAGTCTGTTACCAGCAGCATCTTGCTCAATGAAACAAATCTGATCTCTTTGTTTACTACCTTTCTGGCAACTCCTGTCTTAAATGTATCTTCATCTCTGCTCTCAACTGCTCCGGCTTCTGATGAGGATATTGGTGCTACAGTTAACCCCACGCTGCTTTTAACGTCTCGCAGCGAGGGCAGTGCCCACACAGCCTTTCCTCCCGCAGACCCTGACAGCCTGACGTCACGTGCCGACACCAGCCGCGTGATGCCCTTTCCTACAGCATCTCTTTCTGTGACCACATCATTTGCTCCCACGCAATTTCCTCCGACTTCTAGCCCTCCCACTGGATATGAAGTTCCAGCAGGAAGCAGTGTAACTGCTGGTACTGAGGCATCGGCTGCTCCCACCACTGTCCTCACCACCACCGCCACCAGTGCCACGGGCAGCCGCGGCACGACTGTTGCAGGCAGTCTGGGGACGTTCTCCTCCACCCCTCTGGTGACCACTACTCCACCTGAACCTCTGGTCGTAACCTCTGCCGTGACTACTACCAGGCAACCCTACGTCTGCGACATCACGGTTCCCGATGCTTACTTAGTCACTGCGGGTAAGATATTCCTAACATTTTTATTTTGTTTTTCAGAAGCCACTGTAATGTGAGCCCCTAGCTAAATTGCAGGCGTTGAATTAGCAAAGTGAGCCTTTCAAAGAAATATGGTGTGTAGTTTAGACAAACGGCTGTAAAAGCATTGATTTATCATTTACTCTTGAAAATAATAGAATTCACTTGAACAAAGTCCGTTGTGGTAGTGAGTTACATATACATTACACTGCACAGAGAATGAAATTGTCTTCTAAAATTGCTGATGTGTATATGCAAGTATACCGAATTAGAGGTTGCTTTATCATTTAATGGGTTGTAAATGAATGTTACTGTCATGGTACTGTTCTGCCAAACTATTAAATGTTCTGACTGAGTAAGTTTCTCCTTTCAGTTGTTGCTGCTGTTTGTAAAAAAAACCTGCATGTGAGGTAATGTTGCAATATGAAAGAGGAGAGTTGGCTTAAAAAATGTTTGTGTTTCGTTACCTTTTTTTGTAATTTTACCGTACTAGCTTATGTTTATATTTTCCCTCCTCCCATACTTACTTCAATTGGATTTGGTGTGTTTGTAACCAGAAAAAGTGACGTTAGTGTGTTTCAAAATTAATTGTCTCAGCATCTGTGTTTGCTTTTTTGGTGTTTTCCTACCTCTTCCCTAGCTTGTTAACAAAACAATACCAGCGAACTAATCCAGGGCAGCTGCAGAAGTGCTGCATGTTCTGTGGTAAGCAACACATTTTGCCCTTAAGATTTACTTGTAATATGTAAAGCAGAATGAGCATAATCTCATCCTCCAGATATGAAGGTGAGCTGGCTGTGCTGATGATGAGGAAGATTTTGGGTTTTTTTAACCTGCAATTTGAGTAGTTTTGTAGGCAAGTTACTAATGGAAAGTAAATGCAGGATGACAACACGATGCTTTTCATTTGTTTCCTTGACCATAGTCACAGTCTCAAGTGTGACTGTAACAGACATGACATCCATAGGGATGTAGGGTTTTTAAAGCAGTTTCTTACTCAGTGGATATCCCTGTCAGTAATCAATGTCAAGCTTGTTTACTTTTTATTTGAGAGAAAAGTAGATACATATTTTCTGTGGCTTTTTTCTGACCTCATCTGCATTCCATGCGTTGCCTACAAAACTTTAACTGCGTTATGACAGCAGGCTCATTGTGCACAGGTCAGACTGAATGTGCTGCGACTTTCAGATCCAATTTGAATGCCTCAGTGGCGCTTGAGAAGATTCTTACTAGAATGCTAAAGATATTAGATATGGAAAAACAAAACGAGAGAGGGAAAGTAAACCTGGAGTTCCTTAAACTGTATGTACAGTCACTTTTTAGGATACAGTCATACCTTTACCTGTTTCCTTGTCCATCGTCTTACCTGTTTGATGCAGTTGATCTCATTGCCTGCTTTTTCATGCATTGCCCAATTGAAAATGCAGCTTTGCACCAAAGCCCAGGAGATGAAGCTAAAATGTATTTACTGACTGACATTAATTTCCAGTGCTGGCCCGAAGAGCTGTTCTACAAAATGTCAGTGAATCCATCAGAGAAGTGCTCAGAGTTCAGTTCAGGCGATCAGTAGAGCTAGAGGTAAGTGGTATGAAGTGTGTACAAGTACTCTTTGACCAATGCAATGCAATAGTGGTTTTAGTTCACAGGCTAAAACAGTGATTTAAAAACAACCCATGTGGTACTATATCAGAGAGAGGTTTAGTCTAACTTAATGTTAGTCATGTTTGTTTGTTTGGGTTTTTTTAATGTGAATGTGACATCAGCTTTTTTACTTTTAGAATGCCATCATTTTCTAGGACAGACCTTTCTTGGTTTTGCCAGAGGTGGGCAAGCAGTGCCCAGCCTCTACTGCTCACCTCCTTTGGCTGGTGAATTGAAACTGAACTGAAAAGCTTTTACCCTTCAAAATACCTGTTAAAAAGTTTTGTTTCTTCTGCTAGCTGATTGTATACTTAGCACCTTAAACAAAACAAAAGCTTCTGCACAGCCCTGTGCTATTTTATGTTGTAAGTGAGGCCATCAACACTTGCAGGGAAGGTGGTGGAATCCCAAATGCAGGATTTGGCAGATGAAAAAGGCAGGGAAAAAAATCAGGTGTGCAATGGTGAGATATTTTTAAGGCTTCAAATAGGTGTGACTCCTGTCCTTCCCCCACTCACAGGGCTAGGAGTTGCTGCGCTTTTGGGTTTATTTTGAAAGCTTCCTCTGCTTTGATGTTCAAGGAATCATCTTTGAACAATATTTCAGTCTTGTTTCCTAACCTCAAAGTGAGTGTCTGGTTGAGATGAGGTATAAAGGCTCTATTCCCCGCCTCTGTCTCAAACCCTCTGAGAGGAAAAGACCGTAGAGGTAGTTTGGGAGCACCTTTGTTGTATAATCAGATACTTCAACACTGGGGACAAAATGAAATGTTTCAATGGAATTACTGGTGTAGGTGCAGGTTCAGCTGCATTTGCAATTTTTCATGCCTTTTTTGGGTCTATGATCTCATTTTTATTATGAAGTTTACTCAAGTAGCAGTTTGAATTTTGAACATAGCTCGAGTTTTTCCATGCACAGAATCCCTCGGTGCCTCTAACTTCTGCTTGCTGATCTGTGTGGGGAAACAGTGTTTTGACAGCTCCTGCCATAATCGCTGCACTCAGTAATTAAACAGCTCCTGTCTGATGTTTGAGAATATACATCTCTACTACCCAGTCAAGATAGGAGTGTTATGAATTTCTGCCAAACTTCAGCCACAGTGAGCTGCACCTATAAATTATGTTTAGTTCAGGTCCTTTTAGCAATACCTGCCCATAAGCTTTTTAGGTTTTTCTTGTAAATAAGAGATTTTTCTTCTGGTTTGTGAATTATACCTTCAGATTGTGCAAACTGGCATAGTCAAGTAGAAGTCAAAAGTTCATGATGATAGAACTACCCTAATTTTCAATGACCTTAAATGCCTCAATAATATGGAAGTGCTTACCCTCTTAATAGTAACAGCAGTAAGACAAAATCTATTGCTAAATATTTGAAGGTTGATTGGAGCCAACATCTGATATCTTGCTTCTTTATATTTTTGCCTTTAAATTCCTTCCTTTCATGCCCTCTATTGCCTTGTAAAGCTCTCAATAGGGTATTTTGGCCCTAAGGCTGTTCAGAAGCAACTGTTTTTATAAATAATGCAGTTAGTCCAGCTTCATTCTTTGCAAATTCTTTTTTATCAGAAGGAGAAAACATCTCTGTGGAATCAGTTATGCTTATTTTATGCTAGAATGCTGCTATCATATGTGTTCTCTTTCTGATGCCTTAGGTATGGGTTTTGCACTAAAAATAATCGCTAGCAAATGTCTTCACCTCTAACAGTGAAGTACTAACAAAACTGTTATTTTAAATAAAGAGCTGTCTATAGTATCGATATGTTTAATGGTGATATAATGCAAAATTTTAAACAGAATTCATCTATATTGCTAAACTTAATTGATCAGACTTGACTTTTGTTAGTCGAGAGTACCCAGGAACCGTTGCCACATTTGCAAGTTATGGTAAAGCAATGCACTTCTCTAAGTTGCTTTTTTACTGTCTCCCCTATTACAGCTCACAGATGTTGTTCCCTTGCTGTGATGTAATGCACAGTAAATCAGGAGACAGTCTTGTTAAATTTAACTTGGTAATATTGTATGCTTTAAAAATAAAATCCATGGCAACGATGGGTATAACTGCTGCTCACTTAAGTACAAACCAAGTTTAACACTGAAAGAAGAATGAAAACATTTTTTTTCCAAGTTTTTCAGTTGAAACTTTGGTCTCTGCTGCTTTATTATTTCAAACATTCTGAGTTCTTGAAGTGGAAAAAAAAAAAAGGAGGCAGGCTTGAATCCTGCCTAATGAAAAAAACTTTTGTCAATCTTTTCCTAGCAAAAGTCCTTACAGCAAAGTGAGAATAATCTAAAATTTTAAAGTTCTTTCCAGTTGGTCTCAATGTATTGCATCTGCAAAAGAATAAGAGCCTATTGTTTGAATACGAGTAGTTTTTGTCAACTTTCTGTAATGTAAACCTTATGACACTTGGGTAAGATCTGTTATGTAATGTTCCCTTGGCTTAGCTTTGTTGCACTGGAGTGTGAAATAAAATAGTGTTGGCAGTGACTCGCTGCCAGGACCCCTGGTGCCATTAAGTTCATGCCAACAGAAAAAAGCTTTTTGCCAGCCTCATCTGTGCTTGGAAATTTTACCATGCAGTATAATGTATACCTCAGCCACTTCGTTGCTGTATTTAATGTGGGTTTGGGGTTGTCCTTAGCCTATTGGTTTCTATAATCCAAAATTAGTAAACCTCTGCCTTCAAGGTAAGGAGATCAGTTCATTGTCAGGCAGTTAAATACTTCTTTCAAAGATGCCACCTTGTGGGCTTGTGCTGGCTTCATCGCTACTCACTGCTGCTGAGATTCTGGCTGGTACCGTTTAGGTGTGTAAAAACGGTGAGAGAATTGTTGCCTTAGGATCCTAATGTGCGTAGAAGCAGAAGCTTTGTTTCATTTTTAAGACCTGTGAGCCTTTGTAGCCCATCTTCAGGAAGTTAAACGCTCTCTGCAGGCCCTTTACAGGATGCTTAATAAGGTGGTGGGGAGGAAATCAGTTGTTTATGCTTTCTGCCAGATGTTTACACGGCATAATGCAGTGGAGTGTAGACATGGAATAGATTGTAGCAAAGGTGCATCTAATCAAATATTTTAGCAGACAAAAATCAATAGCAATGCTTAGGGAAGATAATAAGGGACAGAATAAGCATACAGTGATGATTTCCCCAAATACTCTTCTAGCCTCTAGTAAATCGAGGCTTGAAAACTTTCTGTACTAGAAGTGCTCTCTTGTGAGGGTAGCTTTGAATGAGATAGGTTGTTTCCTGGAAACAGCAGAGTTGGACTAGCCGTCACACTTTGGAGAAGGGATACCTTAACTTGAGGTGGTATAAGGGTTCTCTGCTCCTACTGAAGGTTTCTGCTTTTGTTGTGGGAATGGCTCCAAAGTGCACGTGGAGTTTTGTGTGCTTCTCCGGCTTTCTGGCCCAAAGTGTTAAGAAAAGAAATTTGTTTCTGAGTTCTTGAAGTGGAATGTGCTTATTTAATACAAGAAATTTGTGCTTGTTTACTTTAATAGGTGGCACTCTAAAATGTGGTGGTTCAGCTAGCTAACTTGTTAGCATCTAACTGTCCTGGCAGTAGAGGTGAAACCTCCAAGAGAGGGTTGGATGGATGGATGGGTTTGTGAACCGCTAGAGCTGTGCCAAGAGGAGCTATTCTCATTCGTGAATCAAGAGTCATGAGCTGTGCTCATCTATCCTAGACAACTTTGCAAACTTCTCTGTGAATTAGCTTGTAGACAGCATCATGCTGGCGTGGCTACATTATTTCTGTCATCTGAATTATGTTGTGGAGAGCTAACTCTAGACAACCCTGCAATATCTCAAGCAGAAATAGCTATTGTTTTGACCTGTAGTGGTTCTAATTACCTACCTCAAAATTACACTTAAAAGTTTGTTTGTTTTGTTGGTTTTTTAAACTTCCACTCTTCTGGAGGTGCTGGCACTCTTCTGCTGCAGTGAAGCACAAAAGAGAAACAGTGTTAGCTGTTAAGATGAAAAAGTTGATGCAAAATTTCAGGGGGGTGTTCAGGGTAGGCTGCTTTCATTGCATCTATGGTGCACTGCAACAGGTCAGAGATGGAGGCAGCCGAGTTAGTTATCAGAAGCTTGCTTTCTTGTGTGAAATACCTAACTCTAGTGCATAACTGTATGCTGGCTATACTAGGCCTCTCTTCCTCAGAATATATTGCTTTAGAAATCACCAGCAAATTGTCACTGAAATTCATAATTCTAATTCCTCTTTTTCTTGCCTTTTAAGTCGTCTCCTTTGCAAGTGATGGGCGACTTTCTTTTGGCATGTCTTACCCATTATAACTGTTGTTTCCATGTGACAAACTGAAGCTGCAGAGATAATTTCATCCTGAGATAAAGGGATAAAATTTCAGATAAGAGGAACTGAAAAGAGCTGTGCATATTATCCATATCAAACAAATTTTAGTTCTATGGGTCTAAATCCATTTAAAATAAAATCTGGATGCTGCATATATTTGTGGACTAAGAAGGAAGGAAGGAATAATGAGCAGCATAGATTATTTTTTTTCATTTCCTTCTGCTACTAAGGTGTTTTCTTCTGGTGAAGATAATCTCTTTGAAATGCATGTTTTTTAGAGGACAGGAAAGAGCTGCTTGCTTTCTCATCTAAACAGCAATTGCCATCACTTTACACTGTTGCAGAAATACCAGTAAGGAACATGTGGGTTCCTACAATTTAAGTAGCACTGTGCTTTTCTGTAAGGCTGATCCTGACGTTGAGGATATCTAAATATCCCTTCACCAGCACAAAGCCTGCAAGGTGCTAGCATCTCTTCATCTAAGAGGTGCACATTTATCAGAACCCTTGGGTCTCTGGTTTAGATTATTTATTTATTTGTGAGGCCATCATGTTGGACATCTCAAAATATTTTAGTGTGACTGCCTTAGGCAAATAAAGCAAACTGGGGGAGTAAACCAAAGAGGAAAAAAATAATGTTGGGGAAACAGGTGTCCTTGATATTGAGAGAGTTTCTCTGAAGGAGAGAAGACACTGCAATATGTTTAAATAAATAAAACCCTTCATCTTGTTTTTACTTAGCTGACAGAGAAATGGCGAATAAGAGTGGAAACATTCACCTAGGTTTATATTTAACTTACAATCTCATTTCTTTTACGATGACTAAGGCTCCTCAGGGTTTTGAAGAAGACTCAAAGTCAGGAGATTAATTCGGAGAGGAAAATTGTAATTGTGGTAACTGTGCTGAAATAAGGAGATAGAAGTGTTCTCTGGAAGAAAGCGTTGTTGAGTGAAAATTATATCCATAAAACACAGGTTAGGTGTATTTTGCTTCTTGCGTATCACATGTGAATGGTATAGGATGTATTTGCTATGAAGTATATGACTGAAATGCAGAAGCTATGCAAG
>NW_008825614.1:15131159-15148604 GCF_000699105.1 Pygoscelis adeliae | reverse complement strand
GTTCAGTAAGAAAACAGAAATTTTGTATGGGAACTCTTATGTACTCCAGGGGAATGCAGGTGAGGGGGAGTGCTACTGTGCTGGGATGTGATAAATAAGAAGTGTTGAGATTGGTGTGTTGTGCTGAAGAGATTCTAGTAGATGCACCTAGCGCAGGGGAGTTGCCTCTCTGGTGCGCTAGAGCAGAGGCTGCAGGGCACAGCGCTAGCCCAGTGTTTATGCTTCTGCTCTCTCTTTGAAAAATAAAGATCGCATTTTCCTACCTCTTGTTGATGTGACTTTGAAATGCATAAGACTATGTAGGTCTAAAGTGTTGCCAAATTTCACATTGAAGATTTTTTTTTTAAATTTCTTTTTCTTTTTTTGTAGGTTTATAAAATTTCCCCCAAATTTGCTTTCTTGGTGACATCAGGTCCTTTTGTTTACACGGCAGTAGCTGTCATAAATGTGCTTGTGAACAGCAGTCTTCTTTGTGGTGAGACCCCCATGATCCTTTCACTGCATCCTTCTTTCACTGTGCCAGATAACAGATTCCAAGTTCAGACAGGTGAGTTCTTCCTGACACAAAGAAGAGGAGATGTAGCTTCATATTGATTCACACTTCTTCACTTGTGATTAAGTATGCAAGGTCGAGTCAAAACCCTGTGTTCTACTGCTGTGAATCTTAATTCTTGGTTGTTAGTGAAATACTTGCCGGATCCGTGGTTGAGAGATGATAAATTGTAAATGGTTAACCCTATCGTTCCATGATTTTTCAGGAAAATTTTTTTGGCATGTTGCAAAATAGCTGTGCTCTTTTTCTTGCTTCAAAAGGTAAGAAGAGATAAAAATTTCTCTGAAACATTTACTCATAAAATGACAGTGCAGCTACTTTGTAATGCTTGAGTCAAGTTTCAAATTATGTTTACCTTAAAAGCTACTTTTTAGAATTCTCACAGTGTAGGGGAATTGGTGAGCAGGAGGATTGATTGCTCACGTGTAATGTGAGCAGGAGGATTGCTCATGTAGTATTCAGCCTTCCATGGCTGCTGTATGGCAGTATTTTATGTGAAGTCCATGACTACTAATAAACTAAAGTAAAGTACTACCCATGTAATAGATTTTGAGAGTCAGTGGTATAATTTAAAATCATCTTCAGGCAGTATTTGCATAGCAAAACCACCTGCTTGGTCAGTTGACTGCGTAATGAGGTAGTGACAGGGATTGAGTATATAGGCAGAGAGTTAATGAATGTCACCATGGTGCTTTTGTTCAGGTATGTTTCATGTGTTGTTTCTGCTCTGTTAATAACTGCATGGTAAGACATCACTTCTTTAATTGTGCAGATGTGATGTCTTTTTCCACTGCTTAACAATGGTTATATAGACAGTAGACATATTTTCTGTTCTTGAACCTTGTATAACATTGCTATTAGGGTCTGTAACCTAATCATAGCATTTCTTTGGGTAAGACTATATCAGGAAATCCACAGATGTGCATGTAGTTAAGGTCTGTGTGCCTGCTCACATTCCTCTACGCCCTCTCTCTCTCTCCTGTGCTCTCTCTTTCTCCCCTGTGAAAGACTTTAAGGTGTATGTATCTAGATTTAAAAGATTGTGTGCTAATTAAGTGTTTTGAAAGTGTTAGAGTGATACTAATGTGTATTAATGGACCCAATATGTGGTCTTTTAGACAAGCTAAATACTATATTTGAGTCTACAAGAAAAAGAGATTTGTTGCCTTTTTACTCAACATTTTCATTGATCTGTTGAGTACTAAGGATTTCAGCGTGGCTGATTCAGTGTTCAAGTCCTGTAAAATTAGCCACATGTATGTAGTGAAGGTCTGTCAGTATGCAAGAGGAAACAGTGGGTATTTTGTCACTAATATCTTTTGGTAATCTAATTACCACTGCAACAGATATTAATGAATAAAGAATTTACTGCACCAACCAAAATGTATTTCTACTGTATTTCTACCCAGTGTTTCACTGAATATGTCCTGAATTCCATGAAAAAGTGATAGCCTTGTGGATTCTCTTGCTCATTCTGTTCTCTCTCATAGAAGTACTTGTCTGTAGGAATAATGTGTACCCTTTGCCTTCAGTGCTTCAGTTTGTGCCTCGGAACGTGGATGTTGGGTTCTGCAACTTTAGCCGGCGCATTGAGAAAGGGCTGAAAATGGCATTCATGGAAGTGAGCAAACATCAGGAGTTCTACAACTTCACTGTGCAGGTAAGTTTTGTGTCTGTCCCTTTTCCTCCTCATCTTTGGTTGTCCTGTGTTTCATCCAGCCAGTAAAATGAGTTAGGTGTTCACTGGCTACCACTTGCCATCTAGATCATGTAGAACTATGAAGCTTTGTCATGAAGTCAGGATTTTTTTCCCCTACAAAATAATGTGGCACCACATATCTCTCTGGTTTCAAGCTTTTTGAAAAAATGATCCAAGATGATAATTTATATCCAAAAGCATTATTGAATATAATTGGGTTTATACTTTTTAGTATAAAGGCTGCCCCAACCCTTATCAAAGTCATTCCCATCAGATTTTACTATTACAGAGTAGGCTGTGGTTAGAATGTTTTTATTGGAAGACAACTTTCAGGTCTCATTGTCACTCAGGGGATCTTATTAGGGAATATAGGACTTCGATGCACTCTGCCATTATGTGAGCAAACATGCTAGTTGCTTCTGAGGTCTAGAAATACTTACAGCAGTATATGATGTCCGTGGCAGCTGCTACTGGAACTTCACACATGAGATGTATTACATATGTGCTGGGTACTGAATCACATAGCAGAGCTTAAAACTCCCTGGAAAGTCAGTAATTCAACTTAATGAGACCAACTCCCTCTTCTGTCTGAATTCTTAAATTTAATCTAGCTTTGTTGTAATACCAAAATTAATAAAAATTTTATCATGTTATTTAACCGGCACCATAAATGCCCATCTGTGGTACCCTAAAATAAAATGGTAGTGGGAAAAATGGCATAAACTTTATAGTACCTAAAGTACTATGTAGTACATATAGTAAAGTGCTCAGAAGTGTACGACTGAATGACACAATGTGACTGGATAGACTGAAGACAGAACACGCAAAACAATTTCTTGGACTATCAGCTTAGCAAACTTCTATTTTAAATACTTCCTTACTGTCTGGAAGAGGTTTGTCTACATGAAGACAGTTGCTGTATACATTGGTGCCAAAATAAGGCTTCTAACCAGTGGTAGGGTCTGGGCGTGCATGGTGCAGGAGGTTTTGACCAAGAGAACATCCATTTTCAGAATGTTTCTTTACCATGGTTTCTTCCCATCTGTTCCACACAGTTTGGTCTTCATCTAAGATTTCTTTATCGGTAGATTTATTTTGCTGACTCTCTCTCTAGGTGGTTTTTTTCATAATTTTCTGGACTGTAGCTTTCAGATCATTCTGGATTGTGATTGACCTTAAAGGATAACTCTTCGAAGAGGATTTCACATGTAACTTTGCCTCTTCTGAGACTCAGCAGGCTGAATCAATATAGAATAGATGTTCCTCTGTTTTGATGTGAACTGCCCCCCCTTCATATTAGGAAAAAAAAATTGTCAAGGAAGGAATGGAAATGCCAGTGATTTGGTTTTGCTGACTCTGCTTCAATCTTGTCTTTTCAGATACTGAATGTAACTCTGAGCAGGCCTGGGGCGGCATTTCGGCAAGGCCCCGTGAGCATTGTTTTTGCCATCCGAGATAGGTACGGTTTTCTAAATGGGTCTGAAGTCAGTGAGCAGCTAAGAAACTTGTCCGTGGTGGAATTCAGCTTCTATCTGGGCTTTCCTGTGCAGCAAATTGCTGAACGTGAGTACTTGCTGTTTGCCAAGACTGCAAAATACTTTTTTTAGTATTTTTTCCTCGCTACAATTTTGAAGTAATTTTGTGCATAAGCAATAATGCAGCTTCAAGTACCTAACTTGTATCATGAATTCTGCAGAGCAAATCCATGCCACACTCTGCTCACGTACTGTATATCAGTGTTACAGCAACTTACTGCTTTTGTTGTCATCCTTTCCTTTTGCGCTGGGCCAGTGCTTAACCTGGCTTCATTAGTCCCTTGGTCTTAGTCCAGATTTAAAAAAAAAAAAAAAAGTCACTTTGATTGATATTGTTGCGAAGTACATTCCAAGGTGTGTCTCTGTGGTTATGTCTACAGGGGCCTTTGCTGCTTCTCAGCAGGGTTTACGACCTTGGGCTTTGCCTTGGACTTAACTGTGGCTCTGACTTCTAGAAAGCCTGGGACACTGGCAACAAAAGCTTATATTTGCCCATATAGTCTGTCTGGGTTATCTGTTAGTCAGCAGCAGGGCTCTTCTGAGTAGTCTGTTACCTTTTAAGGTATTACCTTTTAAGCATATCTCTCGCTTCTTATGTACAACTTGCATTGCAAGTCATTTTTTCCAGTCCTTGGCCATCCTAAACTTAGATTAATGGGATCTGCCTGCATAGCAGAGTTTTCTTGACGCTCAGCCTTGACAACTTATGTTTGGTTAGATTTTTCAGATGACCTCAGTCTCATAAATAAGCCAAGTTTCTAAACTCAACAATTAACCTAATTACACTAGTGGATTGTTCATGACAGAAATGACTCATGAACATAAGCAAGATCATGAGAGAACAGTACTTGCCTTTCCCCCCTTGTGGGTGTTACTGTTAGCTCAGTCCATTAATTCCCCTTTTCTCCTATCTCACTGTGCTTTCCAATGCAGATTTTTAATTTTTGGAGTTATTTTTGTGAGCTATGTAGGTGCGTAACATCAGAGACAGTGATTCTTGCTATACAGTTAAACGTCTAGTGGAAAATCAGGCCTAATGGCAGCTGCTTGTTCATTATACAGCTGTGCAATAGTATGTCAATGAAGATACTGTAAAGAGAGTGATTGTCTACAGATGTTGTTCTCTATAGCCCCTTTAAATCTGTATCAGATGACTGCACAGGAGACTTTCCCAATGACTAGAAGTAGTTTAAATGTACTAATTTTTTGAAAATTCTTGTTTTCATTTTTCAGCATTTTTGAACCTTCTGCTCCCATAGTCAATTAAAACATGTACAAGGTGGTTGACTCATTTCCTTTAAACATTTCTGCTCTTATTTGGTCTCACACAGACTGTACCTGTGCAGTGGTAGCTGTATTTAATTAAGCCAGGACCAAAAGCCTTGAGAATCCCTGTCCATAGATGACTAGCATTTCTTTTGTTCCTTGTGAGACCACAGAACTTCTCAGGGTGTGGGCCGTGGTCTTTATCTCTCACTGAATTCAGATTAAATGTTGCTCTTGCCTTGGTTGCTTGAAAGACATTTCTCTTTATTCTGTGTGGTCTCTTTTGCACCTTTGCTCTAAAGTTTATCACTTTTAGTCTCTTGGGTAACATTTTTGGTGTCATGGGGCTTTTTTTTCCTATGATGTATGCACATCTGGTCCTACAGTTTTTAGTTTTGTCCATATATTCTGGAGCGATACTTGTAGTGAATTGGCAGGTTGCCCCTTGCTGAGAATCCGTCTTCTGGATTGTGCGATGGAGCTACAGTGCAATTAAATTATAACAGAATTTCTACCAAGGCAGATATATCCTGAAAGACAGGCTGGTCACAGGGGAAAAACATTCCTATTAAACATGCATGTACACTGTTCTTATTTTCCTTTCCTGATGGTACTTAGGAAATTTGAAGGTAATTTCTTTAGTGCTTATGGTGTTATCCCTATGCTTATAATGCCTGGCCAGTGGGTCTGATTCTTGGCCGATGGCAGTGGAGCTCTGTGATAGCTCACATGTTAATGAGAAAGCCGTGCGAAGTAGAATGAGTGACGAGGTCAGGCAGTGCCTTTTGAAAAAGGTCCCACTAGGATTTCTCCTCTTTTCCTGACTACTCTGAGGATTTGCAATGAAGTCATGTAGTTGTTGGCTGTTATGGCCTGGCAAATTTAGCCTCTGCTAGTACAGTGGCATGTCCCAGCCTGTGGGTGAGATATTTCTATAACTTTGTTTCCAAAGCTTCAGGAATTGTTTGTTCCCGTTGGCAATCCTATGCAAGCATGCCAACGGTGTGGTAGTTTCATTCCTGCAAATTGCAGCACAGGCCTCTAGACTTCAAACACAAAATAATTATTCTTCCTCCCCTTAAATCCACCAAATCTTCCAAACACTACTGAACCTCAAATCCTCAATCCTCCCTTAGTGTAGGAAGGCAGAGTATCTCATCAGTGGTGACTAAGTCCATCGTGATACACACTTTATTCCCAGATTCTCATATCTGGAGCTCTTGAAAAATGCTATTGCTTTGGTGCACATCCCCGGTAGTGGGAATGATGGCAGCCAAACAAGCCATGTATACACCCTTGCCTTCAATGACCCTGCCTAACTGCTGCCATAGTTTATTGAATCAATGTTGCCAACAGAGCAGATCACTTGCCTCAGAGATCTTAGCCAGAGTTTGTTGGTGGTGGGGTGTCTTAGTTTGTTTGACAGAGAAATTTTGAAGACTACCTTCAAATTTGTCTAGACTGAATTTTCAAAACTTTTAATTTTGAATTAAAATAAATAAAATACATGCAATAAATCAAACTAGAATAAGTATATTAAATTTCAATTTAGTAATTCAGAATTTTTAGGAAACATGAGATCTTCCCAAAGTTTGCAATGTAGAAAACATGAGGTTTTGGTGGATATGGTGCCCTAAATCAAAGAGCATCTTGTCAGCATTTGACTTGCATGTTGCTAGAGGAACTCATATTTACTGTAGATTGAGTCTACTGCAGGACAGCTCATGTTGATTTGAACTTGTCTGGTTTGGTCTCAGTAGTGCTTCGGCACATTTGTAGTCACTGTTTTGGGACACCAGACATGGTGACATTTGATAAGTCAGCAAAGTGGGAACACAGTTTCTCAGCTTATTAGAGCTATGGGTCTGTCAGCAAGCACGATAATGAATGTAGCTCATGTGCTTTCATAGCAAGGCAATCACACTCGGTTATTTTTAGCTGTTTCTACAGTTTCTTCCACTGTTGCTGTGACTGTATTTTGAGCCAAAGGATTTTCGATCTTAAGTATTCAGAGCCAGAAATCATGTCCAAAGGCTCAGCAGCATTGGGCAGATCCTTCTTGAGACATCTTATTCAGCATTCTATTGAGGATGACCAACAGCCAGATCCTCAAAGCTACTTTGGCAGGAAGATGCCTAAATATTTTTGTTTTCTAGGCCCTGAACTCTGCTTTAATGCCATCCCTCAGTTTACAGAGGAGTTGTAGCAGGGAGGGTCTTGTGAAGATCTTCCTTCGGTAGCTGCTTTGCTCTGTGCAAATCAATATGCAACCCTCTGCTTTTCAATGTGAATTTTGGGGGGAATTTTGGATATTTATATATTTACATATTTACATATAAACAATGTATGTGTGTTATTGTTTATATGTAAATAGGAAATGTTCCTTGCCATACTGTTCTATGCCATTTGTGCCTTAGTTATCAGGCGTGGTAACAGTTAATCCTCTTGGTGGTGACTTTTTTTTTCCCCCTGAGGGCTCTTTATATGATTTTGTAAGTTTTATAGTCTGCATCTGAAGAAAAAGAACTGATTTGTAGGTGAGCTGAGCTGTCAGGGAGTTGAACTTGATTCGAACTGAGGAAAAGCTACTTGTATAATATCACTGTATCTCAACACTGTTAAGTGAAGTGAGAGCTTGCCTTCGATATCCCCAATATGAGCCTTGTTTGAAGGAATGTATTTGCTCCCTGCTGCTTGTTCACTTCACATTGCCTTTCACACACAGTCCTTTCACCGGGTTTTTCACGTGACTAATAGGTACTGTTTATACTTCTAACTGTGTGGGTTGTCCCTGTGCAGTACGTCATTAACAACAGAATTTTTTTGTCAGCTTTTTCCACTCATTTAGAGTCAGGGTCAGCAGTGAAAGTTGTTAGTTTGACAGAACGGACTGGTGTCTGCAGGAATAGGGCTGTTGGAGTGGTCAAGCCTGGAAACTTCCAGAATTTTTTCTTTTCCCCACAGACTTCTAGGTGACTTCAGCAACATGCTTACATTCAAATGTTCAGTTTATACCTTCCTGCATGCTTGTTTTGCGTTGTCCACCTTAGATCTCACATTTTAGGTTGTAAATTGGTTAGATGGTCATGAACTACGTGTCAGCAGAAAGAAAACCTAGTCTCATCACAGTTTTTGGGTGCTAGTTCATTAAAAACAATAGGAAAGAATATATTTGGTATCTCTTTATGGCTGAAAGATTTCCTCTGAGGATAGGCAAAGGCTAGCTGTGGACTAGATGAGGAATATTTGCCTTCATGAACTTACCGCCAATAAATCTCTTTGGTTTTATTATGGCTTTAAATAGAGAGAGTTGCCTTGGGACTTGCTATTTTTTTTAGTGCCATAAGTAGCACTTTGATGGGTGGCATCTATTTCAGATATCTTGCAGATGTTGCAGGGCCAATAGGCTAATACGAAATCATATGATACAGCCCAAAGACTGGAGAAACGATTGGTAATTTTTATCTGTGTGGATTTTGCATCAGACTTTTAACAGATACAGTGTGTTACTATTGCCTGCACCCCAATATTTGCATGGAATCTTATTTTTCAGTTGATGCCTTCTCATTCCAAACATTGCATTCCCTCCATGCTTTCTATTACTGTTCCTCCATTTATCAGAAATAAGGACAATCAATATGGTACTGGTTCTATCCTGCATGGTCCCACACGCCTCTTTATGAGAGAGAGGGTCGGAGAGATCCTTGTTGGAGCATCTGGCGAAGGCCATGTTGCCTGAGTGGTGTGCTTCAGATTGCTGTCAAGAGGTTTCTGGGTGACTAGGTGACCCTTTGCCCTTTCAGTCAGCATTGAATCAATGCTGTTACGCAGTATGGTGCTTCAGGGCTGTGTGTTAAAATCTTCTAGTGATGATAGCATCTCCTTCATTAATGCATCTATAGTCATTAGCAGACCAGCTGCAATCTAACTAATAATTGCATTTTGTCTATCCAACTTCCCCCTCAGAATAACAATCACTGTGCTGTTTTTAATCATTAGTTCCAGGGGGCATTAGGAATCTTGCAAATAGGATCTTGCTGCAGTGCTGAGACTCCAGCTGAGTTCAGGATCTGGCCACGTGAGCTGGCGAGACGCTTCAGTGACCTGTGGAATAAGAGTTGGAGCCTGGATTTTCTGACTTCTGATGATGGTCTCAATTGCAGAAGTGTCCATCATTTCATGCATTCTTCGTCAGGTTTTAGAACCCAGATTTAGTTGCCAATGATCACAGCACCTCTCCCTTTCCAATTTCAAGATTTTCTCCTCAAGTTGTTTTATTTTTAAATTTCATTAATTCCGTGAAAAGTTTAAGTGAATAGTCATCCAGCAATTTGCATGAATTAAATCATTTTCAAGTACTAATTAGAAAAAGTGTGAAGAGCACATTAAGTATTGAGGCAAAACATGATTTTGCTTTAAAAGAAGAAAAAACTCACAACTGCCAGCAGTTCAAAGTTTTATGGTCATTGGAAGGTTTTTGATTTTCTTATCTTGCTCTTTCCATGCTTTGGAAAAACAACAGATGCAGTTCAGTTTATGCTTTTTTGTTCAGGTTGTATTTCTAAATTGAAGTAAACAATTGCATGACCAGAGTAAATAGAACTTCAATCTAAAAGCTACGATCAGAAGAACCGTGTATCAGGATGCCAAAAATAAATGTGTTTGTTTAAATGGACTGTGAGGTGCTTTTTGTGTGTCTGAGAGTTTTGGAAATTTGATGCATCTCGGTCAGTCTATAGAGGTCTGATGTTTCCTGTTCAGCATAAAGGACAATATTCTGATAGCCTTCTGAATAGTAAGTCATAAAGTACCTCCCACCTGGTTCTCTTGAGGCTAGTGGTGCTGCTATTGAGATAAAGGTGGAATAAAAAATTTTTCATTTTTTTTCCATGGGACTATTTATAAATCTATGAAAATAAAAGGTACAACATAGCTAGTAATTCTTTTGCTCATGCCTTAAAAAAAAAAAGGTAAGTTTTTTAAGGGGCAAAAGCATCAGTTTTTAGGTACACTGACAGAGGTCAGCTACTCTACAAATTATTGCATAACTAAATTAGAAAAATGGTAATTTTCTATTTCTCCAAAACATGCAATAGTGCCAACCTATTCTACAACTGAAGGCAGGACATCTTTACTCTAAACTGATCTAGCACGGATCAGGTCATTTAATTGTTATATGCTGCATTCTTTCCATCCATGAAATGGTTTAAAAATTAACCTTTGTATAGTGCTTAACAATGTGCATCTGGATTAAATATTTTGAGAAAGTTAAGACCCTTCCTTTTTCTTACTGTCATAGCGAAGCTTAAGACTTCCCTTGAGGAAACTGTTGGCCCAGCCCCCATCTTAATTTCTTTCCCAACATGTCTTTACTGCTCTCCAGTGGAAACCTTGGGAAAAATCTTATCCCTACTGAAGTCAATGGAAATAGACTTTATTTACTTCACTGGGGCAAGGATTTCACTCTGGAGCAAGCTTTTTTTGGAAGAATTGAGAAATTAAGAAAGCTTGGAGCCACCAAGCCAAACACAAACCATGAGATTTGTCTACAGAAATGTTTCTACATGCATTTCTTTGTGATTTTTATTAAAAAAAAAATATATATATCAAGGTGGTGTTTTTTAAATGCTTCCCCCTGCACAAGTCTGCAACACAAATCAGATATATTTAGTTTTCTGCTTTACATTTAGCGTTTGTATGTAGTTTCTGCTTCAGAGAAGGTCTTATTTTCATTCTGAGACACTCATGAGTTGCCTTGCTGCCCTTTGAGCAAAAGTCTGATCCTGCAGCTAGCTCAGTAGAAGTCACAATTCGGACAGTGAGCTTTTAAATTTCTAGGAGCAACGACTTTGGTACAGCAGCTTGAAATCTTTCAGGTAGTAAATCTGACTGCTTCAGTTAGGTTCTTTTTGCTCAGAGATGAACTGGGGAGTGTATGTTCGGAGCACTTTCCTTGCCGTTGTGTCTGCATAGCCTCAGGAGTAGTAATACATCTGTGTAAATAAGATGCTTACTGACAGTATAAATTATGAAGCGGCTTCTTTTCTTGTGTATGTTGTTGAGAATACTGTTCTTACGGATGTTTTTCCTCCATTCTGTTTTTCCCTCAGCCTTTCATTATCCTAAGCTTAATGTGTCTCAGTTGATGAAATCTTCCTGGGTGAGAACAGGTACGTATCGTCTCTGTGAGTAAGTAAGAGCGCAATTATTTTTGTTAGTAGGGTAACTTGCCTACATAAATATAGATAGCTTAGGGGTGCTGCATTTTTATGAGGTAATAACGTGCCTGAGCTGAATAAATTCTAAAGGCAAAGGCCTCGTGACCTGGAATATCTGGGAAATGTAATTCCTAGGTCTAGAATGAACTACTGCAATTCCTTGATAATGCACACAAAGTAGTTTTTGTCTATAAAGCAGTTCATTCTTAGTGAGACAACTTACACTGTCAGGCCTAAAGTGTCTACTCTGCATGCTGTCAATATACCACATTGATTTTTAGGTTTTTATTTTAAGTGAAAATTAAAATTTTATTTGTGTGGCACTTTCTACCAAAACATGCCAGGAATAAAACAGAATGAAAACAGATACATTCCGAGTACATGAAAGAGTTTCATCACATTCCATTGATCTCTTCCAATTCATTCACAGCAGATCCCTCTCACGCAAGTCTTCTGGATGTTTTATTCTATAATTCGCAGATACGGTTGAGCTGTCACATTTAGATGCTCAAAGGCTGTTGAGGTTGCCTGCACGCTGTAGGTCCTACCTGCTTCTTTTAAGCAGAAAGCCTCAAAAGTGACCAGGCTATGCCTAGTAACCTTGCTGTTAGGGTGCAGATGCCCCACTGGATACAATTTTGTCTTCCCACAACATTTCCACCGGTAGTATAGACTTACTCTTTTTTCAGGTATCCCTGTCTCCTCTCACCAGTGACCCAGTTTACTTTCTAAGCAGGAATTGCAACTTAATTTCTGAAGCTCACACAGTTTGTTTTAGAGAAGAAAAATGAAGAATTTCAGATCACGTTCAGTAACGTGAGAGAAGCTACGTATGTGTATCCCACATCCAATGTCATCCTTCCTTAGAGATTTATGTTGGCTTTTTTGGTCACACCCCCACCCTCTTTTGCTCAGCCTTAGGTTTGCTTTGTCCATTGTTGCTGGAAGTTCCCTTAGATCCTGCAGTAGGAAGAGGTTCTTCCAGCTCAGAAGTCATGTTCCTTTGGGTTTTTCTAAACTTCCAGACTGTAAGATTTTGAAAGCCAACTGCAGCACCATTTTTGCTGCAGAGGAATTTTTTGTAATCCCAGTTCTTGCAGGCAGCCTGGTAAAAGCTAGTAGACTTTGGCTGGGTCAGTCCTTTCAGTCTGTATATTGTATTGTAAGGGTAATGACGCATGACATAGGAAAATGGTAGAATATATGCACGTAAAGATGAGGTTTTTAATATTACATTACCCAGATATATGTGCATGTATCCCAACAGTCATAAAATGTTGGGATACGCAATGTTCTCTGTAGCTGTCCCTCTCAGTTGTAGAATACAGTTCATGCTATTAAGCGTAATTCATTGGTACTGAAATTCAATACACAGGCAAGAACGGTCTTCTACTTGCTGTATATAATAGCCTTAGGCCACTCTCTATTTATTTTGCTATTTAATTCTGAGATACCTAGTCTGTGATTGAATTTAGAAGGCAGATGCTGTTGATATCTGTGAGAAATCATGAAAATGTTTCCTTTTTCTGACATCTGCAGTGAAAATTTTTTAACGGAAAAAGTAGTTTTAATATTTTTGTTTTTAAAATTAAAACAATTAAAATTATATTTAATTGATTTTATCTAATCGGATGGGGTTTTATTAAGCACCACACTTGAAAAAATAAACATGAAAACACTTACTGAAAAGGGGACTTTTAAAAAATATAAACCATTTTAGGGGAGAGCCTCAGGAATGAAAACTGAATTATTTTACTGCAGTCAGCGGTGAGTTGGTTTACTATCCTTTAGGGTTGTTTAATTAGGTCATTTGAATGACTCTCGCTCCATTCACTCCACTTTTACAGGATGTCGTCTTGTTAGCAAAGGTCCACACTTTTTTCATGTTTTCCTATGTGTTGTTCCTCAGGGATTCCTCTCAGCATTAGCTGTGCCCCAGTGGCCCGGAGTACCTGGGGTTGGGAAGTGAAGTGGGCAGGGCTACTAACCAGTTTTTTTTGTGCTATGATTGTCATACTTGTTAATCTTTATCTTATCTAGGGAGGATGCGCTTGGAATACACAGCTTCGTTCATGCGCTGCTGGTCTCCTATTTTTTTCTCCTTGATTCTGAACCCTTGCCCTGCCCATCTCCACCTGTGTATCACTTCCAAACACAACATTTTGGCTGCAAGTAGTTGCAGCAGGCAATTTGGACTGAATTTTCTCTTTTATTTGTTTTTAAACAATTCACTGAATGCTCATAAGTTTATGCTTTTTTAGAATTGAAACTTTCTTCAGTATCCTGGGTCCGTCTAGACTGGCTGAGATTCCAAAAATGCCCTCTGCTCTATTTTTTTTTTTTTTTTAATTTCTTTCTTTTAGCTTTTTCCCACCCAACGTCTTGCTTTCCAACATGTAACCTCCAGCTGAACTGGGCAGTATTCCCATATGAATACAGCTGCTCTTGAATTGTCCGTGAGATGTCACAGGGTGACTCAAAGCTTGTAATTGCAGTTGCAGAAAAGACACTGCAAAGTTTTACTAATTCATTTGTGTTCTTGGGTTACTTTCTCTGCAATGTAGTTCTCTTGGGTGTCGTCGACCAGCGAATTCAGGAGGAAGTGTTTCAGGCTGAGATGGAGCGGAAACTAGCTCACCTGTTAAACGAGGCTTTGGCCAGAGGGCGGATATGGAGACGAGCCAGTTTTGCAGGCAGCAACATTGTGCAGGTATTAAGAGCTCAAAGTCAGAGGAAGAAATAAAGGGGAACAAATTGTTGACTAAGTTAATATTTTCTAGGTTTTGAGGTGAGAAAGATAACTCAAAAGCATGTGTCATGTTTAGCTAGTTGATGATGCTTGTGTTTTGCACCTAAAATATGGTTCTTTTGGATACCTTGTTGTCTTTTTAAGCTAAACATAACAAATGGAAACAACTGAGTATTTTAAATGGCTACAAAAAAAATTCTGATGGCTTCTTAAAAACTATATTGAATTATTTTACCAACATCCTATTTTAAAAGCTTGCTATTTTGTCTGACTTACGTGAGGTGCCTAGCAAAAGGAGACAGGATGGTCATTGAGTCAAAAAAAGTACTCTGCTGGAACAGCTACTTCACAGTTCTCTGTGGTGTTTTGGTGGTGGTGTAGAAATATGAAACAGAATCATGTGCAGCTTGATGCAGCACTCGAGTAGTATATTCTACCCCTTAATTGCTTATTTGTCACAGTACTCCTGGTCACAGGAATGGCTTTCGAGTAAGAATGATTAATCATGTCAGATTTTGCACACGTGGCAGCTTGTGCTATCTGGATTCCAGTGCTGCTTTATAGTTTTGTCACAGGTGGAATTATTCACATAATGTCCAGGAAGACTTGGATATTTAATTTTTAGTTTTAAATTCTCATGTGTTCTTTCTAGTCAGTTCAACCAACTGAAAGCCAAAATACTTTTTAATGCCTCATCTTCTCAAAAATTATTTTCCAGCTAATTCATCGACAGTTGGTTTACTTCACAGATGCCCTTCTAGTAGTTCAGACCTATTATCTTTATTTAATTTAGTCCTACAGTTTTTGCTACCACTTACATTTCCAGATGTTGGGATTTTCTTACTTTTGTAAGAAAAGTTTTTGTTCCTGTCTCAGAAACATCTGTTCCAGTAATAGAGATTTTATTTTGTTTTTCTTTCGTGCAGCTTTGAATTGCTGTAAATAGATGTCTGCTTCAGGTCTTCTGTTCCCAACACCTCTTATTGCACTTTGTTCTTTACGCCTCAGTCCCCCCTTTGCATATAAAGTAAACAAATATTCCTTATGTTGCTAGCAAAGATTATCACAGCCTATAAAATGTGTACATGTAGATTACGGTTTTACTATTTTATATGATAAAGCTCAGGTAATTTATCTTTGCATGCACAAAATTACAAGCAGGTCCTTCCTAGCTAAAGAATAGTATTTCTGAAAGTGAAAATAGTGTTTTTCTTATGACTTTGTACTACTTACTGGGACATAAGATGAGGTCTGCAGCTTATGTTCCAAACAGCAGTGCTGCTCATTTATGCCACTTAATTAGTGCAAAGAGTCTGCAAACTGCTGTCTTTGGGCAGTGGAGGATTCTCTTAGTTACGGTCAACACATCATACCATCGCACATAACACAGGGCTCCTCCGGGTGCTCACAGCCAATGCTGTTAGAAAGGGTTAGCACTGTAGTAAAGGAGATGTGGAAAAAGGAAGGCTGAAGGAGGTACCTTGCTGCTAGGTATCTGTGATAGGTGTCCTGCTTTCCTGCACGAGAATGGTAGGTACCATCAGGTACCTTGGTAGCTTACTTTGGCAGGATGTTCAGGTGTGTGGTAGGTGAGACAGCCTTAGAGGCTATTGTGTGCAGCTGGAGTGATGCACCTGCTAGTGGGCTCCTGAGTGGAGGATGATTTCTTTCAAGGATGCTCCCACATCAGTTGAGGATCTGGTCCATAGTTGCTTTTAGTTTTACTGCTGCTAATTCTATTCCTCATAGCCAAGTTTATAATCTGTGTTTGAAGTGTGTTGTATATATACATCTGTTTGTGTCTTCAGGGAGAGCTATTAATGTTCTTTGTGCTTTATATTCAGATTTTTCCGTACATATTTCTTGCACGCAAACCAGTGACTGCTAGGATAGTGAAAGTAAGAACAGAAGCTGCCAGTAACACTGAAGTGTTGGATGCTTTTATTAGCAGGACATGCATAGATCCATGAAAGACTAGACACATATTTCACTTGCACTGAGCCCATATAGACCTGAGTTTTTCCTGAGGTGAAAGATATTTATAGTGTATTGAAATGTGACATTTCTAAGCTCTGTGGAAAATTAGGACTGTGGGTCAGAAGGTGAAGCAATTATTTATGAATGTTACTGCAGGCATATTAGTTTCCTTTCACATACTAAGAAAATAGAAGTGATACCTTGTGAGGTTTAGATTTCATTTCTAAAGGCATGTGTTAGGATCTAAGAATGTTAAAAATTACTCTTTAAATCTAGACACGTTGAATAAGAGCTTTGGACTACCTAGGGTGCCCAAATAGCATTGCTTTCCCCTCCCGTTTGCCTATCTGTGCTGTTAACAGGTGGCTCTCCCATGATAAAAGAAGAAAAAAAGCCTATAACCATTACGTACAAAAAAACCCTCTGAAGCCTCACACCTGACTGTAATACATGAGATAGTTCCATTCATTTTTGTGTAATGCTCATATTAATGTTTCACAGAGCAAGTCATATATATTTTTAATATGTGTCTGCTGTTGCTTCAAATTTAAGGCACACGTTTAATGCGGTTTGCATGGCATCTGCAGAGGCTAGGCCCTGTGCTATAGTCTGTCAATAGTTTACCGTAATAACTCCATTCTCATTAATTTTTTTGAGGAATTAAATGGCTTAATTGTAGTTTAAAAATACACCAGGAGCTAATAAAAAAATAATTAATTTTCCTTCATTTCAGTGTGCTTGGTCTTTTGAACCTAATAGAAAGCAAAAAGGTGATGCTACTAAGTGACAAAAAGAACGATGTTCTGATTTAAAGAGCATGTTAGGCAGCACTGTAGTTGTAATGTGTGTGAGAAAGTAGTAGCTATGAGGGGACGTAATGACCGAATTGAGCTTTTCATTAAGGCAGAGGTTCATTCTCTGGGTTTTCTACCGACAGCTTGTGTCTCTCCTGAGTGTGTAATCTGAGTAAAGGCCTAGTCTTGCTGGGAGTTTTTGAGGTTGTTTTAAATAGAGCCTTTGGGGACTGCTGCTGCTTCACCTTTTCCTCAGGCATTTCGCCCCTCCGTCAGGTTGCCCACAGTCTGTTCCCACCTCTGGTTTGGCAAGCCAGTTTCTTGGCTGGCCAAGCCTCTGCAAGCCAGCAGAGGAAATGTCCTTAGTGTTGCCTTCAGTGCCCTGGCCCCCTCAGTTCACTCACCAGTCTCCCCAGCTCCGCGCAAGGAGGGTCTGCCAAAGCGGGTGCGTGTTTGGTGCTGTGATAACAAGTGCTGCCCTGTCCAGCCCCAGCCGGAGCACTTCAGGAGGCAGCTGGGTGCCTGCAAGCTGCACCGCCATTTCCCGCCCTGACAGGTTCCTGTCAGAGCTTTCTCAGACCCCCGGCAGGTTACCTGCGGTGCCTGTTTCACGTGTTTTGTTACATTGTCTGCTGAAGCGTTCAGACCCCAGTT
>NW_008825614.1:15115619-15131140 GCF_000699105.1 Pygoscelis adeliae | reverse complement strand
TCAGACCGCAGTTACAGCTTGATTGAATTGCCTGGACACTAAAATTCTACTTTTAATAAAGCAGAAAGCGGAATCTTTTTTGATTATTTTTTTTTCCTAGGGGATGAACGTAGTGGAAAAAAGGAACATAAACCTCATACGTGCATTCTGGAGATTGTGTGCATGCATGTTTGCTTGTTTCTAAGTAATGCTCATGCCTTAGAAAACCTGAAGCAGTTCACCCAGGGATTCCTTACCCCTGACGGGGTTGCTGACTGGGACATCCCACTGGCTGACTGACACTCTGCGAATGCCTTGCGAGCTTGCCCACCACCTGGATTTCCCCGCTTTAAATTATGAACTAGATTTGGTTACCAAGGCAACTCTGTTCACTGACCTATGATACTCTCTTGAAAACACTTTTTAAATTAAATTTACTGACACCTGAACACAGTTAAGCCTTTACTCTTTGGAGGTTAAATGCACATCTAGTATCAACAAAGATGGTATCATTTATGTACACAGAAGTTGAATTAGTCTTTTCTTTTTTTTTTCTTTTTTTTCTTTCATTTTCTGCCTCCCATGTATTGAAATTCTTGTATCTCTTCCTCCCTATGTCATCCCTTACTGCCAAAGTATAAATGTAAAACGCTTAAATGCTTACTTACACATGGGCTGCATTGCTGGATGCCTTGAAAGTATCATTTCTGCCTCTGCTTGCATTCTTAGCACTCTCAAGGACAAGAGACATCTCTAAAATATGAGACAAAACCAGTCTGAAGCTGCACAGAGTATAATTTGGAGCAAAATGGCGCAAAACCTAGTATATACAGAAACTGTAAAAAAATGGGTGCAGTGGCTTAATTCTATAAACAGACTTAAAAACAGTTCAGATCCCGTGTGCCATTTGCTGTGTTGCAGCAAACTCAGAGGTTAGTTTTAAATAAAAAAAAGGTTTTTAGTGAACTAGGGTGACAGACATGAAAACTGAAGTACTGTCACAATTGCTGAGTTTACATACAAGTCTAGTTGTGTCTCATAGTCACCTCAAGAATACCCTGCTCAGCCATCAGCTTTCCCAGAATAGAAATCCATAACCATCTCCCCTTGGATTTTAAATTTTGTCTGCAGCTTCCCTCAGTATGGTGTGAGCACTCATAAAATACTGTGTATTCAGAAAGAATTATTTCAGATAAAACTTATCTTAAAACAGTGAGCTTAGTTCATCAACACCAGCCTGCGCCTCCACCCTCTACTGAATTTCTTCATGCTCGTTCCCTTGTTCTCTATACTGTGCCAAAATAGCTCCAGCTACTTCTTCCTATCTCTCCTCTGACTGTTCTCACCCATCCCTGTTCCTCAGCATAGGGAGCCATACACTGTTGTTTTTATTCTGTGTTAAAATTGTGTTGCTTCAGTTGTGGCAACTTGCACTGGAATCTGTCCCCTTCCCCTCTGTCTTTCTAAAGGCTAGCTGTGGGGAGTTTCTTTTTTAACCCATTCAGCCAGTTTCTGACTGCTACCCTGTATGTATAACACACATATAATTATAGTACTTTTAGGGTACTCCATGCCGCCATAAAATGTGTGACAATTCAATTTAAGAATCTTCTAAATTTCTCTGATTCTGTAGCTTTGCTACACACAGAGAGGTTTCATAAAATCAAACGAAGGACCCATTGACTTTCAGTCCCATGTGGCCTTTCAACTCCTTTTTTCTCCATGTGATTTAAGTGCTACTTAGGAAGGGTTCATCCGTGCTGAAAGCAGATACCAGTCCATACACCCTGCTGCTCTGAGGCCAGGCTGTGGTGAGGCAGCCCAGCTGAAGCAGAAATACAACGATGTGGGCATTTGTTAACTAATGATATATCTGGGTTCTGTGAAACCAGATTCAGCCTTAAAGCTGCTGAATATGTGTGTTGAAACCTTATTTATTGATACTCTTTTGTTACCTTCAGTCAGGGATTGGTTGCTCCTTAGCTGGTAGAAGAATGAATAGCATTCAGGATGAGAACAGCATTGGTTAATGGGTCCTGTTAGCAGGTCTTGCTGTATTTCAGAAATCTGCACGTTTTCCTCCTCTATTTGTAGGTGTTCTGTTTCTTACAGCAAATGTGACTGATGTTGAACATTATTCTTTGCTTTCAGTTGATTTGGCCTAGACGACTTTTATGACAATTGTGCTTTCTTTTTTTTCCTTCCTTTTTTTTTTTTTTAATTCTATATCCAGTATTTCACTCCTGGGAAATACTTTTTTAGGACATGTTGAGTTGATGTCCCCAAAGACCAGAACATCATCTCTGTTGAGCCAGAATATCGCATTGCTTTCCTTCAACATGACTATTTTGTTGGAAACTAATAAGGAAAAAATACAAAGCTTTGCTTTTGTAAATCTCAGATATGCAAACATTTGTGGGTTTGCTTTACTTTAAGCCTATGGGCAGTGTTTGAGATTCTGTTATATTAAATACGTACTTCATAGTAAAGGATAATTCTGAAGGAAACTAAATATATTGTTCTACTTGTGGCGATTCCTTCCAGAGCTCTTCAAACTCTGTTTTACATGATAGAATACCTCCTACTATTTGTTTGGCCTAATTCTAGGTTGAGCTCACCATTACATGTAAATGGTTAAACAGAGGAGAGTTGTTATATGTAAGATTTAATTTTACAGGAATTCAAAATTGTTTTGTGAGTCTTATATGCTATGTAGATGTTTGGTGGTTAGAGAGTATCTACAGGGCTTCCTCATAGCATGCATTCTTTTGATTATTAACATCTTTAGAAGTAGGTAGGAAGAATTGCTTCCCACAGTGTCAAAAACATTCCTTCCTGAAGAAAGGTGGATGCCAGGGGGAGCTGTTTGGAGGATGAAGGTGACTGTGCAGGTGCTTTCGCTGAGGAAGAGCAAACAGTTCTATTTGAAGCTAACAGAATATTTGCCTGCGTAGCTGCTTAACATTTGGAAAAACTGGAACAAAGAGGTGTGTGTTATGGATAAGAAAGCAAAGTCAAAGTAGGTATTTAGAGAAGGAAAAGTGCAATCACACTAATCTCTTCAGTAGCTCCTGCTAACCGACAAATGCTAAAGGCAGAGGAGACTTCCAGGGTGGCATGGTGTTGGCATCTTTAGAGTGAAAGCAGTTCTCTTCAATACTGGATCTGTATGTTTTCATGAAACAAATAGGAAAAAAAAATGGACACTTCAGGTTTGCCATAAAAAGGTATTATACAAGGGATCACTTCCCTGGAAATTTTCCTTTCAGTTACAAAATAGATATTTCTGTAAATTTCCCAGGGTCCTGGAGCACTTGAGTAGTGCTTGTGTAATTAGACAGCAATATATTACTCCAGCAATGCTGTCTTCCCCTGGAAGGCTTCCGATCAGAATCTTTTGTATAAGTATTAGGTGAAAATATCCTGAATTTTAGTTTGGAAACAAATTATTATTACTGAATATTAGCTCTGTGTATCTATGCTTGTCCAATGTTGACTTAAGCTCTTCTCAGATGAGAGAACTAGCCTGTGTGTATGTTGCTTTTGCTGCATACTGTATTTTGGAGCACTACACATGGCATGTCTTCCCATCAGACTTCTCTGGATATTGACGGTTTCCAAACTGTGCCAGTTCACAGCAGTTACATGGTTAGTATAATATCATGTTCTTTGGTGTCACAGATAGAGAGATTTTCCTTAACAGCAATTGTATTTCTACATCATAATACAAGGTGGAATCTTTTTTATGCACTAGGGGTTGCACACAGTGGCAATTAAGACAGATACTGATGCCATCTTGGCAAAGCTGGTCCAAATGTTTCTTTTTAGATAAGTGTCCTTAAGTTCCAGGCCCTGTGAAGGGAAGGGGGAGAGAGGGTAAGGACTGAAAGACCAAATGTATGGGAGCCCCAGATAAATACAACTGAAAATGTAAAAGCTTTCCAATTTCTTCTCAGATTGTGAACGTGTCACGGTTAGTTGGTGTTGATAACCCCGTGGAGCTGATCTATTTTGTGGAGGACCAAGATGGAGAGAGACTCAGTGCTCTGAAGTGCTCAGACCTGATGAACAGAGTTGATATCCAGCGGGCTGCAATCATCCTTGGATACCGCATTGAAGGCACCGTTGCACAGCGTAAGCCCTATCAAATCCACACTGATGCCAGCAAAGAGAAACAGGAAGGGTGACATTAGCTTTGGAGACTATGGCACTGCAGTGTGCCCAGTGTTGCAGTGTTTTGTTCTTGGGATGCTGCAATTTTGACGCTCCTGAGGAAATAAATTTTAGCAGTCTTGCAGTGAGCTATGTGGTATTGCTTTGCTTCTTGAGGACCCTGCTGAGCTTGGAATTGCAACAGGGTCCTTAAGTGCAAGCCTCACTGCATTCACTTTAGTGCTTGTGCTAGGAGAATACTGTGCTAGCTAGATACCTTCTTGCCATTTTCATCTCTTTCTGCTAGTCCAGTGTTTCTATACTGCTTATCTTGCCCAGGAGCTTGCACACAACTCACGATTGTGGGATGGGTGGGCGTCCCAGTGAAACGGGTGTTTCCTTTAGCTGAGTAATGGCAGTGAAGTTTAACACAAGTCACTGGTTTTTGTTTGTCTGAATTATCGTTTCTGTGAGCGAAAGATGCAGGCTAATGCTAGTTGGGGCATTTTGGAGGGTATAAGAAGAAACAGTTTATTTCCTTCACTGAATATGATTGACCTTATTTTTATTTGTTTGTCCATCAGTAATCTATAAGTAATGTAATCTTTTAATAAAGATAATATAAAAGGAATGTAATCTTTTACTAGACACACAGCAGAATAAATATGACGGGTCATAGAAAGTCATAATGACTTTATTCAGGAACCTTGGTATGTAAATTGCAATAAGGAGCAAGACAGAAGGCCTACTCAAAATTCCATGTTATGATTAGGAAAGAAACTTGAAAATATTTTAAAACAGTAACAGACGTTATCTACAATAGATCATATACAATACAACATTGCTACGAATGCTTAATTACCTTTTCTGTTTTCTGTGCAATATGGAGGCATGAGTTACATTGTACCACAGGGTATTTTGCCAATAGAACTGGCATGTGTCTGATTTTTAAAATTCTCTGCAGAAAGAAAAGAAAGAAAATAGTAATAATTGGACCTTCTGGATGTGTTTCTAAATTTTGTCCCTCATTAAAACAGTAGTTTAAAGATAGGTCAGTAGCTCATATACATCTGCTTAATATCTGTTAATGGACTGTAATATTGGTTAGACAGAAATGCAAAAAAGTTGCAAGAATAAATTCCATTTACAAAAAATGGTAAGTGTTGAACAAACTTCATGAAGTGTATATAGCTTATTCTGCATGTTGAAACTTTGACGTGTCATTAGAAAGTTCTTTTAAGAGGCATAGAATTGTAGAATTTTTTCTAAATGTTTCCTATTGGAAGAAAGTAGACAAAAAAAGGTTATTTTTATAACAAAAAATGTAATATCATGAATGAGCTGTCAGATGTATAAAATATAAGAATTATAATATTTTCCTTTAATCTCTAGATTCATCATTAGAATGGCTGTTAATAAAAATGATATATAAAAATAAGATTGCATAGACATACCATTTTTAATGTGAAAACATCATTTTAGGAAAGTGCATCAGTTTGACTAGAAGTGTGTTACTGCTGTGGTTTTTAGTCCCACATATAGCCACTATGCAAAATAGAGCAAATGAAAGTTTTGTAGATTCTTCCAGTTCACTTTTTACATACATGACCAGTTCGATTACACTTTCCAGTAGTTTTTTCATCTGTTTGGCTCGCACACTGACAATGAAACAGAGAAAGGAAAAAAAGTAATAAAAAATGCAGAACTATACACCTTGGGGAGGAGGGTCTTACTGATTTCAAATTGACTGTGATTATTGATGGGGAAGGTAACAAAATATATAATGTATAACTAAAGAGAAGAGGCAGCTGATAATACTGCTTAAAGCAGGGTACAGGCAATAAGGTTGGAAAGTCCTTCTCACCTTTGTTAGTGGTAAGTCATTTTTCTGGACCCATTTCACTATGTCAGCTCAGTTTTGGATTACGGAATGATGTGGCAGAAGTGTATTTTCATTAGTAATTTAAACACGGGTCTTCAGAAGGTAGGCCAGGACAATCGATCACCTGCCCCATGCTTCCTGAGCGTGACATACATTAACTTCTAAGTGGTATGACATTTCCTGTGATGTGCGGCTGGTTTCTGATAAATTCTTTAACTACCATTTACAAGAACATAAAAATACGTAACCTTGAAGTGTCCTCATTTAAAAATATATAACCACATAAAATTGCTGTCTTCCTTTTAACTTAACAGCTGTGGAGAAGCTGAAGGAGTCCACCTCAGAGTCACAGAATAGCAACCTATGGATTATCGTTGGTGTGGCAGTCCCAGTTGCTGTGGTGCTCCTGATCGTTATTATTTTATACTGGAAACTTTGTCGAACAGACAAGCTGGAGTTTCAGCCAGACACGATGAGCAACATTCAGCAGCGACAGAAGGTAAAAGGGGGAGCTGTGCTGAGAGGAGCTTGAGTATTCTGAGTATAAATGAATGTGAGAGTCTAGGGAACACCTAGCATCCTTAAATAGCATGTGGAAACACAGTTTCAGAGCCTTTTGGTTTTTAAAAAAAAAAAAAGTCAAATGGTGTTGAAGTCAGGAATCCCATAGTCTTTTATTTATTCTCCTAGGTATATGATACTGAATTAGATAGGTACATCCTTCTGAAATGTGGGCACTGAGGCTGAAAGGAATCTTTCTTTATCGCTTCATTTCAAGGCTTTGGCTAGGACTGAATAAGAGGAAGTATACTGAGTGTTTAATCATTGACCTTGTTTTCTGCAGAGGGCTGAATTTTTCTTTGGAGAGCTTCTGCTAAACTAATTTGACAGCTAAACCGCACCATCCGTTATACCTCATGCTGGAACTAGAATTTGCTAGAGCCTATCCTTCCTGCTCCGCTCTCTGCTGGGGCTCTTGTGTCATCGTTGTGAGAGCCTGTTGCAGGACTAGAACTTTAATTAGTGGATCCACGTGAGACTGCATGAGCGAGCGTGTGGGCCAGAGTGTTGGAGGACTGGGTTAGGATGGTGAGAAATTCAGTAGTCTGTCTTTTTCCTGCCCAAGACTGTAAATTAAAAAATATGTGGTCCAGGATTTTCGCAAAGGATGTATTCAGTAAAAAGGGTGGAAAAGTGACTAAAGGGTTACAAATCCTACTTTCCCTTTTTACAGCTGAAGAGAACCGGTCTGTTTCTCAGAGATGCTTATTACTGACTGTACCTTCAGAGGCATTATTAAAGGCAAAATAATCTGCCTGCGCTAATCCTCTGGTACTGTAGTCATGTTCTTGTACTGTCACCTCATGTCCAGTCATACAGTTTTCTCCATAACAAGTCTTGTCTGTACACCATGCTCTCTTTCAAGATAATTAATGATGTGAAAGATGAGAGAAGCAGAAAGCGGTTGCACTTCCAAAGCAGTCAGAACAAATCAATAGTAACTTCCACTTGTCTTGCCACTGCAGATTGAGTGTCAGAATCGAGGTCGGCAACAAGTGGTACCCTTTGATGAACTTCACCCCCTGGTACCTTGTTTAACCTGTGCTGCGGTAATATGTACCACAGATTTTCATTGAAGAAGTTCCCCACAGTAGTTTCAGCTAATTTGAGAAGGGTCATACAAAAAAGGCGGGAGGGGATCATTACCCTTGGTACACTATTTCATCACGTGCATTTTCGGTACCTCTCTGCTGTCGCAAGCTTTTTGTAAGAAAGCAGTTGGGTTGACTGTAAGGCCAGAAACATCTTTCATAGTTTTACTTTCTTTTGGGAAAATGGCTCAGTTGTTTTTCTCCACTGCTTCCACAGTACTGTACATTTTAATCGTTCATGAATCAGAAGCCTTGAACTTGTTTGTATGCAAGTCTCATTTCAGTTTACCTAGGGAGCCTGTCACTTTGCCTTCTTTACGGAAGTCACTGTAAGCAAACTAGAAAGAACCAGTAAGGACGTCTATAGTCCAATCCTTGTGCCAGTGGATGGCTTATACGTTAATACTAAATGAGGTAAAGCAATAAAAAGTGTCTTAGCAGATTAAACAACTGGCAGAGTCTACTTTGAAAACCATTTTCCTCCTTTGCCCAAGATCCAGAACAAAAGTAGTGCTCTGGCTTCCTTAGTAGCAGCCTGTCTTTGGGCTTTCTTCATGTCTTCGAACAGTGGGTTGGAATTCCAGGTCAGAATAGGGCATATTTAACAAGCACTGAAGACCCCCAGACAGTCACAAGAGCATACAAATGATTAGGGAGATTTGGTCTGGTCCTGCCCTTTAAAATTGTTTGTGTTTTTTATACTTTTTTTTACAGTAATTGCCAAGAAATGATCAAAGGAGTGAAATCATGTAGTTGGGGATTTAGGTCTGTAAATAAACTCAATTTAAAAATGGACTCGGGCTCCCCCTTCCTCACCCCACCCACAATTATTTCTATTCCCTCTTCACAGAGCTTGACTTTCGTACCAAAGGAAAGTGAAGGCGTGCACTGCATCTGTAAATGGAAGTATATTTAGGTTAAAGATCTGGGTTTTTCTCTTGGAATCAATATTTCATTGGTAAAAACCATAAAGATGCATTTATAGTGCTAGCTCTTCTCACTTCCATTAATCTTTAAAAAAATTTTCTTTTAATGTAAATATAGAAATGGAATGTATAAATATCAAAGTATTTCATTAACATATGCATGGCATATCCATACTGGAAATAGAAGACAATTCTTTTCAACTATGTAATAAGTCTACAATGCGTTTCGCACTTGAAAATGTGTGTTGGTTGGAAGATAAGAAACTGAGACACCCTTTTCTTTTTCAGATTAAATAGGATATCATACTGCACTGGTGGATCTCCGGAGGTAGCACCAGTCTTTTTTTACAGTGTGTTTAATTAGCCATTTTAACATAGCAGATCAGTGGGCAGCATAATAATCTGTTAGAATTCACAGTAGCAGCTGATAGCAAATTATGTCACCTGTGACTTAAAAGCCTGGAACAAGGCTGGGAGTGGGGTGAGGGGAAAGCCTGTTTGCTTCACACTGCTGAGGAAAGACTTTGCCACTAAAAGGCTGGTTCCTTGAAACACCAAGAGAGACAACTTCTGTAACATATGGTAATGCAGATTACATAAGTAAGACATAAGTTTTGCAGGAGCTTTTTATCCTCAGTTTAGAGTCTCTTTTACAAATTTGCGTTCTTCTCTTCAGAGCGATGCTTTAAAGACACTACAAATTTTCCTGGATTCTGTGGCCTCATGTGTCATTCTAGTATCATCTTTTCTCTCTTCCTTCCTTTCACTTAATCACTTAATTCTGTTTTTAAACTCCTGCTTTTTCCTGAAATATTTTGATATGCACTCAGACAATATAATTATTTAAGTTTTAAATTTAATCTTCTGTATGTCAAGGTTTACTTTTACAGAGTAGGTGTGATTTCTGTGTTCCTATGACCACCATTAAAAGTAAGTCATAAGCTGCATACCCTCACAGTCTATCTTCTGGTGAAGTAGACCAGTACTACTATCTGTTGATAATAAGACCCTACATGCCTTTTGGGTGTGCCTCGAGGGTATGGCTGCCCAGGTACACCTCAGTGAGGTAAAGATCACCAGGTAGCTGCATTACACAACAATTCAGTCATACTGGCCAGGGTATCATGCCAGCACAGCTAACTTGCTTTGGTCCCTTATCTGCTCTGTGGACACCCCTTTAGAATATTTAGGTCACAGTCCCTCACTTGTGACTGTCAATAAAAGCATATTTCCCATTTCAGCAGGCATGACTGTGTTGAAAAATACTCAGATCCTGCGGTGACAAACCCACAGAAGTGCCCAAGACTGTATCTATATTTATGTGCCATAGCAGCCCCGAAGCTGGACTTGAGTCCAGATTTGCTGCTTGTCCCCACCCTCAAGGCCAGGTCACTCTCAAAGATAATATAGATAACAGCAAAGATAAGGTGGTGACAGGGGCGGGGTCAACTGTATTCAGCGAAGGCCTGTTCTGCAGATTGGGTGTACCACGCCACTCTACCAGTTTCTGTTGTCTCCTTCTGGCCTTCTAGTTTCATCACAGGATCAGTGCCTTGCAGATGAGATGGTGTAAGTGTCCTTCTTAAAAAGGCTCATAATGTTATCTTCTGCAACGGGTAGAGAGAAAGCCTGAACTCAAGCAATACTAAGGGATGTTTTACTTCTGGATAGTCTCAGAAGTCTGCTACTGAAGTGAATATGAATACGAAGATAAATACATAGGAGAGAAAACTTTTGTGGGAACTGACGCTAACAAAACCAGGTTCGAAGATAAAGTAATAAAAAAAAAAATGGACCTTGAAGAGACTGATTAGCTAATCCATCCCTCTGCCTCAAAGCAGAATTAACAATACCTGAAAAATATTGTTACCTTTTTCATTCTGGAGATTAGATGGGAAAACGTGCTTAGATTGAAGTTATTTGGATCCTTTTTAAACTGGGAGCTAAGGAAGCAGGTCAGAGCAGTGAATGTCTATGCAAGATTCATTGGTCTGTGCAAGGATAATTCTTTTCAAGATATGGAACTAAGGTACTTAAAAGGCACATCAAGTATTCATGACTTGTTCTGTAAGCCGTAGCATCCTACTGCAAATTCACCTTGATGTGATCTGGGTTGTTGTGCTGGATAAAGATGTCTTTGCCTTTGGAAGTAAAAAAAAATGCCTAAGTGGCATTTTAAAATTACATGATTCTCTCTCTTGCCATTGCCTATATCCACCGCAACATTGTCCAAACCTGAGCTTTTTTTCTTGCAAAGAAGCTGTGCCTTTTGTGGGAAACTGGATTTTTGCTGTGGGATGTTTTTCTTCTTCATGAAAAAATGGATAAATGTCTTTAACGCCCAAACCATCATTCTGCTCTGTACTGGACTATTGAAATTTTGTGTGAAAACACCTTCAACCCCTTTCCTCTTCCCCAGAGAGGAAAAAAAGCCATTCTGTATATTATCTGTAATGCAAACGGAGTTGGCAATATTATTTCTTTCTCTGTGGACATCCAAAAATTAAAATGGAACCTGGTTCACTAGGGATTTCACTTTCCCTGCTGTGTACAAGCGTTTGGAGGAAAAAAAAAGTCAAATCCTTTGCTAGGACTTTTCCGAGGTCGTTTCAGCTCTAGGCAGTTATTCATGGGAAGGCTCCCTGCCCTAATGACAAGAATCTCACACCTGTGGACAAGCTCATTGATGGTTTATTTAGAAGGTCTTGGATGTTCTCCTGTAAATGCTGGGCATGCTGAAGTCATTGCCCTTTGCAGTGCTAACTTGGACCGAGTTGCTTACTCAGCTCCTAGTTTTTCCAAGGCCACATCCTAAAACCCTAGGGGGAAAAAGCCTACTTCTCCAGCCAGCAGTTGCTCCTCTGTGGGGCCCTCTGCATGCCACTAATGGTTCTTAAAAGGCTGAACACATCTCTCCAGCTCAGTGCCCCTCCTGTGTGTTCACATGTGGGAGAGGTGGGGTGGCTCAGTCCCCATGAAGCCTAGGACAAAGCGTACAGTACCCCACCTTCTCCTTGAGCGGTAGCACAGATAGTGTCAGAGCTGGAGGGCTGCCAATTTGCATCCTGTGCCAGCAAACCTCAGCTAAGTGTAATCACCAGGGGACCGTTACCAGCCCTTGCGTGTCTGCTCTAATCTGTGCTGCTTCTGACAGCCAGCCAGACCTCCGTGTGTCACTCATGGTTACAGGTAATGAGTCATGCATTCTGTAAGATGTCTGAGAGAGGCTTGTGTGGATTTTTATTTTTCCCCCCAAGCAGGGACATCTGATACCCGAATCTCATGTGTCAGGTGTAACTTTACACCTCTGAATTGAGAGTTTTGCTTATTATTGTGTATTCAGTAGACTACCTCTTGGATGTTCCCAGGATCAAAGAGGCCAGCCCTGCTGGAGGCTAAATAGTAGGCTTCTGCTCCTGGTATAAAGAATTCTTGTGATGTTTTGACATCCTGTAATGCTTTTGTTCATCTGTATAATGTAGAGGCAACAGCTCTGCATTGCAGAACAATTCTAGTCAAAAGAGACTCATGTTAAGAAAGGCAGCTGACACCAGTCTTAATAAAAACTACTTGAAAACTGACATGAGCTTCTGCAAGAGATTCATGTCTGTGCTTACTGTTTGCATAACAAGTATCATTCATTTCTAATAGCAGCCTTAACTAACTATCCAAATTGTTGTCTTTTTGGAATTGGCATACAGGTTCTGCTGCTTCAGAGTCAATAGCTGGATTCTAAAAAGGAACACATTATTCAACATCTTAATTACTTCTCAACAGTACATTTCTCTGACGGCAATTCCTCTGCAAGAGCTCTTTTGTGGGAACTCTTCTTCTGTAATGAGGATTAACTATTCACAAATTGTGGAAAAAAAATACCACACTTAGATATACTGCTTATACCAATAGATACAAAAAGTAAAATGTCTCCATCTGCTTTTTTACAAACATTTGAGTAGCTGTCTTGAGGTCAGACCAAAAGGCCAGCTAGTCCAGGTGCCAAAAGCAAAAGCCTGTAGAAGGGGAGAAGAACAGGGCAAGTACATGTGATGCTTTGCCTTGAGTAACTCTTCAGCCTCCAGTTATTTGAGGCTAAGGGACTTTCTCTAGTGATACTTAGCAACCCTCAACAATTTCTCTTCCATGAACTTGTCTGGTCCTTCTAAAGCCATCTGAACTGCTGGCAGGGATTTCTACAGCATGTTATATGAAGAACCACGTCATCTGGTTTCATGTTGCTTTTACCCTGCCACCTCCTTGTTTTCTGTGATGGCCCCTGGACCTTGTATTGGAGGGGACAGTGAACAGCTGATTCCTAGGCACTTGCTGCTTGCCAGTCCTGACTTTACAGATCTCTGTCATATTCCCATCTCCATCATCTCTTTTTCCAGACAGAGGAGTCCCAGTTTTCTTATCCATTCTTTTGAACTGCCCTTTGAACCAACTGCCAGCCTTTGAAAAGGCTAGAACATTTTCTAATTCTTTTCCATCCTTTTTGAGAGGGAGAGACTAGAGCTGCATGTGCAGTTGTAGGTGACCCATGGATTTAGAGTGACATTTATATAGTGGCTACTCTTTGAAAAGGAGTTAAACAAAAAGAAAAAGAATCCATTTTCAAAATACGGATAAACTTTATACCATAGTCATGGTTTAACCCCAGTCAGCAACCAAACACCACGCAGCTGCTCACTCACCTTCCCCCCCCAGTGTGAGCAAAAGAAAGAAAACTCATGGGTTGAGATAAGAACAGCTTAATAATGATAATAGTAATAATTGTAATGAAAAGGAAAGCAACAGAGAGAGAGAGGAACAAAACCCAGGAAAAACAAGTGATGCAACCGCTCACCACCTGCTGACTGACACCCAGCCAGTTCCTGAGCAGTGAACACTGCCCCCTGGCCAACTCCCCCCAGCTTATATACGGAGCATGAGGTCACAAGGTATGGAATATCCCTTTGGCCAGTGTGGGTCAGCCATCCTGGCTGTGCCCCCTCCCAGCTTCTTGTGCACCTCCTTGCCGGCAGAGCATGGGAAGCTGAAAAGTCCTTGATTTCATTGTTGCTAAGCAGTGTTTATACTAAAACATCAGTGTGTTATCACATTATTGTCATGCTAAATGCAAAACACAGCACTGTACCAGCTACTAGGATGAAAATTAACTCTATCCCAGCCGAAACCAGGACAACCATCCTAAACATAATAGACCACTGAGACTAGATTTATACTGGGGAAATAAATTTTGTCTTTCCTAACAAAAGCTGGTAAAGAGTTTACTGTACAGTTTAGCTATTTTGTGAACAAGGAAACGGGCCAATATCAAATCACTGTTGCCTAAGGTTTTAATGTTGCTACTCACTTGTAGCTTCATTTCAGCAAGCAGATTATTTCTGCAGTATATATGAATGCACTTTCTTTCTGTGTGCATTAAACCCTTTTTAGATATATAAATGTCTTTGAGTCACTGAGCCCAACAAAATACCAGCACAAAAATAAATGAAAATTACTGACCTATGCCCTACCTTAAAAGTCTTACTTTTCTCATCATTTGCGAAGAGGAAGTGTTTCTGGACTGTGTTGTGTATGTGCTCTGTCCAGATGGTGAGAGCCATGTTATGAATGTATTCTTTTGCTTCACAGGTTGAGAAGAGAGTTTCCTTAATTTATAATTTTTTGTGTGTTGTGCTACCTCTCTTAGAGGTTGCAGTTGATGTCAGTGTTGTGTACGTGGCCTTGGAGGAATAATTGTTTGACATAACTTATGGACAGAGGACTGGTGGAACTGAGACACAGCAGTGACCTGTCTATCCTATAAAGCTGGTGATCTTTTTCTAATTTACTCCTGACACTTTCATCCAACCAGCGTGCAGAGGAACCTCACCAAACCATGATTAAGATAGTATCCACCCTGCAGCATTTCTGTCTGAGAAGGAAGGCTAAAAGTGTGTGTGATTCAGACACAAAATTCTGCCTGTTACAGCAGTTATCCCAGCAGCCTGTGGGCATAGATGTACTCAGAGTTATGGGCTTTCAACAACATGATCCCTCTTGTATTTTGTGAAATTTACTGAGCTGTCACGGTAATATTAGTGTGGCAGGAAGAAACGCACAAAGGAGAAGAAGAGGGATGATGAAAATCCGCGAGAAGAATTTGTCTTAAGAAAATATTTCAGAACAGGTGTCTTGAGAATTTCAGGCTTTATAAAGTTTTGTAAGTTTGGGGGTTTCTTTATTTGTTTTTAATCCAACTCCAGGAGCAAAATTCCTGAGGTGGTATTTTTTGTGGGATTCCTGCTTTACTTACTCTCTGTATGGTGGTGAGCAGTAAACCAGAGTTTTGACTTTTCAGAGGAGGGAAGGAGGACCAGAGGCTGTACGCTAGCTTGTTCTGGTTTTCCGTGCCAGCACTGGCTATACCGTGCGCTACTTTTCCCCGTCTTGATGGTAGAAACCTGTGCGACTATTAAGCATGTTTCTTCTCCACAAGGACATGTTTGCTCAACTGTTTTACCTGTTCCCAGTAACAGTGATAGTTGACAGAAGTGCTGTTGTGATGACAGACGTGAGATGTAACTTGTGTGAAGAGGTACTTGGTCCGAGATGAGAAAATGGGCAGCATTTTGTACATACAACCCCTTTTTTTGCCCTCAGATCTCAAAATCCTGCTTCTTTTTGAGATGGGGCTTGTCATAGAGGGTACAGGCTGTAACACAGCTGTAATGGAAGGGTGATGGCATCCCACCTAAGAGGCAATATAGTGAACTGGCATTGCACATACACTTCTTTTTTACATACGTACACGGTTATCAGGTGAAGGTATTTAAATGGAATTAGAGACCTTTTTTGGTTTGGTTCTTAAAAACATTTCTTAAACCAGCAGCAGTGAAGCATCCTCTGCATATTTCTCAGTGATGCTTAGTATATGTTTTTAAAGTA
>NW_008825614.1:15111271-15115578 GCF_000699105.1 Pygoscelis adeliae | reverse complement strand
GTTGGTTGCATCATATCCCATTTCATAGGGAAATTGTGTCAATGACACAAAAGGATCTTGAGAAATACAAATGGGTCTTTTTTTCAGTATTTTGAGGGAGGCTATGGAGATGGAACTCTGCTTCTGTGTGATCTTCTAATACGCTTTTTTCATCAACAAAGGTTTCTTGTGTCTTAACTCAGATATGTGTTATTGTTCTTGAATGGCATGTACCATTTGTATGCATACTTTACAGGCAGTCCCTGACTATGATCCCAAAGAGTTTTATGTTGAAGGAAAGCAATGTAAACAAAAATACAGAGGGTGTACTTATGTGCATAAGGGGTGGGAATGATATTAGAATGAGCTGAATAGGAAAATGAGACTGAGAAAGGTGAACATGCCTTGGTACTTCTAAAGTTTTATTTATTGGTAGATTGGTAGGTGTTTTAAATATCTCATGGAACAGTCACTGCAAACAATATGGATGAATGATCCTTGTGGGAGGAAGAAGTAGGTGACATCTTTGATGGGATAGTAGAAGCATGGTGAAAAAAGAGAGTTAAAATTAAGAAGACCCTAGCAAGCACACTAGCAGCTGCAAATAATTGTCCTTACTGGTGCATCATGAGAGTAATGCAGTGAATTTGCACTACCCTATGCTATGGTGCCCTGGGAATACAGAGAAGGGTTTGGTGGTGTGAATCTCAGATTGTGGAAGGCAGTTTGCAATGTTTAATAGCTTTAAGCCATCCTAAATCAGATGGACTTACATCTTCAACCTACATTAATTTTAAGAATACTGATTCTCATTGCCTTGCTGCATTTAAACTAGTAGACTTGAAAACTTCTTTTTTCTGTAAAGTTTCTTTATCCCGTCATTTTTGTAGCATTCCACGTGCTAGCATGTTAGTAAGGTTATAAGTCAGCAGAACTTCTTTACAGGGATTCCTGTCCTGTTCATAGATTGTGTACCAACACTAAAGTATTATTTTTGAAATCATGCTTTGTTCCTTTGTTTCCTTAGAAATGTATCTTAACAGCCTCTCCTCAATGAGTCTAGCTCTACAAGGAACAAGGCAGGACTGTGGTATAAAATCAATAGAAAATTGTCTTAATGCGTTATTCTTCATATTATGTCCAAATTCAAATGCCACTTGTAGGAACTACAGGAAGAATACTGAGTAAGTGTATTTCTTCTCTTCTGCTTTCTGCTGAAATTATTCACTGAGCTGTGTGTGCAGTATTTGCTTTCTTGAAGACACAGATTTTTGACATTCCTGGTGTGTCTCTGCATCTAACAAAAGAATATAGTGGCAACCATGTTATATTTATGTAACTTGAACAGTACTGAAACTATTAGCTGCTTTCATGGAGTAAGTCTTGACCAGGGTGCACAGACCTTGTAGGCTTCTGTGGAAATGATATGATTTTTCTACAAATTGAGCTTCAGATACCTTTTTTTTTTTTTTCATTCAGTATGTAACAGTAGAATTAAAGCACTGTCTTGACTTACCAATTTGAAATCATCTTCCCCTTAGATTTCAGCAGGTTCTGCATTTGTATAGTAATGCAATGCCTTACGAATGCAGTAGTTTAGACATGTTCATTTTGGTGGTAAGCTTCAGAGTAGTTTATCTTTTCCCTTTCGCAAATATAGAAAGATAAAACAAATGAAAACCTTCTCTAACAACTTACATTTAAAACAAGAAACCTTTGCTAATACTGGTTTTGTACGGTCTTAGGTAAAGGCACTTGAGGCTGATAAAAAGAGGCTCAGTTTCAGCACCTGAACAAGTAGTGGTATCAGCACAAATGTGCTCTTAAAAGAGATTGTATTCTTTCCTTGGTGGTGGTTAATTTATGAATAGTAGATGACAGATCCACACATGGTATTCTGGCCACCTGTCCTAAGATGAGCAGAGGTCATCCAGTCTGTTACACCATATAACTTGATATGAAGAAAAGGAAGAATGTGGCAGGTGGCACACAGAAATTCATAAGAAAATGTAGGAAAGCTCTTCAGTCTGGAACAACACTATTCGTTCGTTCCACTCAGTCTCAGTGATCTGACCATCTAGTCTTGCAGAAAGCAGAGTTGTGTTTCAGTATCCTTCAGACACTTTTCACTGAAAATGTAGATTTTGTTTAGTTTAGTACAGGCAACGTTAGTTGAAGTCATAATGTTGCCATGGTCTAGGAGGTGAAGTACCAGAAGTGTAGATTTTTTTTTTTTTTTTAAGAAAATAAAGTGAGGTTCTGCCAGCTTTGTTTCTGCAGTAGTAATCCTATTAGTATTACTATTTCGCAAATAATGGGTATTATTTTTAATAAGTCGTTTTATCAATTTTTTCATTGAGGACCATCTTTTCATGGTCCCCTGGCCATTTTCAATGGCCTTGAAAGGTCATGAACAGTCAGATATGTTTTTTATATATGTATTTTCACATTATATTTTTCTATCATGGTTTTTCATTCATATGCGCAAACACCCATATACACACATGCATACAGTCTCTCATACTGTTCATATATTGGCTGGAGCTGGTACTGCCAACTTAAGCTTTTTTAGCAGGAGATATCTAGAAATGTTATTATTTGGCTGTACAGAACTCTGCAAGATTTGAATCATTCAGGTCGAAGTTTTCCATTCAAGTTTCAGTTTTATACTGAATCTTTTTTTAAGATTATAAGAACAGCTTGTTCTTTCAAAGAACAAGGTTAAGAGAAAACAGAGTGCTCTGTCCAAATTTTAAAAATCATTTTGGAGAAGCTCTAGTGCATATTCTCAGCCTTTGGGGGTGCAGGGTGGGGAAGGAAAGGAAACAGGACCAGAAGGTTTTTCTGTGTGAGGGAAATGCTTTTGCTGATTCTGTGGGGAATCGCCCATGTCTAAGTTTTAAACCTTTGGGAAAATGTTTGCATGCGATTGACAGAGACTTGTTAGAGGTTTACCAGTTAAATTCTCATAGGATTACACCTGTTCTGTACATATAAGCTCTGTAGAGCTGTACCTTCAAAGCTGAGAGATTTTTTTCTCTGTTGCTGTACACAGAGGCTGTTATGAGGCCAGGTAAAGGAATAAGGAGCAATAAGCCTCGGGTTCTTGGATAGTGTAAATTGGAACTGGCAGCTGGCAGGCAGAGGGAGAGAGGGGCAAGAGGGCAGGATGGAGGGACTGGTTCTGCCTGGCAAGGAAGAGTAAGACCAGATGAGGAGTTTACCTGGCTGCAACTTCAGGAAAACAGAGCCACACGTTCTGTGGTGCCTGGGGTGAGTGCTTCTTGAGGCCTGGGATGGTGATACCTGAGACTTGCCAGTCCTCTGTTGCCACAGGTGTCCACGAAATCCATTGGCAAAGTCTCAGCCACCCTAGCTGCAGACGTGCATAAAAGAATACATCCTTTCTTTTCTTACATCCCCTCCTTCTTTCACTGTGTGTTTGCCAGCTTCTGCATGAAATGAGATGGGTATCCTTGTTCTACAAATAACATTCTTACTTTCTACCCAACTTTGACTAATAGCAGAAGGCTGGGATCCAGCAGGGTGGGAGAGAGAAAGAAGGTTCCTATGGAAGAAATGAATTTATGATTTTGTAACTCAAGACTCTGTTGCAATGCCTATGCATGAAAGGATCCAGTTGTGATTATTCAGACAATCTTAACTGTGCCATTTCTTATAGTGTGAGCGCTTGTCTTTGCAATACTAACAGTCTTTTAATTCAGCTTCTGTGTGGTCTGTCTGCAGATAAACATTTGTGCATACATATGCTATGGTGTATGTACGTGTACACATAAATATATCTGTTTCCATAACTGTGCTTAGATGAAAGGTTATGTTAGACTGCAGCTAGGAATAAGACAATTCAAAGTTAAAAGATTAAAAATTTATATTTTTGCATGTTGCTTTACTCCCCAGAAGGTTTACAAACCCAGTACGTTAGAGTTAACTCTAAGGTATATGTTGAAATGCATGCTTCAGACATGCAGCAATTTTAATAAAACCATACTAGTAATTCCAATATTACTAGAATGTTTGTCTCTTTAGTTGTCCTTGCCCACTCCACCCATCACACTATTCAAAAAGGAGTAGTAACTTTGCAGGTCAAGTCAAGGGTGCTTATGAAGGGGTAGAGCACCACCAAATTTTTTTGTGAAATAGTTGTGCCCAGCACATGGTGAAGACTCTCATCATCTTTGGAGCAAAGGGGGCTGGAGGCAAGGGAGGGGAATGTAGTGAACTAGAGGAATTGATCATCGGGGATCAGCAGCAGGGCTGTATAGGCACGAGGGTGGAGCATGAAAGGGTTCGAAGAAGGGGCTTCAAAG
>NW_008825614.1:15106974-15111254 GCF_000699105.1 Pygoscelis adeliae | reverse complement strand
AGAGCGTCGCACACAGGAATATCTTCAAAGAGAATAGAAGTAATGTCAAACGAATCAGAGGTGGAGGTGGGGTAACTAAGAGGAGTTTCAGTAATCAAAGTGCTGCAAGCCGTCATGATAATTCTGGCAGCAGAAGTGAAAAGTGCCTCCTCAGAAGTATTTTTTTGGGGGAAAAAAAAAAGGCATGGAGATTTGGGGTGTTTTTTTAAGCAAGCAAGATCCTGAAGACAATGTTTCAACTACAAAGCGGGGGAAGTTTCAGGAAGGTTCACTAGGTGGCTGTGACTCAAAAAATAAACAGTTACACCTTCACCTGGTCTAGCTCAGCGGTGCCTTTTTGAATCAGTGGTTGCAGCCATTTACATAAATTCAATAATTGAATCACCCATAATGCTGAATTGAAGGGACTGTTGTAAAGCCCCAGAAAAATGGAGTATAGTGGAAGACATCCAGATCTGTTCAAATAATAAGCTTACTCATTTTGTGAGAAAAGGACCCTGAAACCTCAACCATTGAGATAGCTCTTGGATTTTACAGGAGAGCTTTTATTGCCATCTACTGGTCTAAATAGGCAGTTTGCTTTACTACAACATCCTTTCTAAGAACCATTTGGAAAATGTTTGCTTACTGAGAAAATATTTTGAAGAGATTGTTTCAGAATATTCCTTAGGCAAGCTTATCTTTGGCATGATATCAGACGAGTCTGTTTGTAGTTAGCTATGTTGGCATGCCAAGCTTTATGAAAGGGGGTTCATTTGAACATCTGGAACCTGACGCACCCATAAACGCACTCCAACACATGCTTCACTTTGCAGGAAATCAGCTCTAGGAACACACAGAGGGTTTTGTACGTGTGCTGTGCAGTGGGTATGTGTGCATGCACTTTGAAAACCAGAGTTGTCAACATTTCTTTCTACTTTCAACTTCCAAACTACATAAAATTGAGCGGGACTTGAAGAAAAACTTTCTCTTGATTAGTTCTTCAGAATTTCTAATTACTCCAAAGCCCCAAAAAAATCAGCAGGAGAGCTTGAAACTTGGAGGCTTGATTAAATTAAGTCTGAATCAAGTCATTGACAAGGTGAGATTAGCTTTTTTATAAATAGTTTATAAATACAGTTATAAAACTGCAAGGGCCAGTTCTGTGTCTTTCTCAAGCAAGACGCCCATTGAATCCATAATCCCTTAATAAGATCTCTAGGATAAGTATCTAATTTCTCTAAACTCCAAAGCCTTTTATATATTTTTCTGTCTATTCAGTATGAAATTCCTACGAGGCAGATTTTCAGTTCTTTTCTGGAGGCATCCATGCTGGCTGAAAAACCATTGCCAGGCTGCCATATAACTCAGATCTGCAGAATGTTTATCTTTCATCAGATGAACTAGGTGTTTGTACAAGTACTCCCTGACTCCTGCAGATTTGGGGAGCTCAAAAGGGGGAAGATCAGCAGTGACATTATTCAAATTATTTAAAATCACCTCACTCATTTTGACTGAAAGAAATGGAAGGATGACCTGGCAATAGTTACCATTTCAGTCAGTACAAAGGTGTCTATGGCCTTGCACCCATAAGTACACAAAAAGCTCCTCACACAATGATTAAATCTGAAGAAATAGCTGGAAAAAGATGTAGCAGCAACAGAAGGCTATTTTTTTAACTAGATTTGCTGATTTGGAGTTTTAAACTGTGTGTCATTATACTGAAGTAAGATGACAGAATTGTGGGGGGTTTATTTTTCTTTTCCCTGCAGCGCTCATGTTCATTCCTGAGACTACCACAGCCTGATCATCCTCCTAGTGGCCATTGTTTGCAGATCTTAACCAAAGCCTTTGTACTCATTGTCACTCATGGTTCCTATTTTTTGTCTTTGTTCTTCTCTCACAGCTACAAGCCCCCAGCGTGAAAGGCTTTGATTTTGCAAAGCAGCATCTGGGCCAGCACAATAAAGATGATGTCCTGATTATCCATGAGCCAGCTCCTTTACCAGGACCTGTTAAGGATACTACCCCATCTGAAAATGGAGATGTGCCCAGCCCCAAATCCAAGACTTCCTCAAAGCCTTCAAAGACTGTTCGACACAGAGGGAGGTCAGTTCACAGAGATAAAACAAATTGTAGTAGGTGACAGTTTATTAATGGCTGGCTATTACTGTATTTTTAGGGCAATTTCAGTGGAAAGAACTGTTCCAGAGCTCTGGGACTTGCGTTTTCTAGTGGGCCGTCAGAGTTACACCTCGCTACTCATTAGTACAATGTTGTGAGGATTTAGTGTCCATTTTTCTCTTAAAGGCAACATGCCCACTTAAGAGGGGTATTTAAGACACTACTGGGTTGGCTGGAGTCAAGTCATTGCTTGTTTAGTGGAAACACCAAGTGTATGTTTTCTGATGTATTCTCTTTGTAGTGATCTCTGGCTACTGCGGCAACGGGTGGTTAAAAAGAAACGAAAACCATTGACAAATAGCAGTGTGTTTCAATAATATTAGTAGTGATCAATACATGTATGAGAAGATATAAGATATTATGTATCCTTATAAGTAAGATAAGGAATTTCCAGCAATAAGCGGTATCTCCAAAATTCAGGGAAGATGCATGAGTGTTTTTATTTGTGGTTATCTGGTTGCTTTCATAGCAAACCAGCTTTGGTCAGGAAAAGGAGTGATGATTTACAGCTGTGCAAGTGGAGAAGTGTCTGTCAGCCTTCAGCAGTAATTTCCTAACCTTTTCCAATAATCAAATAATGTGAATGTGTCTTGCTGGAAAGGATTGTGTTTGTAGGATAGGCGCTGTAACCGAGCTATGTAGAAAAGAAGGATCTATGCATTAAAAAAAAAAAGGGGATAAGTGGGAAGGTAATAGGTGGGAAAAAAACGGAGCCCTGAGGAGAGGAGTGCTATGATGAGTCACAAACAGCTCCTCACTGCGGAGCTCCTCTGTGCTCCACTTTCCAGTAATTCTTCTTCCTCTCCCTCCCTCTCATATTTTTCCACTCCTTTGTCTCCAGCTCTGCATCCCCTGTGCTTTTACCTATGTGCTATTGCATGGTGGGAGAAAAAAAAAACCAAGCAAGGGCAGAGTTGAATGAGCTTAGAAAGAAACTAACGGTGGTTCTTCCTGAGCTGCAGGTCTCTGAGACGCAGCTTGCTCCTCTGCTCAACCTTCTGTGCTTCCTCTAAAGCCCCAGTTGTCGTAAGGTACTTGCTTCATCTTCCCTACGTGGGCTTCGTTCAGCTCAGTTTCCACTTTCCCAGATGCTGAGTCTGTCCTCCTAACTCCCTACGGGCCTTGCAAGTAGTAGACTACCGGTGGTACAGTGGAAGGTGGGCAAAATTGCAAAATAATGGAAAAAAATTAGCTAACTCATTTTGGTGTAGCTTAAATAAATTAAAACAAATTAATATAAATCAGAAGGACAAGCGTTTCTGTGTTTCTTTTAAAAAGTTCAAAAGTGACCTAAGACAGCGATGATACTTAAGGGGAGGAGAAGGTATCTATATTCACATGCACATAAGTATAAGAAAGAAATTTAAACTTGAGGCTGTTACTGTATTTCTTCTAGAATAATTCAGAAAATAAAGCGGGAAAAATTTTCAGAAGCCAACATTTTAATGCTTCCCCTGAAGACAATAATGAAGCGTTGATCAAATTCAGAACAACGATATTTCCTTTTTTAACAGCATCTAAATTCAATCACTTCAAAATGTTTTCGAAAGAGAATTTCCCTCCTCTCCCTCATCCTCCCTTAAGAGCAAATCTCCTTTTAGGCTTAACTATGGAGATGTTCCCATCATCTCCCTAACATGCTGACATGCCCACGTCAGCTTGAGATTTAAAACATTTATTCCCTGAGGCAGAAGTTGAAATGTGAAATGATAGTATAGTGTGTTGTGTTGGTTTTAGCTGTTTTCTGTTTTGGGAGGAAATACAGAACTGGATTCATCACAGTGCAATGCAGGACTGTATGTTGCATGCCAGGAAATATAGTTGTGATTTGAGTACGTGTTCCGTATCTGTAAAAAACAACAAACAAGGAAAACAACCGAGTTCTGAAAGCACGACATCTCTAGGCTCCAGCTGAGAGTTGGACCTGTTGTTTTGGCTTGAGAGGATACAACTGCATATTCCTCAGCACTTATAAAGAATGACTGATGTTGACTCAGCACTATTTATGTTCCTATAATTTACTTAATGATAATTTAGATAGACTGAGGAAAGAGTATGAAGGAATACAAAGCACAATGAGGGGAAACAGAAAGTCAGTAGCAGATCTGGAAACAGAA
>NW_008825614.1:15105401-15106950 GCF_000699105.1 Pygoscelis adeliae | reverse complement strand
AACCAAGACAAAAGTGATGGAGACGATAGCTCTGCCCACCCTCTCCACCTTAGAAAAGAGGAGAAGATGCAATGGTGCAGATCTGTAAGCTCATTGAGAACCAGTTCTCCTTTTTTCCCTGCTAATTTTTTTTTTTTTATTGGGATGTGACTTATTAGTATTACAGTGCTGCAGAAAAGAATGAAAGACAGAGTTCAATTAACAGTGCATTGTTCAGGGAGGAGAAAAAGGGGAGTTAAATTTGGAACGTTGCCTGCTGCAACGAGTAGGTTTAACTTTCAATGAACTTGTCTGGCTGGGTATAGTTATCTTAGCCTGTGTGCTCTAGGCAGGTTGATGTTTAGCCAAGAGCCTCAGTAACTAGTTCAGATATCCATCTAGCCCAAGCAAATCTTGCACTTAACAAGGTTAATGCACAGACACGTGCACACTTTCAGTGATTAACTCTCTGCAGGAATAGAATATGAATGTTCACAAGGCAAAATGATCACTAGAGACACTATCACAAAGGCTGATCCTGTATGAAAAGACAGGCTTTGGTGGCAGCTGGGCGGTGGTGTATGCCCTATATTTTTGCTATTTTTATACTCTCTGAATAATTTTACAGCTGAAATATTCTGTTGGGGAAAATCACAGTATTTCTTTGTTTTTCCCGTAATCGCCCACAAAAATTATGAACACTGAGATTGTAATTTGTAGGTAACAAATGTTTTTAAGAATCTCATGACTGCATGGGATAAATACATAAAAGTAGCATTTTTGAATGGGCCTACGTTTAACTAGTCAGGAAAATATTCACATGGACTTGTAACGTTAGCAAGAGAACACGGAAGTTAGCAAGTCTGAATATTAGACTAATTACCTGTATGGGTTTCTTATTTCTAATATAATTCTTTTCTGTCTGAAAAGTAAACTGCTACTTATGAATGCAGAGTTTTTTTCTTGAAGTGCATTTTAAAGGAAAGATTAGTTAATAATCTTTTCACATGTGAATCCTATTGCAGTCAGTTTTCACATGCAACTAACATCATGGCAATGAATATCTAACTATGATAATTTATTATAAATTTACTTATAAACAGAGGAAGATATTAGCAGTCTTCACAAAATACTTTAGCACAGGATTCTTTGCATGTGAGAACTGTGCCCCTTTGCAGACTTATGTTACATGTTGGTTTGGGTTTTTTTTAATGTTTGTGGCAGAGTTTCGCCATCAGACGCTGACTCCACAGCAAGTGAACAATCCAGCGGGAGAGAGACAGGAGAAGAAACTGCAAGACCATCAACTGTTGCAAACGAGGGCAAATCACGCAGAGCAGTGAAGAAGGGTTTGTTACTTTTTTTTTCCTTGTGTGCACTAGCAGTGCTTTACTCAGGTTGAAAAGTTACTCTGGTGCTGTAACTTTTCCAAACTCATGTTTGGCTGTTGATTTTTCTGGTTTGTGTCGCAGAAAATTTTCTTCCTCTCCTTTTTGATTTAGTTTTTTCTGTTGAAACTGAAGATCTACACATTCCTTTCATTCCAGCAAGCTTTTGAAACTAATGGCTT
>NW_008825614.1:15064575-15105378 GCF_000699105.1 Pygoscelis adeliae | reverse complement strand
AGGAATGAATCTTCCCTCCTTTTCTCTCCCACACACCCCTGGCAAACCTCTTTCCATTTAGGCCTAATTGTGGCTCTTGTGGTAGCAGTCTTGCAGACAGTTACATGGGCAGTAGAGGTCACAGCAGGACTTGATGCAGCATGGGTATATGTCTGTAACTGTAACTTCGAAAAAGTGAGATTAAAGAAAAGAGACCGGAGAGGTAAATGTTCTACAAATAAGTTCTAATTCAGAAATCAAAAATGCCTTCATGATTGTGCTTTAGAAAGGTGAAATCCAGTGCTAATACATTAATAACAGTGACATTTTTTTGTAAAGAATCATCTTCGTTCCAGTTAAAGTGCCACCATTTGTCTTGGAGGTACCCTAAGATATATTTCTTTCCTCATTGAAAAGTTGAAAAAACACTGCAAACCCACTTTCATTTTTTAATTGAAACATTCTTTTAAATTCTTTTCCTGTTTAAAAGTGTGCGGTTAACTGTGCGTACAAAAACACTAAGTGTTTTTTCTGAGAGCCTTTTGGGTTTAGATGCCTTGCTCCTTGCTTGAGGTTTTTAGTTACCAGATCTTTGCCTTAAATCACAATAGTCTTCCTAGAGAAAGTTCTGATACTGAATATCTGGTAAAGGAGTTTGTGATATCCCCATCTGTTCTTAATACACATGGCCTTGACAGCAGCAGAAACTGAGAAGAAGAAAATATTGACCACGTCGTGAGCAGTCTCTTCGGTAAATTGAATGTTTTTCCACATACTCCGTGAAGTACCAGCTGAGATGGAAAGATGACTACTGAGGAATGCAGTGCCCCTGAAATTCAGATCACAGCAGACAATCTTCTGGTTTTGCTTATGTTGAAGAAATGAGATTGAGGAATATGTAAGATAGTTTATATTAAACTGCTAGCTCTTGGGTGGCTAAACAGCAAGTTCAATAACGTATGATTCTTAAACTTTCATAATGTGGACTACTCCTGGAAGAGCAAGGGTGATGGAGCAGGCTTTCCTCTGTAACGAACATGTAAGAAAACAAAGCACAGGATCTGCTAATGTGACTAAAAAGTTATACTTCCTAATAATTCAGCAGGCAGCATATGCTGTATGTACTTTACACAATTTACAAAAATAAGATACTGTACTGATGCTATATATGTTTTCAGTGCCTTGGGTTTGCTCTAAGGACCAGAAATGATGTCCAAGTAAATATGTAGGAAAACAATTATGCTATGACAGAGCTCATCTCAGGATGGTTTATGAGTTGCTCCGACCTATTCTGTTGCCCTTATTTAGTGCTCTCCCATTTCTTCTTACCTGGGGACTCCATTTTTGTCTCTGCATTTTCCATCTGGCTTAAAACTTTGTGTAAGGTTTAACATTTCCTTTTGGTGTAGAAGTGTTAGGTATTGCTGCATCTGAATTATCTGGCAAAGGCAGCAAGGATATTGAGTAAAATGTGTCCTTTTTACCTATCATGCTCTTACTGGATCAAATATACTATTTTTTCAGCATTTGGTGCCTCTAGTTTGGAAATCATAGGGACTATTTTTAGCATTCAGAATTGGAGGCACTGTCTGCAGAGAGCTCTCTGTTAAATGGCAGATTCAGCTCCCTTCTTGGGCAGCTGAGGCTTGGCAGTTTGATCCAAGTTCATGCATTTCATTCAAAAGTAAATGCAATCATCTTACTGCTGTGTGTTTTTTCCAGTTGCCATTCCAGCTGAATTATTTGTAATAATTACTGTGTTGTCTCTTCTTTTTCCTTTATGTTGTCAGGAGCAAACAGAGTGGGTAAGTAACCAGAGCTGGTAGTTGAGTACAAATATGAATAGAGGTGCTGGGGTAGCTGCAATTATATCTTAAGGGTGGAAGGATTTGTCTTCCGAGTCTAAAAAAACAAAATTGCTTTTGAGCTATTGAAGTATAAAAAATTCTCAGTAACACAAATTATAGTCATCCAATTTAGGCACATTTTTCTAATTTCCTCCCAATTCTTCCAAATTATTGAGGAAAACATCACTGTGAAAGAAGCAAAACTGAGGCAGCTGTTGGTCCTGAAACTAGCTTTGTATAAACAAGTTAGAGATATTGTTAGAGTTAGCGTCTTTACTGGAAGCCCGAGACAAATGCAAACTACCTGCAAAGAAGCACAAATATTTTCTCGTCAGCTAGTGTTTTTCTGGTCAGGACTGAGACATAGCAAAGACGGGGCAGGAGAAAGCTGACATTAATAATGCATACCATATCTAGTGATAAATTAAGGACTGTGTCCTCTGATAGCAGTTTCCATCTTATAATGGTAGAGAAGGATGGATATAAGGCTGGCAATGATGCTTTCCATTGTTGGGTTTGTACAAGTAATTAATGAGAATCAACAGCTGCATCCTGGGGACATAATCTACTGGGATACAAAGAAATTTATCTGAAACTGCATACTCTGGCATGATTCAAATATCAGTGGATCAGTGGAAGATTCCCATTGACTTTACCTGATTTTGGATTAGGCTTCATGCAGCTTCGTTGCTGTGTCTTTTGTTTTCATTTCAAGAGGGTGCAGGAAGCAATAGCCTTCCTCTATCTCCAACTGTATTTGTTTTCATATGAAATCATACCTTCCTGCAGAGCCATTCATTTTCCTGACATTTCAGTTCAATTAGTAGTTTCAACCCAGGGAATAGTGATGAAGGTTGATCCTGACGTGTGACCTATATGGGCTAGTTGTTTAAACGTGTTCTGTCCAGTATTTGGGTATTAATTCCTCTCCATTATTTCTCAGCCTCAGCTGTCTAGTCTGAGATCAAAATTTCATTCATATAGTGCCATCTGATAGCTTTGTAAGGAAGATTTTCTAACCATGGACAATAGTGTAATATTAGAACTTTGAAATGAGAAATCATTCTTATTCACTCTGTCAAAACTTCTAAAGGAGCTCATTCATGTGTTGAGTTAGAAACCATTTCTCCTTTTGTTGTACGTGTACAGCATTTTGCAGTTCCCAGCTTTCTTATCTACTTTACTATACTTCCATCTTGGTTTGTATTTATAGACACATTCAGTGTATGCACACAGAGAAGATTTAAAAGTCAGATGCAGCTTATGAGTTTTTTTTTTTGTGTGTGTGTGTGTGCATCTTTTCTGCAAAAGAGGATAACATATAATGTTACTGTAGAGCATTACCAAAATTTGACAGTGGGACTTTTGGACAGTTTTACAAAATGAGTTTAAGAACCGTTTCAGCTCAGGGGCCTCTGCCAAGCACTTGTTTGTGTGTGCAGAAGGAAAGGTTTTGGATGAAATTATAAAGATTCAGAATGAATGCTCAGCATAATTGAATATATTGGACCTTGCTAACCAAGTAATATGAAAATAATCTTAATATTTTATGTTGGAGGTCAGTGAGCTTTGATAACTGCTATTAAGACTGGAAAGGTTGGAAAAAATGGCTAATGTACAGGGAAAGTGAGAAAGATGGATGCAGAAGTTCAGATTTCCATTGCACTACAGGATCGCTCTGAGGGATTCACACTAACTACTTAATACATCTTGTGCCCCTCTCTGAGAGGCAATGCTTGCACGCTTCTAAGAAATGCATGAAGATGGGGCTGTGAAGATGACAAATGGTAAAGACCGTATAAATAGCTACAGAAGAGAGATGGATATATTTCACTTAGGCTCTGTGTCTTGCAAAACATTTGGGACACAGATCTTGAGTGGAACTGTTTACCTTCTTTTTAAGGACACATACACAGGAAAGTCACATTTATAAATGATGCATAACATTTATAAATGTGTACACTTGACAATGCATTGATCAAGCTTGAGAAATATGAAAAATAAGAATTTTGCTTAACTTATGGCCAGATTGCTTTCCAGCCCCAAAGTAATGTGCTATGAATATAATAAAGTGTACCATTCCTTCCCTCTCCTGCTCCATTTTTGTGCTAGAAGAGAGAAGCAAAGGAGCAAGTCATCTACTGTGATCTTCTACAGAAGATAGCGTTCACTCCTGTTCTGAACCCTATACTTCATTACCAGCATGTGTTGCAAATGGATCAGAGCAGTGGCTGTTTTCTTTTCCTTCTTGTCTGTCGGAGTTGGATCAGGTTGATCAACAATTGATTCTGTATTGGAATCAAATCAGATTCTCCTTCTGATTTGAATCTGAGAACCACAGCCCATTATTAGAAGTCTGTGCAAGAACGTGGGACTATGTCCCTCTACTGTGTGTGTTCCTCGATAAGACGAGTCACAAATCTTAATCTCTTATTGCCTATGTTTCATGCTGAAAAGCAGTTTGAGGTTTTGTGGCGTTACCATGTGGACAAGACAAAAGATTATTTTGAAAGTCTTCAGTAGTTTTTGCAAGCCTAATCCACATAACAGTCCCTGTTGTTGGCCTAGCTCCAGCAAAAAATACTTAAATATGTGCTTAACTGCAGACCACTGGGGTGATCCTACAGATTTCAAGTCTTTTGAGGGAGATGACCCATTTCTGTTGCAGTGATTAACTGTTGGCAGGACCAGGGGTGCAACTTTCATGTGTTTTGGTTTCCATAATGTCTTTTGCTGATTGTATCTGAGTTGATATAACCTCTTCAACAAATTACAACATGGCAATATTTGTGCATCTTGCTTATTACTATGTGAACTGTTTATCCTGTCACAGAGAAGAAAACAGTACTTTCTTTAAAAGCTTTAATCAGTAAAATGTCTGTAGAATTCTTTGTGTTTTTTGTGGATTTCTAAGGGGGGGGGTTATTTAGTTCATATATCACTCCTCCTATCACTTAAGAACTGCATTTTGCAGTGAGACATCTTTTATTGCTCTTTGAACCTCCATTTGAGGAATTTGCATCTCCTTAAGTACTGATAAGAGGAACTATTAGCAGTATGTACTTGAACAGCTTTTTATAGAGTAAAGTAGATTGAGATTTTGGGGGTTTGCAAATGCCAAGAGCTTGATTTACAGAAATAAAGAATGACCGCTTACCTTCTGGAAATACAGTGGAAAAATGTTTATAATTTGCAAACCACTGGGTAAACTTGTTGTATACTAAATGTGAATCAGCTGGAAGGCCTATAGGGCAAATTAAACACAGATGGAAAACATGACATAGTCTTGTAGCATAGCCTCTGTAGAGCTTAACATTTGACTGAGATAACCCTAGCAGCACTACTTTACTCTGTATTTGTTCTGGTGATTTAGGACCTCCTCAGACCAGCAGTGGAAATGAGCAGCATTCCTCAGCCTCTATCTTCGAACATGTGGATAGGATGTCACGTTCCTCAGATGCCAGCAGACGGGTCCCAAGCAAGATCCAGCTGATTGCTATGCAACCGATGGCAGCACCTCCGGTTCAGAACTCAGTGCTTTCTGATCGAGTAGCAGAGACCAACAAAATTAATAAAGAGGTATTTTTAAAGTGCTTTGAATGTTTGTGGAGGATTGTGTGCCCAGCCAAGAGGGAAGTGAAAAGTATCCATTTTCTTGTCAGGAGTTCCTCGTTAGTTCCTGAGGAGTTCAATTTTGACAGGTTACAGGAATAATCCTATTTCCGTCCAGAGAGATAATCTGACCGGTTTTTTTAAGGTCTTAAATACTGAGAGAGGAACAAATTTGATGGTCAGAGTACCTTGTGTTACCATCCTTTTGCTAGTCAGCAGGACATGACTTACGAGAGTTGTGTTAATGTGTGAGAATTGGAACGTCTGGCCCACCTTGGTTTTCATTCTACACCATTCTTTTGACTTTTCAGCAATTCAGGAAGTGGGTTATACAAACAAGTTATCTCAAGACATTCTAGGGTGTGAATTTGCAGCGCGTTCATTGCTTCCAGCTTGTGATATGTTTATATAACAGCAAACGTACAGAAACTTCCTGCTTTCTCTGAGGCTCATGTTACTGTAAGCAGAATATGAGCACGCCTGGGGCATTAGGAGAGAAGGTAATGCGCTGTAAAACCACATCATACACTGCCTGACAGTACCATGTACCTGCATCCTGGTTTTGTACTGGGTATAAGATGTCATCTTCTCATAATTCAGAGTGGAAGATTACTGAAACCTTTAACTTAATTGTGTTAAGATACTGTGTTTCTGAGTACCTTACAGAAGAGAGGTAAATGCATATGTCTAGTATACATAGGTGAGAGGGGCCACAAAACAGAAATCTGATTATATGGGCAGAAGACACATAATTCTAACTATAAATGTAAAAAGCAAGTCTGGCTTGTGTCCCTTTTATGCTTTTTGGGGGATTTTCATGAGAGAATACACAAACATCAATTTTTATTTGCTTTTTAATTTGCTGCAGCAGATGTGTTCCAGAACTAGTCCAGCACAGGCAGAGCAGTTGTTGCTACCTGATCTGGTGCCCAAGTGTTTTCCATTGATAAGAATTATTTCAGTGAGTGTTGGGCCAGGACTTAAGTGTGGTCCTACAATAGCTTTTCCGAGATCATGAGGTGCACTCTAGGAAATTTGAAAAAAAGGTGGGAGAGAGGCATGAAAACTCAGCCTGCGTGAAGACGTAGAGCTGATAACGCCATGTTCATCTAGGGACCTGGGCCTTTGTATTGCTGCTACGTTTCTGCATAGCTTATATTCTGCATAGCTTCTCATGCTTAGCAGAGGCACCGAGTTATGAGCTCAATTAGCTCTTTAATTTCTTGCTTCTTATGTGGTGAAGGTCATTAAAGGGAATGGGTGACAGACTTCACCACTATTGATCAAATGCATCTCTGTTTGACAAGCAAAGGTAGATGTAGCCTGTACTGGTTAGTCTTATTTTTTCGGAGCAGTGTCACTTCTGGCAGACAGCAGGAGTTTTTTGTGTTCCTCCTGCCTTTTTTTAACAAACTGCCACCTCTCTCTAATTGCACCTGCTGTGCTGGCAATCGTATTATGTATAATAGTACATTACCCGGGGAAACAGTGGGGATACTGCAAAATATCCAAGAAAGAAAGTGTGTTTACAAATTGTGTGACTTATTTTAATCCTTCAGAGATTTGGGGGAGGGAGGGGCAAGCAGGGAATAGAGGAAGAGAGGTTTACAAAAGAGCAGCAAAAAGTTCTGTTTGCAAAAACTACAAATGAAACATGCGGTTGATTTTTTTTTTTCCCCTCCTTCTTCAAGATACAAACAGCCCTGAGGCATAAATCTGAGATTGAGCATCACCGCAATAAGATTCGTCTTCGTGCCAAGCGCAAAGGGCACTATGAATTTCCAGTGGTGGATGATGTGGTAGTGGTTGACTCCAAAGAACAGCACAGAATATACCGCAAGGCACAGATGCAGATTGACAAGATCTTGGATCCTGGAGGCAGTGTGCCTACTGTCTTCATAGAGCCCAGGAAGAGGTAGGATTTCAAAGATGGGAAAGAACAATTTTCTTTTAGAGTCAGCGTCCAAAGTATGTCAAACCTGTACTTCTGAAGTTTCAGAGCTTAAAATCATTTTGATCCCTAGTTGGATTTGAGTTATCTAAGTGAAAAGGTTTGGGTTGTTCTAAACATTTTTATTTATTTCAGTATATGCCAGTGTGTTTCAGTATGTGCCAGAAAAAATTATTCTTTTACAAGTTCTCAGGGGTGAATTCTCAATAAATAAAGCCAAATGTATGAAAGTTGTCTTAAAACAATTTAGTATTTGCGCTGCCATTTGTTTGAATAATTCTTGTGTGGTGTAGAGGGATCAAAATTGTAATGTAAGCACTAAAAAAAGAAACATGGAAAATACAAACTGCAAGAAATAATATTTTTATAAAGGGGGGAAAAGATGCAAAATAAGGAAACCCTTGAACAGCTTACAAAGCATGAAGATTCTGAATTTTAAAGGCAAATTCACAAATCAACAAGATAACCTTTTACATATTCCCTCTGGGTGATGAGGCATGTTTGTCAGCCTCACAGATCTGCCTTCCTGGCATTATATTTCCAGAGAAGGTCTTCCCTGGGCTGTGTTTAGAGCTTATGAATACTGGCACCTGTTCCTGGAGCACTGGTACCCTGTGACTGCTTCTGCACTGATAGAAAGTAGCTTTTCCCCAGCTACATGGGTTCCTTAGCTGGTTTGCCTGGTAGGGTTAAACCCAACATGCCAAGCGCAAAGCCTTGTTGGCAGCGTGGTCTGTTCTGCTGCTGCAAATGTGTCAGACATTGGTCTGGGAGGTCTGGAGAGGCACTGGCAAGGGCTGGAGCATGGACAGCTTTGAAAGATGGATGTAGAAGGGAAGTGACACTGGAGAGAGTTCAAGGGAGGAGGGGGACAGTTTGGAGAGCTGTCAATGAGAGTGTTGTTAGGAGAAGCTTGAGGAGAGAGATTCAAGGCTAACTAATGGGACTGGCATAAAAAACTGGGAAAGGGAAGAGAAACAGGGCTGAGGCAAGGATGGCTTGGAGAGAATGGGCAGAGGAGCTCAACCTTGAGTGGGGTGAGAAGAAAAATTGTAAAAAGAAATGTGATTACCTTTATCTTGTTTGTTTTTTCTCTCTCTCTGCTTTTTGTTTTCTTCCTGTTAAGTTCTCGTGCAAAACGTTCTCCCAAGCAGCGTCGGCGACATCAGATGAATGGTAGTCCTATCGATGCAGAAAAGGACAGGTTAATCACAACTGACAGTGATGGGACATACAAAAGGCCTCCAGGAGTCAATAACTCTGCATATATTGTATGTATGTCTCTTGAATGACAGGAGTGCTCTGATAATTGTAATGGCAGTTGTGACATGGAGAGGTTTTTGGCCTTCTGACTATGGTCTGTAGAGCTAATTTCAGTTACATGTAGTTAACATGTAAATCAAAGTGAAACTAGGATTTCATTGGCTGTCAGTATTAAGCAGTAAAATTCTGCCAAGTATTCCTGGATAATAAAGAGGCCAAGAACCAAAACCTTGTTTTCATTAATGCCACTGTATTATGCACATGAAAATGTGCTTGGCATGTTCCACAATATGTTGAACATAGTTTCATTCTAGTCCAATTTGCTGGATGTTATATATTGGTATGTTACAGAAAATTTCATCCTTTGCTCTCACAGAGTGGAAGACTCAGTTCCTTTCATGAGACATTTTCTCATCTTTAAAATGTGGGAATTAATTATTAATGAAAGAGAAACATGTCTTTGTACTGCAGAAACTTGAAACAATTCCAGTACAATGTCTTGAAAATTAATTTTGTTTCCGCTCTAAAAAAGGCAAAGACACAGGAGAATGCTTCTGTTCGATCATATCCATGTCACAAACTGTATTTAGGCATCTTTAACTTCTAAGCAGACTTTACTAAGCCTAATGCTAATATTGGAAACCCCTGGACAGTTTTCATCTTGAAAGATGGTTTAATAATTTTAAGAATTTCACCATTAGCTGCATATGCAGTCAAGTGACCACAATGTCGATTTCTGCGGTTTCCTTCTGCGTTCAAACAAGAATGTGATGATTTTAATGTCATGCTGCAGCAGAATGAATTATCATCTGAAGCTGTTTAATTAAGATGTGTCACACAGCAAGCTCAGCCCCTTTGGCATCTGTAGCGAGACAGTACTCAGAATGCTAAGTTCCCAACGAAGTAGAGGCTTTTGCATCTTGACGACTGATTTTGCAGTCTGCGCGCAGTGGTAAGAATGAGCTTTGATAATAAGTCTGCTGCTGCAAAGCTCGTTTAATTTCCTGTTACTGATGAACAATAAGCCCATGTGGTAAGATCCCAGGTAGTAATTGCAATGCATGCCTCAGGTATTGCTGCTATGAAGCACTTATATGAATCCCATTCAGGTGATGATGCACCCAAGTTCAAGTTCTGTGCAGCAAACCACTTAGTTGCTTAACAGCTCCCTTTGTGTGTTTTTCTAGGAGGTAATAATTTTTTAATATTACTGCTGATGTGGTCAGTTGTAAGCTAAAGACTGAATTAATTTCTTGGAACTGCAAAAGATGCAGAGAAGTCAAAGATGTAGACAGAGCTGATTGTCTTTTCTAGGTGGAGCAAATGCTCTCTGCATGACTTCAGTACATGCTTGCAAACCGCAAGATTTCTGTTATAGCTGAGTAACTCTTGCACAAAGCTCCACTGCCTTACCTGAGATCAGAGTGTTTCAGATCACACACACATTTGAACAGGTGGTGTCATGTATGTGCATGCATACGTGCATGCAGAAGTGGGGAAGGTAAGGGGCAGGTTTTGTCCAGCACCGGCACTTGTGCCATTTATCTCATTGTGGTTCTGGCAGAGAAAATGTTGCTCAGACTTAAGGCCTACAGGGGCTTGGAAGCTGGCTGGTTAGACCTTCTCTCTGGCTGCCCTTCACATTCTTTCTGTTTCCTCCAGTCTGATCCAGACTTGCCTCCTGAACCTCAGACATCATCTTCAGCTGATCTGGGGAAGTTCCCCGGCTTGCCTTCCCACCCAGTCTCCCAGTACGTCCCACCGCAGCCATCCATTGAAGAGGCTCGGCAAACCATGCACTCGCTGCTGGATGATGCTTTTGCGCTGGTGGCTCCCAGCAGCCAAGCAGCCAATTCCACAGCCGTCACACCACCCGGGGTCTCTGCAGGACAGCCGGTAAACAACACTCCTGCTCGAGCAGGGAGGGGAACCACATGCACCCAGTGGGGATCACCTTATGGTCCAACTCAGGCAGTAAACAACCCATTTAATGTGAGTGATTCAATTTAAAAGGCTTTTCTGGGCAGGTAGTTAGCACCAGTTGAGCTGTGGTCACTGTTATTGTGCCCTTGCTGTCAGGACTTATCACAAATGTGGAACAGTTTCTGGAACCAGGAGAATTCAGAAACGACTGTTGCAAGATGGTGAACTTGCTTTTTAAGCCGTTTGGATTCTTTTCCCTTTTCCTATCCCAACCACAAGAGAAGATAGGAGTTCTCCTCCTTTAGGGTAACTTTTCTGTTCTTCTCAGTTACCATCTTTCACAGATCAGTCTTGTTACGTCCAAGAGTAAAGCTTTATTTTTTAAAATATATGTGCTAGTTCATATTTTGACAACGAAAAAAGAATGTGTTGGGCTTAGGTCATATTTTTCAGCAGGGCATCCAAATGCTTCCAGGAGGTGAGGGATAAGGAAGCAGTATTTCTGTGTATGATTTTTTGCATTTTATGGAGCACTGAGACACATGGATAATCTTTTAGGTAATCTCGCGTTCCACAACAATTCAGTAGAAGTTTCATAATGCCATTGGACTCTTGAGTCCAAGCCTCGTGGCCTTTCTGCTGCAGTCTGATGCTGGTTGAGGTATAAAGAGATTTCCAAATGCAAAGCTTCATTTGCTGAAAGTTTTAAGCTAAGTAGACATTGGAGCAGCCCTTGATCTTGTGCAAGTGAGAGGAAGTATTTTTGAAAGGTTTTTAAGTTAAGACTCTGATCAGGCAGAAGAGAGTGCTAGCCCACTGTAGCAGTGATTCCCAGATCTTGTGCTGCTGGGTTTGTAAAACTAAGCTCTTACGGTTGCAATCAAGTCACACATACAGGCCTAGTGATCTCTGCCATTCGTCACTTAAAAGGCTGACAGTGGACTCCCCAGGGTATGCATTTTGATTTTAATTTGTTTTTTTTCATTCTTCTGACAGAGATACGTGGAATTTGGAATGACTCCGCCAACAGCACCAGGTCTCCTACCAAGGTAGCTTTTCACTGACAGAATTATCATTTATTATTTTCCTTGCAATTCCTCGAGTTCTTACTGGCACTGGTATATTATTATGCAAAGTACTGTAGAAATGAGAAGTAACAGGAGTCCAGATCCAGCCTGCGTAATTTATTTATGTAGCATGAATGATATATGCATGCTGTATGGAATCCAAGCCTCCATTTAAAAGAAATGTGTTTCTAGCTCTTTGGCTATAGAGATACGCTTCCAAATACTGAGTAGACCACTGAGTTTCAGCTTTTAGACAGTCTGAAACAGTTACTCAGATGCATGTAATTCTCCCAGTATTCTCGCTTTCATCTTGTTTCTGTAGCCTCAGGGCAACACTCACTCGCAAAAGCTTGCAGATGACTAAGAGATTCATTCTATTTTTAACCAAGTTGAGAACAAATTACAGACCATGGTGACCCTTGCAGAGAAAGCCTGCCTTGCAGGCCTATTATTATAAAATCAGGAGGGAAGAACAGATTTTCCATCTTCTCCTGGCCTTGCTGTGGGAGAATCATGTAAAGAGAAGAAAACAATTGTCCAGGTGACTGTTAATTACATGTTTGGTATCTGTTTTAACTACACGTGAAGTTGGACTCTTGAGTCGTCGTACCCACTGTGGTCAGACTTGTCTCACCCTCTCCAAGCTGCTGCAGCCAAGGTGGTAAAAAGGTGGCTTCATGCCGCTCTCTCATTACCTTCTTCCAGGTCACCATGTGAGATGAAATCCCATTGGTATCAGTGTCATTCATTAGATTTCACCTAAAGTCTTCACTGCCTTGGAAACTTGATGGTAAAATGGATATGAAGAACTTTCCTTTATCCATTGTTCTGCAACCTGATTTTGAAAAGACCAGCTAGAAAAGGAGGAGTCTCTAAGCACATTTTATTACTTAGGTCTTGGCTGAAGGTGACAGTTTCAGTGTGTGTGGAGCATACATGAAATGCACACAGTATGCAATGCAGTGTATTTTTTGTAATTTCAGTTACCTTGAAGATTGAGCTTTGAGACTGCCAACAGAAAGCATAACCAATTGTTTGTTATTGAGGATTTTCTCTTTGTTAGCCTCTTATGCATTCAAGGGAAATGTGATAAATTAATCATGAAAGTGCTGTAACCCATGTTAATACGCCTGAGCAAGATAGTGTCTTTGCAACATATTTTTTGTTCAAAAGTGTATCAACCTTTGGCATGGACACTCTGGATTTCTTTAAGTTGCAAATTAATGGCATCATTATTAATAGTTCAAATGCTGGCTCTGCCAGTGCTGGCAGATTAAGTTAACGATCTGCAAGGTCGTTGGCCTTAACAGGAAGAATTCCTTTAAATTTTCATTAAAATAGAAGGTTTCCTAAAGCTCGGTCAATAGAAAACAAGGAAAGAGTTGTCATGGTTGTGGAGTGGGGCTTATGCTGAAATTCGGAAGATAATTATAAACAAATTGATAGAGACAGTGCACCAATTAGAGGAAGGAAAAATAACCTGAGGTCAGTATGATTACGTGCCATATATCAATGTCATAGTCCATGGGCTTAAATATCCAATGCATGGAATAATAGTTGGGTGACCGTACTGTTCCCTTCTCTGTGCAAATGCAGTCAGCATCTTTAATGGGGTGGAACCAACCTGGGTTAAAAAAAAAAAAAAATTTAAATGTAAAAGACCTAGGTCACATAACAGCTAGGCAAACATAAAGGCACAATGAACAGCTTTTACCAGAAAATGAATATTGCATCATGCAGCAGAGATAGAGATGCATAGCCATAGTGGGTTAGTGGTGTAAAATTGATTTCTGGGGCGGTATCTCCCCACTTAATTAAATAACTAGAGATTAATAATTTTTTTTGAATGTGCAAAGATGAATTGAAGGGTGGGTCTCAGTGTGGAAATAGGAAGGAGAACTAGAAAGCTTGTATGATACGGATTCAGAGTTGTATCCTGTTTTTATACTCTTCTGTTGATCTCTGACTTTAAAGAGTAGCTATATCTATCTATTATAAAGAAGATTGAGAGGAGAGGGTGATGGGTTATCGAACGTGCACCTTTCAAGTACAAACCTATCGGCAATAAAGGATATACTTCCGGTCCTCTGAAAAATTGGCTCAAAAATAACACATTTGCAGTAATGTTGAGAAAATATTTTCTTTAGACAACATCAAAAAATTGTAGTAATTTATCAGCTACAAGATTCCAGCTCAGCATTGCAGGCATAAAGGGCCAGGTGATCACATGCTTTACTGGTTACAGTAATTAACATAACAGAAGTGACATTGTTAAACATTACCTACCCATTCAGGCATTTATTTTAACTAGCTTGTAAGTCTGGTTGGAAATGGTTTCCTCTGGATCTGCTGAGTGGACAGGTGGGATTGTATGCAAGGGAGCTGGGGAAATTCTGACACTTCCACAATGGGATTGTTGCAGCTTGAACCACTTATACCGCCTCCACTTAATACTGTATGGCAAGTAGCTAGTACTTTAATTTACAATTACTTGTTTGTGCTTTATTGGGGTCTTATTTGGCTTTATTAGGCTATTTATTATTATGTCAGCTTTCTTTGCTATCTGGCTGTCATACAAAGGTGGTTAGTTTTCCAAATAAAGCACAAATCAAGAATAGTTTGAATTAGATGCAGTCAAGGGATTTTCCTGTAAAACAAAAGGGTGTAAAACTGAGGTCTTGAGCAATGGGATAGGTTGCAGTCCATAGCCTAGAAGGGCTTAGATGCCGTTCTCGTAAAAAGCATATAAAATTCGTCCCTATTCCTCCCTTTGTGTAATTTCATGTGCCTGACTTAGGATGTTTGTCTCACTTTGCTTCCTTTATACTCACCAGTGAGAGGCTCCTGCAGAAAATTATTTAGTGAACCTAATCTTTTGCTTTGAATGCCTCCTGAGGAGTGTGTCTCTCTTCTTTGATCATACCTGGAGTCTAAGAGAGACTAGCCTAGTAACCTAAGCACCTGAAGTTTGGGCATCCACACCTCCACTGTATTGACAGGCATCAATAATCCTTGAAAACTCAGCTGCCATCAGTCTTTTACAATATAATCTCACCACGCCAGGGTTAAGATATGCTAATGGGAAGCACAGGAAAAGCAGCGTTTCCATCTTCTCTACTCCTGTTCTGTGAATGAATTATAGGGTTTCTTTTACAAGTCCTATTACCTTGGCACAATAATGAAGTCAGTTCATACGTGCTAATGACAGCTTTGAGTAGTTTGATGAATCTTAAAGAGCAAAGTTTTGAAAATTTCCTGAGAAATTATCAGAACGCTTGATGAAATAATAATTGTTCATGAAATACACATGTAATGCAGTTTGTATTATTTGATTTAGACCAAAACTCTGTGCCCAGAAACTCAAGTAAGTCAGATTTGTTGCTAAGATAAGCAGCTACATCACTACTGAAGTCTTCTTTTTCTTTTTTTTTTTTCATTGAAGATGCTTTTTTTCCCTAAGGGGAAAACAAGATCTATGGGCTTTTTTTCTCTGCACTGGGAGACTGCAACATGTGGAAAAACACTTGTGTGAAATTTTGTTAGAGTTTCTAACTCCTATTCCTGTGCAGCGCAGGTCATGAAGGAGGAATATATTCCTCAGATGTAATTATTTTCTTTAACATTTAAGGTCAAAATGTACATTAAAAGGCATCATAAAGGGTTGTTGTATGAGGTACACCTGCATTACTGCTTCTAATTAGGTAATTCACTTATTGTAATCTTGAGTCCTTACTTTTCCACAGGCAGAACTTTGGGCCAGGTTTTCTTCAACCTGCAGAGTTAATGCACCCAGACCAGCAGCCACCTGAGGCTCAGTATTCCTCCAGAGGGATATACTCAGAGGAAATGCCACCAGTGGCACGGCCACGACCAGTTGGAAGCACTGCAGGTACACTTCACTTAAGTTGAATATGCGCTAAAATGACTGATCCTTTTCCGTATCTGCTCTTACACTGAGGTCACCATTAAGACGTCATTCTCCTTCAGCTACTACACTTGAAATGTGGTCCTTGTCTTCACTGCCAAAAAAAAGTGATCACAAATTGAGGTTAACTTTACATCCATAGGACCTTGCAGAAAAAGGCAGTGCTTTGCCACCTTTTTAGTATCTTACAAGTATTGGTTATCACAGAGCGTATTTTCAAAAAAACCCATTCTCCAAGAATGGAAAATTACTTAATTGTTTTAGAGCATACAGTGTATGCTAACTTTCCACTGCTGACTATTTCTTTTGTGCTAAATGAGCTAACTGATGCATCCCAAATTAGCCTGCTAAATAACAATTTTTTTAATACTTTTCTGCATCTTTCTTTCTCATTTCTCTTCCTAGAAATGTATGCATAAAAGCAGGATCTTTTAGCTTCTGATGATATTATCTATTGCTGCTGTCCCATATGAAATCATCTTCCCTGATTTCATTGTGAGATAATTTCTGTAGCACTCATCAATGCTATCATGAATAAGATTCTAACATCACATGGCAATTAAGCAGCAAACACTGATTCTGAGAATAAAATATTCTATTCTTATGCAAATGCCACAGTTAATTTTCTCCCAGAGAAATGTTTTCTTCCTGGGGAGTTGAAAAAGACTGGAAATATGATCATATACTCATGTCAGAGTCCTAGTTTTGATAGCTGCTATCCTCTCCCTGTAGATGTTAAATGAATGAGAATGACAGGGATGTAGTGAGTGTTACAGTTTAATGATGATTATTTTATTGTCTGATTCACACTATTCTCTAAATGTTTATGTATATTCTGCTTTAAAGTTTGGAGGCAATTCAGATTATTAGTTCCTGTCCTTCAGGTTCATTATGTGCAAATATCAAACTTCTCAAATATGGGTTTTTTGAGGGGAAAATATGAAAGTGACCTAACTGTCCATCACGTAAATCACACTGTTTTTGTCTTTTCCTCCCTTTTTGTACATACGCACACAGTTTTCTCTTATGTATCTGTGGGTTTATTAAATGTTTCTAATGAATAATAAAATATAATAATAAAATAATTTTTGTTTCCCTGTGGGAGGAAATTCAGGAAAAAGGAAAGCTGGCATGTTGTTACATGTCTCTTGCAATTAATGGTGGTGGCTGTCCTTGCATGTGTTTGAAAGCAGCGGGAGGGAAGGGAAAGGAGAAAGGAGGAGGTTAGCTTTCAGGCTGAAAGGAGATACAGTGTGTTCTGACCTTCTTGTTAGTCAACGACAGCATCGTTTAATATTTAACCACAAAGCAAAGCTGAAAGAACCATACTCTTACATAGTCATGTATTTTGTTCTTCTGAGAGATGGAATAGAAAACAGTCTGAAGAGTTAGGATCTTGCCAGTGTGATGCAAATAAGGTGTACCACAGGAGCAAGTGTCTTCTCTTTGCTGCTAAGTAATTTACATGAAAGCATTGCCAGGGCTTTCAGTAAACGCTGTTTGGAAAGGGCTGGCATATTTTTTGAATGAAGTGTAGTCCATGTCTGAGATGCATGTATCTCAATCTCTTCTTTCAGTGCAGTGGTAATGAAAAGCATCACACTCAAATGAACTCCACAAAATGCACGTAACTTTTCCTTCTTTATTCTACACTGACAGCCTTCTTTCTGCTGATTTTTTTATTAATTGCACAGAAACAGAGCTCCACTTTCTTCTTGTCTCCTGCTTCCAACAAAGTTTTATATTGTCATTTGTCTGCCCTACAAACTTTACTGTGTATAAAGATGAAAAAACAATATTTGCTTTTAAGGTTCTCAGATACAGCACCTCACTCAGGTGGGAATTGCTAGCAGGATCGGAGGTCAACAAGTGGAGATCCCCTCAGGCAGAGCAGGGCATGGCCAGCCGGGGGGGCCAGGGTGGCCGCAGTACCGTGGAGAGGATGAATATGCTAGGCGAGATGCAGTGAGTACTGTGTTACACATTTGCATAGTTTCTGAAGTAGTGATATGTTCGGGTATTTTTTTTCCTGCATTACTGTTTGGAACTTTTTCCTCCTGGAATACTTTCAGTTGCTTCTCTGACATTCTTTGCTTTGCTCTTCGAACGCTTGTTAGCTCTTCTAACTTCTGCTTGCTGTTTTTTCACCTTTGCTTCTCTCTAACTGCTTTCTCTCACTTTACCCTAACCTTTTTTTTTTTTTTCTCACTTGAGGCCTTCACCCATTAATTGCAGTTCACCCAGTTCTGCTTCTGAGCTCCAGCAGAGGTGGATACTGCTTTCCATTTTCTTCTTTGAAATAATGCCTCTGTATTTTGAGATCATTGTAAGTAGAAAACATTGAATTAAATTGTCCCAGACTACCGTCCTACTTTGTATTGGTATAGTTCTTTTGTCTTCCATATCAGTGCACAACAGCAGGAGTCAGGGCAACAGAATAAGGCACATATTTCATGTAACAGTAGAGGTGTTTCTAAACAAGTTATTTTTCTAGCCTCAGTCAAGAGGATGTGGTAAATTAATATGTATTCATTTACCAGTGTTGCCTAGGCAGCCATCATGATTTCATGTTCTTGGCAGTCGTGCTTCTAGAGGTTGACATTGCTGATTCAACCAGATACGTGAGGTTGAAGATAGTATATGGCCTTTCCAGGAAAGATACAGTTGCCTGCTACCAGTCCATGTTTGATGTACTTGCATCCTGAAGCAGACTGACCTGTGACAGCTTTATTGTAGTACTCTTGAGGGCAACAACTTCATGCTCCTTCTTTTGCTCAAACTTTCATTTTTCTGGTTTCTTCCTTGAGGGAGGAAGGAAGGATCTCCTCCTTTGTATACTTAGGGCAGCGTGTGTTCACGCTACTTGAAGTTGCTTTGCAGTATTGCATGATCTCAAAATGGCTTTACATAAAGGAAATGCAACAGGATGGGCCTCATCTTTAGATTTTGAACTCCAAATGAACTTGAGCAGCATAAAGCTTTTGAGAACTGGGCACACTAGAGACAAACTCTACTTGATACTATTCAAAAACTTTAACTGTCAAAGCCAAAAGATGTATTTGCCTAACTTAACTTACTATCTGTGCTTGGAACTGTGGTATTTGAGTACAAGAACATCATAATTTCAGTTTACATCTAGAAGAGCACTTGCATGAGAGATCTTAGTGTCTCCCCTGTTCCATTTTCAGAGGCATCTCTAGGTTACCCTTCATTGGCCCTTCTTATCATTTGTCTGTCTTTTCTGAAAATGACTTTTCTTTTCTAGATCTGTGGGCCTTTCCCTTCTGTCCCCCAAGTGCATGTTCAGCCATTACTTACTTAATATTTTATTATTTGAACTGCTAACATATTACTGAAGATTCGGTTATGGACCCATTATCTGAGATGCTATGCAAACAGTTGGTTTTGACATCACTTACCTGCACAACTTTCAAAGATTCATTGCCCAATACAATATGATTTGGTTGCAGTTTGCACCTTCAGTCACCATTTCAGATGGGTACATGTCACCTCAATCCAGGTTGACTTTCTTTTAATTAATCAGAGTTTAAACACTTCCTCAGCTTTGACAGAACTTTTTGCTCACTGGTTGCTGCAATTCATATGTTACTGCAATGTGATTTTTTTCAGTTTGTTTTTTTTTTTTAATAAAAAAAGCACAAGGAGGAGATCATAGACTAAAACTATCTGAGTATGGTGTCATTTAGTTGTAGGAGAGCTCACCTAGTCCCTGCACTTTCCTTTTCCTATGAGGTATTCTTCCTTTTTTTGCAAAGGATTATTCCCATTAAAAAAGAAAAGCATTATTAGATGAGCCCTAGTCTTGTAGTTTTCTGTAGTTAAATAATTACCTTCAGAGTTTGGATTCCTTCACTAGTACAGAGCTCTAAATTTGTCTTTCCTCCTTTTGGAAAGGAGGATTTACTTAATGACAGTCATGTTCCTTATGGTGCAGTATTCCACTGATCCTTTGCAAACAGTCTTACTGTTCCCTCATTCTGAGCAAGTTTCTAAAATTAAACTCTGCATTTAGGAAGATTAGATCTAGAGCGCTCTTCTCACCCGCAAACTCGAGAGGGATCTGCATTTGTGTTCCTGCAATGGAACCTTTACCTCACAGTATCCTCACCTATTATTCCTGCAGTCAACACCTGATTTTTCTGCTGGAATGAGACCTCTCACTTGTATCTCCTGACCCAAAGCCAGTGTGCAGGTTACCATCAATTCACCTTGATCCTCCATCTAGAAGGCCTCGGCAACCCGGATAACTACAGCATTTCCTTAGCTGACACAAAATACGATACTGAGCAAGTGGTCATTTGGGCAGCAGAACAAATGAAGCCTGGTTTCTTACGGGTGTAGTGTCTTGCATACTCTACCTCCCTACCACCACCTGATATCACCTCCTATCCATCTACAATCCCCTATAGCTCTCCACTGTTCTCCCAAGTCTTCAGGCTTCCAATGTTTCCCCCAAGCCACCCTTATCCTTTTACTCTATTTTTATACTCCAGCTGCCCACCATAGCGTCACTAAACCATCTCACCATACTTCAAGTTGTCTCTCATGTCCCCTAGCTATCTATCCCCTGTGACATACATGCTGGCTGACAGGTCCAGCTAAGCACAGCCTAACCTGGCCTTTCTGCCACTCAGAAGCAGATTCAATGATAGCACAAATCAGGTTATGTCTAATTAGCTACCTATTTTTGTGAATTTTAGAATATATATCTGTTCATACATATACATATATACGTGTGTGTGTGTGTGTTTATATATCCATTTGATTTAGTTTAAATTGGCCACAGAGTTCAATAGTTATTAAATGGAGATTAAGAAATTCACAATGTGATCTCATAAATCTTCATTCCTTAAGAAGGAAGATTCAATACAGATATTTTTGTCAGTTATTTTTTACTGTTGTTAATTATACAGAAGTTTCTATATAAAAATATATAATTTATAGATATTGTATAAAACTATATATTGTTACATATATAATATTATGTTTTATTATTTGAACTGCTAACATATTACTGAAGATTCGGTTACGGACCCATTATCTGAGATGCTATGCAAACAGTTGGTTTTGACATCACTTACCTGCACAACTTTCAAAGATTCATTGCCCAATACAATATGATTTGGTTGCAGTTTGCACCTTCAGTCACCATTTCAGATGGGTACATGTCACCTCAATCCAGGTTGACTTTCTTTTAATTAATCAGAGTTTAAACACTTCCTCAGCTTTGACAGAACTTTTTGCTCACTGGTTGCTGCAATTCATATGTTACTGCAATGTGATTTTTTTCAGTTTGTTTTTTTTTTTTAATAAAAAAAGCACAAGGAGGAGATCATAGACTAAAACTATCTGAGTATGGTGTCATTTAGTTGTAGGAGAGCTCACCTAGTCCCTGCACTTTCCTTTTCCTATGAGGTATTCTTCCTTTTTTTGCAAAGGATTATTCCCATTAAAAAAGAAAAGCATTATTAGATGAGCCCTAGTCTTGTAGTTTTCTGTAGTTAAATAATTACCTTCAGAGTTTGGATTCCTTCACTAGTACAGAGCTCTAAATTTGTCTTTCCTCCTTTTGGAAAGGAGGATTTACTTAATGACAGTCATGTTCCTTATGGTGCAGTATTCCACTGATCCTTTGCAAACAGTCTTACTGTTCCCTCATTCTGAGCAAGTTTCTAAAATTAAACTCTGCATTTAGGAAGATTAGATCTAGAGCGCTCTTCTCACCCGCAAACTCGAGAGGGATCTGCATTTGTGTTCCTGCAATGGAACCTTTACCTCACAGTATCCTCACCTATTATTCCTGCAGTCAACACCTGATTTTTCTGCTGGAATGAGACCTCTCACTTGTATCTCCTGACCCAAAGCCAGTGTGCAGGTTACCATCATCTCACCTTGATCCTCCATCTAGAAGGCCTCGGCAACCCGGATAACTACAGCATTTCCTTAGCTGACACAAAATACGATACTGAGCAAGTGGTCATTTGGGCAGCAGAACAAATGAAGCCTGGTTTCTTACGGGTGTAGTGTCTTGCATACTCTACCTCCCTACCACCACCTGATATCACCTCCTATCCATCTACAATCCCCTATAGCTCTCCACTGTTCTCCCAAGTCTTCAGGCTTCCAATGTTTCCCCCAAGCCACCCTTATCCTTTTACTCTATTTTTATACTCCAGCTGCCCACCATAGCGTCACTAAACCATCTCACCATACTTCAAGTTGTCTCTCATGTCCCCTAGCTATCTATCCCCTGTGACATACATGCTGGCTGACAGGTCCAGCTAAGCACAGCCTAACCTGGCCTTTCTGCCACTCAGAAGCAGATTCAATGATAGCACAAATCAGGTTATGTCTAATTAGCTACCTATTTTTGTGAATTTTAGAATATATATCTGTTCATACATATACATATATACGTGTGTGTGTGTGTGTATATTTATACATCCGATTCAGTTGAAATTGGCCACAGAGTTCAATAGTTATTAAATGGAGATTAAGAAATTCACAATGTGATCTCATAAATCTTCATTCCTTAAGAAGGAAGATTCAATACAGATATTTTTGTCAGTTATTTTTTACTGTTGTTAATTATACAGAAGTTTCTATATAAAAATATATAATGTATAGATATTGTATAAAACTATTTATTGTTACATATATAATATTATGTAATATATTGATGTGTATTTCTGTTAGTAAAAAAATTTAAAAGTTAAAAAAAAACAGCAAAAGTTCTTCCAACCTTTTTACTCTCCTTATTTTGCTGTTGTAGTTTAATATAGGTTAGGTTTCTGAATCAATCTGGTTTTGAAAGTTCTCCGACCTGTTTAATTCTGATGTTATATATGAGATCACAGAATTACACACTTTTGTTTTTCTGAGATATTTAAGAAAACTTTGATAGCCTTAATGTTAAAAAACCAGCCATTGCAGTCATCAGATGTTCTTCCTAACTTCCCTTAAGAAACCATTCTTATGGTGCTCATTCAGTGCAGTATGAGATAGGAGCTGAATCACGTAATGCATTTTAACGTGAAAGTAACCTGAACATGACCTTTAAAGGTCCCTTCCAACCCAAACTATTCTATGATTCTATGATACTTTAGGTTGCTGTTAAGACTCATGTGTCAAGGAATGTTTGCTTTTAATATTTTTTTTATATCATCTCTTTTCTATAAACCCACAGAGTACTTGTCAGGTTTGCTAACTCTAGACTGCACATATGAATCAGTTTCAGGTTTCACTGCCAAATGAATAATTCTGAACAATCAAGAGACCCATTCATTCCTTTCTGATGCTAAAATCGCCTCCCTTTTATAAGAAGTAAGACAGGATGTTACTTGGAAAACCTTCTTTACCTATCATTCTTCTATTAAAGCCTCTCTTCCTCTTAATCTCTCGCCCCAAATTAACTGTGTAAATGATCAGTGCTGTACACGAGCTGTGCAAGAGAGTCAGAATCTATTATTAGTTCTACTTTATACGAAATGGCTTGGATTTTGTTCATTTATATTATGAGAGATGTTAAGGAACATACTCTCATGCATTTTTGTGTTCCCTGCACACTGCTGCCACAGTCACTCTAGGTCCCCCGCACCCTTCCCAGGCTCTGCTTTGTAATCCCTTCATTCCCCTCCCCCTCACCCCAAATCCTCTTCTGGCTGACCTTGCTGTCCTTTCTTCCCTCATCAGATTGCTCTCTCTGCTACTACTTAAGGCTTATCCACAGAGAAAAGATAGTGCTCACTAAATTGCGATAACTGTGATCTGAACTTGGTGCAGCTAGCTGCTCCTCATCCCCAGCGCAGACCCTTTGAAAGGGGATTATGCTGCTTTGCTCCCAGTTGTGCGTTCAGCAGAGTGTGTTCAAGTCCTTCATGTCCAGTGTTTTCTTCCGGCTGTCTCAGCCTTCAGCAATATGAGGCAAGAGGAAATGCTTGCTTTAGAGATGTCAGCTGGAATTTAGATTTTTTGAGATGTACCTCGTTTGTGTCCATACTGGGAGTCAGTGCAGTCGCCTAGTGTACTTAAATTCATGCTTTGTTTTAGTGTAAGCAGATTTTTTTCCAGATAGACAAGCCCAGAAACTCAGGCTTCTGTTTTGTTTCTCTCTTGTTTTGTTAGAAAATACATGTTACTGAACAAATGCAGAATTAACCCCTTTCGACCCTGAAAGAATGATTGTCCCTAAACTGGGATAGTGGTTCTCAGATATGTAAAACAACTGTTGAGTATAGAAAAATCTAATCCTTCCAATTTGAATAATTTTCTCCTGCTGCTTCTTCTGTTGACTGTGTTTTCCTGGGCACTGGTCAGTCACAGGGTCCTCACAAGTGTACAGTCTGAACAGGCAAGCCAGGCAGAGAAGGGGAAGGTTAAAGTAGTAGTATCTCTATTTATAGATAGTATGGACAAGTGACAGCTGGGAATAAAGTGAATTGCCTGCTGTCTTCTAGGAAGTTGATGGAAAGGCAAGGAAAGATAAGCCAACTCTGTTGACTTCCCGTTCTGTGGTTTTTCTTCCCACCTTCTTCCACTTCAGTTTCTAAACATACCATAGATTAGAAAGGGGGTCAGACTTTTTAATGGAGATTTTGAAAATCCCTGAACTTGAGGCAGTCCAGCAATTTTGTGTACACTTGTTTTGTGCTCCATAAGAGGAATCACTCATTCATGCAACAGAAGAACAGTGGCAGCAGATAGAAGCATCTCCATGCTGCTTTCCCTCTGTTCTTTGCCTTTTTGCTTTCTTGTCTTTTCTGGGATTACCATGTTTGTTCAGAAAGTGCAATAACGCTTTCTACCTTTTTCTAGACGCATATGCATGGACACCAAGAATATTCCTCCTCACCAGTATTCCAGATGCCGAGGACTTCAGCCAGGCAGCCTTCAGCACCCCCTGCTCAACTTCCACACAACAGCCTTCAGGGCCAGGGCCTTTGCTACACCACCAGTTCCACTGAGGACCTCCAGCCCGGTCACTCTTCAGCCTCTCTTATCAAAGCTATTAGAGAAGAACTTCTACGACTTTCTCAGAAACAGACGACAGTGCAGAACTTCCATAGCTGATTTAGCATTCCCTTGCAAATCTGCCAGGTATCTGCTTCCTATGGAAGCAAAGACTTAGAGGAAATCAGCAATGTTCTCTCAAAAGAATGAACTTCCACAGTTCTGTTGACAACACTCCGGAAAAAATGAAAAAGGCAGCAAAATGAGGATAGTAAGGAGAGATGGGGGACAAACAGGGAAAATCATCAGTGTCATCACAAGTAATATTAATTAATCTGCTAATATTACGGTGCTCCTCTTCTCTCCCTACCCTCATTCAGCCTAACAAATAAATAAAACCTTAGGTCAAGAAGTCAACAATCCAGCAACAAAAAAATCACAGGAACAAACTCGAAGTATGATAGACTCCTTTTTCTAAGGAAGCAGGCGAAGGTTTGAATAAACTAAGATGACATTTTGCAAGAGATTACAAGTATTCTGAACTCTCCAGTGCTTACGGGGAACTGGTTTGTGTTGCTGTTCTGCAAGATTACAAACTGTATCAGCTCAAGGGTGTCGAAGGTGTGATCCCACATAAGAATCGCTTTGGTTGTCAGGAACAATGGGACTACTTAGAATAAAGTCTTTATGAGCTACATGTAACAAACTGGAACAATAATTGTTATAGCTCTGTGCTTCCAAATGGAGCTACCCTCTGCACTCTTCCTTGTTTTCCTTCTGGTGCTGAAGCTTCAAGTGTTCCTTCATCTTCAATGTTTGCAAAGTGAAACATTGGCCTTGTATAACTAAGAAAATATCTGTAGACTTATTCAGGCTGGAAAAACAAAGCAAAGCATCCAAACAGAAAGGGCTTGGTATTTATTTTGTTTAAGAATTATTGAAAACTAGGAGAGGAATACTCAGCCACAGTTGAATTTGAGGAAATGTGTATGTATATCTTTAAAAAATATATTTACATTCTATACGCTCTTGCAAGACCAGCGATAAAATATTGCCACTCTGTAGTTTGCTTTGTGGACAGAAACCAATCCAGCCTGACTGGTACAGGGTCACCAGCATTACGTTATAAGTTGATGTCCTAAATCATTGCTTATGTTTGGATCTGAATAATTTTAGTGAAAGTCAGTGACAGTTTAGAGCATTAACATAGGCTTAGATTTGAGGTTTTGAGACAGTTTCTATATTTATACTTGTTTCCACTGTCCCTTTGGACAAAGAGTAAGCATTATCCCCCATGGTAAGAATGGTACGTGCCATGGAACTGTTTGTTGCTGTTTTTTCCAGAGTTTTAATTTAATACTAGCTATGAATTTACTAATATTTGGCCATTGCATAACTGTAACTGACATAATACATACAAAAATTTTACTTAAGTCTTGATTTGTTGGAGTGTTTTTATTTTCAGATCAGACTGAACTAAAGCTAACAAACTGGCACAGGGATAGAGGGTAAGCTCAGTGTTTGTGAGGCGGCTTGGGAGCCTTGCCCTAGGAAAATGAAAAGCAAAACTATTTGGTGCTACAGTGTGGGTATTTCAAACACTAGTAGATGGTAGTCACAAAAGGTCTAAGGAACAGTAGTCTGCCAAAGAGATCACTGGGCAGTTGATCAGGGTAGGGCTGCATTTGCCTCGCTTGCTGGGGTAGAAATGGCATTGGTAGAATACAGGTATATAACACCGGTATGGTATGGTGGTCTTTGGCTACCAAATCTGTTCCTGTTCCAGTGCACAGTTCAATACCTGTGACAGGACTAACTCAGACTGAAATGAAAACGGGTAGGAGGACACCGTGGAAGAACCCTACGTACGTTGTTCATGAAGTGTGTACATAATATTCATTGCCAAAGCCAAAACTAGGAAGCAACTGGCTGCTCACCGAAGTGGGAAAAAAACGTGGTATGTTTCCCCTCTTTATTAGGAAGCTCAGTTATTTTCCTGTTTACCCATGATCATCAAAAGGCTGTATGAAATTGTTTTGAGGGACTTACTGTAGTGAAGCAGTCTCAATTAATTTCCAGTTCCCTGGCCAATACTTAAAGCCCTCATGGGCACTGGTTGAGGTTTGAATGGAGTCAGAAAACCGGCATGGTTGTGAACAGCAGTACCAGCAGGTTATTATGTTTTGAATTTTTGTGTGATAATCACTTCTAGGATAAAAATAAAAAAATATTTATTTTTTGCCAAGTTTGTAAACGTGAATGTTGCCAATACTTCTGCAAAATGTCAGGTTTTGCAGAACGAAGGGTGTATCAGGCAATGTTCATTTGGTCTTTTTGACAATGCTGAAGACTGTTCCTAAGTGTTCCCATTAAAACCATCTCTTTCATAGCCCACATCCTTCTCCAGCTTAATTCTGCGGTGAGGCCAGAGGCCAGTGCTTATAATACTAGCATGTTACTGTGACTTCATTTCAAGAAAATGTGGGCTTCTAGAAAGTAAGTTCATTGTCTGGCTGCTGGTTCCAGCTATTTAAAAAGGAATATGAAATAAGAGCTTTGAGAGTTAGAAGTACTTAAGCCATTTCTCATTCATTTTTGCTAGTGATGGTGGTGCTATTATGCTATTGCATCTTTTTATGTTTGGAAGAATATCCTTTTTCTTTTCAGTCCTAAATCTTACGAAGAACATGTACGGGACAAATACGTAGTGGTAAATAAAAGAGGCTTTCTGATGCAAAAATCCCTCTTTAAAACCTTATAAGTTCACGGGGAGGGACACTAAAATATAAGAAGTTGGAAAGGTATGTTTGGAAGTTACGTTCTCAAACTGGCTGGAGGCCTGATCCACTGTTCACAAAAAATGGTATGGCATAGTCTGTATCTTCGTATAGTAAGACAAGTAACACATAAGGCACCAGTTCCAAGGATGGTCTTAACAAGGAAGACCCACACTTTACTTTCTGCAGCTACAGGAAAAGCTGAGTTTTTCATGTGCTCCAAAAGGACTCTGTGGAATGCATGTGCCAAAATGTGTGTTTCCATTTGGGAATTCAGGGAAAGAAATCTCTCAGCTTCTGCATCCCCATGTGCTTGAGCTCTTTTGCCAAATTTTTTTATTGCCCTATTAAAAGGGGAGGAGGGGGACCCCAAACCTTTTTTTCTGAAACTTAAAGTATCCTGAATTTAAGTATCTGGATTAAAGTATCCTGAATTTAATGAATCTACCAGTTTCTGAAAACACTGATCAGATGAGAAGTTGGTACAGGCACAGAAAGCTGTTACCAACAGCTACATCCATTTCCATGACTAAACCATCTGGTTCATGGAATCCTCAGGCTCTTCTCTTTCCTCACAATTTTCCTTGACATTTGTGTTTAGTCTGTGTTTAGTTTGGCATATAGAAGAACTTGGCAAGATGAGAACTACGTAATTTAGCTTGGTTGGTTTGCTTTTCCTTTCCACGGCCAAAATGTTGACCTCTAGCCTGCTTCTTGATTATCTTTGGAGCTAAGTGAAATTTTATAATTATTTTTCATACGCTCAATTTGAAAGGCGGGGCACACTTCAGTACTATAAAATATTCTCTACCAGAATGTGACATGTGGTCCTGTCAGTGACTATGGGCATGTGGCTCAAGAAAGAAAACCTTGCTTTTAGGAGGAGTGAGTTGCATAGGTGCTGGACTCATAATGTTAAATATGCGCCCTTTGGAGCAGTAAGTGGAATTTCACTGACCCTTTGCAATGTACTGTACTTGCAATGGTTTGGAACAGGCTTCATATATGGTGGTTGGAGAGCAGCAGCATCACACAAGGTCTGTGTATCACCTCTGCGCCCAAAGGAGTGGTTGGCGAGATGTTGGCTACCCCAATAACATGCACCTTTATGCACACACATAAATACGTGAATAGGCTGATCACCCAAAAGTGCATGTTCCTACCAAGTGCTGAACCCGGTGCCTTTAAATTAGACCACTGACAGCAGGGTTACAGCGTTATCTTGGAAAGAGGCTGTTTACAGGGGTCATAACTTCCCAAGAACCAAACAGCTGACACTGTTGTGTGGTAACTCACGGCTTGAAAGTACATTAGATGGATTACACAAGGAAGCTAGTATGTATTTGAGCCCAAGTGAAGTCACCAGTTGTGTGATGCGGATGGCAGTAGGCAGTTGAACTCATTTTTTAACTCTTACCGTCACTACATTCTCCCCTTTTTAAGCTTCAATAATTTTTCAGCTCAAGGAAGAAACGGGCATTTCCCATTCCATGCCTTATCTAGCAGTTCTTTGTTAACAGGTGTCAGTCCTTGAAAAAAACATACCTTGGCCAAGAGCTTTGAAGCAGCAGCATGAAGAACATTTGTGACTTTGAGGTGGGAACCTGTTGTGGGCCATACTTTTGCAGAAGTAAATAAATAAATGGATTTAAAAAAAAAAAAAACAGCACCTGTTTGGTGTTTTCTGAATATGGATGTAAAGCTGAAAATGGATTAAAAGAGAAAGGATGACATGATTGTCAGAAGGTAAAGGACAGCAACCAGGTCTCCAGGACCACCTGTGACAGCGCACTAAAAAGAGAGAGAAAATCCTGAGGACTCCCCCTGCTCCCGCTCAAGCTGATTCTGTAACACAAGGCCTCTTCTGTGCAGTCCTTCGCCACTTGCAATGCTGGTCTGTACGAGTGAGGAACATCTCTCATCAGTGAGACTCCCAAAAGCAGTTCACCAAGGCTGTAGAGTTTCTCCAGGACTGTTTAGATGTGGCTAGAGAAAAGTAGCAGCTTTAAAGTGCTTAAATGTGGAAATAAAAATCCAGTACCCTTTTGTGGTGGGCATCTTTTCCCTCTTCCTGTCATATTTTATTTTAAAATGGGGGGGAAACCCTGAGGATGTATTCCAGTGTCACCAGTCTGCTGTCATTCATGCATTCCAGTATCTCTAGGTCCTAAATACCGAGGAAGCAGGAACTGGGAGTGAAAGTTTTTGGCAATGCTGATGAAGACTCACTGTAGTTATGCAGTATTTTGGTGCGAGTGCACCTGAGTGCTTGAAAAGTCTGGTATCCCTCTCCTAGCGAGTGTCCCTTGAAATGCAGCTTATGTCAGAAGGAGGACTGTAAAAATTCTCTTCTGTATCTCTGACAGTAATTCAATGAGAGCAGAACAAGCTCAGCTTGTGACAGCTGGTACCAATAGGATTGGGAGTTCAGATCCAAATGTTGGTCTGCATATTGTCCCTGGTCGCATCTGCATGACTTCCACTGAAGACCATTTAGTCGCATGTATGCTTTGGGAGGAGAATTTATCTTACAAATTCTTTAGTACAGTTTGGGATGCACTTGGCAAGATGTGTCTAGCTTTGACGTACAAGTCCCAGGGTGAGTTTACTCACTCCGAGAGTGAGAAACTTGAGAAGCAAAAATCCTGTGGAGTTGCACTGGCTTTTTAAAGAGACTTTTCCGGAGCAGAGCTGCAGTCCTGTGAATCCCACTGAAGACTGATAGATGAAAAAAAAGTTAACATTAGTACTAGAAAAATACACTTTTTTTTTGCACTTCATAGTTTGTAGAGCTGGAATGTTTTTTCTTGATTTCATGTTACTTTTTCTTGATACTCTTTACATTTAAAGTGTGTGTTTTCCTTTGTAATGGCCATTCCTGTTTAGTTTTGAGTAGTTCTTACTCCATGACTGGAAGTTTATGTTCAGGCTGTTACATCTTGCCTTAATCGGAATAAAATGTTGGCACATTTGAACAAATGCTCTGAAGATTCTGTTGAAATGAATGCTAAACCTCTGTGAATCCCTGACATGGTGGTTTTCAGGTTCACTTACAGTAATCCTCTTATTGCCACATTGTACAGCAGGCGAAGGGAAATGAGAATTAAGAGAGTAGAAGAGAGACTGAAAGATGAAAATTATTGTTTTGCATTTCCAATTATACTCTAATGTATACACTTCTTAAGAGCTCTGTTATGTTCCCATGAAAACTTCTCTAAGATTTCTGTCCCGAGGCTTCTCAGAAGTTGGTTTTCTCATCCAGGCTGTTTGAACATTTTAGTGGTGCGCATGATTTAAAAGCAGTAGCTGGATATTGTTTGTGTTTCAGGAAAAACTTCTTCATATTCAAGGAAAATTAATGCAGTGTTATATTTGGCAATGTGCTGCGCTCTTTTGGTCCTCAAATGCAGATCTGAAAGAAACGTGACTAAAGAAATAGGAATTTAAAAAATACTGCAATAATAAAAAGTCAGGAAGCTTTTATCCTCAGACTTAAGGAAACAGGAGAAAGAATTGCGGATTAGCCACTATCAGTAGTACTTCAACATAGTTGCCAAATATGAAATTGTTCCATTTCGATGCAGTACAGGGGATCTGGGCATCCACAAACTCGTGAACCCATTACTGGATTTGTTAGTCCATGCAATCCTGGATAAAATGGTTTCAGGGAAGTCGCCTTGCATTTTGCATGGAACAATGAATCCTGTCAAGCATTTCCATGGATGAGTTTGATCCTTATGATAGTTTCTGTCTTCGGGCTCGATGATGGCAGCTTTAAACAAGAACACTTCAAAAAAATCAAGATTAAAGGTGAGGAATCTCTCATTTAGAGGATTTGTAGATGTGCAGTCAAGTATTTACGATTGCTACCTCCTCCTATACTTCACTTCCATGTGGAAGAAAATTTGCTAGGATGCTGGAAACCACATCCTTGCTTTTGCAGAGTAGAACTGCAAAGAAGTTAAGTTGTTTGTCACTTCCAGCAGACAGCACCGCTGACATGATATTGCCTACAATAATCTCACTTCTGCCTGGGAGCAAAGAGCACCGTTTCCTGCAGCTTTGCACGTAAGAAGCACTCAACACCAGTGCCAATGAGCACTATTTAGTCCTCTTTGAGGATGAACTAATGTCTCTTACCTAACGTTATCACATATCTGTACTAGACGTTATTATAGCTCAGCTAAAGCATGGTGATTTCTTCATATATTTGAGCCCAGAGGGTTGCCACATTAGAACTGAATGTTGTTGGACTGCTCCATTTTAAATATATGGTATGTTGAAATGCCACGAAGGGGGAAACAGACTAGCAGAGATTGCTTTGCAGATACCTCCCTTCTCTTCCCCCATTTAGACAAAGCAGACAGAGCTGTAGAGGACCTGAAGAAGTACTGTAACTTTTGCTCCAGAAAGTCACACTGAAAAACGAATTTGGCTGCATGTTTAATCCTGTGATCTGGAAACTACAAGCTAGGAAAGGTGGTTCTGGTTCTCCCAGTGACTCGCCAACCACAGCTCTGTATATTGGTACCACTTGTTTTGTCTTTATGATTAGATAAATCAAAGAGATTGGAAAAGCCACTAATAGAAAGGGTATTAATAGAAAGAACTTAGTGAAGAGAAGTCATCAGAAAAGAGGCAGAGCTTACAGAAATATCATCGGTTGAGGGTTGATTTGATTTCCAGTTCCCCACTGGAAAGGGAAGAGGAGGAAAGGACAAGGCAGGTCTCTTGGGTTGTTGCAACCAACGTTGGGCACAGCTGTGGGCGGGGAATGAGGGGAAGAAACCGAGTGTATCGCGAATAATAAACTTAAAGCTGAAATGGGTAAATAGTTTGGAAGATTCAGCCACCGAAGAGCGCAGAGGCAGCAGAACTAGGACTTGGGGGTTAGAGAAATGTCTGTCTTCTACATGCTTGTTTTTAAAAATAAAGCTACTCGTATGAAATAGTTGAAGGGTGACACACTGTGTTTAAGTTGGTGCCCAAACTCTCAGCAGCGAACATGTGAAGTTTACGGAAAACAAGATCAATGGGAGAGAGAAGGGTGAGGGGAAACCAGAGTGTTTGTAATCACAAGGGAAAAGTTGTTGACTTCAAACAACAAAAGAGTTGAAAAGAAAAAGTCATAGAAAGGTATTATTGCATGAAACTATCTACAGTCCTCAAAAGATTAATTTCAAAACGCTGGGGGGAAGAGCTGCTGCAAGAGAGCTCAGTTCTGTATCAGAAGAGTGCTTCTGTATTTCACCTGTGAGCTGGGCAGAGGAGGGGAGGGGAAGGGAAGGGAAGGGAGGATTGCTGTATGCAGCCTGCTTTTACCTTCTTCCCCAAATACCTGCTGCTGGGAAACAGAACTGGACTAGACGGGCCTTTGATCCCACCTTGCTGTTGCAACCGCATGCGAAAGGTCTGTACGGCCTGTGGCATCTTCATCTAAATTAGGTTATAAATTGTCCCAGGCTCTTTTGGTTCCCTCAAGTGGCAAACCAAATTGGGGGGAACACCTTTGGAGAGACAGGGAAATGGAGGGATTTGGGACTGTCATAACTTGAGTGGTGTTTAATTCACACTGTCCCCAAAATATGCGTCTGGTAGGTTTACAAAGAGAAGATGTGACTTTATCACTCATAGTAGCAGAGGGAGAAAATGTAAACTTTTACAATTAGTTTAGTTCTTTAGCTCTTAGAGCGAAGGGCTTCATTTGCTGGTCACTGAGACTGGATGCTTTTCCCCTGTGAATGCAGAGGCTTTCTTTTGGGAGGGAGAAGTCAATTCTGGGGGAGTTTTACGTCCGCAAGACGTAGGGGCCCATAAACCATTATTTCTGATGGGTGAGCAAAATGTTTTACTGAATGTGTCTGCAGATTTCATACCATCAAGTTGTACAGGAAAAGTCTGCGTGTCTCTCAGAGCTGTATTTTTTCCCAAGCTGTTTGCAGACATGGGGGACAATACTGCATTGTTTACCCCGTGTTTATTTCCAGAAGGTTATTACGAAATAGGAGTTGGAAATAAGCTCTTTGAAAAGTGCATGTTTGATTCTGGGACAGAAACCTGAAGCGAGGTTTGGATTCCACAACTGATACCCTAAAATAAGTGGGATCTGGAGCGTAAGGAAGAGAGAGGGTGGTTGCTTCCCAAGAATGCCTGTATTTCATTCTTTGGCTGTAATTAATTACAGTCATTTTCTGAAATCCTAGTTTTTGTAATGGCTTTATCAAAATTCCTACTAAGTCCCAGTACAGAGCACCTTTTCTTATGAATTTAACCTCTGTCTTTTCTCTGTGTTTCATGCAAGTAGGAAGCTCTGGTGCTTGCCAGTTTTCATCCCTCTAGTGATTTTGCAAAGTGTAATCATTGTAAAGTGCAATTGCTTAATATGTAGCTCATTCACTAAAGCCCCAAGGATAGAGGCAGTGAGTAATGTGAGTCATTACCAGAGCAATGGAATCTAGAAAGATGAAGAGTCATGCATCAAGTACCAATTCATTTAGTCTTGAATTAAGAATTTAAAAAATCGCTAGTCAGATGTGATTGATATTATCTCCAAGCAAATTAAGTAGTTACCCTGCAATGCTGTGCTGCTACTAATGTTTTTTGGTATTAGAAGTCCTGATCAGTTACATGTTCCCTACTGCTCTGTTTGTCTATCGAGACACTTGCAGACCAGCGGCTTTCCCAGGTGCTATCTGCGCCTCTCCTTTCCAGGCACTGCATACTTTAATGCCTGAAATTCAGAAACTTTGTCCAGAAAATATGACGAAGTGTTCTGGCCTGATCAGCAATGTTAGGGTTCACTCTCATGTTTTTCAGTCACGCTTACTTTTATTCAGCCATCCAAGTTTCAACCATTTTTTGCTTTTCTTTGTACTAAATCGTATGAGTTGGAATAGGTTTCTTCTCCATCTCGTTCCAGCAAGGAACTTTTTGGTCCAAAGGCATAGAATTTGACTGGACAATGTACTATAAATGACTGGAGCATTAACATTTCCATCAACGATCTGAGAGGGTAGTTTGCAGCTTAATAGGTGATATGAGCTATCAACTTATTTTTTTACATGCTTTGAGATGAACAAGAGCCCAAACCAGCTCAGTGCTACAGCATGACATTGTATGTAGTAGTCTGAAGGGGCACCAAGGTTTAACACAGGTGAAATGACTTACGCATGCCGATAAATCGGGAGTTATGTTTTGCTTCCAAGGTTTCCTGTGGGAACAAAAATGACAGGCTTCCTGAATTACAATGAAAGAAAACCCAAACAACAAAACAAGGTATGTGCTTGGATGTATGTGTAGCTCCCTTGAAGTCAACAGGACTTGGGCAGCACTGCACCAGTTGGGGATCTACTATTAGAGGTAGTATAATGTCAGTGATATCATTAGGAATGTGAGATAATACACAATAAATGACTACGCCAGTCTATGACATTGCTCGTGGACCACATTTATAAACCATTGTACTATAAAGTCACCTTTAATTTGTGCACCAAAATGAGACCACAGCCTTCTACTGTGACTTGATGGGTCTTAAAGTAGGGGTTATAACCCGCAAGTTGTGCTACTGTGTGTTCCCTATTGTCTTTATATGAATTTCTCAAGTCTTTTGGATGCAACTTTTTTATTCTGCGCTTTCTGTAACTATTGATAAGTCCCTGAAGCACTGACAGTGCGGTTAGGGATTTTCTCCTCCTTTTGCACGGTGCGTTGCTTTGCATTGTACTTGTGGTTGCCCACCATGCCTAGAATCAGTACAACACATAGTGTGTACCTCAGAGAGTCTCTTTAAAATAATATTTTATTGTTTTGTACTCTATTGCGTAGGAACAGATAAGATGTTTAAGTTGGTAGCCTTTGAGCTTTCGGGATACTGCCACTTTGTTTAGGGATCCCAGAACACACTGGGAGTAGTAGTATGTTCATGAAATTCATCACAGGACTAAGTGACCTAATCCACTTCGTGGGAAGTCAAATGACTTGAAAAGAAGAGGCTATAGATCAAACCTGGCAATGTGAGATGTCAAAGCAGGTGATGCAGAAACAAAACTGTTATATTAGGCCAGAGGTTTACAGGTCTCTGGTCTAGAAAAAGTATACATTCCACAGCAGAAATGATCTGTAAGACCATATTCCATTTGTATACCTGATTTTCTTGAGACTTGGGTGTCACCCTTGAACACGGGTATACAAAATCCTCGCGGGTATTACGTTATATGAAAAACTATGATTTTTTTTTCCCATCTTCCCCCATTCGGTTGAGCTGGGAATCCCCAACAAAAGCTGCGAGAAGAGAAACTTGAGGTTTAAGGCTACTACATTCCTTGAAGGTAGCTGCACACAGCAGACTAATTTGGAGAGTGTGAAAAACGAACAAGCAGTGCTTTTAAAGGCAGGCTTTAGGAAGCCCCCCAGAACTGCCCGGTTATTATGAAGTTAGTTTGCAGGTGTAGTGCTGGGCTATAGGACATCTAGAGCTTGCGTCACATGCTTACAACTCTTTAAACTGGAATAGATTTACTTCCGTGACTGGCTGCATCCATGTACTCGTAGCCTTAGCCAAGGAAATGCAAAAGCTGTGAAACATATCCCCTCAAAGATGAAAATCAGTGCCATATCCAGCAGGCACTTCTGTGTTCCCAATCAGGAGAACAATCTCCGTAAGACTGGAGAACTGTAGGAAGAGGTCTGCAGAAGGTAGACGCTAAGGCAATACATGGAGATTTTTTCACAGCATCTATCACATTGCTTTCAGGCCAATGCACATTTTCCACTATTAAAACTAATAAATCAGGAAAAAAACAATGTATGTGGCTGGAAGATTTGTTGTCCATCAGTGATTGCAGTGGTTATTAACTGTCAACTCACTGTTCTTTCAGTCAACGCCAACAATAAGATGTAGTCCTTTGTTTCTGTAAGTTTGTACATATATGAGTTTTTTGGTTGTTTGTTTTGGGGTTTTTTTGTGGAACGAAGTAGTTGGTTGGTCCAACACAGAGATTTGTCTTGTGAAAATTACTTTTGGTTTAATTGTTGTATGTTGAAATGCTGAAATTTTTTCCTTAATTGAGCAATATTTTGTGATTGTTTACTACTAGTAGTATGGCACATGTAAAAAGAAAAAAAAACCAAAACAGAACAACTAAACAAAACACACACAGTAAAAAAGCCACAAAAGAATTAAGCCCTTCCCTTTCAAAACTTTCTTTCCTGATGCTAGCGTCTCTGGTCAGCATTTCACTCCAGAAGACTTTTTGTGTTAAGTGGTACTAGGGAAGGACATCTTTTCCTCAGTGTCTAACTTCTACACGTGCCTGTTGATGGTGGATAGTTGATAAGGGGCGACTGCCCACCACTCTGAAATGGCACAGTGTTGTCCTGATCGAAGTGTCTAGTTGTGCCAGAATCAATCTGAAGAGTCTTAAACTGATTTGTATCTTTTCTAACTGGAAAAGTTATGCATTGATAAGCTGAAGGGAGGCTTTAATGATGTTTAATAGATACAAATCTCTAACAGAGCTTTTTTTGGTTTAAGAGTAACTTTTTATGTTTCATTTCAGTTGGTCTCTATGCCGGTTTGGAAATCCTATGTGTGTCTAGATGGATTTAACACTGATTTATTGTTTTAATAATAGATAGAAATCCAACCGGTGCAACTGTCCCAAACCAGACAGTTTGACTGCAGTGAGGCAAACCCTCCTTTGTGAATATTTCTTGTCAGAATCATGTTTCTAACCAATTGGGTTGGGTGATTCCTTGCCAGTATAAGCTTTATGAATACAAACCAGTCAGTGAGAATCTTTCCATCAATAAGAGTGTTTGTTATCATCTTGCATAAACAGGAACAGTTCTGTGCATGAACTGGATATGCTGGTTTAAACCTGCTTGCCACGGTTCAACTTGGCTTAGTTACTCAGGCAGCTACAAGCTGAATAAATAGAACAAACATTCAATTCCTGCAAAACAGTTCACATACAAAGTGCTCTGGAAAAATGAGTTTTAATTTCAAATCAGCCCAAACAATCCTTAAGTTTCCATAACAGAGTTTTCACTGTATCAGTTAATAGACTTTAAAATACCACAGGTTAGTGAGTGAAAAGGACTCAGTACAACCCATGAGTTACATCCGCTTACTGATGTAACCTAGCCTATAGCTTAGTAACAGATCTGGTAACATTGATCCTCCAGAAAATAGCTTTATTTGCCCACTTTCTGTTTCAAAGTCAAAGGTGGTGTACTGGGTTTTCTTAAGGCAGTGTGCTATAAACTGGTAACTGGTCCCTCAGCATCTCATTGCTGCTGGTGCACTCACAGCAAGCATGAAAGGGCACAGGGAAAAGGTTTTCTGTGCACTGTGGGACATACGTGGTGGCTTGCAGGACTTGCCTGCTCCACACCTTGACTGGCAGCCCTGACCTGCTGGGGAGGATGAAGCCCCAGCAGGTGCCCTGCTTAGATATGCCCTTTGTTGGCTGAAGGCACGTTCCCTTTCTTTTTTGTTTCTTAGGAAATGGTTGAAATGCTTTGTCAGTCTCTCTGCACCTCACTGCTCCCGGGTGCTGCTGCTTGCTGGCTTGCCCTGTTTCAGGCCACCAAATATTTGGGTTCATCAGGCCGGAGTTTCATGACCTTGTCCACGCAGAGCAGGATGAGAGTCAGAAACCAGAGGCTCCAGCCGACGGCCGCTGCAATCCATCCATAATCGTCCATGCTCGTCGGGCAGCACATGGCCGCTTGCGTGCAGAAGTTCATGTCTGGTGGCAAAGAAATGAAGTGAGCTGCCGGGAGGCTAAGTATGGAACAGGTTTCTTTTGCTAGAAGGCAGATGAGACAGTGAGTTCACTGTCTGCCCTGTGGCCTGTCAGTCTGCCTTGGCATCTTTCCCCTAAGCCTGCCTCTTAACCTGGGGGATGGCAATATTCAGTTTCATCTGTATGTCTTCAAGGCTCAGTCATCCCTGTCTGGCCAAATACCTGAGCTGCTCCTCTTACCACTGTGCCCACCATTACGGAAATCTTTTAAAACACCTACTTAGCATCTCCTCAGTTGGTTTTAGGAATGGAGTATGATAGAAGTAGCTAGTTAAAATTAAAAATAAACCCGGGGTAGAGAAACCTCATGTAAGATTTTTGAGTATCTCTAGCAGAGACACCTTCAGCAGTATCTCCAATAGTTTAGGTACCCAATACGTCTGCTGGCAATAGAAGCAGTGGCTGCTCTCTGCTGGGCTGTTAACTGTGACTTGCATGTAACAACTGCAAAACATACCATCATTGGGGGATCCCTGTTTTATGTGTTTAAAAATGAAATAATTTTTCCAATTCCATGTATTTTTTCTTGCACCTTTTGCATCTTTTTCTGTTTAAATCAGTCCAATTTCCTGAAGTCAGTTAAGTAATATGTCATTAGTTGTTTCATCTATGCTGTTATTTAAAGGCATCTGCCATACTTTTTCCATCACAAGGGCACAGTGAAGATACCCATTTCTGTGTCAGCATCCTGGGTGGCAATGTGGAAATATCAAAGGGAGCCTGGAGGACCATGGTATCTCGACCCCTTGGGCTGCAATAGAAGCTGAGCGTGAAACCCCAGCACACAGGAGAGCTGAGGCAGCCAAAACCACCTTGCAGCTACATGCATAGTGTGTTGATGAGCACGAAGCTTGTCAGCTGTGAAAAGAGAATGCCTCCTGAGCTTGGTGCAGGGCAGCCAGCCTCTTGCACCATGCCAGGGAAAAGGCAAGTGCAGGTGCTGCCCAGTTGCTCTCATACACGTGTGTCAGGCAGGACCATGTTCCTGTGCATTGACCTACAGTACAGTTGTCCTGCACAGTAGAGAGCAGCTCTTCCCACAACAAAAGAGACATGTCTTGTATGTACCTAGAGAAGGGGGAGGGATGCCTGCTCCCTATACCCATGTCATGCTTTGAAGCAGCATACCTCTGTTGGTACACGTACTATGTTTCAGGAAGTGCAGGACTGTGGAGATGTTTGACATTTGGGATGGAGGATGACTCTGGGAGGACTGGTGGGATCTCAGGTTGCCGGGGACTGGCTGTTTGGGGAAGACCTGGTGGGGTAGGGGAAAGAGATGCTCCCGGGAGTCCACATTGTGCCTACAGGCAGTCAGTCTGGCAGGGAGCTTTAGGACACACAAATTGAATTAGCTATGAATTAGTCTGTTCAAAGCTATGAGTCCATCTGAATGTATCTAAGATATACTGAGCATGCCAATGGAGGAGTCTTAGAAATGCACCCTAGAGTTTCACCCACAATGGAAGCCTTGACAACAGATAAATTCTTTTCCAGGACAGCCTCTCAATCACCTATGTAGTCTCATCACCTGGCGTTATCATGGTAGTAACGATTTATGAAGACTTACTAAGACATGGTGCTTCGTACTCAGTTGTGAGCATGGAGCTTGTTGAAACATTGGAGACGTCTTCAGCTGCTGCCAGAAGGAAAGCACAGGACAAAAGGCAAATTGGATTAGAAAAGCAATACTAGGCATCAAGCATGAAAATCTGAAAGCCATTGGCCTTGTAGAGGTCTGTAGAATGGAAACAACTTGGAGAAAATAAGTTCCTGCCCCTAAACGCTGCTGCATCAAGGTATGCTTTCACACCCCACCACTGTCAACACAAGCTTAGAGAGACCTGCTGTAGTACCAGCTATAAGGAGCAGTTGGATCACTGTGCCTCTACCTGAGTATGACCCTGGTGTGAGCCATTCACTCAGAGCTCGAATTAGCCACCATCCTTTCCCAAGCTACATGGGCAGAATGAGCAAGGACTGAAATGAGAGAAAGCAAAGAAATATCTCCTCCTATGCCACTACGAGCAGTACAGTTTGAGTTCAGCCAGGTGAAGTATCCCATGCTGATATGGTCCCCTGCAGAGATACATGAAAAACACAGCCTGGAGAGACTACAGGAGTAAGAACTCCTGCTGCACGCAGATGGAGGGGCTCCAACGTGCTACCTCATAGCAGAGGCTATGAGAGCGCTATTTCCAGTCAAACCACCACTCTGAGCTGGTAATTTGGACTGTGATAGAAAGAGGAAATCAGTTCCAGCTTGATTTCACTGAAGACTTCAAAATAATGGCTCAGCTTTGCTTTCAGCTCAGGAAAACAAACCAGAACAAGACTTTTGACCAAACCTTTGCTTTGAGTTTGGTATTTTCCAAGTAACAGCAAATAAACTGAGGTTGTCCTGCAGGAGATGTCTCCCTTGGGGTCACCTGCTGTTGTCCAGCTTTGCATTTCGAGCTGTCTGACCATCAGCAACACCAGAGCTTTCCTTATAGTCGCTGCCATGCTGGGAGCAGGTCCACGGGCAGCCTGCTCCAGGGAAGGGTCTGAGTACTCCCCATTCCTCTTTCTGACTCTGCTAGGACTTGCTGAATGACCTTGGCCAAGCCCATAATTTGTTTTCTGGGTTAATAAGTACCTCACGGGAGAACTGGAAAGAATCATTAAGACCGTGCATGACC
>NW_008825614.1:15061645-15064502 GCF_000699105.1 Pygoscelis adeliae | reverse complement strand
CCGAGTGTTCGTTCATGTTTATAGACTTTGCAGCCCAAAGGACAGGCTGTCAAAGCTATCCCATCTTTAAACATCTGGCAGGTCTCAGCTGGTGCTGATATACAAATGCAGGCAGTAGCCTGATGGGAAGGGAGCAGCTCACAGGTCTCATTTACATTTTTTTTTTTAGGCAACTTCTCCAATTAAGGGGGCACCAAAGGCAAATTTCCTGCAAAAAGCACCTAATAAGAGCTAAACCGGACTACAGTGAGCCTCTTGGGTGGTATTTCAAATGGTCCCCTGCCTCAGCAACCACACGAAGGCCAAGTAACTGTGGTCCCCTACCTCCTTGCTATTCAGTGGAGCAACCTGCAACCCAGTCCCATTTACAGCGGATCTGTAAATAGCTGGCAAAAGCACATCTCTTCAGAAAGATGCTGTGATCAATCAAGTCAAGTAAGTCTCATTAGCATTAATCAATCCCAGCTCTTTACACTTTTTAGATGAGGCAAGGGAGCCCACGTTGTTTTTAAAGAACAAACTACTGTCAGTGGGCAATACATTTAGATATTGAGAGGAGTGGGGGAAAAGGCAGGATATAGAAACTGGAGCATAAGAGAAGAGAAATACCTGCTGAGCAGGAATACCGGAGCACAGTGGCGAAGAAGAGCACAGCAAAGGCTGCCCAGGGCTCGCTGGAGAAGTGCTTCATGCTGGGGGTCCAGCTCCTACCCGAGTGGCCGCACAGATCAGGTCACTGTCGCCGGCAGCTCTGGTTCAGCAAATCCTCGACAAGCTCAGAGAGCCGGTGTGCAGGGCAGAGGGTGGAGCAAAGGAGCTTCCTGCTGCCAGGACACCTTGAACTTTCCTGCCACAACAGGGTGAGGAAAGAGAAGGGCTCCGACCAAAACAGCTCCAGCAGGAGGTGGATACCAATGCCGAGGCAGGTGGAGGGCCCCTGAAGGCCAAGCCTGAAGGTTTCTCCCCAGGATCTGCTGCAGCCGGAGGGAGGAAAGACCTCCAAAGCCAGCCCTTCCCCACAGGGTGCCAGGCAGTTTGTGTCTTCTGAGTCTCCTTTTGGTCCTGAGAAGATGGTCTAATAGATTTGGAAAGGAGCGGAGGATCAGGGTAGAGAATTTGTCTTCCTGTTTGGCTTTGATTTTGCATGGTTGTTGGCTTGACTTCCCCCCCAAAACTGCCCAGCAGTGATGATTTTTTGGAAGGGCTGTGTGGAAGCCTAAAAAAAAAGACAGTCTTTGGTCACGCTAATACAGTAGCCATTGGGTTAACACAGGCTATGGGCATGTTTCGACCAAGAAATGGGATGAAACCAGTTGTTTCATGTAGGCTACCAACAGCTATTATACAGTAACAACGGCCTTTCCTTAAGGACCTGTGTTAGGTTATGGGTTGGGATCAGTTCAAGCTTGGGGCCTCTCTGCACAGGAGAAGCTGTTGCCGTTCTTGCCCCGTGAGCACAGCCGCGTCACTGCCTCCATCACCCATGTGCAATGTGGTGCTGAAAGAGCATTTTTTTCTCCTCTTGTAGCTATGCCACCTCCTCCATGACATAGGCAAAGCCAAGAGCTGCTCCCTCCCACCAGCACAGCTCTATCTGCAGACCAGGAGGGTTGCTGGCAAAATGATATCGGCTGGAGGGCAAGATTTTTTCTACAGTCCTGGCTGGAAAAGCGACACTGTTGAAGTGCTTATGTTGTTGTCCTGGTCTGATGAGCACCGCACGTTGCTGCTGTTCCCCAGACTGTTGGCTCTGCTTGCTCCTACCTTTGACCCACCACGATGTCCTTGTTAGAGAAAACTTCAGGCATTAAATCGGGCAGGAAGGCAGTGGGAGAGGTGGGCTCAGCAGGGAGCAGGTTGGTGGTGCTGTTTAGCAGTGGTCACTCATGGCTTCAGGTGCTCGTGAGAACAAAGCTGTCTGCGGCCTGTTTGGGATGTGTAGCCATCCCATGGGAGGCCAGGAGGAAGGTCCCTGAGGCAGCAATCCTAGTAGGATGGGTAGCATCTAAAAATTTTCTTGTTTTTTCCCTCTACACTGCTGAAACCCGCAGGGACGGGCGTAATAGACTTCCCACAGGAACTGCGGTGAGCTACATACAACGGGGTGCTGCTGTGCAAAACTATGATGAGGTTTGTTTGGTTTCCCTTTGTTTAAGAAAAAGTTTGAGGGCAAAACCCATGTAGGCTTAGCCCTGCCTGGCATTTCTGTGAGGTGAACCTGCTTGTCCTCCCCACCGGCCACCCCCCACCACTGAAAACACTGTGCTCCAGCTAAACACCAGCTGTGAGTATTTCCACAATGCAGCAGGACCAAGCAGCCAGAGGTTTCCCCCAGAGAGAGGGCACACCGAGCCGCAGGTGAAGGCAGGCCAGCTGAAACAGGCATGTTTATACCCATCTTGTCTCCCTGTTTTCATGTCAACACATTGCCGGGGCTGGCGGAGTTAGGCCTGTGCTGGCCGGTCTGTGACAGCCACCTCCTGCTGCTGCGGGTGTGCGTGGCCCCGTCCTTCGGCTGGCACCCAAGGGGCGGCCGAAGGTAAGTCATGCTCAGCTGGCAGCTCTGCTGGGTGTGTGACTCCAGTCGCCATCGCTCTTGGCCTTGGTAAACATGAGTCACGGCAGGAGAGATGCTGTAAGAATGCTCTGAATGCTCAGAGTTGCTTGAAATTAGCCTATAGGATAATCTTAATCTCTGCCTCATTTCAGTGTCTAAGTCCTTTCATGCTAGTTGTCTTTAATTTGTGTTTTTATCTGAGTGCTCTGTTGCATCAAAACTAAAACTCAACTCTACTGGGGGAAGGCCCTCCACTTTCTTCATGCTTCACCTGTTCCTCCTGAATTTCTCACCCATGAT
>NW_008825614.1:15061174-15061626 GCF_000699105.1 Pygoscelis adeliae | reverse complement strand
CTTGCAGTTAATTTTGCAAAAATAATGAGTACAAAAGTGTTCTGTGCAGCACAAAATGTTTGAGCAGAAAAGAAAAAGACAAAGCTGCTCTGCTATTGTGTGAATGATTCAATTTGTAATGAAATGTCTTTTGAATTTTAACTATTACCTAAATGCTCTTTGTCAGCTTGCAGGTAAATGTGCCCATTTCTAAGGGATGCTGAAAATGTTTTGTACAATTAACATAATGTATTTCTTTTCCTTTCCAAAACACGTTCCCTCCATGGTTCAGAAAGGGCCTGCTCCAAAGTCTTCTGAAGCAGTGAACCGGCTGCACTTGGCTTCAGTGATTTTTGGATCGGATTGGAGATGAAGGCTTTGCTTGATAAGTTCAGACACAATGGGACTCCTATAAAATAATCTCCTGACACAGATTTGGATTTGTTTCATTTCTTCTGTGTAACACATTCATA
>NW_008825614.1:15012302-15061150 GCF_000699105.1 Pygoscelis adeliae | reverse complement strand
AAGACTCTCCAAAGCCTTCCCCTAGCTTGGTTTCTATGCATCGCATGAACGCCTATCTCCACTGGGGTGCCCAGGCAGGCAGGGCACTGCTGCAGCACCAGCAGAGACGGGGGCTTCCTTTCCTCGGGCTCCCGTTTCCATGCAGTTCTCAAGGCAGGACTCCGTTTACTCTAAAATTAGGTACTTCCCCACCCCTCCCCTTGGAGACTCTCCCACAGCGTGTAGCGCTGCTGGTCAGCTTTTCCTGACGATTATGAAGGAAGCAATACCTACAGTTTGGTATATTTTGTGCCACAGAGAGCGCTTCACGGTTAAAGTTCTCTGATGACCAAGGTATTACCCTTGACATATCGCCACCAGGTGTGGCTCTGAGAAAGTTGTTACCTTTATCACACGCGTATGCACTCACTCTGTCTATATATATATATTTTCTGTTTACATAGGCAACATGTTTATATTTTTAATTCCAAATGAAAGCTGATTGCTGCTGCAATCCTGTTCCGTCCCAGCAGTGACCAGCATGACGATAACTGAGCCGTAGCACGGTATTTAACTCAGGGCAAAACACACAACCCATGAGAGCACAGCAGAGCAGGCACATCATCTCTGGACATATCAGTGGTAAGAGGACAAATCCCTTTGTTCCGTACGACACTCGAGGTCAGTTTAACTACACCCTTACTCTTGTTTCAGCATACCTGAGGTGCTACTCTGCTTAGCTGCTGCAACAGGAGGGAGCTTTGGTGAAAGAGAGCTCACACATTAACATCACGTGTAGCCACACAAAACCTTCTGCACGGTGGAGCTAAGCATGGAGGGATTGTGGCTGAGATACTGATCCCAGAGCCTCCTACAGCTGCATGAAGCTTCCCCATGCTGCTGAAAGTGATGACAGCCTAGCTGGAGGGGTTGCGTGTTTGGGACCCCCCTGAGCTCTGTATGTTGGCACACTGAAGTTGATTGATAATAAGTTGACAATTCCCAGTTACTATTGACAAGGGCTCTGTGCAGCCTTTGAGGTCATGGACCTAGACACCAAGGAGGATGCTGGGTGGTCTGTGCTATCGGTGAGACCACAGGAGTGGATCTACCATCTCCTATGTTTGCTTCGTAGGTAGCAAAATCTCCAAGTGCAGCTCTAGAAAAAGTGTCTCGAGAGGGCAGGTCTGTCTGTTAGCAGCCCACTGCCTGTACTGCAGGGTGAGTTCCCTCCCAGGTGGCCTTTATAAAGCTCCAAAAAGCTTAAGGGCCTTTATAAAGCCCTCAAAATGTCTTTAAAATGCTCAAAACCTTAAGCCTGATGCCAATAACGTGTCCTTCGGAGAGGGGGCCATTTTGTTTGGTATCTTCATTGATGTGAAAAATAGCCATCTAAGATAAAGCTACCTGTGAACAGGGGATTCGATTTTTAAAACTAGGCAAATGGAGGAAAAAAATCAAAACCACAAAGGTTTTACTCTTTAAATGAAAGAAGGGGAGAGGGGATCTGCTTTCTGCCGCACAGAGGAAAGCAGCTCTAGCATTTCTAATAACTCCACAACCGTGCCCTTTGTGTTTTCCAGTCTAGGCTGGGTTTGCTATTAGACAAAAGTTGAGCCTGTGGCCCTGCTGTGACCCCACGCTGTCCCTCTGGAGACCCCAGCGAGGGAGCCTGAGACCGGCCGGCCGGGCGGCGCGGGGCTGCCTGAGGAAGGCTGCCTTCAGCTCACCCAGGCAGAGCTGCTGGCACCGACAATGAGCCCACTGATGGGGCTCCTCTGAACGGTGCCTCATCATCAGCTGTCATCATCTGATTTTTAATAATAAGATTATTATAAAATAATGTTGTTACTTCTACGTGCCAGAGGCATGAAATAGGATATGCTTTCTGCTTCTCTTCTCTGCCTGGGAAGGGAGGGAGGGAAGGGCAAGAGAGATGGCTTTATCCCCACTCTCCGTGTTCGCTCGCTCCTTGGCTAACGGGATGGAGTGGCTTGCTTTGGTGATGAAGTGTGTGTTGGGGGCCCCTTCCGCTCGCCCCACCCCGACAGCTTGTAGGGGAGTAGCTGAGTGTAACTGTGGGGCTGAACAAGAGCAGCATAGGTGCAAAACAGAAGCAAATCCTGGTATCATCAAATGAGCACAACAGCTTTGCCGGGGGGAAGATATGCTGTGGGTTCAGAAGTGGGGGGAGTAGCCTGAGAAGCTGTTTTAATTTGTTGCGTCACTATACCTCAGCTGAGAACTGAATGATGACTCCTGTTATTTAGCATTACAGCACAGGCTGCAAGGGAATGCCCTTCCTTTCCCACACCAGCTTCTTCTCAGCCCTGTGTGATGGACATGCTGTTTTTGCACGTGATGAGCGGCCGACAGCAACGACTTCACTTCTGCCTTACCGAGAGAAGTTCCCATTTGCCAACAGAAAGTGCTGAATTTCATCAGCCTTTGCTGTCTTTCCTTGGTAGCACCGATGGAGAAAGCAGAGCTGGCCGGCGGCGGCGGCTGGTGCGGGAGGAGCACGGTGCAGTCAAAGCATGTGGGAGGCCAGGGAGCCCCACAGCCAGCTTGGCTGAGCAAAATGAAAGTTTTTGGCCCACCCGCTAGAATTGCCTTATAATTTTTAATACATCCTTTTTGGGTCGCGCAGCTTGAGGCAGCTGGATTTCGGAAAGCGGCAGGAACCCTCTCGCACTAGCTGAGCTAGCGAAGCAGGACCACTCCTCGTTGCTTTTGAATAGAAAACCTCTGTGCTGGGAAACTCTCTGCTGCTACTCACCTTTTGGCATTGTTCCCTTCGACAAGTTATACCCTTCGGCTTGTCGGGTCAGGGCTACTGGGTACCTCTGAAAAAACAGGCCTGAGAAAGCATTTCTTTAAGGGGTACTTTACATTTTACATATAGCCATGCATTTTCATTAGCTCTTCTTTTGAGATAAAACTTCTTATGGATGCTAGATTTAATAGTGACCCAGCCACCCCTATTTCACCAGGATGAAACCCTGCCTCCTCTGACCTCAGTGGGAGCTAAGCCATTAGTTTTAGGAGGGGCCGAATATCTCTCTGGAGCCCTTGCTTTAGCAGCTGAAGTGGGAGAAAGTCTATAAAGCCACTTTTTCCCACAGCATTTGTTATTTCAAGGCGTGAGAATCAAGTTTCCGTGTCTCTATATTGCCCCAGGCTAGCGCAGCGCTCCTGACCGAGCCCCTGCCCGAGCCCCTGCCCTCCCAGCCTTCTCTTTGCTGTATAGCTCTGCCCGTCCCCCGGCTGCAGCAATATCATTAATCTCCCATTGTTTCCCTGTCCTTTCCCTGGCTGCCTTCGGTGACGTAAAAACAGCGCGAAACAACGCAGAAGTTTTCCACCTCCCTGACGACTGACCTTCCATCCAGGGCTTGCAAATGAGGTTTTGTGGGTTTATAGCTCTCCGGGTACAGCAGGTTTCAAAGGCTCTCGCTCGTTTTCGGGTGGCCGGGGCGGTGTGAGCCGGCATGACCCATCTGTTATTAGTCTCAACAAGCCGCGTGCTGCCACAACACGGCTCGCGCTTGTCACAGACCTGACGCGGAGGTTGTGACTGAGCCAGAAAGCACTGGGTCACCACCCAGGGGTTGTTTTGGGACAGAAAAAGTTTCCCTTCTCTGGTCCAGACCAGTTCTGACCTTAAAAGAAAAGGTTTGCTGTGCCCCCCGTGAGACAGGACAGTTGGCCGGGGCGCTTCGCTCGCTGCCCTCCTTGCCCGGCGCGGTGCTTGCAACCATGCCAAAGCACAACCCTGCTGTCGTCGCCTGACAGGACTGCTGGCCAGCTGAGGGGAGAGCTCCCCCCTTCCCGGGGGAGAGGGCCCGCCGGAAAGGAGCGTGGTGGCTGAGAGGTAAACCCGAGTAACACCTTCGCCAAAGCGATTTATGGCACCGGGATTTACCCTGCCCAAAACCTGGTGTGTTTTAATGCAGTGCAACACCGCTGGAAAATAGCGACCGGGGGATAGTGTGAGTGGTTTGTCAGTTAACTGTTCTTTTGCCAAAGGAAAAAAACTGGGGGAGAGGGGGTATTGATAGAGGCATGGCTGGCAGCAGGTGGCTTTGGGCAAGCCTCCTGTAGCTGCAGGAATGGACGAAGGGCGAACATTCTGCCTTCCTCAGAATGGGGCTGGGAAGGGTTTCCTGGCTGCGAAGAGGTTTCTCTTTTTGTTTTTCATTTTTCTCTCATTCCAAACCAAGACGAACGTGAGCCTTTGGGGTTTTTCACTGGCTGATTACCGAGGAAAAGTAGAACCCTGGGCTTGGGTGGTTTGAAGCAGTTTAACTAAGATATTTCCATATATTTCATTTGAGTTTTGTTCTTTAATTCTAAGGTTTTAAAATTTTTTATGGATGTTAACTGCAGGTTTATAAATACAAGCTGCTTTAAATTGTAGTCTCTTCACACTTTTCAGTCTAAAGAAGTTGAGATGGGACATTTTGATGATCTTTTAAACTTTTTTAAAATCAGAGCTAGGGAATTTTTTTTACTTTCTTGCATGAGTAGTGGGGGTCTCTTGCAGCTTTTGTGTCTTTTTCCTGTGAAAAATATAGTTTGCTGAAAAATGTCCAACCAACTTTAAAGATTATATCTTTACTCAATGCACTGGCATATGATATGTTCTATTTTAACAAGCTACTAGTTGTCATATATTATATTTTCAACATCTTAAATCATTTAGTGAATGGGTACAGAGAGTAAGACAAGGAAAACTCACAGGACAATTGAGCAAATACAGACTTGTGACTACTGTGCTCCTGTTAAACAAGGCTTTAATATCTTGCAAAGTGTTTCCCTCACATTTAAGATAAATCTTTCATATGTTATAAAGAAGATTATTAGAATCCACATTTTAAAAAGTGTTGCAAGACAGGGTTCATGGAGAGACAGAGAGGGTTAAGGACAATTGACTTCCCATCCCTGTCAACAGGTAGAAGTGAGAATATAAAGGGATTTTGTTTTGCTATTTATAAAATGTAGGCTTGCTACAAAATTAAATGCATGCAAGAAATGTATCTACTTGCATGTTTTTCTCTGGGTAATAGTAATTACTGTGTTTGTGCATGCAAATCAGTTAACTTTGGCAATTTGTATGTTCAGGTTACTCAAAGTTAATAAGAAACAGCATATAGACAAAAGGAACTTTTATGAAATGCATGATATTTCATGTATCTCATTTTGAAAACAGTCCTTTATGGGGAGAAAATGCTTTTTAAATCTTAAAGTTTGGTTTAATTTAAATATAATAGTCGTCTTCTCCCCATCCCCATATAACATGTTCCAGATGTGTTTGCAATGTTGTGTTCATACTACCAATGAAAGTGGTAAAAACCAGTCAGGCCTCTTTCACCTGTCTAACTGCAAGGTGAAATTAATGATTTTTCTTCTCTGCCTTGTGGAAGACAAAGATAAATTGAGTCCTTCACAGGCTCAGCATTCAAAACCCAAATCAAGGGCCTGAGTGCAGTGGCCTGAAGCACCTTTGGTCCAGCAGAGGACAGGGCAGGGTATTTGCTCATCTGTCCTAGGGGCCCAGTGGCTCCCCCTTTTCCCTGTGTCACACACACACCTTAGCATCCATCACTGTGCTGGTAGGATACAACCTCATGTGGCTCCAAGGAGGCTTTTAGGAGGTGAAAAACCCTTTTGAAGGACATGATGGGCAGCGTTGGGTTAATTTCCAGCACCTTGACTCAGTGATCCCAATGTTCCCACAGCGTTCAGCACTTTCTGGCACCTCCCTGGGCAAGGAAAACTGCGCCGCTGCCACCGGCCCCCCACAGACGCCCAGGTTGGAGGAGGGCAGGCAAAATGGCCTCCATCTTCCGGAGCGAGGAGATGAGCCTGATGCAGCTCTTTCTGCAGGTGGAGGCTGCCTACTGCTGCGTGGCTGAGCTTGGGGAGCTGGGTCTGGTCCAGTTCAGAGACGTGAGTAGTGCCCAGCCGGCATGCTGAGCTGTGGGAGATGCGCCCCGGGGTGGGCTTGTCCTTCCCTCAGAGCACTTGGGGAAAGTGCACCTGCAGGGTGGTCAAAAAGCCCATGGAGAGAGCGGGACTTCCCCAAAGCTGATCTGAAAGCCAATCACCATGCTGAGATCCAACCTGTTCCTGAGTCCCCATCTAGTGCTCTGCACGCTCTATGCACAACCTTAGGACGATTCCCTCCACCACCAGAAAACAGGGGGTGTCTCCATGAGAGTCCATCTATGACTCCTGCTGTCACAGCAAGGCTGGGTGGGAATGAGCCTGGTAAGGCCACGATGTCCTTGGCCCTAAGGAAACCCACGGTATTGCCCTGCCCTAGGAGTCTGTAAGATGCAGTGGTGTTGGCCATCTGCACTGAAGGCGTTCGTTCTGTGCTGATGTTAAAAATGAGCGCGGCAGCGTGCAGCCTCCAGCCTCAGGCTTGTTTTCCCTCCTGTTTTTAGCTGAATGTGAATGTGAACAGCTTCCAGAGAAAGTTTGTGAATGAAGTGAGAAGGTGCGAATCCTTGGGGAGGATCCTGCGTAAGTAAATGCTTGTCAAATGCAATCGGCTTTCCACCAACTGCTGGTGTGGGATTTATTTCTTTGTTAAGTGCTCTCACACAGTGGAGCAGAATTAGTGGCAAAATGGTGATGTTTTCATCTGAGCCCCTGGAAATGTTTTGCGTGCGTCAGCTAATTACCGCTTCACCCCATATGGGCAATAAATGGTTGCCCCTGTTTTGAAAACTGAACTGAAAGGAGGTTAATTAGCTTATATAAAATCACAAGATAAACCTGGGGCTGGGCAGGAGGCTCACCCAGATAACCAGACTCTTACACCAGTGTGCCAGCCGTTGGCATACGCTTCCTGTGGCCCAGTGCTTCAGCCTGGGGACAAATCCTTAAAATCTGAGCAACAGAACTCGTGGTGCCTGCTCTCCTACGGACGTGTGTCCTGTGAGCTCTGCGCTCACCCCACCACGACACTGGTGCCCACCATAGCCACTGTGGCAAGGACAGCACTTGCCATTGCTAGAGCAGAGGAGCAAAGCCTGAGCTTGCTGTGTGCCTTATTCACTGCCCCAAGCAAGGGGGTGCCGTGCCAGCTATTTGGGCCAGGGCTGAGGGCTGTCCAAGGCAAGGGAGTGGGAGCAGCCACCACAACTTCAGGAGGAACAGCGTCCTCATTGAGAAAGGAGGCTGCTGGGTGTCCAGCTCTTGATGGTTGTGTATATGTACTGGGATGATGGCCCTTGTATATCACTGCCCCTTGTCACACCTCCATGTGATGCCTCAGTCCTGACAGGGGGTTTAGCAGCAGCTGGTGACCAGGATGATGCAGCAGGGATGACTCTATCGAGACTTCTGTGTCCTTTCCTTGCAGGTTTTCTGGAAAATGAGATGGAAGACAATGTTGAGATAGTCAAACTAGAAAAGTACCCAGAGACCCCGCTGCCTCGGGAAATGATTGATATGGAGGTACAGAATTTGGAGCGGGCCAAGGAGAAAGAGAAGGGGATGTGCATTGGGATGTCTGTGTAATGTGCTCGATACAGCCTTCTCCTGTAAGGAAGGACCCGGCAGCTGAGGCTGGCACAGCTCTCCCTGCCTGTGGAGGTGCTCCCCGAATCACCGCCTCAGCAGTTAGGTTAAGGCTGGTCTTACTGCATGTTTGTAAAGGATCCCAGTCTTCTTACCACCCCCCGTGAAACATCCCTCTGGTCCCATGTATTAATGGAAAGGTGTCACTACCGCAGAATGCCCCCATCATGCTGTAGGAGACAATAAGAAGGTTTTTGGTGATTAACCAGGAGAGCTGATGTTAGAACCGGCTTCACTGCATAAAAACCCCAGGGCTGTCTGTCCTGGTGGGAGTATGGTTGTGATATAATAATATTGGGGCCTGACACAAATATTTGTGCCTTGCTTTTGGATGTGCAAGGGATGCTTTATTCTAGCCCAGCTGGAAGCTAAGTTTACTGACGGGGTAACTTTTAAATGCTGCACATGTAGGTGACTAGGAAGAAAAATCATGCTTTCCAAGGCCTTCAGCTTCACGGGCAAGGTGGTTGCCTGGTGTGTTCCAGGACCCACATTCTCACCTCATTTTTGGCTTATAGCTAATGAACCTAAGCTAATGGCCTTGTTGTAGGCTGCTTTTGTGGTCAGTAGACTGATAGCCAGTCCACCTGGGGTCTGAGATGTCCTGCGGGGAACCACAGAGGTGCCAAGACAGGCTGAGACACCTACACCAGGCACCCACTTACCTGCCTGAGCTTCGGTGAGGTGAGTCAGAACTCTAATGCCAGAAGAGGACAAAGCACCCAGTAGGGAATGTGGCAATGGGAAAATGAGGCATTGGCATTGATTAATATCTTCCTACAAACTCAGTGTTTATTGAAGTGCTTGTTGAATATTTCTGTATTCGCCCTTGAAAAAAACCAACCATCTATGGTTTGAGATTTGGTATCAGCTTGGTAAAGGGCCATTGCTCTGCTTTAGAGTTTTTCTGGATGTGCTTGGACCCTAAACAGACAGTGCTGGAGAAACTTGAAGCCGAGCTGCTGGAAGCCAACCAGAACCAGCAAACGCTGAAGCAGAACTTCCTCGAGCTGACGGAGCTCAAACATCTGCTGAAGAAAACCCAGGACTTCTTTGAAGTGAGTGGCCTCTCTGCTTTTCCAACAGAGTTGTGGAAGGTTCCTAAAAATACTGATATTTTCATTTGGTGTGTGTTGCTGTTACTGATTTTTAATCAAAACCCAGCGGTCTTTACCACAAGCCAGTAAGATATGTTTGCAAAAGCACCTCTGTCAGTTTGGAGCCTGCATTGCTCCATGAGCCAGTGGGTCTCAAGAACTTGGTTTCCAGATCTCTTTGAAAACGGCATTTATGCTTTTCCGTTGCTAAGATATAGTTTACCTTTTTTTTCCCCCTCCTTTTGGTCTAAATCTCTGTGGAAAGTTACCTTTGGGGAAAAAAATGTCAGGAGAAAAATGTGAAAATAATTTTCAAACTGGCAGTGCTGAATAGTTTTTAAAACTAATGTTTTCCAGGCGGAAACCAATCTGCCGGATGATTTCTTCAGTGAAGACACATCTGGACTGCTGGAGCTGAGAAGCACTCCTGCTGCTGCAGCTGCTAAGCTGGGGTGTGTATTGGTGATGGCCCCCAGTTTGGCCAGGCTTCCCACCTGCACCGCATTGCTGTGACACCGGTACACTTCCTTCAGCTTCTAAGCAGAAGTTGCTCACCAGCCTCTTCAGCATAGCTGTTTAATGAAGATGAGACAGTGACTGTCCTCTGAAGCTGTTACCAAAACTACGGTCAGGTTATGGGTCAGTGGGACAAATGGACTTTTACTTCCAGGCCACCAATTCCAGTGACCACTTAGTAGGTATTGACTGAAAATTGTTATCTTACGGCATCTCTCACCTGTGGCTTCTGGACTTGGGCGCCTGGCTACCAGCCTGGTCCTCACGGATGGATGTCTAACCACAGCAAAAAGCCATGGGATTGCTTGCACTGGGCTTTGTCTGCAACAGAAAATGGCACTGAGGATGAGCGTTAGGGGAGTGGAAATGCCACCGTGCATATGGCTGATGATAATTCGGTGGACAGCATAGACTCAAACAGCTTTCCCTTGTGTTTACATCAGCTAGGTGTTGTGAAACTCGCTGATGGTGTTTTTCCAGGCTGGTGTTTTCTGAAGTCCTGTTCAACTGTTTTATGAGCTAAGCATATGCCTGCAGAGGGCTTGCCTTAGTTGGGTGTATACCAGCATGTCATGCTGCACTTCAAAGGTGCAGTCTGGTGCTTTCTGGGAAAGGGAAAACAGGAGGGAGTAAAGATAAACCACAACTTCAAAATTGCTATGTCCTACCTCTGTCATTCAGGCACTCTCCGTTTGTGTGACTTTAAGCATCTCTCCTTTTCTCCATTTCTAGCCAGAATTGTCTCTTCTCCTTTTTCTGTTGATCTGGGGAGGACTTACAATGTTTTAAAGAAAGAACAACAGGATAAAGTCAGTAGATTGAGATAAAAGCCAGACTTGAGCAAGGAGGTCTTTCCTAGAAGTGCCTACAGCAGCAGCAGAGCCCTGCCTATCAAAGACTAGAAAACAAGAGATTGTAAAATCATGTGTGTTACAGGTCCTAAAAGACTTAGAATGGACTTGTAATTTATTTATCTTTTAACTCTGCTCAGATTCACAGCAGGGGTAATAAAGAGGGAAAGGATGATACCCTTTGAGCGTTTACTGTGGCGAGCCTGCAGGGGAAACATCTACCTGAGGTACACCGAAATGGACACCCCCCTGGAGGACCCTGTGACGGTAGGTACTGACCTGTTTTTGCTTCACCGCTGCTCCTCATGCATGCCTGTGATCTGGAGAAACCAAACTGGTGCCCTGGCATCACCACTGCTGCAGCACCGGCTGCCTCACCAGAGCTGGGTGTCTGAAAGCAGCCTGTAGAAAAAAGGTGGAAAAGTCTGAGGATGGGAGAAGTTTTTTTGACATTGCTTTCCCTTTTTGCCATTATCAAGGTGGCTTCTTTGTCCTCCCTGGTCAAGGTGCATGTGAGTCCTAGCAGGGTGGCTGTGTTATGGGGACCACCGGGGAGGTAGGCTGTGGCTGTCCTCACCTGGGGCTTACCACAGGGGTTTGATTCCTCTTGGTGTCTCTGGGGTGAGCCCTGTGCCCTGGTGGACCTCCTGTCCCCTACCTCTCCGCTCTACATTGCTCTTTCCCCCATAACCCAGAGCTGCTGCCCATGCCTGCTCCCTGAAGAAGCATCTAGGGAAAACAATGCTGCTGGAAAACTGGGGCTGGGGGAAAGGAGCAACCCAGTGAAGAGGCTGCTGAGAAAAACCCACCACCTTTTCTGCACTGGACTCTTTCCTCTGGGTGCTTTAAATTCTGCTTGAATTGCGTTGCAGAGAGAAGAGGTGAAGAAGAACGTGTTCATTATCTTCTATCAAGGAGAGCAGCTTAAACAAAAAATCAAGAAGATTTGTGATGGGTAAGGCAGGCTGGTGGGCAAGCCACAGTGAATCCTGCGGAGCTGTTTACCTGTCAGCCTGGGCTGGCTGAATTTGGAGCCCCAGATTAGATCTCCGTGCCCCGGCTGTCAGCTCTGCCACCGAGCTCCCTTCTGCTCCTCAGGTCTGCTGCTCCTAATCATGAAAGATATCCATCACCTTGGCACTTGGAAACCAAGGTCCTAAATTTTCCAAAGTAACTTAAAGATCTTGGGAGCTTCAGTTGCTAGAATTTTAACTTGGGACATCTTAAAGGGGACTGTTTTTTAAGAAATACTCAGCATTTCCCCTGAAAACCAGGGGCCCTATCTTGGGCACTCAGAACATGGTAATCCCCGAACTGCTCTCAAGCCATCTGGCATTTCAGTGTAAAAAGATGATGCTGTAGTTTATTGAACCCTTTCCCAAGGCCTTTGGGCAATATCTGTGTAATCAGAGACAGAGCCCAGAAGAGAAAGGAAAGCTTTATACAGCCTGACTTGTTTCCACCCTGTTAAGCATCTTGAAAAGATAATTCAGGTCGAATATTTTGTTACTCTTTCATAACACTGATGACCAATGGGCTTTGTTGCAGTGTAAATCATATTTGACGAGGGGATCTGTCTGCTGTCACCGAATCCATTTCAGGTATAGCCCCTCGGCCAAGCGGGGCCAGCCAAGTCCCTGCAGGCTGCAGAAGGTCGCGGGGAGGGGGTGAGCAATTGCTATTACCTGACATTTGCACTCAGGGCAGGTCTTTCCTTACGTCCTGCCTTTAATCAGAATAAAAGCAGGAAAGTCAGTTCATCCAGCTGGGAGAACTGACTTCAGTCCATGAAGCGATAGACCCCTGGGGACTGTTAGCAATTCCTGCACTAGAAACAGGGCCCTCCAAGATGCCTTCTACAGGCAGTGGAGGACAATGCTTATCCTGAGAGCAATTCAGCCCTCCCGAGGTGGGCATTTCTCTCTATAGAGCAGCCAAGGGGGCATGGAAAGCTGGGGGAAGACTCCCAGGTCTCAGTCACTCATTTCTGATCCTGAACCTCAGACATGGAGGGACTTTTGCCATCGCCACTGTACAGGATGAGGCTGCTGCTGGTGGCGGTCTTTGAGCTTTCGGCGAGTCTCGTTCGCTTTCTGGATTACAATTTCCTGCTTATGTCCCATTTCTTTGCCTGCTTTTTAGACACTGTTCAGTACCCTTCTTCCCTTCTGCACTCATGGGCAGTTGATAGTGGTGAACATTTCCCATTGCATTCGCCCCTGTGCCGATGGCCTTGCAAGTTGCCAGGTCATACATTTAGAGCTGGCTGCGGCTGCCCACAGAGTGCTGCAGGCGCTTCATTTTGGAGGATTTTTTTTTTTCTTCCCCTGCGGCATTTTAAATTCCCTGCAATCAAAAACCCAATACTTTTTTTCTGGGGTGGGAGTAAAAGAACAGGCAATGCGATGCCTGTCAGCATTTTTGTTATTGATTGAACCCAGGACCTTCCAAACCGGAGGCACGACCTTCTGCAGCTGGGTGCAGCCGGGAGCGTGGGGCCAGGCAGCACTGGGAGTGTGAGCAGATCCCTGCAGGGTGGGCCATGACGTGCAAAGATGTTATGAGCTGGTGGTATGTATGTGGTTGTAGGTTTATAGAAAGGAACTTAGGCTGGTTTCTCTCAGCCTCTTGTAACTGAAGGAAAACATACCTACCTAAGACAAATTCACAGGGTGTCCTTCATGGTGCTAGCGCACTGGTTTTTGTTTATTGCCAGCTAATCAGGCTACATTTGAAATTGTCTTTTATTTCTTTTCTTCCTCCCGTTCAAATTTTCTGCTTGCTAATATGCACGTATCTATGGATGTTTTGCTGAGTGGCAGTTTTTAAATTGTGTTAATCCCATGACTCTCCTTTTGTGCTCTGTGGGCCATCAGTCATCCCTGGTACACAGGTCCAGACATTTTGGTCTGGTCCATCTTTAAGGCAGGGTTAACTATACCTAAAGCAGATGGCGGTGTCATTCCAGCCCCAGCAGGACATTTCTGCTTAGCACTAAGTCATCATTCATGACAAGTAAATATCCTGCAAAAATCATGGGACTGGTATAAGCCAGTCTCCTGCAAGGCAGGCTAAGATTTGTTTGCAGAGCAGTGTGCCTCAGGTTACGCTTGTAGTCCCTGCTTGACTCTAATTGGTAACATTAGTCTGCCAATTTCATGAGCATTAAGTCCATGCACAAATTTATTAGTGAAAGGTGTAGAGGGAGCAGGGAGGAGGAAAATGTAAGAATTTTTCTTTTCCTCCTTTTCTTGCGGCTGCCTCGGTGCTAATGTGAATACTAAACTGGGTTTATCAATGTAAGGATTCCCTGCTGAATTCTCCTGGAGCTTTCAGAGATGTCTGTGCCATTAGGGCAAAGCTGATACTCAGTATGCAAAATGGCTGTTAAAAGATCAAAGCAACACTGCTGCAATAACGTTATTGGAAACAGGGGAACTGTACAGCATGGAGGAATAAGCTTTCAAGTTTGATTAAAAATCCTTATTAAAGATGAACTAAGAGCTGTGAAGAATAAGAAGATGGAAATAATTAGGTAGGGTGAATAACCTTTGGAAACGAATACCAGGTGTTGAGTGAGGAGAGATTCGATTCTGGAAAGGAAAGTTTAGCTGAAGAGCACGTGCTGTCATTACACACAGCTCTGGGCTGATCTCTAGGAAACTGCTGCGTGTTTTGTTCAATTTGCAACTGTCCTCACTTGTGTGTGTGCTGGAACTGATTTTGGAGAGCAGGTGGTGATATATTCTGTGCTCAGACAAAGCCAGAAGGTGATGCTTATCTGTACACAGAGCATGCACGTTTTTGTCTCTTAAACAGGGATAGACCCCATGACCCTCTTACATCTTCTTCTAATTCATCTCACGTGCAGAAAGGCAGCCCTTCAGCAACCCTAACTCAGCGTAACTCCACTGCAGGATGGTGGAAGTGTGTTGCCTTAGATGGGCAGATGATCTCCACTCTGTAGAGAGGAGTGATCTCTTCCTGAAGACCTGTTGGGGCAATGTTGAAGGACGACATTTATAATGCCCTTGAAGTGGCAGGGCTGGCACAAGCACTAGATATCGCTGAACAAACCGAGCAGGAAAAAATGGAGAGATCTCTGCTATTTTAGCTACTGCAGCACCTCAGCTCAGTTAAAGCTTGTAGGCACAGAGCCTTGCAGCAGTGCACCTTGTGATCTGCAAGGTCTCAGTGGGAACTCCTTGCCTGCTCTTCGTGCATGAAGTATAGTCTGGGACTTGTTTTGCAGGCAGAACAGGTAGCTGTATATTTTTCAGAGAGAAATGCAACTTATTTATTTCTAATTGACTGTATTGGGTTCATACAGTGGCTCTACAACACTGCAGTGGAGAAGGTCATGCTGCATACTATAGATGAAGCAGTATAAAACACCTACGTGGAAATAAGATCTTCACTCACATATTGGAAGCCCACATTAGTACTTATTATACCACATTAAACAAACCAGCTGAACCTCCCAAATGCAGCTTTGAGGGTAAGCTTATAAAAGCATTTATAGTGGCCTGGCCACATGTAAGCTGACATAACGGATACCACTCTCAGGTGTTTAAAAAACTTCACCCATCCTTCCCTTGCTCCCCAGCTGTCTAGCCAAACAGATGGACCAGAAGCCAAGAGCCGGCTGCATGGTCATTCTCCTTTTGTTTTATCCTGGAAATACAGTCGTTTGGTTTTGGGGTTTTTTTTTTGTTTTTTTGGGTTTTGGGGGTTTTTTTACAGGGTTATTTACTTACACAGCCTGCACACACGCAGGGCGTTTGCTTGCTGTGCAGCAGTAGCTCAGCCGCTGCCTTCCCCCAGTGACTGCTCGAGGGTAGTGCAGAGGCAGGGACACGGCATTTTTCCAGCCTCGGTGCAAGAGGGACATCTGTTGGCTACCGAGTTAACGGGGCTGCCTTCGCCAGGGTGGGCTTCTTTTGTGGTTCTGCAGTTCGAGCAGCTTCCCCAGACGTTAGCGGGGCATCCGTACTGTGGGCATAAGGGAGGTGGCTGTGTATTAGTGCTGACCGCTGTGTAATATCATGTACCCTGTAGCACCTGAGGCAGGGAGTGTTTCTTTCAGCGAGAACAGGCGAAGGGATCCTTTTTCTCATTAAAAGATAAATGTACCTTTTTGGACCTTCCTGGGAGACCACGCACAACTGGTGCGTATGTTAAGAAGTGTATACTACCAGGTGAGGAATAAAGTCCGGTTTCCCCACCTTTGAGCTGAGAAGAGTCCAGAGGAAGAAGTAGTCAGTCAAATAAATGGTGTTTCTCACTTCTTTCTTACTGAGGCTAGATTTCGTGCCACAGTCTATCCCTGCCCAGAGTCTGCCACTGAGCGCCGAGAAATGCTTGATGGAGTCAACACAAGGATCGAGGATTTAAACACAGTAAGTGCCGGCAACTTTACTGGGGTCTGAACCCTGCAAGTGGGACCTGCCCAGACATATGTCCTATCTGAAACCCTGTGGCCACGGCCAGATCCCAGGCTTGTTTTGGGAGCTGGCAGTGCCGAGCTGGCCGGGGGCTGGGGATGAAGCCACCAGCCCAGGAATGGTCCCCCGCCTGTTGCGGAGGCCAGTGCCTGTGCTCTGTTCTGCCCATTTACGCCCCTCAGGAGCTGCTGGGGGACAGCCTCCCACGTAAGGGACTCAAAAACTACTTGCTGCTGTTGGCTGTGCAGAGGTCAGAGGTTTAGACCTTATGATATGGGGCTACAGGGTGGTCATCTGCAGGCTACAGGTATTGTAACCAAATTGCACATTGTCCAAAATGGTTTCATCTAGCTCTTACAGCATGGTTTCCCTCAGCAGCTCACAAAGTTGCTCAGTCACAAGTGTAGTACAACTATACTAGGCTCAGACAGGACTCTAAAGATTTATTTTATATTTAAATCATGTTTTCTTTACCGAGGAAATCTTGGGGCACTTGTCATACTAGCAATGGAAAGCCAAGACTGCTGTTATAGAAGTACAAGTCTCCAACCTCTTTACTCCAACATTTAACACAGGGCTTAAAATTACAAGTTCAGTTGCTATGGGTGCTCAGTAGCTTGTATATCCATGTACTGCATCAGGACTTCACGCCTTTTGGAGCGACTCCTGTCTGTGACCTTTGTATTGTCACACACAACAGTCAGCGGGTCCCAAGGCAGGAGGGAATGGACACCCTGTTTGCCTGAGGTGGCCCATCTGGCAGTTGACAACCTGCTGTCACCCCTCTGTGGATGCCTGTGGCTGCCAAGCCTGCACGCAAAACTGCTTCCAAACTGACTTTCACTCCTGAGCATCGTGGGCAGCTAGGCTGCTTCAGTGCTTGTAGACCACACAGGTTATCTTCCTAACACGTTATGTCCGTCGCTCATTTATGCAGCAGCACTGTGGTGGGCACATGATGCATTGAGGTCCCACCAGGGCCATGAGCTGTAGCTCTAGCAGGGCAGGCACACTCATGGATGTGATGTGCCCCAAGTTCACGGCACAGAGCTGCCTACAGGAGATGGCAGGGTGGGAGCGCATGGTGAGATGTGACCAGTCTGTAAGCAACTGGGTAAGGAGCCAATCCCACAGCTCAGTAACTCCCGATGGTCTCCTCTACACTTACAGAGGCTCAGGGCCATGCAGGGAGAGTCCTTATTGAACAGCGTTGTGCACCTGGTGTCAAGTGCCCCTGTGTCCAGACCTGCACACACTGCCCTCCAGGGCATTCATATGAATCGCTCCCTTTCCGCAACCCTCTTCCACCTGCCTTCCCCAAATAACTGCTGAGTAGACCAGGCCACCTATGCCTTGCTATCATCTCGAGCGCTGCCTGTGCTGTGCTTACAGGTGATAACCCAAACCGAGTCCCACCGCCAGCGACTGCTGCATGAGGCAGCAGCCAACTTGTGGTCCTGGGGGATCAAGGTGAAGAAAATCAAGGCCATCTACCACATCCTGAATTGCTGTAACATCGATGTCACCCAGCAGTGCGTCATTGCAGAGATCTGGTTCCCAGTGGCTGATGCTGGCCGGATAAAAAGAGCTCTCCATCAGGGAATGGTAAGAGACCAACATTTTGGGTCCCTGAAGCTGTCACCGAAACTGCATTGTTTATATGTTGAGCATATGTTCAGACTTCTGTCTGTTACTGTAATGCTGGGCTCCCTTTTCTGTTTTAATTAAAGCTGAGGTTGTTGCATGATCGCTTGGCCTCGGGGAGTTTGTCAGCATTAAATCTTAGCAGGTTTGTGATCAACCCACAAGGCTCAGCAGTGCTGGCAGCTTTCCCTGAACAAACCAATAGCACAGAAAATGGAAAAATCTGGATATTAGAAAAAGGGTTGAGATATAACACTCTTGAGCCCAGCTTTCACGTTGCTGGCTGTGCACGTTTGGACACAGACCTTGGTGCTGTGGGACCGATTCCTCTCTGCTAGCCACCCTGACTGTGTCTGTCCTTGTCACCGGGTTTGCAGGAGCGCAGTGGCTCTACTATCGCCCCTATCCTGACCGCCATACACACCAGGATGGCACCACCCACCTTCAACAGGACCAACAAGTTCACAGCTGGATTTCAGAACATTGTGGATGCGTACGGTGTGGGCAACTACAGGGAGATGAACCCAGGTGAGAAACACTCAGCGACCTGCACCTGGCTTGCCAGAGCCAAAGTGAAGCTTTTGAGCTCCACCACTATCCTAAAACATGCACTCATTGCTGATTGAGAAATGTGAACCATATTTTCTGCTGGTAAAAACTGGTACTATTTGGTGCATAGGCATGGATTTTCTCAGGCAAAGAATTTGGCCGCCAGTCTCCAGTGATTAATTGTGGCAGGAATAATGAACTACATAAATACAGTATGGGGAATAAGTGGTAAGGCAGCAGCACTGAAGAAAAGACCTAAGCTCGCAAGGCAAATATAAGTTGAGCTTATCGTACTGAGGCAAAAAAAAGTCTAAAGGACCTGGGAAAAGTGTGAAACACTCATCTCAAGGAGAGCACTGAGAATGAACAGAAACCTAGAGTCTTTCTGGTGGTAAAGCTAGTTCTGCACTAGATCTGATTGCCTGGTGAGTAGGGGAGGGATCCTGGAGGCCTTTGAGGGCAGCAGCTATGAGGAATGGTCCAGTGGGGTAGACTGCTTCTCTGCTGAGGTCTTTTTGTTTAGGAGGAGCTGAGCTTCTTGTCCTTTCCTTCCTGCAGCTCCATACACTATCATTACCTTCCCCTTCTTGTTTGCGGTGATGTTTGGGGATTGTGGCCATGGTGCTGTCATGCTGGGCTTTGCACTCTGGATGGTCATTAATGAGAAGAGCCTTCTTGCCCAGAAAAACACTAACGAGGTGAGTACCAGGGAGATGGTGCACCCTATCAGCATAGGAAAAGGCTCATCATCCCTGTTTGATAAAGGGGGCATCCGGCCTCCCAAAGGCTGAGTGGAGATCCTTTGAAGGTGCTCATGAGGCAGAGATTTGGCAAGTAATTCTGCCTGCTTCTACACAGAGACCTGGATGGGCCCAAGGGACCTAGAGTTTCCTATAAATAATTGTATATATGTAGATTAGTACAATCGTGTCTCCTGTTTGCTGAGGCCCACCATTTGATGGGACTGCGGGTGCTTCTGTCACTGGCACTGCCTTCTCCCCTTGCAGATCTGGAACACCTTTTTCAGTGGACGCTACCTGATCTTGCTCATGGGCATATTCTCCATGTACACTGGCTTCATCTACAATGACTGCTTCTCCAAATCGTTCAACATCTTTGGCTCTTCCTGGCATATCATCCCCATGTTTAAAAATAGCACTTGGAAGTAAGTGGCTAAATGTGGGAAACAACTGAAAACACACCAAATGGAGCACGTAGGCTTTGAAAGAAAGACACAGTGACTGCCTGTGTGGGGAAGGGAAGAACTGTCTGCTGTGGATGCAGTCATGAATGAACCAGAGGTTTTGTCTGTCACACACAGACGAACTCACTATTGAAATGGAAATGTAGAGTCCCCGGGAACATGCCTGTTTGTTCAGGCACTGATGTGCATAAAAATCTGCAGGTGTCCGGAACTGATGCATAGAGAATTATCAGTGTGATGGAGACTGTCATTGTGTAGGACCCATTTACACACACACACACACACACACGTGTGTGCACACAAGCGCAGGATAACAGTTCACAGAGAGGCTGGAGTCGGTGACAGGTATCATGTGGTAGTCCTCAGCACATCTCACATAGAAAAACACTAACGAGGTGAGTACCAGGGAGATGGTGCACCCTATCAGCATAGGAAAAGGCTCATCATCCCTGTTTGATAAAGGGGGCATCCGGCCTCCCAAAGGCTGAGTGGAGATCCTTTGAAGGTGCTCATGAGGCAGAGATTTGGCAAGTAATTCTGCCTGCTTCTACACAGAGACCTGGATGGGCCCAAGGGACCTAGAGTTTCCTATTAATAACTGTATATACGTAGATTAGTACAATCGTGTCTCCTGTTTGCTGAGGCCCACCATTTGATGGGACTGCGGGTGCTTCTGTCACTGGCACTGCCTTCTCCCCTTGCAGATCTGGAACACCTTTTTCAGTGGACGCTACCTGATCTTGCTCATGGGCATATTCTCCATGTACACTGGCTTCATCTACAATGACTGCTTCTCCAAATCGTTCAACATCTTTGGCTCTTCCTGGCATATCATCCCCATGTTTAAAAATAGCACTTGGAAGTAAGTGGCTAAATGTGGGAAACAACTGAAAACACACCAAATGGAGCACGTAGGCTTTGAAAGAAAGACACGGTGACTGCCTGTGTGGGGAAGGGAAGAACTGTCTGCTGTGGATGCAGTCATGAATGAACCAGAGGTTTTGTCTGTCACACACAGACGAACTCACTATTGAAATGGAAATGTAGAGTCCCCGGGAACATGCCTGTTTGTTCAGGCACTGATGTGCATAAAAATCTGCAGGTGTCCGGAACTGATGCATAGAGAATTATCAGTGTGATGGAGACTGTCATTGTGTAGGACCCATTTACACACACACACACACACACACACACACACACGTGTGTGCACACAAGCGCAGGATAACAGTTCACAGAGAGGCTGGAGTCGGTGACAGGTATCATGTGGTAGTCCTCAGCACATCTCACATAAATGTACCATAGGCATATATGGTGAGATTAAGCTGCAAAGGCCATTTCACTTTTCTTTTGTAGTAAGGATGTGCTTCTGGACAATACGGTGCTGCAGTTGGATCCAGCAGTCCCAGGAGTCTACTCTGGAAATCCATATCCATTTGGAATAGATCCGGTAATTGAATTAAATTGCTCTAGGATAATTTTTATTTCAATCCTGTTTCTACATATCAGGTACATCAGCAGCTCCCTGCTCTCTCTCCTGAAGCCGTGCTCCTCTCTTCTTGCTCTTTGCCTGCTCTTTTCATAGTAGTTGTGAAGCTTTTCTTTAGCAATCGAGGATATATATTGCTGACAGTTTTGCACAGGCAGCAGCAAAATGGTAAGCAGGAAGGAACGTCGATTTCGCTGGAGAGTGGTCTTGTGCTGCAATCTCCACTCTGTCACCAGGCTGCTAGACTCAGTTTCCTTACTTGAGTACTTAACCCATTCCAGAGCTACCTCACAAGTCTGAGGGCAAAGTCCTAATTTCTGTGCAGTGTATTTATCGTATGAAGTGTGAAGTAAATGCCAGGATTAGTTAACGGATCCACATTTTTTTCTCTGTGTCCTATTTCCCTTTTCTTGACGTTCTCTGTTTATCACATATTGAAATGCAGTTGTTAACATCAGGCTTTCCTGTTTCAATCTTCATGTCAGCCAGTGAACATCTGTTCTGCCGCATGCGCTCTCATTTCTGTTGGTCACACAAAGAAACACTGGCTTCCCCTGGTTTGCAGAGAGATTGACCTTGTAGGAAGTTTTTCACAAACCAGGCTCTAAAGCTCTGCCCAGGACATAGGCAGTGCAGTTCAAGAAGTCACGACATAGGAAGATGAATTTTCTGTACATTGCCCCATCACATCCCTAATTTAAGTTAACCCAGGCTAGCCCCTCTTCCACCCTGGCTGCTGCTTGCTTGAGAGGCTGGGACCCCTGGCTGGGAGGGAGGAACAGCTGAACAAGTGCTGGCAGGGAAGGGGTGGACTGGAAAGCACCAGCCCCTGCATGGCCCTCTCTATGGAAATTATCCCCGTCATCTGCCCAGAAGGATGGATGGCTCTTGGCATTTTGCAAGTCCTAAAAGGGTGGCTGAGGTATATCTTGGAAAAGAAAGAGTCAACCTGAGCTGAGGAGGCTAGGCAGTCTCTTCCATAGCAATAGAAGAGGCAAAGCATGCCAGACAAAGGCACATAAGTGAATGTTTTGTTTTCCAAATAATCCTGTCTTCCCTTCTTTCTCTTCAGGTGCTATACCTAGTGTCTGAAAAGAGGTATCTACTTACCATCTTTGGGGTCAGAAGGCTTTGGGGTCTAGAAAATTTTACAAGAAAGGAGAAGGAACCCCGGAGCCCTGTAATGTAATAAAGGCAGGAGTGAGAAGAGGGATGTGGTTACTGTCCTACCACATCTGAAAAGTTACTGCAGAGAGGCAGGTGATAATCTGGTCTCCATGGCCAAAGAGCTGGAATGAGCTGGTTTTTTGTTCAAACAAAAAGTTTGAACATGTTCTGCCCTTGGTACTTCTCTGGTGAAGGCGGAACAAATTTCCATAGCAGCAGGAGGGATTTTCTCATGCCCTTCCACCTCTGCTTAAAGGAGATGACTCAGCCTAAGGGCAAGGAATGAGGCTGAAAAGATCTAGGTTCTGCTACCAGCCTTTGCATCGGTTTCTGGAGGATTGAAGCAAAGTCACTACATTGTTTCAAATCCTAGTTATTTCCTCTGTTAAATAAGAATAATACTTTATACCTTTTAGATTAGAAGCTTGGCAGAGTGAAAAGTATTATAAGGAACATCTAGATATCTGTTGTTTGTTTTCTTCTTACTAGAACTGTCAGGAGTAAATTGGTAGCGTCAAAGCAACAACTGCCACAAATCTGTTATTGAGCAAACACCTGAAAACCTTGTTCTTCTGCCTCTCTCTGCTCCTTTTCCCAAAGATTTGGAATGTTGCATCAAACAAGCTGACTTTCCTGAACTCCTACAAAATGAAGATGTCGGTTGTCATAGGGATTGTGCACATGATTTTTGGGGTGATACTCAGTCTCTTCAACCACATGTAAGTTTGCTTCACCAAGCCCGTTGCTGCAGCACACAAGTCCTCATCTTTAAACTAGTGTCCTTCATTCAGAGAAAGCCTCATATCTCGGACCGATGACTGGAATTTTGCCCTTTCCCCAGTGTGAGCAGAAATGCCCCGTACACTGACTCACGCCACTGCTGGTACAGAGTGCCGAGTCCAAAGGCCAGAGGACAGCTGTCACACTGCAGATATTCTCTTGGATAAACTCTTTTTTCGCTCTCTTATATTCATGATTTTGCAGAAATGCTAAAGTACACTAAACTAAAAATATATAGCACCTCCCACTATTGATAACTTCTGTCTTGAAAGACAAACTCTTTTGGTCCAATCCAAAGCACACTGAAATCTTGCACAGTGTGTGTGCATGTCTTTCTCCTGACTTAGTGGGCCTTTAGTCAGGATCTGCGGGTGTGTGTGTCTATGCCTCTGCCTCTATATTTTGGAACAAAAAATAAGAAATGGTGATAGAGTGGAGGGGCTGACACTACTGTCTTGAGAGACTCTCCAAAGCTGGAAGGTGTGTAGTGACCCTCAAAGATGGAAAGTGTTTGCAGGTGGCAGAGAAGAGGACTGCCCCTATAGAATAGATTCTACACCTGATTCTGACTTTCCTCAGCATATAATGCCTAACTTTGTAAATTAGCCATTTTTTTAAAAAAATGGCTTTTATTTCAATGTATTAATCTTTTGAGGTGCTGAGATACTGGTGGGTCAAGTACAAAAACCTGGAGAGAATCAGTATGACAAAGCTTTTGTATTTAAATAATGGCTTTCATTTATAAGGACTGCAATTACAGACTTCTTTCTTGCCTAGTGATAGTTGTATGTTTCTTACATTATTTTCCATACACTAAATGGTGTACAGTGCTGCCATACTTGGACGCAACCTTGAATTAATACCCACTGTATTAATTGTAGTTATCTTTCCTGATTCTTTCCAGCTACTTCAAGAAATACATAAACATTATCCTTCAGTTCATTCCAGAAATGATTTTTATTGTCTCTCTTTTTGGCTACCTGGTCTTCATGATTATTTTCAAATGGTGTCATTTTGATGTCCACTCATCCCAGAGTGCACCAAGCATCCTCATCCACTTCATCAATATGTTTCTGTTCAATTACGGTGATGCTTCAAACGCTCCATTGTATCTGCATCAGGTATGGATCAAGCAGCTCGAATCCACTGTAGCTGGTTTTGGATTCACAGTGGGTGTTGTGGAGAGTGGGCATAAAGATGGGGAACAAGCTCAAAAGCCCAACACAAGTGCCAGTCACATAAGAGAAGTTTGTTCTTCTGGTATCCGTGTTGGCCTTGTAGACAGGTAGGACACAGAAGCTATTAATCAGTAATGCACAGCAAACCTCATTCTTAGTGTCATCCTTACAAGAACGATGATGCAATTTAAGATACTTTTGGGGAAAAAAGGAAAGAAGGGTGATTAGAGATGCAAAGCTGGGTATGGCAGATGTGCTGTCCTGAAGTCTCGGCACAATGCTAGAGACAAAGCAAGCCTCTCCTTTCCTTGATAATTTCTTATTTCTTCTTTGGAAAACTTGAAAATATTTAATATTAATAAATTTTAATATTTAAAACATAATATTTTAAGCTAAAAAATAGAAGTAGCTAGAGGATTTTCTGGCAGCTTTTTGTCAGAAATATCTCCTTTGGAGAGTTCACTTAAAAAAAAAAACAAAACAAACAAGCAAAAAAATCTCCCCTAAGAGAAAACTTCTTTTAAAGTCATCTCTATTTATTTGCTCAGAACACGGATTTTTTTTTTCTTGCTTGATTGTACATCAGCAGCATCAATGAAGAATCTGCAAGCGAATGCTGCCTCCAGCCACATGTATGCATCTACATCTACACAGTTGCACACTCTGGCACTTCAATGTGAGCTCAGTTTTAGGGTGAGTCAGAGTTAGTAGAGAGCCCCGATCAGTTCCAAGTAACTCCATTAAGGCTGCAGGGGAGTTTGGGAAAACACAGTTTTCCCAGCCTTCAAAAAGTCATTAAATAACATTTTGTTTTGTAACAACCCAAAGCCTTTCCAAGATGGTAATTTTTTTCTCATATTCCTCTCCCCCTACCCCACTGTCTGTGCCATCCACCTGGGTAGTCTGAATGCAAAGACTGTATGAGACCAACCATAAGGTGATCAGAGATCACAGCCAGCTTTAAAAAAATGCAAAAGTTGTAGCTTGGGGTTTTCTTCGTTCGTTTGTTTGTTTGTTTTTCTTAAAGTGCAAACAGTTATGTTAGGACAGCAATAGGGGTGGCATACTGCAACAAGAACACCTTATATTGTGGGGGCAATGTGTTATCAAACCTAAGCTACGGGGATTCAATTCCTTCCTGGAATTGCTAATGTAGAGCAAATCCTGGATTCCCTGTTTTCCAGGGGAAGACTTGAATGACTTGGCTCTTACTGCAGCATTTCTACACTGACCAAAGCAAGGCAGACTGACTGCCTCACCCAGCAGTTAGGACATTCACTGGGGACACTGGAGAGCCAGGTTCAAGTCAGTAACATTGGGGTTTGGCAAATTAACCCTTTCCAACATGAAAGCTTTTCATCTCCAAGTCTCCAGCCATGTCTAGCTGGCAGTGCTTTCTGGAGCCTTAAGCAGTATACATTTATTTTCACGTTCTTACAAGCAGAGGAGACTCAACCAATACAGGGAGTATATCTGTTGTGTAAAAAAAATATCATTTTATAGAATCAGGTTTCTAACCATAAAGGCTAAAGGAAGTAAAGTAACCTTTTGCTCTTCTTGTTGTTTTGTCTTTTAGAAAGAAGTGCAGAGTTTCTTGGTCATATTTGCTCTGATTGCTGTTCCCTGGATGCTCCTAATTAAACCTTTCATCCTCCGAGCCAACCACCAGAAAGCGCAGCGCATGGTAAGGGATGTGGATCAGGCAAGGGGGGTTCAGTACAGCAAAGGCAAAGCTGGGGAGACAGACCCCAAAAAGTGTTTGCGGTGATCTAATTCTGCTTTTCTCTGATCTCAGAGTTTCTCTGGTGATTTCAAACTGTGCTTTACTGCACATGCGCCAAGAGCATGCGTATGGACATTTGGCTGAGCCATCTAAATGGGAAGCAGGAGCTTTGCTCACAAGGCCATTCCCTATTTGTTGGGAGAGGAGTTAGGCTGACACTGAGCTCTTTCAAGTGTCGTATCCAAAACCAGAGAAGGTGTAGAAAGACTGAAGTGCTGGTAAAGCCAAGACAGGGCAAAGACCTCAGTTCTCAGTCCACAGCCACCACTAACAACTGGTTGGCTGCTCTGTAGGAACAGGGCATCTGCGATACTCCTGGCCTTGGAGAGATCAACCTTGCTTGGAGGAGAGGCTTGATTTAAAAGCTGTTGCCTGCTTTCCAGTGGTGCTTTCTTCCCTAAGTGATTGCCTTCACATTAATGAAGCCCTCCTTCCCATGGGGTCTGCGGTTTGCCCAGCTCTTCAGCACATAACTGCAGCAGCTGCAGTTTCCCAGTTGTTCATTAATTCTCTCATTTATTATGCTAATAGGACTTTACTTGTCTGTCAGGATTTACTTCTCTATAGTCGGAGTTAGTGCCTGGAGTACCTTTTATAGGGCACAGATGTTTCCATTTGAAGAAAGAGGTGCTGGTTGTGCTGTGTGACCTTTTCCAACCCAGTCACTTCTGACCTATAACTGAAAGCCAGGTCCCTGGGAGGCCTTTGCAGCCCTGCCTCTGCGCTGTAATTTCTTATTTTGTCATTCTTCTGGGATTTGGATGAAAGCTTGACATGGCTGACTCCATCTCCTGCTTTTATGCTAGTAACATCTGACAGCTTTTCCCCACCTCCTATTATGGCCCTGTATTTCTGTTCCTAATTTTCATATGTTAGCTGTCTGATCACATCTTACATTTACCCAGATTTATATGTTTGCAACAAAGTCTGTTCTCTATGCTGACATTCAGGTAAAGCAAAGATAAAGTGGGTGTGACAATGATTACTGCTGCAATAGGAAACAATATGTTATCAGGAGACCTTACCCATGAAACCTGCTGGAAGCTATAAAGAGTGACAGGACAGAACTTGACAGAAGCTGTGAGGTCTGAATTTGGTTATGCTGTATAATAGGACTGTTGTAGGCATCTAATGTAGGGCTATTCTTATGCTGTGCTGTCATTTCTGGAGTGAGGCTCAGATCAGGTTGTTCAGGCCTCTAGAAAAGCTCTGTGAAAAATGATTACAGAGAGAAGATGGGTTGTCATGAGGCTTTTGTCAATTTAAAATTAATCAAGAGACCTGAATTGTATTTCTGTCCGTATCCCAGGAACTGTGTGACCTTCATCAAGTCACCTCATCCTTTCAGGCTCCATTTCCCTTTCACTTGATGCTAATTCCTTTCATTTGCACCCATCTAATTGAGATCATCAGGTTTAGTGTGCCTCAGTTTTCTCATTTGCCAAAAGTGGTGGATCTTCTCATGGTGGGTCTCTCATTATGAGACTAGAAACTACCTCCAAATTAGTTGGAATCACTGGAAAATGCTCTAGGATGGAAAATATTTAAGTATTATTAGCAGGAGTTCTCAGTTTCTGTGGTCCATGATGACTGACTATTGTTGAAATTGTCCTCATGTTCATGATATAGTCCTTCATACATTACCCATCATGAGGTTATTGATGGAGTTCTGTGCCATGGTCTGCTTCATTTTGCTATCAACCTGTAGCATGACACAAAAGACATATTACATTTTTTTTTTGAAAGATTCAGTCTCAAGCCATCTCAGGAAACCCTGGAGATGAAAATGAGGTAGATGTCCCAGAAACCAATCACTCCAAGAAAGCTTCGCAGGGAGACCACAGTGGTGGCCATGGAGGACATGAGGATGATGATGAAGAGGTAAGAAAATGTGGGCAGAAAATTATTCAGACACACACAATAGTAGAAGACACAAAGTCAAGCAGAAGGCTTTTGCAGAATTGCCAGCCCTTCTTTTTAATAAGATACCAAGACACACTGTTGCAACAGTTTGTGTTTCCAAACAGAGTAAGCTTTGAATTTTCATAGAATGAATTCCTCTAAGTTTTTCCTTTAGTTTTGCTTGCTGAGGGCAGGCATTCTTACAAACCTCAAGCTTTTGTTTCCCCGGGGGAGGGGGTTGTTTCACTTCCACATTGCACCCAGAGAAGGTCAAGCCTTCCCCAAGAGTCAGTGAGTTTTCCTTCCTTTAAATTGCAAAGGAGCATTGAAAAGTTGGCAGCCTGCAGTGTTGGCTAGGGAGAAGAATCTTCCTTTGGCAGATATTGTCAAGGGCTTCTGCAGTACTCAGCAACACAGTTTAAAAAGTGACAAAAGTGTTTGTAGCAGTTGGAAGTACCAACAAAATTGAATGTGGATATGGCTGACTGTTCCCAGTCACAGGGAATCTTCACAGTCTTAGAAGATATGTTTATTCAGTGATATCTCCCAAAATGCATATGTCAATAGGCAGATAGTCTGAAAAACCCTATTTTATATAGGAATTTCTGTCTCTACAAGAAATCACAAAGATTCGTAGCAACTGGATTGCCATCTTATTCCAGATTTGAAATTGTAAGACTGGAATATGAGCTGGTTCCTGAACATTTGCTTTACACTGGAATTGTATTTCTCCAGCGAGAATATATGGGAAGATCATAGAGAACTGACAATTTTCAAAGCAGTCTTTTTATCTGGGAACTATCTCTGTGTTGCTCAGGACACATCAAGGAAAAGGGAGGAGTATGAAGAGCCTTTAGTGGAGTGTTGCTCTGTTAACCAGAAAGCCCTGAACTAAGAACTAATAAAATGTGTTTGGTTTGATGTTGTTTCAGTTCAATTTTGGAGACACGTTTGTCCACCAAGCTATCCATACCATTGAATACTGCCTTGGCTGCATCTCCAACACAGCATCCTACTTGCGGCTCTGGGCGTTGAGCTTAGCCCATGCACGTGAGTGATTGACTACCTGTTAGTTACCTCACCAGCAACTCCATGGTGATCACTGCTTCTGCCAGTGTTTGATTAATGCTGCAAATTTCTCCATGAAATGAAAGCGGACGTTTGTGTCTTGGAATGTTTTGCTTCAGGTCAGATCAATCCAAGTGTTTTGTGGTGGTCATCTCATTTTTTAGTGGTGATCTCCAGCAGCTATATATCAGGCAGCTCCTGACTGCATGGCTTGGGACTCCTTGCTGGCTGGGACCCATTTTCCACACTGCTCTGTAGCCACCCCTCTGGAATAGTCCTCATGGCGTGTGGCATGATGGGAGGTGCAGTCCAAATGGGTAGTCCAGACCACAGAGTATGGGAACCATAGCTTCATTTCCCAGGAGGCACTTGCTATAGTCTAAGGGTACGCAGATGAATGTAAAAATTACTTGAAACAGTTATTTTTATTTGGTTCAGCAAACTAGAAAGAAAAGTTTTGGTTCAAGAACTCCTGGAACTTGTTGTTTTCACTGGGATTTTTCCCAGCAACATTTAGTGGAACCTCACATTCCATGAGAAATGTACCACATTTCAATGTCTTTTGTCTTGATTTAAGATAAAAACAAATGCTCAAATACTAGAAATTGCCTCAGGCTGGAGCTTCAGATTTTCAACGACTCTAATTTTTCTGAAATGTTTTTTATTAATATTGCTGTACCGCCTCTGGCTAGCAGTTGCGCCTGCCCTAGAGAATTGGGCACACAAAAAAGGAAAACAAAAGGGGGGGCGTGGCATGGATTTGACAGGGGTGAGCTGTAGTTCTTGGCACAGAAATGAGCTTAGTAGGAGTCGAGTGGAAGCTAATACACATTAGCTTTACATGGAGGACAGGTATCTAAATATAAACCGACTAAAAAGCTTAGCTAACGGCAGTCCTATGTGTTATGTCAGAATTCTGCCTGGAAACCCACCATATTCCTTTGCAGCCTTACAAACTGGCATTGACAGGAGTATTTTTTCCTGAAGGCAGCTGTTGCAAGGGATCCCTTGCATCTGTTATCACCTAAACTAACAGGTCATTGAATCTGTAGTCTGAATATGGCTCAAGGACCAATGAGTGGCAAAATGGAAAATAAGGCTGAACCGGTGGCTGGAGCATCTGGATGGAGAAGAGCTGGGCTAAGTCCTTGCTTTGCCTGTATCACAAGAGGAAAATTGCTCAGTCCTGAATCTATCCAATGTGACTGGAGTAGTTAGGTTAGGAGTATGGTTTTGCATTGACAGGACATCTCGGATACACCAGTGCTTGTGAATGTTGATATAAAACTGTGCAGGAAAAATAATCTTTAAGAGCATGCAAGCAACCTAACATTAATACAGCCTGCTTTGAGTGGGACCAACCAGTTGTCCTTTTTTTTTTTTTTTGCACCACAGCTTCTCCATGACATCCTAAGAGAAGTGGTTTGGAGAACAAATGAGAATTACACGTCTCCTGTGGGTCTTAGCTAGCATCAATGAGTACAGCTTGTAACCTAATCTACACATGTATTGACTACATCAATCAATCATGTTCACTGGGATTTAGCAGCAGGTAGTCCTAGAAGGCTCCGCATACTGCCTATCTGCCATGTTAAAGAGGTGCAAATTAAACTGATGACTGTATCATGCGAGGGTAACAGCAGTCCTGGTAGTGTGCTCACATGGACTTGCGATACAAAGCCAAGCCAAAACAGCACCATCAGCTTCTAACACAGTGAAGAGGAGCAATGGAAAACAATCTGCATCCGCTTTCCTTCCCCGGTCATCGTGGAGAGGCAGGGTGGCCATACATGATTACTGTCATGTACATTTTATCCTAGGCCAGCTCATCTAACTGGGAAAAATGGGTGAGCTACCAGACTGCACGCTGTGTCCTTCCATGGCTGTTGCTCAGCACTGTTTTCCCTTTATTTCCTTTTGCAGAACTGTCAGAGGTCCTTTGGACCATGGTGATGCACAATGGGTTCAACAACAGCAGCTGGGCAGGCCTCATTGTCATCTTCATCATCTTCGCGGCATTTGCAGTGCTGACGGTAGCCATCCTGCTTGTCATGGAGGGGCTCTCAGCCTTTCTGCACGCCTTGCGTCTACACTGGTAGGTGGTGTGGTCTCTGGGAGCTTTTCCCAAAGCAGTCTTTGGGAGGGATCAGGCTGTAGAAACAGATGGCCACACCAGCCAGTGTTAGACATGCCATGCTAGTACCTATGCATTAGGACATAGGTCCCCCTTGGCAAATGAAGCAAGGGAGACTCCTCCAAAGGGAGGTCAGAGCTCCCTACTCCATCTCTGAGCTGCTCCCTGGAGCAACCTGCCTGTCTTCCTGAGCCTGTGGGGGCTGTGGGCATGTGTGGCAAATGGCAACCTGCAGCTCTGCCCTGGTAAACACACAGAGCCACCGAGGCCACCTTGACCTGCATGATAAGGCCTGAAGGCACAGCCACACCACTGGTTGTGTATCCCACCCAGGGTTACCAACAAACAAGCCAGCTGGGTGCTACCTACTGCAGCAGGAGTTCAGCCAGGGCTGCAAAAGCTGCGGAGAACCTGGGTCAGCACTTGTGCCATTAGGCCAGGTTGAGCTCCAGGCTGTTTTGGCTTTGTGGCAAACCAGTTTCAAGTTAGCTCATGTCCACCTTAACTAGACATCAGTCCAGGCAAGGACAGAAGTGCGGATGCACCATCAGGCTAGTGTGTAAAGCAAGACCAAGGTAACAAATCACCCCTCACCACCACCATAACTTGGTATCCTGCCTGAGCACCCAAGCTGTGGCCTTTTTCACCATGTAACGTCCCACCACAAACCACAAACGCTGCCAAGGCAAAACCATGGTGCAGTTGCTTGTCATTGTGCGGGGAGGGAGAGATGTCTGTCACCCACCAGTGTGTGCAACCAGCAGGCAGTTATCCCAGCTCTCTGAGCTGCTAGAAGCAGTTTAGCGGGCAGGCAAAGTCCTGCCAACTGGCCTCACGAGGAGCATTTCCAGGCTGACTGATGGGAAGTCAAAGCTGATGCATGCCGGGTTGCTCCCTGGGCTGCCCGTTTCTCATTGCTGGCTCCAGAAGGAGCCCACGTTCCAGGCTTATAGGTCACCATCTCTCATGGCCTCCCTTTTCCTGTGGGTGCCACGTTTCAGCCTCTCAGCTGGCCGTAAGTCCTGCCTGTAGGCAGCACTGACACCCTGCTCTGTTCCTCCCCAGGGTTGAGTTCCAGAACAAGTTCTACGTGGGAGCCGGGTACAAATTTTCTCCGTTCTCCTTCAAGCACATCATCGATGGCACCGCAGAAGAGTGAAGCCAGTACATTACTGCTTCACTCCTCAGACCAGGCTCTATTTTCTTGTGGTGGCTCAACCATAGAGTGGGGTATATGGGATGAAACAGAATGGGATGTGGCCCTTGAAAGAAGAGCAGCTGTAGGTGAAAATGTCCTAGCTGCGTTCACATACACTGCTGTATCAGCTGGGAGCTGAACTACATCGGCTGGGCTGGCTGGACCCTTGACTGTGTACCTCCACCAATGTCTTTACCAAGTACCTGGTCCTCAGCATTTGATCGGGTCAGCTGCCTACTGCTTGGCTGAAAAGAGGAGATGCAGCTTTGAATTAAATTGGTTATTAATAATCAACAATGGAGCATGTGTTTTGCTCCATTTACTGCCTTGTCTTTGTGGCATACTTCTGTCTGAGGAAAATATGTTTCGGCTGTTGTTTCAAGCTGTGGTTGATCGTATGACAACGATTAAGTCCCTTATAAGATTGCAGCCCTTCATTTAGCACACAATGCAAACCAGCTCAAAGACAGATCATATTGCAGGCTTGCAATTTTCTACATGCTTTACTACAACAACCCTCTTTTTATCTGATTTGCTCCAGGGCTTGACAGCGCTGGGTTATAGACGTTTGCACACATCATCACTTAACAAAAGTGTTAGTTTTGAGCTGTGTAAACAAAAGAGTGCGCCAGTTTCCACATTGGCAGCCAATTTATTTCTCTCTATTGACTTGTTTCTCACTGGAGACTTGAGATGACTCCCCCTGTGCTGTATTTTTCAAGACGGGTTGTTAAAGCAGATTGTGTAGAAATGCTAATATCAAATGAACAGAAAGAAGAGAGGAATCAAAACAGTTGAGATGAATTTGCAGTATTGATGTACTGTGACCTTTCCTAAATATTCATGAATTACTAATCTTTTAAATTGAATAGTGTTAATTGTGACAGGCTATTTTTTTTAAGCATGGAGGATGTAAAACCCCCACACAGATTTGGAGGTGACAGTGTTTCCTTCCATAGGGTGTGACAAAACAAGTCTCATTTTCAAACCTCGCACCCCTGATATCCAGCTCCATGAAAGAAACCCACCTGGGAGTGTTCCCTGCAGGACACACGGTGGAATGAATAGTCATCACAGGCCGTGAGTCTGCAGTAGTCAGGCTTGAGAGCCACCTTCCTGCTACAGTGACGGGGGAGAAAACACAGCCCCCGACAAAGCCGTTGTTCCACTTTTTCCCTTGCGGTGCCAAGAAGCCATACTGGCATTGGGCACTGGTTACCAATTGAGTCGGGAGCCTTTTTCCCTTTTAACAACAGCAGCAGCTGGAGCTGAGAAGAGGTGGGCACAGGAGTGTGTCCATGACCCACGCGTGGCCTCGTGCCACCAGTTCTTCGGGCGCGGGCACAGTCAGAAAATACATGGACGTGAATGCAGCTGGTGTCACCGTTGCTCAGCGTATGCACATCACCTTTGTTTCTTCCTTCCAGCCTATTCTGTTTATTCCTATTCAGGTGTCTTGAAGCAAGAAAGGCCAAACTAGTTTGGTGCATTACCAAACACAGAGAAAACAATTTGCTTTATGAAACAGAGGGCGGATTTTCTGCACAAACACGTGTTTTATCTTTATTGCACCTTTCCATGTGATTGCAATGTAACTGAGAAAGTGATTACCTGAAACAGAATATCTGTTCCTTTTAGAGCTTCTTGGTGTTTTGCTTTTCGTCTGAGGTTTACATTTTAAGCAAGAAAAACAAGTTATCCTGTGAGTACTGCAGGTGACAAGATGGTCTGTTTACTCTACCAAACAGCGATCCAAACATTTGGCTTAATTCTGTATTCAGATCCCCCTTTCTGTGCACAACTGAATAACGCAGCAGAGCCTGTGGCTCACTTGTGCATTTGTGATATGGGGACAGCACTTCCCCACTCCACACAAGGACCGAGCCCACTTATAATCAGGGAGCATTCAGGTGAAAAATTGCTGAGAGTCAGTGCTGTTCTTACACACTTTGAGGAGATCCCTGGCTTTCATCTGGGTTGCTTTTATGACTTATTTAAAAACCCAGAAATGTTCCAGAGAGTGTCTTGTTTTTAAAAGGTTTTCCTGCAGAAGATGAGGGGGGTTTTGGAGCAGAGCAGTGACTGCCCGTTCCCCAGCACAGCTGCTAAGCTGAACGGGACCATGTTTTCTAGCTGATGCTGTGAACGTGACCACCAGATGTGGTCAGATCCAGCAGAGATCACCGTTACAGACTAGTAGACCTTGGTACAACACCCTGGTGTCTTTATCTGGACCTTACTCATTGCTGGAGGAGGTGTGACTTCCAATTACCTGACCGGGAACTCTTCCCAAGTCAGAACCGCAGCGTGTCCCTCCGGGGCGGACTCAGGATCAGTGCCTAGGGAGGAATGGGTGCCTCTGGATCCAAAGCTCATCCCATTTCTAGGAAAGTGTCTGTTTCTGAGAGCTGGTGACATGAGTTATATCATTTGGAGAAAATTAATATAAAAAACCTCAGTGAATGACCATGTAGGAAGGGAAAGGGATAACAAAGTCAATTAAATGGGTTTCAGTTGCTCACACACGTTCTCTCCTGGATTTTTTATTCCTTCTCACGAGAGCCATTGCTGTGTGTGGCCAGGCCCTCCTGCCAGGACGACTTTGGTGATGCGGAGAATGAGGAAGGCCAGGTATCGAGTTCTCGTCCAGTCTCTTGGGTCCTCTAGACTGATGATGATGAACTGGTTTTTGGACTGAACTTTCATAAACCTAAGGAGTCAACAGTTTCTTGGAGCTCGGCCTCAGGCTCCTGCAGCGAACAGCACTTTCCTCAATGTTTACCTGTGTGATGGCTCTCTGTGATGTCCTTGGCCAGCATGGAGACCTTTCTTCTTGCCCTCGCTCTCTTGTTTCTCCTGGAGCTTTCACACATGCAGACATTTCTGTTCGTGCTTCACTATGACCAGTCTTTGCATTTCCATGGCAAATAACTAAAATATCATGCAGTGGTTAAAAAAAGCAACAGGCATACAACCCTGTGTTCAATCCCAAACACCTGGGCCTGAAAGCACATCTGTGGCTGAGAATTTCACTGGTATTTTGGTCATTTTTTCCCTTCTGTGCTGGGAAGCTGGAATGCTAAAACATCTGTACCCTTCTGTGATTGCACACGTGTTGTCTGAGTTTTGGCAATGAAAACATAATGTTATGGATCTGGCAGCCCGGAACATGCATCTAGTTCAGCAGATGCCAATAACAGCTGTAGCTGAATATTAGATATTATTAAGAGGAAAATAAGGCTGTGAAATAGCATATGTTGTTTGGTAGCAAATGTCTTCCTGATGCATGGAAGCATGAGATTCAGCATGGGAGCTACATGCTTTGGTAAAACTATTGCAGCATTGCTGCCAGCTCAGTGTACATATTTCAAAAGAGAAGGATTTTGAGAACCCTCATGGAAGAAAGAGACAGAAAACATCCCAGCATCTTCACTGGGAGAAGCTAAGGCCAATGCCAACACACTTGAGTAGTAAAGGTCGACATAGACACTCCTAGTCGAGAGCACATACCTATTGTAGCTCAGATTCACTGGCCAACCCAACCTGTAGCACAGAGATTCGTTGCATGGTGAGGTCAGGATCACTGCAGCAGTTTAAGCCACGAATGCTACCTGCAGTTTGGTACTCAGTCAGAAAATTTAGAAGGATGAAGCAGATGGACAAGCCCCATTTTTTTCATGGTGATGGCACCTGAGTTGGCTTCACCTGGCTTGAGGGGGGCTGTTGGCTGCAGTGCCTGGGTGCTGCTCCTGGCTTTGCAGGGGTTAGCAAAGGCCCCTTCCATGGACACTGGTGCTGCAGGACCTGTCCCCAAAACCTGTCAGCTAAAATCTTGCTGGTGTAGAAATAGGGATATCTCCCCAGTGCCCTCCCTCCATCTCCCTTGGGTCATCCCTGTGGTGGGCAGCCCCTGCGGAGGACCTGTAGGTGTCATGGGACCAGCACAGGTCAGCACTGGGGCACCCCGCCTGCAGCACCTACTTCTGGGGGGCGGAGGTGGGTGGAGAGGGACCCGCCTGTGCCGGCGAGGAGGAAACCTGACTCCTGGGAGCTGGATCCCAAACCCACAGCACCGCCAACACTGTAAAAAGAAAATAGCAGAAGGGAAAGAAACAGCCAGAAAAGAGGAAAGGTCTGCTCCTCCGTGCCCGAGACACTGCAGAGGTAAGGAAGCTTCACTCAAAAAAAAAAAAAGAAACAATATCTAATCAAGCCTTGGCTTAATAGTGGGGGTATCTGATCATTTGTATGTCACGTGCAGAAGCTCTCTGACTTTACTGACAAAATTCCCAGCTGGTCTCATGAGCAGCATTGCACACCATGTGCCCTTTGCTGTCTCGCAAACCCTCCAGTGTGGGGTCACGGCATCCTGCTGCCGGGTCCCAGCAACAGTTTCATTGCGCTCTTGGTTGCTCCCTTCGGACGGAGGATGGCTAATTTCCCTGCCAGCAGCAGCTTTGTCACTGCTGTTCTTTTGGTCCATGTAATTGGCATTTAGTATTTTCAGTGGGATTTACAAATAGCGGGAAACCTGTGGCTCCCTGAAGAGGTGTAATAGACACTAGCTACTCCATCAGGGCAAACAGTGCTGCAAATGTTTGGGATGAGCAAACCATGGGTTCAGTAGGAACTGTTAGGGGGTTTACTGAAGAGTTACATCTAAATCTCTGTCTTTTGGACATAAATGCTGAAGCAGAGCGTGCAGTGCCAGGGACTTACCTTAACCGTGGCTTCTTGTCTGCTCATGGATGAGTGAATTTTGCTCCAGCTGCCCCAATACCCTGGAGAGAGGGGGATGCAGGTGCCTGCACAGGTTTCTGGTGTTATTTGAGATGCTACAGCAGGTATCCCACCTGCTTACCCGTTGCTATTTGAGAGCAGTGTAGGTCTTCCATAGGTGCTATCTGCCATCCTGATGCCTCTGTGGGGTGTTGGAGGTGGCAATGCACCCTTCTGCTTGAGCACCTGAGCCTCGCCAGGTATTTCACATAGCAACGCAGGGGATCAGGGTTTCCTCTCCTTTTCTGGAAGAGCTGCAGCACTTCCCAGCATGGCAGCAAGTGGCCCAGAGAGGGTGAGTGCCAGTGAAACACTTCAGTGCCTCTCAGCAAAAATTAGCAGAGTATCCCAGCATCAGGCTTTCACATTGTGGTGGGCAAGGGCTCAGGGCTTGATCCTTGCCCTGGACATGCCCCAGCCTGGCCTGCCAGCACCATGGGCTGTGCCTGCCATGGGCTTTGGAGGACAGTGGCTGTTTAACCAGAAACAGTTGTGACATGGCAGCTTAGGGCAGAATGTGTTTGCAGGTCCCTAATCATAAAGGAACGGAAAAAGAGGCCCCACAGCTTTTGTTATTGCAAAGCCCTTCGTGATTCAGCCACACAGTAAAACTGTACCTCTTCTCGCGGGCTCTTCCAGGCACCTTGTTTGGTTGCTCTTGAGCCGGTTCCACTTGGAAATGGTCCATAGCTGGTGGCCAGTGTGGTCAGCTGGTGTCACTGTGTGCTGCTGGCAGCTACCGCTGCCTCCAAGGACACTGCTGAGAGACAGTTGTAAGCAATATCCTACACGTCCTCGTGGATGCTGACTGTAATGATCTGTAACAGCAAGGTCAGTGTATGTGACCTGACTGACTATCTGCCATTAGGCCTTGATGACCTCCTTATAACTGTACCTCCGTGTAATGCTTTTAAGGCATCCAGCCTGGGAGTACTGTAACTCTGTGCTTTCCATGTTTGTGCTGCCCTCTATCTCAGCTGGGATTTCGTATCTTTCATTAGATGTTCTCGGTCATTAATTCTCTCAAGATCTCACCCTGCTGCAGCCTCCCTGATCACTGCTGGGTGGCTGTGAATGCTGCCTGGGCCAAGTCCGGCACCCCTGGAGGGAGGTCATCAAAGGAGAGGGTGTCGTCAAATTGAAGATGGATTGAGCCCCCCCCACCCCAGCGCCTGAGCATGCACTTGGCAGGAAATTTGTGGGTTAAAGCAAGTGGTGTGCTTAATCCCTGCTGTGGGATTAAGATGAGTTTTTCTGACTGGGAAAAGCAGCTGTAATCAGGCCAAGGGATCTAGCGTTGGAAACCAGAAATACTGGGGGAGGAAGCCAGCTCTCCCCTGTTGCAATCCAGAATGCATGGCTGTGTTTCTTGCTGACCTGAGAAGATGGGGATTAGCGTGGCCACGGGGTGAGGCAGAGGATCAGGTTTGCAGCGGGAAGCGCAGACTGGGTGAGAAGAGTTTGGTGCTTGCCGCTCACTGTCCATGCCATCCTGGGGCAGCCGGGGTTAGGGGCGTAGGCTGGGTCACCCTGCCTCTTGGCACGGCTGTTCCTACCCGCTGGCTCTGTGTCAGTGCATGCTCTCATAAGGCTGAGCAATTACAGAGTGCAGCACCTCTACTTCTCACTCGACCCTGGCTCCCAAGGGGTGGCAATTTCTGCCTCCAAGAGGGGCAACCTGCTGCCAGTCATGTATGTCTTGGCTCTTGGAGATGCAGCATCTTTTGGCTGCCTCTGCATTTCACGCACCTCCGGGCTGGGGAAGTTGTCACACGCTCTCTTGTGTTAGCAGGTCTCCAGTCTTCCCTAAGGCAGTCCCTGGACTTTCCATAAAAACATCCAGTGCAATGCGATGACTGATCTCCGTCAGTTCAACTAACTTGCCTTGTGATGTTTCTATGTATTTTTCACAAAAAACACTCTGGGAAGGGACATGTTCTGATAGCTGCCTGAAACAAACCCATGTTTGAGCATACCTGAATGTTTCCACTCCAGCGCGGGATGCTGCTTTGCTGGCTTATTGCTCAGATGGTTTTGTGACTGTCCAGAGGTTTCACAGTTAAATCCCAGCCTTGCCCAACAGTGACGGTGGACCCCAGCAGGAGCTGAGATGGCCACTGCACCGAAAGAGGCAGAAAATGCTATTGGCTTGGAGGAAATCCACACGGAGAGACAAGAACCCCCAAAAGGTGGGTTTGTATTGGCAGGACTAGAAATTTGGGTCCTCATTTAGCCAAGGTAGAGGGAGGGTGCCCAGTCCTGGCACTCCAGCTACCTAAAACCTCTGTACATGGAGCCACAAGCATCAGCCTCATACTGCTCCTCTCCCATCACAGCTACCAGACTGGTGTCTGCTACCTACGGCGATGGGAAGAGCTGGCTGGCTTGGTTTTTCTCAGGCCTCTGCTTTGTGTAAATATTTTATTGTATCGGTAATTCAAGGATTCTGTAATTTTGGATAATTTTTTTTTTTTTAAAGAAAAATACATTCTATTTCAAAAGCATTTTAAAGTGAAAAAAATTGTAGAAAAGCAGAAAACGAAAAGTTCTGCATTTGCAAAAAAAAAAGTTCTCCTGAAATCCTGCAGTAAGTTCTGTTTGGTTTCAGAGGTACTGTTGGTGGTTTTGAGACGTTTTAGTTGGGACATAAATGGCCTGACAGAAAAATTTATGCAGCTATGACTTTACCTAAATAAGAGCTTAAAAGTATACATATACTGAAAGCTTTCTGCCAGGTCTGTTTTTATAAAGTCATCCCAGCCCTGATCTTGAGATGCTTTGTTTGCTCTTGAAATGGGGGGGGTGAAAGTCAGGAATAAAAGCTTAGGAAATGAAACTGAGCGCAGAGCTCCCGGTTGTGCTCGTCTTGCAGGGCTCGGGGCTGGGGCAGCCCCCAGCTCACACTGCCCATGCCAGGAGCGGGCCCGTACCCCAGGGGCACAGAGGGGCTGAGTCCCCGGTAGTTTGGGCAGAGGAAGAAAGCAGACCCTGGCCCAGACGCAGTCCCAGCTATGCGTTTCTGAAGCACCCGGGGTAACTCAGGACAAGGCTCTAAAAGCCCCAGGGGAGCGAGGCTGTCCTTCCCCCGTGCCCCGCTCGCCCTCTCCCCCGCTGGCTGCTGTTTCAGCAAACCCTGACGTGCCCGGCCACCAGCGTGCCCAGGGGCTGGTCAGTGGACAAACAACTGGTAGATGTTTCCAGCCTTTTTCCTGGTGCGGTCCCACAGTAACATGAAAAATGTTCACATTTCATAAAAAGGAGGTACAATTTGACTGCTGACAGGTTTTTTTGTCTCTGTCTTTCTTTCCCTTTGGTCTTCAGGGCAGAAGACATTTACAGTGCAAGAAGCTGTGGAAACCATTGGGTTTGGGAGGTTCCACATTGCACTTTTCCTGATCATGGGCAGCACTGGGGTAGGTGTCTGCAGCCATCTGCGCTGGCCCAAAAAGCACTCATTTTCCTTATTACTGTGCAATAACAACCATAAGCACCATGGGCACGTATTGCAGCCCATTTTTTTCACATACATCTTCTCAAGCAGGATTTCTGCTGTTGTCATCCTTGGCCAAAATCGATATTGGCCACAAACGATATCAGACCTATTTCAGGGCAAAGCCGAGCAGGTTGGCCCAGAGCATCCTGGCCTGACCCCTGCCCTGGAGCACTGTCCCACCAGGCAGCACTGACGGGGCACGTCTTCAATAGTGCCTGAGGGTTAGGTTCAGCCTCCCAACGGCATTTTTCATGCCATCCCCAGGGCACCCAAACCCTGTGCAATCTGGCATAGGAGGGCTGCACTCCTCTCACCCTTGGCTACTGGAAAAATTTCCTAACTACCAAGGTCTTGGGTTAATGGTGTATCTGGTCTGGGAACTGGGGCACAAGCCTGAGGCCGGGCTGGTGTAAAGGTGCGATGGGGACATACCCATGAGGATCACTGCAGCTGAAGTGTAAAAAACTATGTGTAAATGATAGGCTCATTTCTTAATTGAAGCCAGCTGTTGGAGCAAAGAGCCAATGGAGCAATGAAGTTTTTAATCAAAAACGGTTTTAAGAGGTCATCTTTGTGTTAGATGCTTTAATTCACAGCTGGGTACCTAACCAAGGAGCTTGATTTACAGAGATAATTGAAGACCTTCCACTAGCACAGCTGGGTAAGAGTCTCCTCTGCAATGGACGAGTCTTTCCAGCCTTCCTAGGTACACAGTGTACCTAGATACCTGTTTTCTAGGTGCACCTTTCTCCCCTCCTCTCCCTGTTTCCAAGCGCTCACGTCTTTCAGACCAGGCACAGGGCTCAGACCACTATCAAGGCACCATGGCTTCACAGGGCTGTTTCGACATGGTGGCACTGCCATGGCTGCAGGCTTGGTGGGACTGAGGGACTTTCCCCTGTGGGCTCCTTGTGGCTTCCTTTCTTGCTAACGTGCACACTCATTCCTGAAGGTGGCCGAAGCCATGGAGATCATGTTAATAGCTGTTGTGTCCCCTCTCATCCGATGCGAGTGGCAGCTTCAAGACTGGCAGGTGGCTTTAGTGACAACGGTGAGTGACTTGTGTTCCCCCCATGCAGATCATCCACTACATGGACATTGTCCAGGCCACTACCACGGGCTTTGTAAAGTACATTTCCCAGTGGACCAAATAAATTCTTAGGGCCTACTCTCAGGGACAAGAACAGTACCACAACTGTAGAAAACCAGAAAGCGAGCTGATGTACGCACACATTTGCACCCAGAGCTGTAATGCCAAAACAAGCCCCGACTTCCATATTGTTATTTTGAAGTCCTTGCCATCCAACCCTCAGCTTTGAGGGTGGAAGGAGTGAGTACCTACATGGAGGAAGTCAATCACTGAAAGCCACCTCGCTCATGGCTCTGGGCACCACAGTTCATCCTGCTGCTTGGAAAGCATTCAACTCACCCACAGTTTAAAGAGCAGAGCTGCCTGGAGCTGCTGGGAGTGGACCCTCCACAGCTGTGTTTCAATTCCCCTTAGATGGTGTTTTTTGGCTACATGGTCTTCAGCATAGTGCTCGGGTTCCTGGCTGACAGGTATGGTCGCTGGAAGGTGAGTGAGCACCAGGGGCTGCCCATCCTTTTCCCAAGCCCTGCGGGAGCCATGCACCTGGCTGAGCTCGTGGTTTGATGACCCTAATTTTGCCCCTTTTGCAGATTCTGTTGCTCTCATTCCTCTGGGCAGCCTATTTCTCCCTCCTGACCTCATTTGCCCCATCCTACATCTGGTTCGTGTTCCTGCGGGCCATGGTAGGAGGTGGCGTGTCCGGCCACGCACAAGGGTAAGGCCATGCCTCGCGCATCATGGCATGGACAGTGGCAAGCCAGCCTTCATGGAGAGGTTAGCAGAGGCACCCCCGGACCTGGAGGGGCTGAGTTCCTGGGTTTACAGCACGAAAAGCCCTCCAGCTCATTTCGGCTGACCCTGGCGGAACACCCGGTTTCCCTTGCATTGAGCCTGACAAGCCATGGCTGCGCTGCGACCTGGAGGAGACGGCAGGGAAGGGGCCTCCACGGGGGCTGGAAGTGGAAAGGGGAGCAAGTTCCCACATTACCTTAAAACAAAGTGCTGTTCTGTAATTTCACTGAATCCTGGTCGATCGACCTAAATTGCAGTTCCCAAGGACTGCAGAGCCCAAGAATAGAGGGGGCAGCTGGTTTACGTTAAGCCAGTGACAGAGGGATTATTAAGCACATATATTATAAAAACAATTAGACAGGTAACAGATGAGCAAAGGCTGCTTCCTCATAAAAAAGTCAGAACAATTCTGCTTAAGTAGCAAATTCTTCTTGAACTGATGTAAAACATTCCCACATAAATGAAACTTTCTGCTCTGTTGGGGTGGAAAGGGGGACATGGAGGGGGAGAGGAGAAATTCACAATATTAACAACCACTTCACTAGGAGCCTGGCAAAATAAATTATTTCTTTCGACTCTCTCAGGGAAACAAATGCAACATTTCAGCATCTTCTGTGGTTCCTTGAACCTCTATGCTGCCCACGCAGGAAAGCCCAAAGCTGGTCACGCTGACCCGAGATCCCTTTGCTGAAGCAAAGGACGGGAGGGAGACAGGTGGTGTTGGGAGGAGAAGGCACCATGCGCCCAGGTCATGCATCCGCCAGGCTCCCGGGGATGCCTCCTTCGCAGGAGCGCCCCGTTCCCTGGCCACGAAGGCTGCTAATGAGCCTAATGAGGATGGAGGGAAATTGTACATTTTATAAAACACTTCAATAGCTAAGGTAGAAGGAGCCAATGTGGGTCTCTCCCTCCCTCTCTCTCTTTTCAGCCAAGGAAGCACAACTCACACCTGTGAGCTTGAGAGATGCCAGTGCCAGGCCCTCCCCCAAGGACTATCCAACCATTTGATGAAAAGCACAATGGACTCTTTTCTTTATTTAATGAAGAAAATTATTCACTAAAAATTGTCCACTCCTACAAATGTACTCTGCGCCTGTGCTGACACCTCAGTTGCCCCACAGGACCTTCCCATAGGTTTCCTGGTGCACAGGAACACCTGCCTGTATCCTGCAGCCCTGGCCTGGAGAGGATTCATGCCATGCATCTCCCTTGCGTGTAATTTTGGTGCCCGCTTGAGTGGGAGGCATACTGAGCATGGGCCCCCTCTCTGGGTGCTCAGTGGTAGAAGAGGGATGGTCACTCTGCCTACGGGCAGCAACATCCAGCACTAACTGAGCTGAGCTGAACTGCTGCTTGATTAGTATAGAAATTCTCATTGTTGCTGTATTTCTGCAATTTTTTTCCCTTTTTGCTAGGCTTATCATAAAAACGGAATTTTTGCCCACCAAATACCGAGGATACATGTTGCCCTTATCTCAGGTAAGAGTGAGCACATTACTGTTTCTTCTAGCCCCAAGCCCCGGGAGATTTGTCCTGCTGCTGTCTGGAAGCCGGGTCGCCAGCACGTCAGCCTTTCTCCCAGACTATTCGCACTTATCTTGGTCCGAGCAAGTGCTTGCTGCCTCCTGCGCCCCAGAGCGTGGCATCCACGTTATTAAAGATGTACACAGGCAGCTGCCTGCAGAAGAGAGGCAATTTCTTCTCAAATAATTGGATGATCCAAACATTGCATGGGGACTTTGAGTGATGGCTGACACCCAGTCTCTCAGTTGCCCTATCAATAGGTGCCTGCACCTATTGGTGCTGCCTGCACTTATGGGGCTGGTGCCAATGGGCTTTCCAGCAAGCCCTGGGGCTAGCAGCACAACCGGCCCCCTCCGGGCCTGGGGTCATCCTCTCCTCTCTTTGGACTTGTTTAATAACAAGTGATTAATGAGGTGATTCCAGATGAGGTCCTAATCTGCACCTCTCCCTGTCCCTGCTCAGGGACGGCATGGGGCTTTGCGCAGGATAGGGCTAGCATAGATCGCCCCAAATTCAGCCTGAGACGTGCTGGGAGGGTTGTGACTACTTGCTGGGCAAAGACCACAGCAAGCGTGACTGGGGTTGTTGCTTACTCCAGATTTCTGCAGTGGGCACTTGCTGCATGTGCAAATGATCTGCAGAAGCCTCATCGAGCACACGAATTCATCTGACTGTTGAACCAAAAGTGTTTGTATACAGTCTTGGTGGCAGGGATAATTTGCTTTTCATTACTGCCTGTTTGATCCCAGGGCTTCATTACCAAAGTGTCATGAGCAACACAAAGATTTATAAAAAAGAACAATCTTGTATTTCTCCCCAGAAATTTGTTATTTCTGCCCACAGATTACTCATGAACTTGCTGCGGCTTTTATGTATTTGTTTGTGCTTAGTGTTGGCTGAGCTCCCTTGGGGGGTCCCCTGGAAAGGGATGCATCTCCTAATGGCAACAAGTGAACTGCAGGGAGGAATGTACGTGCAGATTGGGGGGCCAGATTTTCCATTGGTATAATTTGGCATTGAGTCTACTGGAGACCCACCAACTTCCAGCAGTGGAAATCTGGCCCGTTTTTGTCTTCAGTGCTCATAAATCTGCTGCTTCCCTGCAGACATTTATACAAGAGGAAAATTCATGGGCATGAGCATTAGCAAAGAAGTGACTGGAAAGACAAAAGAAGTGGCTTTAAGTACAATGGTAGCCACAGCAAGTTATCTGTTTTCATCTGGAGCCAGTTAAGACAATCTTCAGCCATCCCTTCCCAAATCCTTGTATTTCTTTCCCTCTTTCCTTCAACCCAAGCTCAACGTCTCAGACAGCTGTGGGATGGCTCGGTTTGAACCACAGCGCTCCCCAGCACAGATCTCCACCTATCCATGGAACCAGACCAGGATGGAAGAAAATAAACAAATCGTTGCCATGTGTTCATGTTTTAACCTCTTCCTTTCCCTTGGAAAGGTGTTTTGGTTGGCAGGATCCTTGTTAATCATTGGCCTGGCATCAGTGGTGAACCCAACCATTGGCTGGCGGTGGCTGATCAGAATCGCCTCCATCCCCAGCATCCTTCTCATCCTGGTGTTCAAGGTAGGAAGAGCTCCTCTCCTCATCCCCCACCGCACCACCACCAACCTGGCATCTCCCCAGGCACCAAGAGGCATCGCCCTCCACCCCCTACAAGCCTGGGACTGTCCTTGTGTCCTCCTTTTACCACTGCAGCCTTCTCACCTGGTGGGCTTGGGAAGGTCCTGATGGCCTGGGGGGGCTGCAGACCAGCCGGTGGGGAGACCTCACCCTGCGCGAGATGCCTTGGCTTTGCTTTGCTTTGCTTTGCAAAGCCTCTGGCTTTGCTGCCCTGCTGTAGCCCTCCAGCACCGCAGGCTCCAGTGTCCAGGCTGCCAGCGGTACCCAGGGACCATGGTGACGGGCCAGGCATCGAGAGGAAGACAAGCTAGGCAGGGTATACAAAAAATCACTAGCAATATCTTCAGTCTAGTGTTGGCCACAGCGCACCCTCTTCAGTCTTTACGTTTGCTAGGGCAGAGGAAAGAAGCCTCAGTAAAGTGTTCACAGAGCAAATGGGTGTCAGGGTCAACCGCGGCTTCCCCAGGTTTACTCACGCTTCAGAAATATCAGCCTTGGACATGAGGACCATCTTATTTGTGGGGAGTGATGTGGAAAATCCCTACTTACAGTGCTCGTGGGCACTGCAGTGCTAAGCTGTGGCTGGTGCAAGCCGTGCAGATGTGAAAGCCCTTCCTGCAGCTGAACAAATGCACAAGTCCATCTGGGGTGTTACCTGGGCAGTCAAATGCAAGGTCGCTGTGAACGTCCACAAGTATAACTTTGACATTTGGTTTCCCTGATTATTTTTGCCATAAAAAAGCAGGTAGCAGAAGTTTTTAGTCCAGAAGAGAAAAAGACACAGTCAGCATACATACCTTTAAGAAAGAAGTCTTTCATTCATAATTCAGTGATACAGATGTAAATGTTTATAATTTAATAGGGCCATCATTCAATAAAAAGCTATTTTATTTTGGAAAGACCACCAGGTGTGAGTGAACATGGCAAATGCTAGTGGTGAGTGAGTTTGTTCCTAAATTTCATCCATGTTTTCCTGTTTTTTTTAATGGCCTTTTTGAGTTTTCCAAGACTTTTGCTTAAGTAAGTAAAAGTGACATGTGCCTCATCCCGTTTTGGAATTTCAATTAATTAAGGGTTGTTTTTGTTAAACCTGTGTCTTTGGCTTCCACCTCTCACAAGTGCTTGCCACAAACGGCTCAGTAGCAGACCCCTGGGAGCTGGACCAAGAAATGGGTTTGTTGGGCAGGGTGAGCCCTCCAACACGGGGTATGGGGAGGTGGGGCACACAGGGGTGCCCCAGAGCATGGCTGGGGAGGAGGACAGGCAAAAGGCTGCTCCAGCTCAGGCGGCGCCCCGTGCTAACCTGGCCGGGCTCCTGGGCATGACGGGAAGCTGTGAGTAGGGCTGTGTGGACGGAGCGGTGCAGAAAGGCTTTCTGATGCTGCTCCGCTTTCAGTTCATCCCGGAGTCGGCGAGGTACAACGTGTCCACGGGAAATATGGCAGCTGCCCTGGCCACGCTGCAGATGATAGCCAAGATGAATGGGGCGGCCATGCCCGAGGGGGTGCTGAAGGAGCCAGTCAAGGTAAGCTGAGCCCGCGGCGCTGCCCGGCCCCTCCGTCCCGGGCAGGGCTGCCTGCATCTGGGGTTCAGGGAGGGAACGGGACCACCAAGCATGTCTCACTCTGCCTCCCTCCCCCTCCTCACCTGGTTTCTTTCCAAACAGCTATTGAATGTGATGACGATGATGTCATTTTTCTTTTGGAGAGACAGTAATCTTGGCCCTCAAAATTAAATGGAGTTTTCTGCTTTTTTTCACATTCTTTGTGTTTGCTCAGAAAAATATCGTGCTAAGAAAAGATTTGCTTCCTTTACCACAAAAAGGGCTCCCGGCAAAGTGTGTTCTTCCTTATTGCCCATCCATCCTCCAGGGGTGTCCCCTGTGCCGTGAGACCTGGCACCTGCCCCTCAGGGTCCCTTTCAGGGCTGTGGCCGGCCAGGCTGCAAGGGTCCCTGCCATGAGGTCAACCCACCGCTCCCAGAGGCTTTTCCCAGCCCCTGGCCAGGCTTGTCTGCTGGGTCCCAGCACCCCAGGTCCCTGAGTGTGGAGCCACGGACCAGCAGAAGAGGGTCAAAGCGGGAGAGGCCATTTCAGAGCTACTGCCATTTGCACCTGTGAGCAGCTCAGGAGTTGATCACTACTGGACCGAAATGCCCAAAAGCATGTGTGGGTGTTGCAGGGGGGGCCAGACCTCCCCCCCAGCTCCCCCTTATCCCCAGTCCGGGCCCGGCTGAATGCAGGGTGGAAGAACTTATTCAGGTGGCTCCTTTGACCCCCTCCCAAGAGAGGAAGATTGGACAAAACTGTTGTCCAGGGCCTCAAAATTATTATCCAGCTCTTTCAAGTCCCTTTCCTGGACCTCTTTGCTGCTTATTCAATCCCACAGGCACCAAGCATTGTCCTTAGCAATTCATGCAAGATGGTGCTATTGTATTGGAATTAATTAGGATTAAAGCTTCCCTGTAGTTTAACTGAATTTATGTAATGGACCCACATTGGCTGTGGGAAGGGTTTTTGTTAGTTGTGCACCCTCTCAGGCTTAACCGATGATGAGGAAAATAAAAATAAAGGCAACCCAAACCATCCCTGTGACCTCGTCTCCCCTCAGTGGTGGGATGCTGGGGCAGCTGCCGGCTCTTGGGGAGCAGCAGGGCAGGCAGGGCCCCCCAGTGCCTGCTTGTCTCTCTGGTCACTGGCATTTCAGGCCTCCCGGCAAGATGCACGTGGACACAAACTTGCTCCACATGCAGAGCAGGGGCTGCCGGGCCCCTCTCCCAGCACGTGGGGCAACAGGAGCTGCCAGCAGCCCCGGCAGTGCTGGCCCCCAGAAGCAAACAGGCCCCCCTCTGGCACCATGACGGTCATGCTGGGGCCAGACTGCCAGGAGATGGGGGGGTCCTGTGGGGGCTGGGAGTTCTCAGGATGTTCTCTTCTCCTCCCCTCCATCCTTTGCAGCGTGTCATCCTGTGGGCATCCTTTGGGAAGAGGGGCTTTCCTCTCCGGAGGGCTGATGGGCTGCCGTGTTGCACCATCTGTCAGTGTTGTACCTTCGGCAGCCTGGGGCGAGGGCAGGGGGGCCTGGGGTGCCAGCTGCTGCCATAGAGCACTCACCCCTGTATAAAAGATGCTTTTTTAAAAACTTCTATTTGTATCAAACGATTTGCAGGGAAGGAGAGGAAGATTCAAGGACCTCATCCACCCCAAATACCTCAGAACCACTTTGCAGATATGGATCATATGGTAAAAAAAAGTTGTCTTTTTTTTTTTCTTTCCTCTTGCTTGTCAGCTCATTCTCTCAGTTGCACATGTGCAGGGAGCAGAAGTCTCCTGTTGACTCTGCTGGCACGGGTCACCGTAGGCATGTCCTGATCTCAGACCATGCCTCAGACACCCCATGTTAGTCAGTGTTAACGTAGGCAGAAGAAGGCCGGACATCCAGGATGGTGCAGGGCGCCATGAGTCCTTCCTCATGACAGGACGGCTCAGGGGAGGTGGGGTGGGAGCCAGACGAGAGCCACAGGAGAGAGCCCACGCCTGCCTGCAGCGTGCAGCAGCAATGTGCCCATGGCTCCGCTTCCCTTCTTGGGGTAAACTTGCTCTTCCCGAGAGGAGGAGAAATGTACCAGCTTTGCAGGCCAGCCAATAATATCAGTGAAATAGGGCTCTAAAGAAACTCATTAACCGTTACCAGGGCCACTGACCGGGGAAAATTAAGATTGAAGAGAGATGGGTTTCATATGCAATGTTCCTGGTAGCTGTATGCAAGGGTAATATATGTTTCATTGACTTTGCTGTCTGGAATGGAAATATATAAATAATGGGTCTGTGGGAACTCGTAGACCCAAAAGGTTGCTAAGTAACTCAGGCCTTGAATTTTTTATGTTTTTTTTTCCCCCCCCTCAACTTGTGTGAGTGTTATGAAATAATTTTTTGGTTTTTAATCCTCCTTTCTCTCCTAGT